>NC_135955.1:53936206-55149052 GCF_053455715.1 Rhinoraja longicauda | reverse complement strand
CCTGCCCCCGGCTCCGGATGAGTTTTAAGGGGGGGTTGAGGGAGAATGGAGTGGGTGAGTGTCATCAGTTGGGGGAGGGTTGCCAGGACTGCAGGAGAGATTTGGACCTAACGGGTCCATGCCCATCTAGTAGTAAATAAAAACGTGAAACATCAGTGTGAAAGAAGCATATTAATGAAAACAAAGTAAAAAAACTAAAGGAATGTAGATAAGATGAAGCTTCTCGCCTCATCTTTCTTTACCAGCTTTTTCCCCTCTACTCCATCAGTCTGAAGAAGGGGGCCGACCGGAAACGTGTCTGCTCATTTTTCACCACTGATGCTGCCTAACCCACCGAGTTCCCCTAGCATCTCACCCCCCATCTTCCCCTTCCTTCCTCAACCCTCCCGCCCCATCCTTATGGAGTGGAAAGGGAGAGAGCGGAGAATAGAGGAAAAAGGTTACCTAAAAATCTTGAGAGTAGATGCTGCAGCTTTATTGCAAATGTCTCTCCCTTTATCCCTCTCTCCCTCATCCTCTCTCCCTCTCCCTCTCCCTCCATTACCAACTATCCTCCTTCTCCAGCTACTGACTATCCTCCCTCCCCTTGATGCAAGGGCCCCTAGGCTGCTGCTCAATCCTCTGAGTTCCTCCAGTGGTCCGTTTCTTTGCTTTTTTATCTTCCAGATTTTGAATATCAAACATGACTTTATAAAAATTCGAGTTCATCTTAGATATGTTTTAATCTTTGCACTATACTATTATACTGTGAGCTCTTTAGAACAACCATTATTTCCCAATAATCCTGGTCAGTTGTTCCTGAGTACTTCTAGTTTTAAATGAGCCACGTGTTATAATGTTATATACTGCCATGAGATATTTTGTACCATTCTCTTATTTCACTGCTTCATTTTAAGAATGAAAAATAATCCTTCACATAGCATAATTAAAATACAGTTTACACAACCCACATGCAAATTCATTGTTTGATCTGGTGGATATCAGCTGCCTATTATCCCACATCTATACTAGTAGATTAAAGTCTGAAGAGGAGTCCCAACCTCTAATGTCATCTGTCCATTCCCTCCATAGATGCTGCCTGACCCACTGAGTTACTCCAGCAACTTGTGTTTTGCTAATAGTCCTTTAGGATTTAGCATCTCTAGAACAGTGCACAGACATGGAATGTGGGTAAAGTGGTTAATGTTCCCATATGATTTTTTTTAAAAATCGTCTAAAATTAATCATCAAATATTATCCCAAACATTTATTTTAGAAACAGAAAATGCTGGGTATATGCAACATGCCTATCAACATTTGCAAAGTATAGGTTTGAAGGTTACAGTTAAGCATTGTTTATCTAAGAGCAGAAAGTCGACGCACTTGAAACATCAAAATATGTTGTTAAACTGCTGTTCACTAACTTGCTGAATATTTATAATGTTTTCAGTTTAATATCAGACTACTGCATCTTGATGATGATTAATTTGATTTTATGGTGTTCCATGCTGTTACTGAGAGTTAATAGGTGAAAACTAATTCTTGTCGTATTAGATCCAGTCCCCTTTCCAGGTAGCCGGCTGATAAAACCAATTTCTTTGTTCTGGAAGGAGACCTTAAGTGGTCCCATTTAAAGTATAATTATAATCAGCTGCCATTCCTATTTTGTGCAGTTTTAAAGTGTCTTTTATCTACCAGTAATTAAATGGCAATGTCAATTTGATTCTAATTACATCAGTGAAGATAAACAGCTTGATTTGCTTTTCAGGAAGACTGTAGACAACAAGGATTTCTTCTCTTTTTACCTGTCAATAACGAGAGCTTAATCCCATCAGAAGCGTTTAAAAAAATTGTCTTTTAATGGTATTAGGAGGGACAATGTCCATTAACCACAAACGGCAACTCTTAAATGGGATTTGTCACAATGATTGCTTTTTGGAAGAGTGGGGGTGCAAAGGGCTGAAAATGTGAAGAGAATTATCTATATCTCTTTATTACGAATGACAACTAACAATTTGGCACTGCTCTGTAATAGAAAACCAGATTGGAAATGAAATAAAACTCACAGGACTGGCATATTGATGAAACTCATTCCTAAGTAATCTATTTCTTTTCTCTGCATTGTTCCACCATTTTTGTCTCCCTGCATGTGAAGGCCTGCACTGGGCTCTGGATCATAAAGTCACAGGAATAGGAGTAGAATTAGACCATTCGGCCCATCAAGTCTACTCCGCCTATCTCTCCCTACTAACCCCATTCTCCTGCCTTCTCCCCATAACCTCTGACACCCGTACTAATCAGGAACCTATCTATCTCTGCCTTAAAAATATCCACGGACTTGGCCTCCACTCCCTTCTATGGCAAAGAATTCCTCTGATTGAGGAAATTTCTCCTCATCTCCTTACCAAGTGGCCAACTTGGTAAGTGGCCAACCTTCATGTTGCCAGGTCATGTACCTGACTGGACAAGATTTATTCTTGGGGGAGAGCAGGGTAACCACCCAAACTCAATTATCTTGTCATGTCCACACATCTGCACAGTAATTAGAAACAGGAATCCGGGGAAAGTTGGGGCTTGGTGAAGTTAATTGGCACGTCGATATGCATGCTGACAGCTTACTGGATGTGCATCTCAGCTCCACACCACACATCCACTGAGGCATTAAAGAATCCCTGCCCTTGAGGTTTTCAAATTAAAAAGTAGAAGCCCATATTTTCTTCAAAATAGGATGTATTTTTAGACTCTCACGCATAGTTAAGAAAACCTGTTTTGCACATGAGATGAGGCGCAAATTTTATCTGTAAGAAGGAACTGCCAATGCTGGTTCACACCAAAGATAGACACAAAATGCTGGAGTAACTCAGCGGGTCAGGCAGCATCTCTGGAGAAAAAGAGTAGGTGATGTTTTGGGTTGAGACCCTTCACCAGACTAGTAAATTTGATCTTCCCGGGCGGGAGACGCAGGGGATTGGGTAGGATGCCGGCTTATTTTGTGCTCCAGCCAGTTCACTTCAATGGAAAGTAAAATTGAACAGAATGGAAAACCAACATGGCCCGTTATTGTGTCTGTACCCCAAAGGGGTGGGGATGGGCTCAGCAATAACTATTACATTTAATATAATTTATATATGTAACAGAACCTTCAATCCACAAAGCTAAAACCAACCGACTACCATTCATCTGCACAGATCCTAAGGCAATTATGGAAAACAGAGTGTGAGTGGAAAATAGTGACAGGTGCCAGGCAGAGTTTGCTTCATTATTCCGCTTACAACCCAGCAATATAGTAAGGGCGGCACGGTGGCGCAGCGGCAGAGTTGCTGTCTCACCGCGCCAGAGATCCAGGTTCGATCCTGACTACGGGTGCTGTCTGTACGGAGTTTGTACGTTATCCCCGTGACCTGCATGGGTTCTCTCCGAATTTTCCGGTTTCCTCCCACAGTCCAAAGATGTACAGGTTTGTAGGTTAATTGGCTTGGTAAAATTATAAATTGTCCCATGTGCATGTAGGATAGTGTTAGTGTGATGAGGAAAGTGGAGGCCGATTCACTGGATGCATTCAAAAGAGAGTTAGAGAGAGCACTTAGGACTAGCGGAATCAAGGGGTATGGGGAAAAGGCAGGAGCGGGGTACTGATTGTGGATGATCAGCCATGATCACATAGAATGGTGGTGTAGGCTCGAAGGGCTGAATGGCCTACTCCTGCACCTATTGTCTATGTATCTCTGTATCTACATGCGGGAATCGCAGGTTGGTGCGGAGTTGGTGGGCCAAAAGGCCTGTTTCCACGCTGTATCTCTAAACTAAATTAAACTAAACTATTAGTTTTAGCAAAAGCAGCAAAGAGGTCTGGCAAGTTTCATCACTGATTCCACTTCCTGCCCCAGCATTGCTGCTTATTGCCTATTCCTCATCATTGTACGCAGTTACTGACAGGGAATAAATCCCATATTCCCAAAGGGTTTTCCTAGAATCCATTACTATTGTTCCCATGACTGTCTGGGGAAATATGGTTGGCCTTGTAGCTAAGGAGATATGCATAGTTGGAATGTAAGGGTCAGTAGATGCCTCCTTTTTCCTTCGTTTCGTCTTCAAGAATTATTCTTGTTAGCATTAGCATCTGCCAAAGCTTTCAGAATCATGACTCCCACCTTTTTTCATCATTATTCTGCCTCTTTAAAGTTTCTTGCTTACCTTTTGGTGAAGGAGAATCTACAGTGTTATGTCTATGAACTTTCCCAGAGTACTGTGTCTCAAATCTGATTAATAGGCTAGGAAAGGAATGGAAATCTGATATGTGTGGAAGATTAAAGGTCCAGGCAAAGAAACATTTTAAACAGACGGGAGTTGAAGTGGAGGCATATTCAACCTGGAGCTTGAAGAGCTGGAGGTGATGAGAGAGGGATGGTCAAAAGGATTTGAAAATAAGTGTGACAAATGTAAAGTTAAAGAATTATTTGATTGGGAACCATATAAATAATCAAGAAGAAGAAGACTACTGTCTGTGTTGGGGTTTGCACATTCTCTCTGTGACCATGTTGATTTTCTCTGGGTGCTCTGGTTTCATAAGTGCATAAGTTAAGATGTTCTTGGAGCAGAGTTATGCCATTCAGGCCATCAAGGATACATGACTGATCTATCTTTCCCTCTCACCCCCATTCACCTTTGCTCCATAACCCCTGACACCTATATTAATCAATATTCCTCCCACATACCAAAGATGTGCAAGTTGGTAGCTTAATTGGCTATTGTAATCGCATCTAGTGTGTAGAGAACGGATGAGAAAGTGGAATAACATAGAACTGGTGTAAACGGGTGAACAATGGTCAACATGTATTTGGTGGGCTGAAGGGCCTGTTTCCATGCTGCATCTTGCAATCAATCAATCAATCAATCAATCAATCAATCAATCAAGGATATTTGATGATCAGGACATGTTCAAATATGATATGGGCAGGTGAATTCCACCGGGTGATGCCGTCAGCGATGGCAGCCTTGCCAACGGTCTGTCTGACTTTTCGTCTTTTTTGTTATTTTTAGTGTATTTTAAAAGTATATGTTAATGTTCTCTGGTTTGTTTTATGTGGGGTGTGGGGGAGGGAGGTGGGGGAAACTTTTTTTCAATCTCTTACCTTGCCGGAGATGATATTGTTTTCTGGATCGTATCTCTGGGCGCTCTGCAGCCTAACATCATGGAGCTGGCGGCCTTGATCGAGACTGACTTTGAGCCCCACCGCAGGGCTGTGGACTTACCATCGGAGCCTGCGATCCCTTGCCTCGGATCGACGCTCCAACCGTGGCCTGCGGATTTCACCATCGAGGAGCTCGCAGGCTCGGGCAGAGGCTGATGTCGGGAAGCTCCAAAGTCGCAGGAGGTTCAACTAGCCCTGACCCGGGGTCCGATCGCCGGTTAGGGGAGCCAAGATCGCCCCAACAACAGCCCCCGTTGGACAAAGAAGGGAAGAGATTGAACTTTTTTTTCGACTTCCATCACAGTGAGGAATGTGGAGGAGTTACAGTGGTGGATGTTTATGTTAAAATGTATTTTGTGTGTTTTGTTGCTTTTTATTGGTATGACTGTTGGCAAATCAAATTCCTCATATATTGCAAAACATACTTGGCTAATAAAGTATGATTATGATTACGATTATGAATTTAGGGCAAGTGTAAGTCGAGAGGCCAGGCTTATGAGAACTGGAATATTGGGTCTCATGGTGCCAGAGTATTGAAGGAGAGTTTTGATAACAGATGAGGTGAGATGGAGTGTTGGCAATAGGACAGTTTGGGCCTCTTGGTGGTGAAGAGGAAAATGGGGTAAGAAGCTCATGACAAAACATTTTTGGGATGAGGACAAACAAGCCTCACTCACAAAACCAATGATAAAACCCTTTAACAGAGAATTAAGTTAGTCATAGAACCATAACGTAATTCAGCACGGAAACAAGCCCTTCAGCCCAACATACCCATGCTGACCAAGATGCCCCATCTACACTAGTCCCACCTGTCTGTGTTTGGCCCATATTCCTCTAAACCTTTCCTATCCATGTTCCTGTCCAAATGTCTTTTAAATTTTCTTATAGTACCTGCGTCAACTACCTCATCTGGCTGTTTGTTCCATATAGCCACTATCTCTGTGTGAAAACGTTGCCCCTCAGGTTCCTACTAAGTTTTTGCCCTCTCACCTTAAACCTATGTCCTTTGGTTCTTGATTTCCCTACTCTGGGTAAAGGACTTGTACATTCACTCTATCTATACCCCTCATGATTTGATACACCTCTATTATATCACCCCTCATCCTTCTGCACTCTAAGGAATATAGTCCTTACCTGCCAACCTCTCCCTATTGTTCAGCCCCTGAAGTCCTGGCAACATCCAGGTAAATCTTCTCTGCACTCTTTCCAGCTTAACAACATCCTTCCTATAGCAGGGTGATCAAAAGTGAACACAATACTCCACATACGACCTGACCACAGTAAAAGCTGTCAAAACACCATGATTGCTTCTGAACATCAGAAACATACCAAAACTTTAAAAAAAATAATTGGACTATTAAAACAAGTCAGAAATTATTTAATATTTAGCGAAATACTGTAACAATTCAACACAGGCAAGTTTTTTAAAACACTAAAATAAACATAAACAATTAAAACAATCTAAAATCCTTAACATTGTTCCTCTCTACCGAAATCAATGGAGAATGTCACGAGCACAGGTTCATTGAACAAATCACCAAATAAGTGTTGGAGAATTGTTGCCACTTGATGTTCTGCCTCTGGACTCTGTAATGTGCACACAAACATGCAGTGAAAACCCAAACTTGGTGACTTCCACTTGTTAGAACTGCCAGTATTTCACTACAAAATAAATATATTCCACGGATGTGCCTGAACTATGCAATCTTCTTCCAAATTCTCTTATAACATGTATCAGATGTCTCTTGCTGAGAGTCCTCATTTCTCCCCTCCATGTAACTTCAATTCTATCAGAACTAGTTATATGTGAAAGTACTGGAGTGGTTGCGTTACCAAGCTAGTGTCCAGAGAACAGGGTGATTGATCTGGCAACATGAGTTATATCCCATCATGGAAGTTCATTTCAACATGCTGACTGTGAAACTGTAGGATTGTCATGAAAATCCAACTGCTTCAATAATGTTTTCCAGGGAAGTAAATCTGTTATCCTTTTCAGTGTGGTCCATATGTGACTTGAGACCCATCCACATGGCTGTCTTAATGGCCATATTAGATGCAATGTGCAGGCTTGGAAGTGCCAGCTTGCCAGTGATGCCCATATCCTCTGGGCATATATACCCTTCTATAAGATTTATATTAAGCCTCAATGTTAATGCATAGAATTACAGAATCACGGGATGGTTTCAGCCTGCAAGCCGATCCTGTATCCTGCCTTGTCCATAATGGTTCTATATGTAGCACTGATCAAGACTGTTGTAGTCCTCTGCACTCTCCCCACACACCAGAAAATGCTCTCCATTCAGATACTTACCGATTGAATGCTACAATTCAATCTCCCGCCACTATTAGGAATGGCAGGGCTTTCAGTACTCTCACCACTCCCTGTGCAAAAATAATAGCCTCAGTTCTTTTGGCAGTCACCTTCATTCTTGTCCCTCTGTTCCTTCCCAACAACGTTTAGCAAACAGTTTCTCTGTCTACATTATTTGTTTCTTTTAAATATTTCTGTCAGATCCCCCTTCATAACTTCTTCTATTCTTAGAACAGTCTCACCTTTTCCAGTCTATCCATATAACTTAAATCCCTTACCTAAGAATCATTTTGCTAATCCTCTTCAGTGCACTTTCTACAACTTTTACACCCTTCTTAAAGTTTGGCATCCAGAATTGAATCCAATACTCCAGTTGTGGCCAAATCCAGTGTTTTATAATGATTCATGGTGACATCCTTGTTCTTGCAGTCCATGTCACTGAGATTTGTAAAGCCCAGGGATCCTGTTCTCTGTATTAACCACATTCTCCTCCTGCCCAGCCACTTTCACTATTAAGTACCCATACAGTCTGCAGGTCAGCCCTGATGACAGCCACATGTGGAAATGAATGAAGTTTCAGCTGATGAACCAACCTTGCTTCTTTCCACGTCTGGCTTTCATAAATTCTTGTCATTCACGTATTTCTGTAATAATACTTATAACACAAATGTACTGCCATTCATCTGAGGTATGGCTGAACTCTGTGTGAACTGACAGCTGAGGAATTCATCATCCTTAAGCAGAATGGATGACCATAAATGGAGGATGAATGTTAGCATTAGAAGTACGTGGATAGCAGATACCCACAAATGACTCGCATGTAATGGGATTACATTACAATTGACCTGAATTTTGCCTCACTTCATTCAATCTTGGAGGCAACTGTATCTATGTGGGAGGGTATAAATGTTTAGTTTCGTTTATTGTCACGTGTACCGAGGGATAGTGAAAAGCTTTTGTTGCATGCTATCCAGTCAGCAGAAAGATAACACATGATTACAATCGAACCATTTACAGTGTACAGATACATGCTAAGGGAATAATGTTCAGTAAAGCCAGTAAAGTCCAATCAAAGATAGTCTGAGGGTTGGCGAATTTGAGAACGTTAGTGACTAGCTAACCCTGTAACCTTTCAGGCCAACATGACAGGCACAGAGCTGCAGCTTCCAGGTGGGAGAAGAACCTTCCACCTGTACTAACCTTCCACCTGTACTAACCTTCCACCTGTACTAACCTTCCACCTGTACTAACCCAGAGTTTAATCCACTCCACTCGAGCTCTGGTAATCTTCTTAAGTTACTCTCAGGTGTGTGAATGAGTAATCCATTTTCCCTGATGGAAACAAAAACGAAGAGAATGTAAGTATGTTCCCAGTTTGCCTACACTTGTTTTACACCACCACATTCTATTGATCCAACACAACAATATCAAAGTGCATTTATAGATTAGTTTGGAGACACAGCGTGGAAACAAGCCCTTCGGCCCACCGAGTCTGCACCGACCAGCGATCACCTGAACACTAGTTCTGTTATCCCACTTCCATGTCCTACACACGAGGGGCAATTTACAGAAGTCAATTAACCTAAAAACCTGCACGTCTTAGGAATGTGGGAGGAAACCGGAGCACCCAGAGAAAACCCAAGTGGTGTCAGGGAGAATATACAAACTCCGTACAGCCAGCACCCTTAGTCAGCTTTGAACCCGTGTCTCTGGCTTTGTAAGGCAGCAACTACTGCCACCCTACTGCACCAATGTTGCATCCTGAAAAAGCACTTTAAAACATAACAAGTGCTCCAGGTTGCAGAAGAAGTTTATGAAATGATGGTACTTTTCCTGAATGCTGTTATGTTTTTGCGACCTACATGTCCTGCATGCTCTCACTACTCTTCACTGGCCCATTGGCCCCATAGCAGAAGCGTCCACGTCGCGGGGCTGGAAACTGGAAGTGTCCTGAGCAAATTCTGCTACCACCATCGTCTATTGTACAAGTGATGGCTCCCACTGATTGTCGCCGGAAGCTTGCGTCCTTTTCAGGACGGACGATGCCAGTGATGTAACATTTGAAACATAGATGATGGATACGAAAGAAGAAGACTGGTCCATTACTAAATAAAACAGGTGACCAGTCCAGTCTAATAGCACCAAGTGGCAAACATCCAAAGCCAGTGTAGGCTGTCACATCGTGGATGTGGGAACATTAAATATCTGTTAGGTTCTGTCTTTCCTGTCTGTGTGTAGATGGCAATGGGCTAAAATCACAATGTGGCTGCAAACAAGATTGTTTGTACCTGTACGTCTCTGTACATTTGCATATAACAATAAACTTGACTTACCAGGTTCTTTGGAGTTCCATGAGCAGATTGTAAACAAGCTGCCATTCCTCATTACAACTCTTCTTTCAGTATCTGCCACCTGTGCCCAAATTTTCTTCTCATAATAGAAACATAGAAAATAGGTGCAGGAGGAGGCCATTTGGCCCTTCGAGCCAGCACCGCCATTCAATGTGATCATGGCTGATCATCCACAATCAGTAACCTGTCCCTGCCTCCTCTCCATATCTCTTGATTCCACTAGCCCCTGGAGCTCTATTTAACTCTCTTTTAAATTCATCCAGTGAATTGGCCTCCACTGCCTTCTGTGGCAGAGAATTCCACAAATTCACAACTCTCTGGTTAAAAAAAGATTTTTTCATCTCAGTTTTAAATGGCCTCCCCTTTATTCTTAGACTGTGGCCCCTGGTTCTGGACTCCCCCAACATTGGGAACATTTCTCCACAAACTGCAAATAGAAGAAAAATAAGTTCAGCTCTGAAGCAGTGGCACAGCTGACTCAGTGTTTGGGAGATGCAAGAAACTGCAGATACTAAGATCTTAAGCAAAAAACAAAGTGCCTGAGGGACTCAGTTGGTCGGGCAGCATCGATGGAGGGAACAAACAGACAATGATTTGAATTGGAACCCTTCTTTACACTGGGTGTTTCTGTTTGACTCAGTGTTTCTCTCAGTCAAGATTTTGTGAGGCCTTCTGCACCAGAAATTACTATTATGTTGTCTGTTTAGTGATTACATGTGAAAATACCAAGACTGCAGGACAGTAGGCAGGAATGTGGGGAACATATTTTCAGCCGGACATACTTTACCGTCAAAATTGAGAAATAACAAAACACAAGAAATCCATTTTTGTTGATCCATGTGACCCCACAATCACTGTGAAACATGACTCAATCCTGATCCCTGACCCAGGCCTCGGCTCCCGATTTCTGATCCATCTGCTAACTTCTGACCCAAGCCCTGGCCTTCGACCCTACAGTGGGACCTGGGCCCCAGCTTTGACCAATGCATTCATCTCACTCTCAATGAGTGGGCCGCAGGCCAAATGCAGACAGCATTTATCCACGGGCAGCTTCTATGACAGCAGCTAGTAGATCTGCTGCCTCACATCTCCAATGACTTGGGGGTTCGATCCTGACTTTGGGTGCTGTCTGTGTCAGGTTTCTCTGTCTCCCCATAACCTCTCACCTCCCTAATTCATGCACTTTGAAGAGTTAATTAATCACTGTAAGTAGCTAATAGTAGAATCTGGGAGGAGATGCTGATAATGTGGGAAGAATATGTTACAGAAAAGTTAGTGGAGAGTAGGATTGTTCAGTGTGCTGGTACGGACCAAAGGAGCTGATAGAACTCATTTTATTATATGGAAATATGAAATGTGCTTCATGAAAATCCTGGACTTTTCTTCGCAGGTGAGTCCTGAAACAGCTCAAAACGCACTTCTCCCAGCATGTATGCACTTCCAAAAATACTCACAACCTGATTTCTAGGCCTATTTATTCCCTGTTCCCTGAAGGATCCCTAATTGGAGTGTTGGTAGTGTATCTTCAACATGATCACCACATGTTGACAGGTTGAAACATTTTTGTTTAGCTTAATGACAGAACTAGCATGCAAGCTGCCTTTGAACAACATGATTTCTGTCTTTAAGACCTTGTTTGAATATTATGATAATTGTGGTTTAAAGCCACTGCCTCAGGTGATGTGTTGGGGATGAGGAATTATGTGTCAACAAAAATACTCATTGTCACCAAAGCATAAGGGCAGGTGTTAGCAGCTCTGCTGTGGAAACCTCAGAAATTCCACAGGAAACCACATATGCACAACACTAAGACAGTGTCCCCCTCCTTCACACTTGGTGCGAACTCCCTTTCAGAAGCAATCTCGTATGATTTATGGCACGGCAGAGTTCACCATTCATTGCCCAGTGACAATGGACAACCTTTTGTGTTCAGAGTCATAAGACTGTTTAAAATGTCACGGCGGCAGGAATACAGGTACAGGAATACAGGTTATTAATCAGGGATAATGGCAGGGAAGAATTCAGTAAAATGGTTCTCACATTCTCATGTTACTTGTGAAAATCTCTGCCAGAACCTTTTCTTTAACCAGCCAAGAAACATATCTCACTTAACTCCCTAAAATTTGCTACCTCGTAATAAAATGTGTATGTGGGACTGATGACAGCTCAATTTGAGTCTACCGGTGACATTAAAACCTTTTTTTGTCTCATCTATTTGTCTGTGTCACTCAGTGGAATAAGAATCTTTCACCAATACAACATTTTCTCTTTCCTTCTGATTTCTTCCTTCTCTCTCTTATCCGTGTGTTTCTTTTCAATGTACTATTTCTTCCTTTGTAAAGGGAAACATCTTGATCGAAAGATAAAGTATGGAAACAGGCCCTTCGGCCCACTGAGTCCATGCTGACCTGAGGGACAGCTTTTTCTCCTAGAGGGTGGTGGGTACATGGTGCCAGAGGAAGTAGTTGAAACGGATAGAATTATGACATTTAAAAGACAATTGGATAGATACATGGATAGGAAAGGTTTGGAGATGATATGGGTCCAACTATAGACATATGGGACTGGATTGTGTAGGCAACTAGATTGTATGGACAAGTTGAGTCAAAGGGCTTGTTTTCATGCTGTATAATTCTATGATTCATGACCTAATCATGAACTTTTCATGATTTTGAAAAGCATGAAGAATCACAGGGATCGGGATCTCTTTTGAAGTTGCTAAGCAAATGTAAAGAAATTTTACGCTGTGTTCATTTAATACAATAGCTTAAAAATGTATCAACATAGTCAAGACATTTGAATGAAAATTCTTTGTTCGGTCAACAGAAAGATTAACCTACCTTGAATTAATGCTTTCTGTTAAACCAGCAAACAATTTGTATAAACACAATAACCACATATTTCCAGGCTGTGAACCAAACAAAAGCTTCTAAAATAGTCAAAATACTTCTGTATCTATACTTCGACTGTATATACTACAGGGATGCGACCAATGGGGACAAAACAAGTTAGCCCAGTTGATAGAGAGGCAGGTTTGGACCTTGTGACCTTAAATCTCAAAAGATTCACACAACATAGCATCAAAATGAAGACCATCTTGAGAGGCCATGGGATTAGACTCGGGGCAGCAAAAAGATATTGTTTCGTACATTTATTGCATTTCTTGACAATAAATTAGTTCAACATTTAGTGGACACTTCGCACCTAATGGAGACTGACTTCCTCAGATAATCTTTACTTCCATCAGGTTTGTATGTTAAGTATATCTTTTACTTCTATTATTTCCCAGAACAATACAAATTATAGGGATTTTGTATTTAACTGCCATTATTATTAAAGACTATGTAGTTAAAAGCATCTGGTACCAATAAAAGCTGATTCTTCAGGTGACCAGCAGCGGCAAGGATTACAGCTTACTCTAATTAATCTTGATTTATAGTCAATTATGGGTCAATATATTAATAGTTCGATCATTGCCTTTTTTATGGACATTTGCTTCTTGAGTTCCCTAAAGAAACAATTAGGGGGGATCACAAAAATTAAATGCTGTCCCTTAATTTGACTTGAGTTGTGGTGGAAAGTAAGAAAGGCCTGAGTAAAAAGTTCAGGTAATGATTTTGACACATGACCAGCATCTCCCGGTAATTTTCTGACTTCAAAGACCGAGACAGGCAGTTGTTCAAGATTCGAAAAAGTGGTCTTCATTAGACAAAGCAGGGAAAATGTGAAACAGATGATTGATTATTACAGCACTGCCCTTGAAATGCCTACTACACTGAGTGTAAAGAATTCCACATGTTCACGAGCTTTACAACCAGCAGAGCAGGGGGTACAATCTTCTCTCCATCAAGCGTAATGTGCGTTACCAACAGATTCAGAAAAAAAATCAAAATCATTCTTAGCATGCAAGGGGGCCACTATTTCCTCTCTCTCTCTCTCTCTCTCTCTCTCTCTCTCTCTCTCTCTCTCTCTCTCTCTCTCTCTCTCTCTCTCTCTCTCTCTCTCTCTCTCTCTCTCTCTCTCTCTCTCTCTCTCTCTCTCTCTCTCTCTCTCTCTCTCTCTCCTCTCTCCCTCCCTCCCTCCCTCCCTCCCTCCCTCCCTCCCTCCCTCCCTCCTCTCTCTCTCTCTCTCTCTCTCTCTCTCTCTCTCTCTCTCTCTCTCTCTCTCTCTCTCTCTCTCTCTCTCTCTCTCTCTCTCTCTCTCTCTCTCTCTCCTACCCTTTTCATCCTGGCAATGGCAAGGATGAAAATCCCTGTGACTTACGTGAATTCCTCAGCACCCAAGAATGCCTAAGATTGGTTCTGCACATTTGCAGGCTGTGCTAAAAAATATGTAACTGGTTGTGTACGGATCAAAATTTGGGGGTCTATTCAGTAATGAATTTCCAAACAGGAACAAGTTGTGAAACAGAAACAATTTATTATGGGCCACACGCATGTTTGGCCTCTCACAAAGCGCAAAACAAAAGCATTCAGGAAAATGTTATTAAATGCTCAGGTACAGAAATTGACACTTTAGAGTTCCTCACAGTCCATTATGAATTTGAAAAGGGCAGAGTGGCTAGGTTGTTGTATTTGTGAGCACAATAGAAATAATAAAAAAGAATGGTCATGGGAAGCATTAAGGAAACAATGTAGAAAGATTTTCATATCAATGGTGAAATAATCTTCCCCGATGAATAAACACCGAAAATGATGGAGACACTCAGCAGGTCAGACAGCATCTGTGGAAAAAGAAATAGTCAGTTGCTTAAGTCAGAGGCCCTTCATCTCGTTTCCAGCATCCGCAGTTCATTTTGATTTTAATCTCAATGGATGTAGAAAAATTTCATCCAGCTATTTTGACTGGGATGGCGTTGATTTATTAAGGAACTGCCATGTCGAACTAATTTGAAATTTCTGAGGAGTTAACATCAATGGTCAATAAGGGTAGGAATTTTGTCGCAATCTATTAGAAATTTAACAAGCCGTTTGAAGTATCATGAGCAGACCAATCAGAAAAATAAAATCTCATCATGTCCATGGAAAAGTGACAAGTTGGATCCAAAACTGACTCATTGGGAAAAAAGGTACGATAATTAATTATTCACAGCTGCTTTAGTGGCTAAAAAGGAAGTTTGTGATTCTGCTGGGCACAGTGATGGGTCCCTTTGTTTTCTTGCCCATGTCAATGACTTAAGTCTTGGAGCCATAATAAAGAAATTTGCAGATGATGTAAATATTGGCCCTGTGATTAATAATGTGGAAGAAATCTGTCAACGGTAGAAAGAAATTAACGGAATGACGAAGTGAACAGGAAAATTACAAACATAATTCAGTCTGGAGGAGCTGGTGGTAATGCGTTTATCTAACCAAACAGAGTGAGAGAATGTACATTAAATAAGAGGGTATTTAGCAAAACACAGCAACAGATAGATCATGGAGTACACATTCATAGATCCCTGAGGGTGGCAGACATGTAGATAAGATGGTTTTACACATGTGAAATACATTTCTATATTATTTGAGACATAGAATTAAAGATCTAGGAGGCTACATTAGAACTGTAAGAAGCAGTAATTAGACCACGTGGATTGATGATTTGGATGAAAAGGATGTGACAGCCCTTGTGACAATCCAAAGGGGGGTTCAATAAGATACTGCCAGGGCTGGAGATTTAATTATGAGGAAAGGCCAGCTGGACTAAGATGGTTTTCTTCTGAACAAAGGAGGCTGAGGTGTATACGTTGATTAGAAGAACCTCTTTCCATTGATTGAATGATTGAAAGATACGGCATGGAAACAGATCCTTCAGCCCATCGAGTCCAGGCCGACCATCAAACACCCATGTACACTAGCTCTATGTTATCCCAGTTTTGCATCCACTCCCTACACACTAGGGGCAATGTACAAAGGCCAATTAATCTACAAGCCTGCATAGCTTTGGGATGTGGGTGGAAACTGGAGTACTTGGAGGAAACCCACTTGATCACAGAGAGAATGTGCAAATTCCACACAGGCACCACTTGAGGTCAGGATCAAACCCGGGTCTTTGACACTGTGAGGCAACAGCTCTACCAGCTGCACCAGATGCTAACTATGAGACATAGATTTCTAGTAATTGACAGAATTAGAGGTAAGTTGAGATACGAATTTAACAAGAAAACCTCATCACATTTAATTAGTATGTGCTGTAATCTGCAAAGCTGTAGATAGACGAGCGTGTTTTCAATGGGCATGGAAGAAACTTCCATGAATGGACATCCTCTGCACCATTAATTTAAACAATTTAGGTAGAGCTCATGATTACGGACTTTAATAGATCGTTGACCTTCATTGCAAGTGATGTGACAATAAAAGGAGGGAAGTTTTGATGCAATTTTATAGGGCACTTGCAGGGTTACACTTGTCTTTTTGTCTTCATATAAGCCTCCGAGAGCTTTGGAGGTGGAGTTATTGAATATATTCGAGGTTGAGATTGACAGACTTTTGAACTACCAGGGAGGCAAAAGGCATGGGAAGAACACACGAAAGGTATGTTGAGATCAATAGTGGGTCAGCCATGATCTTACCATACTGTGGACACACCCTCTCCTTCCCTCTCCCATCAGGCAAAAGGTATAGAAGTGTGAAAACGCACAACTCCAGATTCAGGGACAGTTTCCTCCCAGCTGTTAATGTTTGAATAGGCTAGATTATTTGTGAAATGCTACCATGTATGGCTTGGTCTTGATCTTGGTCTTGCAGTGAATTGTGGACGCAGCCCAGACCATCACGCGAACTAACCTCCCTTCCATTGACTCCATTTGTACCTCACACTGTCTCGGCAAGGCCAGCAGTATAATCAAGGATGAGTTGCACCCTGGCCACTCCCTCTTCTCCCCACTCCCATCATGCAAAAGGTATAGAAGTGGGAAAATGCACACCTTCATATTCAGGGACAGTTTCTTCCCAGCTGTTAGCAGAAAAACTGAATCATCCCACCACAGCCAGAGAGCAGTGCTGAACTACTACCTACCTCGTTGGTGACCCTTGGACTATCCTTGATCGGACTTTGTTGGTTTTCCCTCGTACTAAACGTTATTCCCTTATCACGTATCTATACACTGCAAATGGTTCAATTGTAATAATGTATTATCTTTCCACTGACTGGATAGCAGACAGCAAAAGCTTTTCACTGATCCCCGATACACGTGACAATAAACTAAACTAAACTAAACTAAACTGTGTAACCAGGTTTGGGAGACCATTTGCCCATTCCCTCTCAAGCTCTTATGCAGGGTTTATTGGGTTTTCCAAATTTGGGGGAAAATAGATCTTGTAGGATTTTGAATTTATCTCAATACAGATGATCTGGACAGGACTGCATAATGGCTTAATTATCTATCTCACAGTGAGGTAATTGCTACTGAGAGCATCAAAATACAATTGGATAAAATGGAGTATGACCGGAAGCAAAGGGAATAATGTAACTAAGGAGCTGAGGAATAGCTCTGTTTTAAGTCAGGAGCTACAGTGGTCTTCGTCTTCTTGATCATCCTCTCGTGTTGGTCAAGCTGTTAAACCAAGGCAGACCAAGGATTACATGGGATCTATGCCAATGGGCTCTAAGTTGTTGTCCTCCTCTGTTGGATCCAATTCTGTGCTTCCCTTTTTAATGCTTAATTTTAGGAGCAGGGAGGACCCCAATGATTTAGATACATCTCTCAGCTCACCCATCACATTGCAAGAAAGCAAATGACAAAATGGACTTTCCTTGGCCTGAGAATCCACCCTGTGACATTCATCTTGTGATTCAAATATTAAGCTGAAGGATAGTTAGTACAATAAAATAATCTGATTGGAGCCACCCTTAATCCCTTATCAATCTGAAGTAGACCTTCTCAATGGAGACCCCCGAACTATCTTTGATCGGACTTTACTGGACTTAATCTTGCACTAAACATTATTCACGTTATTCCCTTTATCGTGTATCTGTACACTGCGAATGGCTCGATTGTAATCATGTATTATCTTTCCACTGACTGGCTAGCACCATGCAAAACGTTTTCAATGTATTTCAGTACACATGACAATAAACTAAACTCAACTCAACTGAATTCAATCTGCTTTGTAGATTTGTTCCTACTCCATCCAAAGCTTTCAAAAGGAATTTTACAATAGGGACTTCTGAGGAATTGCTGAGTAGATGTCAGAATTGAATTGAATTGAATAAATTTTATTAGCCAAGTATCAATACATACAAGGTGCTTTGCTCGCAAGTAACAACACGATATACAGTAAACAATTAAGAATAAAACATTATAATTTAAACATGTTAAGAATGAAATAAAATACCAGAGCAAAAGGAGGCTACAGACTTTTGGTTGTGGAAAATAGCTGTTTTTATGACTGGCTGTGGCGACTTTGTCAGTCCGGAGTTGCCTTTCAGAGGGAAGTGCTTCAAAGAGTTTGTGGCCAGGGTGAGAGGGGTCAGAGATTATCTTACCCGCTCGCTTCTTAACCCTTTCAGTGTACAGTTCGTCAATGGGGGGGAAGGTTGCAGCCAACAACCTTCTCAGCTGATCGAACAATGTGCTGCAGCCTCCGGATATCGTGCTTGGTGGCTGAGCCAAACCAGACCATGATGGAGAAGAAGAGGACAGACTCTATGATGGCAGTATAAAACTGGACAATCATTGCTTGTGGCAGATTGTGTTTTCTCAGCTGCCGCAGGAAGTACATCCTCGGTTGGGCCTTTTTGACTGTGGAGTCGATGGTGGCCTCCCATTTAAGGTCCCTGGAGATGATGGTTCCAAGGAACTTAAATGACTCCACAGATGTGACTGTGGTGTTGTTGATGGTGAGTGGGGGGAGGGGAGGGGAAGCTCTCCTAAAGTCTACAATCAATTCCACTGTCTTAAGAGCATTGAGCAGGTCATAATCCAACAAATGCAGAAGTGCACAAAAAGGAACAGAAGTTCTCACAAACTGAACTTTCAGCTCTTCCTCAAACTTTACAATTTTCCACTGTAAAACTATTCAAACTTATTTGTTGTAAAACTATTGTACTCCAGGTGATTTCCGATCCCTTTCATATAAAGTGACATTCCATTAACTCTACAAACAGGATATTTGTCAATTCAATCCCAGTGAAATTACTAGGAACATTGGACCAGGGCATAATGGGATATAATAGTGCCTGAAGCTCTTTAAAGATGAGTGTCTGATCCTAGCACTAACGTACATAGAGAGACCAAGTTGAAACGAAATAAGTCCCAAAGGGAATGAAGAAAATATCTAAAGAGAGCTTCTGCTGCCTGCTTTTATCTGCCTCCATTTGGGGACTGATATTAGCAGAGGCAAGAGGATAAAGCAGTCTGCTTCTCAGCTGAGTGAGAAAGAGGCACGGAGCGATCGAAGCAATCAAACTGATAAACAAAATCAATATTTCACGTGAAAAAAAGAGGTGCCTCAGGCACATTCACACCACAGCACATTTCTAATTGCCCTTTCAGCTCTAGTTTTCCAGCTGAATTGTGGCTGATTTTGTGGCAAACATATCAACTATTCAAATCCTCTGTGGTGATTATTTTGAATGGCAGTTCTAGACTTGTTATTGACAAGCGAGCAGCCGAGACTATTAGTCAGTGCCTGCCAAAATAAGTAACCATTCTGCTTTCAGACAAAACTTTTCAATCTTGGCTAGGTTTTGATTTTATTTGGCAAACTGGATTGAGTAGGAAAGGTTTCCAGAATACTAAGCCGCTCACATTGAAATCATTGCATCTTTCTGAGCGGTGACACATTAAAGTCCAAATAATGCTGATTGAAGAATATCTGTACTGGAAATAATCCAGTATTCACACAAATTGCCTCTATTTTCCCGTACTTCCCATTTAACACACAATCCGTGTGCAACAACAGTTGAGTACCTGTAATAACACTTCTTGAAGGTAGACACAAAATGCTGGAGTAACTCAGTGGGTCAGGCAGCATCTCTGGAGAGAAGGAATGGGTGACGTTTCAGGTTGAGGCCCTTCTTCAGACTGATAGTGGGGGCAGGATGGGGGGGGGGGCAGGGATGGGGGAGTAGGGGAAGAAACCTGGAAGAGAGGGGGAGCAGGACAAAGCCTGGCAGGTAATAGCTGGATACAGGTTAGAGGGGGTTTTGATAGGCAGATGGATGAACAAAGGTAAAAGATTAAAAGGCAGAAGGTGTGAGACAAAAGGATTGAAAAGTTGCAAATTGTGAAGGTAGAGGAAGAAGTGTAAGTGGAAGGGGAGGAGGAGGGGAGAAATGAATGTAAATTCAAGTAGGGTACAGGGGAAAGGGGAGGTGGATGAAAGGAGGAGTTGGGGAAGAAATGTGAGTAGCTGGGATTGGAGAATTCAAAGTTTAAACCATTCAGTGGTAAACTACTCAAGCGGATTATAAGGTGTTGTTCCACCAGTTTACATGTGGCCTCACTCTGACAATAGAGGAGGCCCAGGACAGAAAGATTTCTTGCTCACAACTCTTGAAACACAGGTTCAATCCTGTACGTGGGTGCTGTCTATGAGGTATTTGCACCTTTTCTCTGTGGGTGCATGGGGTATGTATGGGGGCTCTACTTTTCCTCTACTGGAAGTGCTGGTAGGTTAATTCGCTACTGTAAGGTAAACCTTTAGTGCGGGTGAATGGATTAAAGGGGAGTTGTAGATGGGCACACCTGAGAATATTAATTCCAGGGATACAGACAAATAAGGGAAAGGAGAATGGTATCGTGAGGTTGCTCCCATGGGATGGGTTGTAAGGGCTTTTTTGTTTCATTGTAAGTATAAAGTGATCCTTTCTCAGCAGATCATAAGGTAGAATGATCATTGTGGTGCTTCTCATGTTATCTGCTTAGTTTAATTTAGTTTAGAGATACAGCGTGGAAACAGGCCCTTCGGCCCACCAAGTCTGCACTGACCAGCGATCCCCGCATATTAATACTATCCTACACACACTAGGGACAATTTTTATACATTTACCAAGCCGAAACCGGGTCTCCGGCGCTGCAAGCACTGTAAGGCAGTAAGTCTACCGCAGCGCCACCGTGCCGCCCTATTAAATTTATACAACATTTTATTACCCTTACATCCTTTCCTGTTTTGTAAGCAGTGCTTTGAAAATCCTTTTGAACCTGGATGGTTGATAATTCTACCTGTAGGCCAATGGAGACACAGCAGGTGTGGCAGAGGGGCCTCTTAATCCATATTGATTATTTTCATTGGGTAATTCAAATGTACTCCCGATGGTTCATTCCATTATTTACCCAGTATTTAAGAAAGACCAAATGATCTGCATGCTGGCCTGCTATTCTTCTTTTCTATTTATGCATCACATTGAATTATTTCCCACCTCCCCGGCAGTGAGCAATTCTGTGACAATGACTGTGGATAGCTCATACATCTCACTTCCTGTGCCTCTTGAATATGGATGTTTCAATATCTCTTAGCCTGTCGAGCAAATAATTTCCACTGAAATTCTTCCTGTAGCTCAAACAGGGATTTAATCTCTGAACCATCTCACACTTAGACAATAGACAATAGACAATAGACAATAGGTGCAGGAGTAGGCCATTCAGCCCTTCGAGCCAGCACCGCCATTCAATGTGATCATGGCTGATCACTCTCAATCAGTACCCCGTTCCTGCCTTCTCCCCATACCCCCTCACTCCGCTATCCTTAAGAGCTCTATCCAGCTCTCTCTTGAAAGCATCCAACGAATTGGCCTCCACTGCCTTCTGAGGCAGAGAATTCCACACCTTCACCACTCTCTGACTGAAAAAGTTCTTCCTCATCTCCGTTCTAAATGGCCTACCCCTTATTCTTAAACTGTGGCCCCTTGTTCTGGACTCCCCCAACATTGGGAACATGTTTCCTGCCTCTAATGTGTCCAATCCCCTAATTATCTTATATGTTTCAATAAGATCCCCCCTCATCCTTCTAAATTCCAGTGTATACAAGCCCAATCGCTCCAGCCTTTCAACATACGACAGTCCCGCCGTTCCGGGAATTAACCCACATGCAACAAATTGCCATTTTACTGTTTAAAAAGGGATTGTAGAGGAGAGGGAACCATTAGGATGGGATGGGATAGAATGGCCCATTATCTGGCACCCGTCCATCTGCATCAGTTTCAAGCTTTCAATCTTTTGAGGCCATGTGTGCAGAAATGTACATTTCAAATTCTGGGAAGAAATTGTGCAATCCAAAGTATTTTTGGCTGATGATGTACAGTGATCTATGTTTTTGCAGTCTTGCATTTAAAACCAATGACCCCAATGTTGGTTAACCTAATCCCAGCCACCTTCTTTGTGTGGTTAGGAAAAAAACTGCAGATGCTGGTTTATTTCGAAATAAACCAGACCTCAGCTCAGAAGAAAAGCACAAAAAGCTGGAGTAACTCAACAGGTCAGGCAGCATCTCGGGAGAGAAGGAATGGGTGACGTTTCGGGTCGAGACCCTTCTTCAGACTGATAAATTCTTCTTCAGTTTGAAGAAGGGTCTAGACCCGAAACATCACCCATTCCTTCTCTCCCGAGATGCTGCCTGACCTGCTGAGTTACTCCAACATTTTGTGTCTACCTTCTTTGTGTGGTTGATCCTTTATTGTCACATGTACTTGGTACAGTGAAATTCTTTGTTTTGCATACAACACACTAGTAGGCAAAACGTTGCCACGAAAAGGAGCCAACAAAGTTACTAAAGTGATCCTTCTTGGCAGCCCCCCCCCCCCCCCCCTCCCGGGTCCCTCCTTGTTCCATCAGGGGCCCCTCCACACCGGGGCCTTCTTTGTTCTCGTTGGCACATGGGCACATATGACGCTTGGCATCTTTGCTTCTGAAAGGACCAAATATTCTAAATGACAAATAAAAACTGTAAATATTGCAAATCAGAAATATAAACCAAAAAAAACGTGCTGGCAACACTGAGCAGGTCAGGCAACATCTGTGGAAAAAGAAACAGAGTTAATGTTTCAAGTCTGAGACACTTTGCCAGAACAGGAAAAGAGAGAAAACAATTTAGTTTTCAGCTACAGAGAAGGTGGGGGTAGATGGGTAGAACAAAGGGATTAGTTTTGATCGAGGGAAATTAAATGGGTTAATATTCTAATTGCTTTTCCTCCTGTTAAGTGCCAATGATACAGGACAGACTGAAAGTGCAAGCTGCTCATACTTCACCCACGTAGCACATTGCTAAACATGAAAACCTTACTGATCAGCAGGATAGCAAACTCCTTTCAATCTGAAGAAGGGTCCTAACCCCTAAAACACGTCTGTCCATTTCTTCCACAGATGCTGCTTGGCCTGCTGAGTTCCTCCAGCACTATGTGTTTTTCTAGAGCTATGTGACTCTAGCAAACTTCCTTGACTGTTTCCACTGGGCTGCTGTTGTTATAGGGGAACAATGCTGTATCTCTTAACTACAGTAAATGGGAAGAGGCCATAACACCACAAAAATACCATGCAAAAACATTTTGATATATTATTTGTGACAGTCACTTAAAGGATTATATATATTGAATACGACCTTCTCAATTTCCCATGGCATGGGTTTAAATGAAAATCACAAAGGATTAAAGATTCATTTTTTCCATACAATACTGCTTTTTTGCTAATGTGCTTTCAAGTGCCAGAGGCCTTGGGCATCATTGGATTCCAAAAAACAACATTTCTTCTCCTCCAGACAATATTGTCTTCCTCTGTTTAATCCAAAATGTTTAACACTTTCAGGAACCCTCCTGCAGAATGTTACAACAGGTATGGATTGATCTATTACTTCAGGGTACTCTGTTGAGGTGCGCGTGAATCCTTTCATGTTTCTGCACCATTTCGTCAGAATGAGAAAGTCGCATAATCCATTCCACCTGGTTTTACACTAACTGTAGGAGCTCAGTAAACAAACGCTCTTTGAAATGGGTAATGTGTTAAAGCCTGCTGCTTTAAGGGATTGGTCACAAAGAATATGGCTTTCAGTTTACTGTGGCTAGTAACACTGTGCACACACATGTAATCTCATTTAATTACCGTGAAATGAATACCTGAACTAAATCAGATTTTGGCAAAAAAACAACAATTCCTCAGTAGGCAAAATTCATTGCTCATCTGTTATTAAGTATGAACAATGCATATTTTCCATTTGTTCACCAGGTTTGGGGTTACTTTATAATCCTTTTCTTATCTGACCTTAATATTTTGCTTTTCCGTTTTCAGATGTTTGGAGGGGAATATGTGTTTAAAGGTAGACACAAATTGCTGGAGTAACTCAGCGGGACAGGCAGCATCCCTGGAGAAAAAGGACGGTTGATGACTTAGGTTGGGATCCTTCTTCAGACTGAAAGTAGAGGGTGGGGGTGAGGCTGTTGAAGAGGTGGAGACGAGAAAAGACCAGGACCAATGGTGTTGCCTCTAGCTCTTCAACTCTATCTTTGGTATAAACCAGCTCTATCGTTGGTATAAACCAGCATCTGCAGTTCCAAGTTTCTGCATTATGTGTGTTTCAATGTGGGTCTGAAATTGTCAGCCTGTACGTTCACTGCAAATTGGGCTTTTTCCACCTCTCCATCAAGTAGTAAGGTGAGAGTTTCACTGCAGCTTGTTGGGCTACAATGTTCAGACAGCTCTGACACGAACTGCTCCGGAAGGTTGTCTGTGTAGGAGGAAGGTGAACAGAGAGAACATGCGCCTTGAATAGCAGTGACTTGGAGCATTCTGCTAATCCAGCAATTAATAGTTCAGAAGGTTTGCTTACTTTTTGTGGCCAGGTTGCAACTTCGAGGCCCATTGGCTAAATTTGAGAAGTATAAAAGGGGAGCATTTTCATTTGTATACAACCAAGTAGCAAGGACACTTAAGGAAGTGGCAACCAATTTAGCAATCATAAGCAACCACAATAGCTAATTGGGATACACAAAAAAAACCTGGATGCTTATATGCATGATTATTAACACAGATTAATTATCAATTTCAATTTTAACTTGCACACTTTGAGAAATCTCCAAAGGATTATATGGACACAGCAGCACTTTTAAATAATTATCAGGTTCCTGATATCCAGAGACCCTCTTGGGGCATCCCTGTGCCTATACATCTCCAGTGTGCTCTGGAATATGCAGTAGATTGTGATCCTAGTCCACATCCATTACGAGCTGATTGTCATCTTTGCAAACACATCACTGTGGATATTTGAGGAGAATTTGGCACACCCACTTCATCAGGGGGTATGGGGAGAAGGCAGCAACGGGGTACTGATTGAGAATGATCAGCCATGATCACATTGAATGGCGGTGCTGGCTCGAAGGGCCGAATGGCCTCCTCCTGCACCTATTGTCTATTTGCGTCACTCTTCCTGACTTGTGGACAATTTCTGTGTTCACTGGACCTTGTTCCATATTCACATTCATAATTCCACACTCCAGCAATTCCAGCGATTTTGGGCCCCATATCTGAGGAAGGATATGCTGGTGCTGGAGAGGGTTCAGAAGAGGTTTACGAGAATGATCCCAGGAATGTGTGGTTAACATATGATGAGAGTTTGACAGCACTGGGCCTCTACTCGCTGAAGTTGAGAAGGTTGAGGGGAGACCTCATTGAAACTTACCGAAAAGTGAAAGGCCTGGATAAAGTGGGTGTGGAGAGGATGTTTCCACTACTGGGAGAGTCTAGGACCAGAGGTCATAGCCTCAGAATTAAAGGACATTGCTTTAGGAAGGAGATGAGGAGGAGTTTCTTTAGTCAAAGTCTGGTGAATCTGTGGAATTTATTGTCACAGAAGGCTGTGGAGGCCAAGTCAATGGTTAGTTTTAAGGCTGTTAGATAGATTCTTGGTTAGTACGGGTGCCAGGGATTAAGGGGAGAAGGCAGGAGAATGGGCTTAAGAAGGGAAGATAAATCAGCCATGATAGAATGGCCGAGTAGACTTGATGGGCTGAATGGCCTGATTGTGCTCCTATCACTTATGAACATGACCTTATGAACATGACCTTATGAACATGACCTTATGAACATGACCTTATGAACATGACCTTATGAACATGACCTTATGAACATGACCTTATGAACATGACCTTATGAACATGACCTTATGAACATGACCTTATGAACATGACCTTATGAACATGACCTTATGAACATGACCTTATGAACATGACCTTATGAACATGACCTTATGAATTCCCTGGTTCCTATGCAGCTCTTTTTCTCTGCTTCCCGTTTGAGACTTTGACTTGCAGACTTCAACAGTGCTCCCATACTCAAAAGCTTTCCTTTGGCCACCTCCTTCACCAAACACCTTATTATGCCTTGCTTCAGTAGCAACATATTGACAAAACCATATTACCAGAGGCCAGGTTTCCTATAAATTAGATTATGAAGAAATCTGCTAGGTTTCTATTTTGCCTGCTGCTTCTTGATTTGATGGAAAATTCTCTGGGAGACACTGATCAGACATATGACGAATAAAGACACAAAGTGCAGGAGTATGAGCGCTTTATGGGAAATGGGTCAGGCAGCATCTCTGGAGAATATGGAGGGGCGGCGTTTCGGGTTGGGGCCCTTCTTCAGACTGACTGAAGATTGAAGAAGAGTCCCGACCCAAAAAGTCATCTATCCATATTCTCCAGAGATATTTCCTGACCCATTGAATTACTCCAGCACTTTGTGCCTTTCCTTGTAAACCAGCATCTGCAGTTCCTTAGGTAAACAAGCCAAATAGTCTGAATGAGAGGAGGCAGAGAACTTGTTCCATTCAGACTGCTTAATTCTTCATGATTTGTGTTTCCACCGTGCCTTGTTGTCAAACTCTGGCTGTGCTCTGGCTTCAGAATGTTCTCTTCCTCTCCATCTTGTCTGTGCTGCTCGTTGCAACATTGCCTTCATTCCTGGAGCCCACATAGGTTTTAAACTGGCCTCATGCCACACTAGTGGTTTTCATCAAATTCTCTGCTCATTTTGGCAACCATCACGCTTCATATTTTTGCTCTGGCTTGCCTCCTCATCATCTCAACATTGGGAATCCTGACTTGCTTCCAATCAAGCCCAACAATGTTTCTTGGTATCCTTGCTTGTGGCTCGGCGTGTTCTACTCACATTTTTTATTTATATTCCAGCATCAGCATATTCCATGTCTTGTGCCTTCATAAATGCCATTCCATCATAACCACTCACAAGGCTTAGATCTGCATGAGAACCTGATATCTCATCTGTAATAAGTATCTTCAAATCTTGCCATGTCTCCATGTTTTTCATGCAACAGCACTGTCCTCAAAGTGAACAACCATGGATTGATCTCCAATTCCAAATCTTAAGTTCATTCCCTACGTTCATCTTATTATCAAATTTAACTGGTGTCTACTGGATGTTGCTCCAGCACTTTGGGTCTTTTTTTGTAAACCAGCAACTGCTGTTCCTTGTTTCTACAATCTATTGGTAATACTGTCAGCCTCTAAGTATAGCCTGCTGCAAGTATTGGTAGCTCCACCTCTTGAAAATCTTGGACCCTGGGCACTTATTTCTGCCATATGTGTATATGACCTTACCTTTAATAGTCAGAAGTGATGCCTGCGGATATCACACCCCATTGTTGAGCAGTCCTCAGCAGTCTCCACACTTAACTCAAAGTCCTGCCCTCCAGGGGTCTGAATATTGATTTCTCTAACTTTCCCTCTCTCTCTATCCCTCCCCCACCCAAGTTCACACCAGCTTTCATTCTCACCTAGCTACAGCTGACAATGGGCTGTTTCCTTTATCATTGTTACTTTTTTTGCATATCTTTCATTCATTTGTTCTATATCTCTCTACATCATCATCACCTACATCTCTCGGTCCCCTTTCCCGTGACTTTCTGTCTGAAGAAGGGTCTCGACTCGAAACATCCCCCATTCCTTCTCCACAGAGATGCTGCCTGTCCTGCCAAGTTACTCTGGCATTTTGTGTCAATGTCCTGTTTTCAAGGGTAGGTGTGAACTTTCTGCAAGATTTTGTTGTGTTGCCATCCATGGCATGGGTACAATTGAATGTACATTCCTTGATATCACTATTACTTCCAATGGTATTCAAAGCATCTCTCTGGGAGTATTCAGTGGGCATATTCCTTGCCTCTGAACAGACTGCCCACTGCCAGTTCTCTCTGTCAGCCACGTTCTGTTTTCTTTGTACAAACTGATGCCAGATGTCCAATTTTACTACAATTTTACTACAATGATATCAGTGGTCTGCTTTCAGTGGGAAGTTGGAAAAATGCACCATTTCCCCGATATCGGCAACAGGGCCTCCTGCCTTTTGAAATGTTCTGTCTTCAGTGGCACAGGAGCTGCTGGTTGGGGTGAAGTTAGAATCGATGCCAATGTGATGGAAAGGGGCATCTTTTGCTTTAGTTCTGCTTTTTCCCCCCAGGTTTATTCAAAATCTATTGAATTCACAGCGTTAAATTAAAAATCTGAACATTAACTTTATTGTGCACTGGAATTTACTGATGTGTAAATTTAACATCCTTCCTTTTGACACATCCATTCCATGCTTTCAAACTGTCAATCAAATTCATGCAATAAATATTTATAAAATTCAAACTAACCAATTCTTCTTAGATTAATTACAAGACATATACTCGAGACCACCATAATCCCTACAGCTGCTGAAACTGTAGGTGAACATAGAAAAGATCAGAAGGCACAAATCTCTCACCACATTAGAGATGTATGGAGACCCAAACATTAGTTGGAGACCCATACAAAAATCTTGGTGGAGCCTTGGAGGAAGGCTCTAGATTATATAAAGCAAAATTCTGGGATGCATTCAGCTCTGTGGAAGTACCCCCAGAGGATTCCTTCTTATTAAAGAGGAATTGGTTTATCACTTGGATATACATGCAGGACCTATACATCAGGAGGTGTAGATCGAGAGCAAGCAAGATTATGAGGGACCCCTGCCACCCCAGCAACGGACTGTTCCAGATGCTACGGTCAGGCAAACGCCTCCGCTGTCACGCTGTGAAAACGGAGAGGATGAGACGGAGTTTCTTCCCACAGGCCATCAGGACTGTTAACTTTTATAACTCCAGGGACTAAATCTTGTCTTCTCTGTATTAACTATATTTATATGCTGTAACTGTAATTCTTTTTTGTGCACAATCTGCAGGCATTGCCACTTTCATTTCACTGCACATCGTGTATGTGCATGTGACAAATAAAAATTGACTTGACTTGGATCAAATTGCATTGAGATGAAAAAAAATCCACAACTGCTACTGTTTGTAAAGAAGGAAGATGTTTTCATTTGGTGGGACACAAAGGAAAATGATCAGAAATTGAAAGCTTTGGGATGGTCTGGGCATGTCAAAAAGCTGAGTGACACTGAGAGCTGGCAACTCTCTTATATTTGCATTTATTAACGATTTTTTCCAATAAACGTTAATGAAATGAAAATGGACCATTAATTTCCACTATCTTTCAATTAACTACAGCCATTATTCAAATAGGAAAGCTTTAAATTGATATTACATTGAATTCCTATATTGTCAGTTTCCAAAGGCCTTTGTTTGCTATTGAAGTTCCACCTTTTTCAAATAGGACCTTCCCTGTTAAATGAACAAGAACAATGGAGAAATATATTCCAATGGTCAGCAGATGATTCATCTTCCAGCATTCATCATTATGCCAGAAGAAAATGAGAATACTGACAACCTCGCTGGTAGAAGTGTGTTCACCGAAGGTCCAGGTCTTCAAGGAATGAATAAAGCTTAGATCTTGATCAGAAGATTGCTGGTTCTGGGCATTTCCTTATGGTGGGTCTTCATTACCATTTTATTTTCCTGCTTTGTACTCAGGTTTACCTGTTGTAGTAGTTAAGCATACATGCCTTAATCCAATTGTGAATGAAGAGATAGGTTTGAGAGTTTGGTTTGAACATTTTGTGCAGCCCTTGTTTATGGCCCTACAGATTCTTTTGACCAGTGGGGTTGGTGGCATTGGCATGGGGATCTGACAGATATATCCCCATAATCATTCAACACTGCAATATAAGCATTTGCACATGGAATATGTTTGTTATTGCGTTTCTCCAAAAGAGATCAAATTTAAATTCCAGTACAGTGCTTAGATGGAGTTGGCAGTGGGTGGTCTTGTGTACATTTCCCCAACACTTACAATGTGCCAGCATTTACACCATGTTAGTACTTATACCAGGTGGTTCAGCTCACTTTTCCATGGAAAGCATTTTATGGCTGGCGCTTGTAGCTTGAATAGGTGGGATGGATGGTGTTCCCAAATTTCCCATCAAAGAGTTCCCTTGGATCCTTTGGATTTATTAATCATTCCGTTAGTGGTCATTATGTGACCTCCATGTCATAATATGTCTGTCAGTGTGATACATTTTACTGTTAAAATCAAACATTACCAACAGACATTCACTCAATGCCTAAATATCTGCGCTCGGTGCTGCAGACAGCATCATGTCTGCACATTGCGTTTGCTATAAATGGTTGGCAACAAATTGGCTTTAAGGGCACATACTTCATCATCACATCTGCTGTAATATTTTCCTGCCACAAACCATTTATTAAAAGAAAAAACATTTCACAAGTGAAATGAGTTGCCTGTGTCTGGATTGAATTGTTTGAGATAGATTCAGAGCCCATGCGTTGAATCTGGCATTCTGCTTCCAACTGAGTGTCCAGACAGTCAGGAAGTCTTGCAGCAGTCAGGAAGAGAGTACATTTAATTATATGTCCTCAGCTGATTTATTTCTCCCTATTTCTACTTTCTAACCACCAAATGAATGAAGTAGAAAGAGCAAAATTGAATTATGCAGCCCTTACATGACATATTTAAAATGATAGACAATGGTTCTAGTTTCACGTCGTGCAAAGGTGAGGCATTTGAATTATTGTTTTGGAAAGAAGTGGTGTAAACCCATAAGGGAGTCATATGAGGGGGAGCATTCTGAAGAAGAGTCTCCACCTGAAACGGCACCCACTCCTTCTCTCCCGAGATGCTGCCTGACCAGCTGAGTTACTCTAGCATTTCGTGTCTACAGGGAGTCATATGAATTGGCCTTTAATAATAGCCATGGTAAAATCATAACCATAATGACAACATTCTTTAATGGTATTTCACTTTTCAGGATGAAAAAGAGATGGGGACATATTAGACATTTTTTTAAAGTTCAAATTCACGTTAACTGCGTCTTGCTCAGTACCAAAGGCTTAAATGGGGCAGAATTGTTAGGGTACAGCTATAAGGAGAGAGGGGGAAAGTCTAATGTATATGTGTGGGACATTTTGTTTTTACACAGAAGGTAATGGGGGGGGGGGGGGGGGGGGGTGGACTGGAAGGCATTGCCAGGGATGGTGGGTGGTGGTGGTCAGATTGAATAGTGCCATTTAAGAGACTTTTAGATAGAAACATTGGAAGTGCAAGGTATGGAGGAATATAGATCATGTGCAAGCAAATTAGATCAGTTCAGCTAGGTATCATGTTTGGCACAAACATTGTGGGCAGAAGGGCCCGTTCCTGTGCTATACTGCTCTATGTTCTACGTTCTATGTATCCAAGAGGGTTTGAAACAGTGTCTGGATAGCACAACCCAGGAGGGGAACATACTGGACTATGTGTTGGGAAAAGAGCCTGGATAGGTGACTGGTGTTACGGTAGAAAAGCATGTTGGGTTAGTGATCACAGCTCCATAAGTTTTAAGATTATTTTGAATAGGGAGAAAGCTGGACCTTACTGAAAGATACTAAATTGGAGTAAAGTGAATTATAACATTCTTAGGCGAGAGCTCAGGAAGGTAAACTGAAAGCAGTTGTTATTGGGCAAGTCCATATCTAATGTGTGGGAGATGTTTAAAGGCCACTAGATTGAAGTTCAGGATCGCATGTTCTGGTATGGAGGAGGGATAAAGATAGCAAAGTATAGGGACCTTGGATGGCCAAAGATGTTATAAATACTAGACGATTTGGGTCCAAATCTCTCCTGCATTGGTCTCGCACCCTCCCCTGTCCCACTCCAAAAGCACACAGCAAGATCCCAGGGTATATCCGATGCTGTGGCAGCCGGGGAGTCTCCCCCGGGGCCGGGGGCAGACGATGCGGGATAGGGAAGGGGAGAGGGAGCTACTCACCACAGCCCCGGGCGGCCAGCAGTAGGAGAGCAGCCACAAGGTGCTGCCGCATGTTCGTCCTGCCGGCGGCCATCTTCTTTGACCCTCTGCTGCTGTGCTGCACCGTGGGAGGAAGGTCAGGCGCGGGGCACGCCGGGACGGGCACTAGCCCTCCCGCCGGGGGGGGGGGGGGGGGGGTGAGCACGTTTATTAAAGTTTATTAAGTTAATTGCTTTAAGATGTGACAAAACTTGATCAATGCACACCGCAGATGAATAGTAAGTAGGGTGGGCCTAAAATTGTTGTGCTATCGTGTACCATTTTGGCTGTCTTTTGGGAACAAACAAATATACAAACAAATATACAAGATGAGAGTTTTAGCAATATAAGACCGTGGACCTGTTGGGCCCAAACCTCTCCTGCATTGGTGCAGCACCCTCACCTCCCCCCTCCCCTCCCCCTTCTCCCCCTCCCTCCCTTCTGCCCCCCCTCTCTCCACCCCCACTCCCCACTGCTTTTCCTCCCCCTTCCCCTAGCCCCCTTCCCCTCCCCCCTTCCCCTCCTCCCCACTCCATCCCCGTTATCCTCCCTCCTCCCCCTCCCTCCCTAGGAGATAGATTTAAACTTTAAAATGTGAATAACTTTCAAAATATAACACCGATTTCAATGAAACTTCTTCCATTAGCATGACGCTGAGTGAGGTGGGCCTAAACGTGTCGCGCTATCGTGTACAGTTTTGGCTGTAGTTCAGGAACAAACAAACAAACGAGAGTTTTAGTATATAGATGGTCAAAAAGAAAAGGAAGCACATGCAAGGTTTAAGACGATGGAATCAGACAGGACCTTTGAGGAATACCAGGAACGAATGAAAGAACTAAATCAGACAATCAGAAGGGCCAAAAGTGGCCACAAAATGGGTTTAAATTAAAGCCCAGTTTTTTACAGTTGCATTAAAAGCAAGAGTAACCGGAGAAGGAAGGATCACTCAAGGTTAAAGCAGGGAAATTGTACTTGGTGTCAGGGTACGTAGACGAGGTACTAAATTAATACTTTATATCTGTTTTCTCCAAGGAGAATGACATGAAATCAGTGTGGAGAATATTAATATGCAAGGGCAGAAGGAGATTAAGAAGGAGGTGGTGTTGAAGTCCTGGCAGAGCGTTCAGGCAAATAAATCTCAAGGACCTGATGGGATCTATCCAGGGTTACAGAGAGATGCAAGAGAGGAGATTGCGGGAGTCTTGACAAAGATCTTTGTATCTTCTCCAGCCACAGGGGAAGTCCTAGGGCAGTGGATATGGTCAACATAGATTTTAATAAGGCATTTGATAAATTCCCGCATGGTAGGATGACCCAGAAGATTATGATGCACTGGATTTAAAGTGGCCTAGTCATATGGATTCAGAATTGGCTTACTGATAGAAGTTCCACAGAGATCTGTGTTAAGACATCTATTGTTTGTGATATATATTAATGACTTGGATGTAAATGTAGACGGGTTGGTTAATAAATTTGTAGATGACACCGAGATTCCTGGGGTCATGGACTGTGAGGAGGATGTCAAAGTACAAAGCAGGATATAGATCAGCTACAGAAATGAGTGGAGAAATGACAAATGAAGTTTATATCAGAGCAAATGTGGTGTTGCACTTTAGGAGGTTGAATCTAAATGGAAAATGTACAATTAATGGCATGACCCTTAACAGCATTGTACAAAGAGATCTTGGGGTCCAAGTTCATAACTCCCTGAAAGTGGCAACACAAGTAGATAGAGTGATAAGGAAGGCATATGGTTGCTTACCTTCGTTGGTTGGGGCATTGAATATAAGAGCTAGGAAGGCATGAAGCAGGCTGCCCAGGACAGGATGGCCCTGCAGAGAGTAGTGCGTTTGGCAGAACACACCATGGGAACTGCACTCGTCCCCCTGCAGGACCTATACATCAGGAGGTGCAGATCCAGAGCAAGCAAGATCATGAGGAACCCCTGCCACCCCAGTAACGGACTGTTCCAGATGCTACGATCAGGCAAACGCCTCCGCTGTCACGCTGTGAAAACGGAGAGGATGAGATGGAGTTTCTTCCCACAGGCCATCAGGACTGTCAACTTTTATAACTCCAGAGACTAAATTTTTGTCTACACTATAGTAACTTATTAACTTTATTTATATGCTGCAACTGTAATTATTTTTTGTGCACAATCCGCAGGCATTGCCACTTTCATTTCACTGCACATCGTGTATGTGTATGTGACAAATAGACTTGACTTGACTTGACTTGAGGTTGGCAGGACTTTAATTATGTCGTATTTGGAATATTGCATGCTGATCTGGTAGCCCCATTACAGGAAGGATGTGCAGGATTTGGAAAGGGTGCAGAACAGATTTACCGGAATGATGCCTGGATTAGGGGGTATTAACTACAAGAGAGGTTGGACAGACTTGGATTATTTTTTCCGGAACTCTGGTGGTTGCAGGGACATCTGATAGAAGTGCATAAAATTATGAGAGGCATAGATAGGGTAGACAGGCAGAACCATTTTTCCCAGGTTAAAATAAAAATCAAATATTAGAGGGCATTGTTATGATGGGCAAAGTTTAAAGGAGATGTGTGGGGCAAGTTTTTTTTACACAGAAGAGGGTGAGTGCCTGAAATGTGCTGCTGGCTGATGCTGGTGGTTGAGGCAGATACGATAGTGACATTTAAGGGACTTGGATAGGCAAATATGGAGAGGTATGGATTATAAACCGGAAGATAAGATTTAGTCTTAGCATCATGTTTGGCACACACATTGTGGGCCAAAGGGCTTATTCCAGTGCTGTACTGTGCTATGTTAAACTAGGTATTGGTAAACTGGATGAGTAGGGTGCATTCAATAAATTACAAATGCAATAGTGCTAATTTAATGTATGTGACCTCCAGGCTCAGCTCTGTTGACCTGTAGAAGATACTGCTCCACCCTCCAATGATTCTTTTGTTTCTCATTGCTTGGGGTGTGAGCTGATAAACCTCTCAGAAGATTATAAGACTATAAGACATAAGAGAAGAATTAGGCCAGACACACTGCTCTGCCATTTATTCATGGCTGATCTATTTCCCCCCCTCCATCCCCTTCTGCTGCCTTCTCTCTGTAACCTTTAACACCTTTACTAATCAAGAATGTATCAACCTCCGCTTTAAAAATACGCCAAAACTTGTCCTCAACAGCCATCTGTGCAAAGAATTCCAGTTTCACCCTCTGGCTAAAGAAATTCCTCCTCGTCTTAGTTAAACGGGGGAAAAGATGGTGTCAGAGATTCAAAAAGCTGCAGATGATGGAATCTTGAGCAAAACACAAAGCACTGGAAGAACTCAGCAGTCAGGTCAGGCAGCAACTGTAAAGGGAATAGTCAGATGATGTTTCGGGTTTGGATCCTGCTTTAGACTGATTGTAGTAGGGCGGAGAAAACTGGAAAAGAGACGTATGGACAGGACAAAGCCTGGTAAATGAGAGATGGATACAGATGAAGGGGGTTCCATTGGCAGAGGGGTGGAGTCAATTACAAAGAAGGTAAAAGGTTGTCTTTAGACTTTAGAGATACAGTGTGGAAGCAGGCTCTTCGGCCCATCGAATCTGGGCCAACCAGCGATCATTCCGTACACCAGCACTATCCCATACATAAGGGACAATTTACAATTTACAGAAGCCAATTAACCTACAAAAATGTTCGTCTTTGGAGTGTGGGCTTGAAACCGGAGCACCTGGACAAAAACCCATGTAGTCACAGGGAGAATGCTCAAACTTTGTATGGACAGCAATCAGGATCAAACCTGGGTCTCTGGCGCTGTAACGCAGCAACTCGACCTCTGCACCATTGTGCTACTGTCAGATAAGGAGAGTTGAGGAGTAAAATGTGAAGTGCTTTTTTTCATAATTAGGAGGAGAACTGGACTCAGGTGATTCTAAGAATTTGATTTAGCATCTCAAGTGTTTGCCAAAAGTAAGATAATATTTTATGGAATGGGAATCCTGAGGAAAGACTGTCTCAAAAAGCAGTGGATGGTCTATTTGATCATGCAGAATTTGCCAAAATATTGCAGCGTAACCTAGAGACACAGGGAGAAGTCCAGACTGTCATGAAGGGCAGTTGGTGTGCAGGAACACAAACCAAAGCAACAGTCTCTAAACCAATAAACTGGAAAAGCAAAACTCTAGTGAAAGGACATCAATTTGCAACTTTAACTGTTCTTCTTTCGCAGACGCTGCAAGGCCTGTTGAGCATTTTCAGCATTTTCTGGGGGGTTTCCAGACCCGAGTATATACTTTATGCCTATGCACACATCCTACTTACCTGCATTATGTAATGAAATACAAAGAGCCATCTGAGTATGGTTGGAATGTGAGAAACCAAGCCACAGAGTTTACTGAAGCTGCTTCCGGTTGCTTGCCAGCAAGGAGGACCCTACCTGCTGGACCTTTGGAGTTCAGAGTAACCTGGAGCCGAGAGGCAAAGGTTTCAGTCATCTCAGTACACCTCTCCAGCCTTCATGAGTGAATTAGACCAATTGGGCAATCAGTGGTTAAAGGACACTTTCAAAGATCTGCAAAAAACAAAAGGAAAGGTCTATTGCAAAAACACAACTTGCATTGACAGAGAAAAATATGAGGTATGTATTCTTCTGCAGACCTTTTATCTGTTTTATTAAAGAAGCATAACTAGGTTTTCATAGGATATTTGTTCATGCTCTACAATTAACAGATCTGCTGTGTATGTTTAGTGTTTTAGTATATCTCAACGAGTAGTGGTTCTTTCAGCATTTTTATTGCCATGAAATACTGACGGAAAACATAATTGTTACTAATATAAAACAGAAGAGGAAAATGCTGGAAACAACAAACATAATCTATGGAAGACAAAACAAGCAATGTTTTAGGGTCAAGATCCAAATCTAATGATTACATTTGATGGATTTGGTATCAAATGTTCTGTCAGTTAAGGGTATTTTCGGGTAAGGCTTTCAAGGGTGCAAAGGTGGATAGATAGAATTAGTCAATAGCAACCTGTGCAAAGTAGCAACTGCATATTGTGCTCACTTCCAAATTTCATTTCCGTTGAAGGTACTGGAACTGAATTTCAGAAACAGAACATAATGTTCAACAGCTTTATCTTTAGACTCTAGGCTTTAGAGATACAGCGCGGAAACAGGCCCTTCGGCCCAACGATTCCGCGCAAACCAGTGATCACCCTGTAAACGAGTTCTATTCTACACTGGTTCACCTAATTGCATCTCCACTTTTATGCGAGAAGCTGGGAACTAATATTTCTTAACCCATATGATTTGGATAAAATACTTGTCTCAACATGAGGAATGAGACAGGCATTTAAAAATGTTAAGAGCTAATCAGCAGTCCGTTTTACACTGCACTGGATTTTCTTTTCCGTGGAATTCACAATCAACATTTTTCTATCCCTGACTAAGATTGATTTCACCTCACTCTGCCTCTGTGTTCATATTTGTGCATAAAGCTACACATGAAAATATATGCTTTGCAAACAATGTCATAAAAAAAAATGTTTTGGAGAAAAACACAAAAAATCTCAGTTACACAGTTGAAAGAAACAAATGTGACCCTTATCTTTCTTTGGGAGAACTTCAAAATCTTCTAATCTACCTCATTGCGTCCCTTGCATTATTTTTTAACTGCACGTTCCCTGTACCTGCAGGGCTATATTCTGTATACTTTTTTCATTTGCATTACCTGCTGTACTAATGTTCGGTATGATTTGTCTGTATAACATACAAAATCAAATTTTATACTGTATCTCAGTACACATGACAATAATATGAATCTGTGGATTTCTTTGCCATAGAAGGCTGTGGAGGCCATCAGTGGACATTTGCCAAGGCAGAGATAGATAGATTCTTGATTAGTATGGGTGTCAGACGTTATGGGGAGAAGGCAGGAGAATGGGGTTAGGAGGGAGAGATAGATTAGCCATGTAGACGATGGAGGAGTAGACTTGATGGACTGAATGGCCTAATTCTACTCCTATTCCTTACAATAATAAAGTCATAGAATCATACAGCATGAAAACAGTGCCCAACTTGCCCACACCGGCCAACATGTCCCAACTACACTAGTCCCACTTGCCCGCATTTGGTCCATTTCCCTCCAAACCCCCCCTATTAATGTACCTGTCTAACTGTCTCTTAAATGTTGGGATAGTCCCTGCCTCAGCTACCTCCTCTGACAACTTGTTCCATACACCCACCATCCTTTGTGTGAAAAAGTTACCCCTCATATTCCTATTAAATCTTTTCCCCTTCACCTTACACCTATGACCTCTGGTCCTCGATTCACCTACTCTGGGCAAGAGACTCTGCATCTACCTAATCTATTCCTCTCATGATTTTATACCTCAATAAGATCACTCCTCATCCTCCTGCACTCCAAGGAATAGAGTCCCAGCCTACCCCCTATAGCTCACACCCTCTAGTCTTGGCAACATCCTTGAAAATCTTCTCTGTACCCTTTCCAGCTTGCCAACATCTTTTCTATAACATGGTGCCCAGAACTGAACACAATACTCTAAATGCAGCCTCACCAATGTCTTATACAACTGCACATGACCTCCCAACTTCTATACTCAATAAACCAATACTTATACATATTGTACGGGTTTAAAGTTATACATAAAGTTCCGATACTAGATGACTCCATTTCCTTATTTAATTGATGCCTTTAAACAATACCATGTTAAATCCAACATGGTTTGGATTCCACATCTATCTATCAATCAATGGCCTCTGTTTGTCAGACTATTTGTCGAGACTAAGAAGAATGATAACTTTCTCTTGTTTAAGATTGGGAAAGTCACCATCATTGAAGAAGTGCACCTCTGGTCTTATGTTTGAGAAATGGCTGTCAACTACAATGGCATCTCTCTGTGCATTCAGCTCTGTTGAAGTCAATGGAATTGAATGTGTTGAGGAGAATAGCTCCAGCTGCCAATACTCATGTGATGAAAGATAATTTCTTTCTCGAGTCAGCTTTGACTCAAAGCATAAAGTTTGAATTGTTGTCACTGACTCAATCTACCTTCCCAACCCCAAACATCATCTCTCCATGTTCTCCAGAGATGCTGCCTGATCCATTGAGTTACTTCAGCACTTTGTGTTTTCCTTTTATAAACCGGCATCTGCAGTTCCTTCTGTCTACCTCTTCAGCCCTCCTCTCTGGCTGAGCAGGACTAATTACAATGAAGTTGTTCTGTTGCACCTCGAGTTGAACTGCTGAGGCGATGCCTTTGCCATAACAACAAATATCTACTGCCATGTGTACACCCAGTGACCACCCCCAGCCCAGCTTCAGCCTGCGGGTGTCAAATTCCCATCCATTTCTTTATAAACTCCAAGCTTGAATATTACAACAAATCAAGAATTATTCAACAACCAGAAGAGTAAAGTGTAACAGAATAGAGAAATGACGTACAAGATCAATTATACTGCTGACACTAAGCTTCTGTTCGTAGCATTAGGTATGCGACTTCAATAACCAGGTTCAATCCCGATTGCATGTGCCATCTGTGTGGAGTTTGCATATTCTCCCTTTGACCATGTGAGTTTCCTCTGGGTGCTTTGGTTTTCTCCTACAATCCAAATACATGCTGGCTTGTAGGTTAATTGCCCTCTGTAGAATTGTTGGTAATGTGTAGTGAGTAGATGAGAAAATGGGATAATATAGAACTAGTGTGAACGAGTGATCAATGGTCAGCATGGACTTGGTAATCCATAGGGCCTGTTTCCATGAAATATCTGTAACTAAAACTAAAACTCGTAAAAAGAGACACAAGTACTGGACCAAGTGCTGGACCAAGAGCAAGACCAAGCATAGTCTCGGCGACCATTTCGCCGAACACTTGCAATCAGTCCACCAAGACCTACTGGATCTCCTGGTTGCTAATGATTTTAAGTCCTCTTCTCATTCCCATAGTGACCTTTCTGTCCTGGGCTTCCTCCATTACCAGAGTGAGGCCACACACAAACTGGAGGAACAGCACCTCATATTCCGCTTGGGTACTTTGCAACCCAGTGGTATGAACATTCAATTCTCCAAGTTTAGGTAACTATCAAACCCCCTCCCTTCTGCCACCCCTTTATTTTCCTGCCCTTTCTCTCCTGTGCTCCACCTGCACACATACCTATTTCTCGTCTCTCCCTCCCCTTCCATCGACATTCCTTTCTCTTGCTTCACAATTCGCACCTCTTCAATCCTTTTGGCTCACGCCTTCTGCCTTTTCTGACCTTTGTCTGACCTTTGCCTGACCTTTGTCTGACCTTTGCCTACCAAAAGCATCCCTCACCTGTATCCACCTATTATTTGCCAGGCTTTGGCCTGCCCCTTTTCTCTTGCAGCCTCCCCCCTTCCCCACCACAAGAAGTGTATGAAGAAGGGTCCCAGCTTGCAACATCACCTATCCATGTTCTCCAGGGATATTGCCTGACCCGCTGAGGTACTACAGCAATTTGTGTAAACCAACATCTGCAGTTCCTTGTTTCCTACCTAGAACTCTGGGAGTTTGTGAACTGGCACCAGGTAACATGATGATAAAGTTGCTGGATGGTTAGTAAAAGCCCAAGTCATTTACTAATATCCTTCAGATCCTACCTGGTCCGTCCTACAAGACTGACTCCGAATGCCTTCAGGTCATATCAAGATGAGCAATAAATATTACTGCTCCAGCATTGCTCACATCCGTAACACAGAAATGAAAAATCCTGGGAGTGAGGTTGTTGACCATGGAAACATTATTTGATGTTTAAAGCCATCCTTATGCTGTTAATATATCACCAAGCATAACAATAAAAAATGTGAAAAGCAACAGCAGTATGTAAAAATGATGTTTTACTTGTTATTTTTAATGGAATCCTTTTTTTTGCTAATGGCTTCAACATGTGGCTGATCAAACGACTGATCTGGGAAAGAGTGGTTCGAGGCAGTTGGTGATATACTGATAGAGTGTGTGTACATAACCCTTTGAAGCCTCTATTGAGGATAAGCAAAATGTTCCGAACTTTCCAAGTTTAGGATAATTTTTTTAAGATTTTGACACTATTTACAATGGATTCAACCAAACGAGTGAGTAACATTACAGTCTTTACTTTGCAGCATCTTATCCGGTAAATTCTATGTTGTTCACCCGTGAGGTAAATTAATATGACTCTGCTTCTGGAGGCTCTCAGCACTACTCTGTCCATTTCCTCCATAGATTTTTCAGTTTAGACATACAGCGCGGAAACAGGCCCATCGGCCCATCGAGTCTGCCCCGGCCAGCAATCTCCACACACAAACACTATCCTACTCACAAGAGGAAAAATTTACAATTTTACCAAGACAATTAACCTACAAACCTGTGCATCTTTGGTGTGGGAGGAAACCAGAGATCCCGGAGAAAACCCATGCAGATCATGGGGAGAACGTACAAACTCTGTACAGCCAAGCACCCATAGTCAGGATCGAACCCGGGTCTCCGGCGATGTAAGGCGGCAGCTCTACTGCTGTGCCACCTTGCCGCCCATATTAATATTTCATGATTTGACTCGCTGAGTTCTTCCAGCACAAGATTCCAACATCTGCAGTTCCTTGTGCCTCCACTAGTTTGCTTGCCTTGCCCCTTTGAGGCCAATGCAATAGCAGAAATCTAAATCTTTGTCCCCAGCAACCCTTTGATCAATCTATTGTTAATGGCAGGGGATTACATCGATCCTGATAATAGTGATTTGTTTGATTATTTCACACAAAATTCTTTCAAGTGAAGAGCTTCTTGTAAAATAATCAAGTTAACAAATATTTCAAATTAGCAGACAGCAATATCCTTGTTGCTCTGCACCGTTCTTCATATAAAATAAAATGACCAAGAAGTAGGTGAGGTAAAGTCTGCATCTCAGTTAAATGAGCCTCCAGTGGGTCTTCAGCTGCTAGGAATGCTTGGCAACAGGGCCAGACGTGCGGTAACACATATCGAAAAACAATTGACAACAGAGCTGTCGGCCTCTCTACCAACTAACCCCAAACAGCTGCATTTTTAAGAAGTTAAAAAAAAACAAGCACTGCTATTTTCCCTAGCTGCTTTGACACAAACAAAATCCTGCTTATGGTTTTTGCATTATATCGCAGTATATAATTGTCAGAGTCATGGAGACATTCGGATTGGAAACAGACCCTGTGGCCCAACTCATCCAAGATGCCTCAACCAACCTGGTCCTATTTACCTACACCTGATCCATAGAAAAAAACCCATGGAAATATAGAAAAATAGGTGCAGGAATAGGCCATTCGGCCCTTCGAGCCAGCACCGCCATTCAATAAGATCATGGCTGATCATCTAAAATCAGTACCCCGTTCCTGCTTTTTCCCCATATCCCTTGATTCCTTTAGCCCATAGAGCTAAATCTAACTCTCCCTTGAAAACATCCAGTGAATTGACCTCCACTGCCTTCTGTGGCAGAGAATTCCACAGATTCACAACTCTCTGGGTGAAAATTGTTTTCCTCATCTCCGTCCTAAATGGCCTACCCCTTATTCTTAAACTGTGACCCCTGGTTCTGGACTCCCCCAACATCGGGAACATTTTTCCTGCATCTAGCCTGTCCAATCCTTTAAGAATTTTACATGTTTCTATAAGATCCCCCCTCATCCTAAATTCCATTGAATACAAGCCCAGTTGACCATTCTTTCATCATATGTCAGTCCTGCCACCCCGCGAATTAACCTGGTGAACCTACGCTGCACTCCCTCAATAGCAATAATGTCCTTCCTCAAATTAGGAAACCAAAATTGCATACAATACTCTAGATGTGATATCACCAGGGCTCTGTACAACTGCAGTAGGACCTCTTTCAAATCCTCTCGCAATGAAGGCCAACATGCCATTAGCTTTTTTCATTGCCTGCTGTACATACATGCTTACTTTCAGTGACTGATGTACAAGCACACCCAGGTCTCGTTGCACCTCCCCTTTTCCTACTCTGACACCATTCAGATAATGTGTTAGAAGAAACTGCAGATGCTGGTTTAAACCGACGATAGACACAAACATCTGGAGTAACTCAGCGGGACAGGCAGCATCTCTGGAGAGAAGGAAAGGGTGACGTTTCGGGTTGAGACCCATTCGGACAATAATCTGCCTTCCAGTTCTTGCCACCAAAGTGGATAACCTCACATTTATCCACATTATACTGCACTTGCCATGCATCTGCCCAACCACCCAACCTATCCAAGTCACCCTGCAGCCTCATAGCATCCTCATCGCAGCTCACACTGCCACTCAGTTTTGTGTCATCTGCAAACTTGGAGAGGTCACAGTTAATTCCCTCGTCTAAATCGTTAATATATTGTACATAACTGGGGTCCCAGCACCAAGCCTTGCGGCACCCCACTAGTCACTGCCTGCAATTCTGAAAAGGACCCATTAATTCCTACTCTTTGCTTCCTTTCTGCCTCCAGTTCTCTATCCATGTCAATAGCCTACCCCCAATACCATGTGCTATAATTTTGCACACTAATCTCTTGTGTGGGACCTTGTCAAAGTCTTTTTGAAAGTCCAGATACACCACATCCAGTGGCTCTCCCTTATCCATTTGACTTGTTACATCCTCAAAAAATTCCAGAAGATTAGTCAAGCATGGGTTTTCTCCGAGATCTTCGGTTTCCTCCCACACTCCAAAGACGTACAGGTATGTAGGTTAATTGGCTGGGTAAATGTAAAAATTGTCCCTAGTGGGTGTAGGATAGTGTTAATGTACGGGGATCGCTGGGCGGCACGGACTTGGTGGGCCGAAAAAGGCCTGTTTCCGGCTGTATATATATGATATGATATGATTTCCCCTTCATAAATCCATGCTGACTTTGACCAATCCTGTCACTGCTTTCCAAATGCTCTGCTATAACATCTTTAATAATCAACTCCAGCATCTTCCCCACTACCGATGTAAGGCTAACTGGTCCATAACCCCTGTTTTCTCTCCCCCTCCTTTCTTAAAAAGTGGAGTTACATTGGCTACTCTCCAGTCCACAGGACCTGATCCAGAGTTGAGAGAACATTGGAAAATGATCACCAATGCATCCACGATTTCTAGGGCCGCCTCCTTGAGTACTCTGGGATGCAGACCATCAGGCCCTGGGGATTTATCTGCCTTCAGTCCCAACAGTTTACCTCCCTCCCACTAGATCCTCGGTCCCCTAGTATGTCTGGGAGATTGTTTGTGTCTTCCTTAGTGAAGACAGAGCCAAAGTACTCGTTTAACTATTCTGCCATTTCTTTGTTTCTCATTATAAATGTACCCGTCTCTGATTGTAAGGGATCTACATTTGTCTTCACTAATCCATATTTTTCTAAACATTTCCTAACCAAATGTCTTTTAAATGTTACTATTGTTCCTGCCTGAACTACTTTCTCTGGCAACTCAGTCCATATACTCGCCATCCTCTGTGTGTAAAGTTGCTCCTCAGGTTTCCACCAGACTGAACAGCACCTTTAAGCTGCTGATGGAGGCGGTCAAAGATCCATGTACTGATCCAAGGTATTTATGTCACAAAATGCTGGAGTAACTCAGCAGGTCAGGCAGCATCTCAGGAGAGGAGGAATGGGTGACTTTTCGGGTCGAGACCCTTCTTCAGACTGATCATGTACTCATCCAAATGCCTTTTAAATGCTGTGTTATAGTACCTCCCTCAACTACCTACTCTGGCATCTCATTCCATAAATTCACCACCATATCAGTGAAAAAGTTCCCCTCGGGGTACTATTAAACCTTTTTCCTCTTACCTTAAAGCTACGTCCTCTGGTGCTTGGTTCCCCTACCCTGGAAAAATGTCTCTGTGCATTCATCCTATCTATTCCCCTCGTGATTTTATGTACTTCTGTAAGATCACTGTGCTCCAAGGAATAAAGTCCTAGCCTGCTCTTTCGCTTAGGCCCTCGAGCCCTCTCAACATCCTCATAAATCTTTCCAGCTTAATGACATCTTTCCTACAGCAGGGCAAGCAAAACTGCACACAGTAGTGCAAATGCGGACTCTTTCTAGGACCTGTGGGTGCTGCAAGGACTTGAGATAAAAATATTAATGAATTGCTTTGATATTTGCTTATATGTATATTCTTTTATGTATGATAGACACAAAAAGCTGGAGCTGTAATTCAGCAGGACAGGCAGCATCTCTGGAGAGAAGGAATGGGTGCGTTTCGGGTTGAGACCCTTCTTCATACGGAAAGTCAAAGGAAAGGGAAACGAGAGATATAGACGATGAGTGTAGGAAAATAACTGCAGATGCTGGTACAAATCGAAGGTATCACAAAATGCTGGAGTAACTCAGCAGGTCACAAAATGATGGAGTAACTCAGCAGGTTACAAAATGCTGGAGTAACTGAGCAGGTTACAAAATGCTGGAGTATTTTGCATACTCCAGCATTTTGTGATACCTTCGATATAGACGATGATGTAGAGATAAAGAACAATGAATTAAAGATATGCAAAAATGTAAGGATGATAAAATTTTATGTATGGATGTCTCCTTTGAAGAATGTTTTAGTTGTAATTTTGTACCTATGATAAACGTACTTTTATTTAAAAAACGTGTGGCCTCACCAACATCTTGCACAACTGCAACATTACAACTGTGGCATTATTATATAACATTGTAACAAAAGTCTCCAAAGCCAGGAATAATGGTCTCGTAAACAAGGTGCCTCTATCCTGCCCGACAGCTAAATGTAGAGAGCTGCTCCTTTGACATTTGCTTCTCACACCCAAACATCATTAAACCTTCTCTAGCTGTCAAATTTCATACAAGTCAGCACCAAATTGTAGGCACATTTGTCCTTTGAATTCACAGCTTTGTGATGCCCACTTTATCTTGTCATGTTAAACTCTTCTTCCATCAGATCTTTTGAACCTAACGGAGAGGAAACCTTCAGCACATCTGAGTCTGAAAAAGGGTCTTGACCCGAAAAGTTATCCTTCTATCCTGAGATGCTGCCTGTCCCGCTGAGTTACTCCAGCATTTGTGTCTATCTTCAGCACATCATTTTGGGCTGCTCTCATGCCCAAGTGACATAGATGAAAGGGCAAAACCTTAATGTTACGGTTAAGTCCGATTTGACAAACCTTTTAAATGAGGTTTCAGTCTCCCTGGGCAGTTAAAAATAACTTTGCATCACAGCATCATGAAAAAAGTGGTGGTTTATTTATCAAGACAAATTAATCCTCATTTCAGAAATCTGCAGCAAAGCCCAGTTAAAACAAATGGTGAGAAATGATTTAGGGTGTGAAATAACCATTGTATGCCACCAGCAGCTGAGCCAATTCTGGGATTATGTTCCAAGATTTCTTTACTGTAGTAAGTTGCAATGTGATTCATTGAGGTTGAACTGAGTTCAGAGGTATTTGTGCTAAATGCAATGGAGAATTAGTGGTCATGACGGCCTTTTAACTTTGATCAGGTATACGACCTATTCTTATGTTGGAAGGAACTGCAGATGCTGATTTACATCGAAGATAGACACAAAGTGCTGGAGTAACTCAGCGGGTCAGGCAGCATCTCTGGAGAAAAGTAATAGGTGACAGTTCATGTTGAGACGCTTCTATTCTCATCAGTTTGCTGAGTCGGAGGTGCATCCATGCTGGTTGGAGGAACAACAACACCTCTTTCCAGTTGAAATTTGCACTTGGACCAGGATGGCTTCAGCCCCGAGTACTGCAGGAGGACAGGGGATTCAGAACACTCTGAGAGTGACGGTGAATGACCTCAGCGAGGGGATGCCCTTCGCAACCATCGCTTCATCAAGAAGCTCCTGCTCGAGACGTGCAAATGTGAGGCCGAGGACATCTACTGCCTCCAGGACTTCCCGGGTAACGGATACTTTGATGTTACCTTCAAGCACCCGGCGGGATGACAGGAGCTGCTCCACGACATCCGTGAGAAGGGGAATGAAACTCCACTGTCGCTGCTGAAGGTGCAGCCACTCTTCACCCATCCCACCCAGAAGGGACACGCGGTTACAGCGCACATGTTCAACCCACATTTTAGTTTAGCTTGGATATTCAGCGCGGAAACAAGCCCTTCGGCCCTTCAAGTCCCGATCACCACATACTAACGCTAGACCTACACATATTAGGGACAATTTTACAATTATACCGAGCCAATTAACCTACAAGTCTGAATAAGGGTCACGACCCGAAACGTTACCAATTCCTTCTCTCCAGAGATGCTGCCTGTCTCGCTGAGTTACTCCAGCATTTTGTCTCTAACCTGTACGTGGAAGGAAACCGGAGATCGCAGAGAAAACCTACGCTGGTCACGGGGAGGATGTACAAACTCCGTATAAACAGCACCCACTGTCAGTATTGAACCCGGTTCCCTGGCGCTGTAAGGCAGCAACTCTACCACTGCCGGTCATGTCGAGGGAGCAGGAAGTTGTGTCGAGGTGAAGAATATGTTTGGGATCTGGACAAGCAAGTGGTGGGTGAAGGTGAAGCTGAGGGTGGATGACAACGGAACCATCATCCACCCTCCCTCGTTGTTCACTAGCGCAGGGCACCAAGGGTTCTTGATACATGTAGGACAGCCCAGGGTGTGTCGCTAGTGTAACAACCCCAGACACTCTGCGGCCTAATGCAGCGCAGTCATCTGTAAGAACTGCAGGCAGGAAGGCCACGAGACCATGGACTGCAGGGAAAGCAGGAACTGCAACCGGCCCTCTCTACAGGGCCTGCACTAAACTAGCCTGCACCTTTAAGGTCAAGGGGAAAAGAGTTAATAGGAATCTGAGGGGTAACGTTTTCAAACGCTGGCAGGTGGGACTAGGTTAGCTGGAACATGTTGGCTGATGTGGGCAAGTTGGGCCGAAGGGCCTGTTTCTGCACTTTATCACTCTTTGACTCTACCTATGCACAGGTGATGAGGGGCAGTTGCCAACAGCCCCAGGAATGGCGACACAACCCCTACCACCACTGAGACCCAAGCAGAAACCGAGACCAGGTGGAGTAAGGTTAGCCCAACCACGTTAAGCCCCCAATTGCAGACAGGTACATTCAGACTCCTGCCAGAAGGGAGAGTCAATGGAAGAGGGATTCGGGGAAGAACAAGGAGAAGCATTAGAGTGGTGAAAAGGAAAAAAACATCTTGTGCCATTACCTAAGAAGCAAAGAGCAGGTGAGGAAAACAGCAGCTGCAAAAAAAGATTCTTGTCACAGACTGATGCCAGCAGTCTCTCCTCATTGAAGGATGAATCTAATTCAGAAAGCCAACGACCTTTTGCTCGGATCCACGGTCAGTCCGCAGATTGATCAACAATGGGGTCCTGGCGTGGGGGACCATCGTGAGGGACAGTGGGAGAACAAAGAGGGGACCGGTGTGGGGGGGTGGGCACTCTAGTTTTAGAATCCTCTGCCCAGGGGATAAGCCTGCGTTCGTTTGTTTGTTTGTTTGTTCATTCCGGTGAATCTGTGACCTCAGAGTGTCTCTGAGGATCCTTCATTGCTTCTACTCTGGGGCTGTAGAGAGCATCCTGTCCGGCAACATTACAGTCTGGTTTGGGAACAGCTCTGCCCAGGACATGATATATATATATATATGATATGATATGATATGATATGATATGATATGATATGATATGATATGACAGGATGGCCCTGCAGAGAGTAGTGCGTTCGGCAGAACGCACCATGGGAACTACACTCGTCCCCCTGCAGGACCTATACATCAGGAGGTGCAGATCCAGAGCAAGCAAGATCATGAGGGACCCCTGCCACCCCAGTAACGGACTGTTCCAGATGCTACGGTCAGGCAAACGCCTCCGCTGTCACGCTGTGAAAACGGAGAGGATGAGACGGAGTTTCTTCCCACAGGCCATCAGGACTGTCAACTTTTATAACTCCAGAGACTACATTTTTGTCTACACTATAGTAACATTAACTTTATTTATATGCTGTAACTGTAATTCTTTTTTGTGCACAATCCGCAGGCATTGCCACTTTCATTTCACTGCACATCGTGTATGTGACAAATAAACTTGACTTGACTTGACTTGACTAGATGCGCTGTGCACACGGCAACCAGCCAACAGTCGCTTGTCTTTTTCTTTTTTTCCTCGCTTTTAATTTAATTTTAATTTCAAGTTTTCGTGTACCTTGTGTGTTGTGACTGTTGACAGACCAATTTTCCTACGGGGGATGAATAAAGTTTTATCGTAACTTATCGTATCGTACCAAATCTGTGACAAATTTGAGTTGGCATCGGGAGCCAGAGTCAACCAGAGGAAGAGCAAGGCTATGCTCTCCGGTAACTGGCCCAACCCATCTTCCGTTCCCTTTACCACCAGGTCTGACTTCTTGAAGATGTTTGGTATCAGGTATAAGGTGGGGCCGAGGCGTGTGACAAGAATTGGCTGGAGTGAATAGCCAAGGTGAAGCAAGGGTTTGTGGAAGCAGCTCTCCCTCTCAATAACCAAGAAACATTTGATCATCAGATGTGAGGTGCTCTCAGAGCTGCTGTACTTGGTGCAAGTGTGACCTGTCACCCGCTCCTCCACCATTCAACATTCATCTGGGGGTTCAAAGATGCAGTGGGTCTGAGGGGTCATGATGGTTAATGAACATGTGATCTCAAGAGGGATACACTGTGTGAGCAAATGAACTGGTTAACCAACTGGGTAGAGGAATAGTGGGGGGCAAGGGGGGAGGGGAGTGTTAGTAGAAGTTATTTAAAATTAGAAAATTCAACGTTCATACCGCAACCCAAGCAAAATATGAGGAGCTGTTTCTCCAATTTGCGTGTGGTCTCACTCTGACAATGGAAGAGGCCAAAGACAGAAAGGTCAGTGTGGGAATGGCAAGGGGAGTTGAGATGGTTAGCAACTGAACCTTGGCTCTCTCAATATTACCTTATGAGCTCGTTACTAGCAAGTCGTGAAAGAGTTTTGTTGTAGGAAGTGTAGCTGGCTCATAACTCTAGCCACGCAAGTTCAAAACTGATCTCCGGTGCTCACTGTGGGGAGTTTGCACATTCTCCTTTCATCTGGGTACTCTGGTTTCAGTTTCCTAAAGACATGCTGTTTGTTAGGTTAATTGGCTACTGTAACTTAACCCCCCCCCCCGCTTGAAGTGCTGCTGGGAGAATGAGCACAGTGCAGAACAATGAGTTAGAGGGATAAAATTGAAAGAATGAGATTGATGGGTTTGCTCTGAGAATTGGCTTAGACCCAATGAGCTGAATCGCCTCCTTCTTTGGTGTAAAACAATGTTTGATTTTGATTGATTAGATGTTTGTGATGTCTTTTTTGTGTTGAAAGTTAATATTAATGTATGTTTTTGTGCTGCAGTTACCGGGAGGTGTGAGCGGTTAGAATAACCAAAAAGCACACTGAAAGATGATGAGAGAGATTATTAAAAGCACAGAAAGAGCTGATTGTGGACTTTAGAAGGGCTCAACACCCAAGGACGTACACGCCACTGGAAATAAATGGGTCTACTGTGGATAGGGTGAGCAGCTTTAAATACCTGGGAGTCCACATCAAAGAGGATCTGACATGGACAACACACATTGCCGCACTGGTGGGTAAGACAAGGCAGCGCCTTTACCACCTCAGACAGTTGAGGAAATTCAGAGTGTCTCTGAGGATCCTTCAATGCTACTCTGGGGCTGCAGAGAGCATCCTGTCCGGCAACATCACAGTCTGGTTTGGGAACAGCTCTGCCCAGGACAGGAAGGCCCTGCAGAGAGTAGTGCGTTCGGCAGAACACACCATGGGAACTACACTTTTCTGATAAATATAATAAAAATAGAAAATGAAACTAAGAGAAAGAAATTAAACGAAAGAGATAGGGTGAGAAAAAGAAAAGTATAATATGCATCCACAAGTGTAGTATGAGCTGTACCTCTTACCTGTCTCACTCAGGAGGACTCCAATATCACCACTATTTTAAGTGGCAAGCGAAGAGTTCACCATAGAGCAAATAACTTGCAATTTATAAATATATTAATTTATTTTCCTTCAGTGTGCTTGAGAATGAGCCAGAATTTGTTATTTAACATGGAAAATATTTGATATTTTAGAAATGCATTTCCCTCTAGATTAACAGGCCACCCATTCTGTGTTTCTTGCAGGGAACAAGAGGAGAGAGAGACTCTACTGGAGCTGGCCCTGGGATTCTGCATAAGCTCCCACAGACAGACAACTTGCTGGCACTCTCTGTCATGACTCACAAATGGATAATGGTCAGATGGGAAAATCTTGTACAAGACTGTAATCTATACCAAGAGAACTGATGCAGATTAGTTTATTGTCATATACACCAGGGTGCAATGAAATCCCTTGTTCGCAAGAAACTCATAGAGATAGCGACCGTTGCTTATTGCGGTCGCTGTCGCATGCGGTCCCCAGGTTTGATATGTTCTCTTAGATGCATTTAGAAGCACATAATATTAAAATAAGTAAAGTCATTTCAAAATACCATAAAATGCTTGTGTTTAACCAATTTATTTACCGTCAGGACATTTGACAGGTAGATTGGAGGCGACAGTTTGACGGTCAGGTAAGCATGGGAATTTTTGCGATGTTTATGCCCTCAGCCATTACATTTAAAGCGGGCTCCAAACCCAGATATGCAACCCAGAAACCAGATATACATCTCCCTTACATTTTCAAAGAATGCCTACACACTTTTCACAAAAATCCACTTAACCATTTAAAATATATATTTTTAATACAGCTGTTAGTAAACTGGAATTAAATCCAGTTTATTCCTTGTTACACTGAAGCTTGGTTTTTACGTAACCCATACAAGGTGTTATAGTTCAAAACTCTCAAGTACTTACCGACTTGTTAGTGATTTCAGCGAAAGTCAGGATGCTGGAGAAGCATTGACAGCATGGGAATTTTCACGAAGTTTCCGAAGACGGTGTAATCTCGACCTGACTCGGGTTTGTTGTGGTCATTATCGTCAGGTAAAAGAAAATTTTGGCGATCTGCTACGACTTTAACAATCGCCAGCAGTCGCCAAAAAAATCGCCTAAGTGGGACAGGCCCTTTAACCCTTGCCTGAGGATTCTGTACACAATAAATGGAGGAACCCTCAGGTTGTACAGTGGGGTCAGTTGGGTCAAGTGTGAGCCAGGTTTCAGTGAAACAAAGAACACAGGAGTCCCTGATCTTGCTTTGAACCAGCAGTCTTGCTCTAAGCTCTTCAAGCTTGTGCTCCAGTGATAGGAAGTATGCTGGAGTGGAGGGCACTTGGATCCCTGATATTCTAGCCACACCTGGAGCACGCACACTAACAGCCAAGCTTCCATCATTTGTTTTTTACTCACAGCTGAATCGGTAGCACCGGGTCTCATAAAGATTAGTATTTCCGAAAGTTGCCTTGATTTAGCGAAGACTGACAGGAGACTTGCAGCATTGGATCAAATGGCTTTCTCTGCTCTGAAATGAATAGATAATAAGGAAAAGACGGTCGTGGAAGATTGTTTTAACTGATCCAAAATGTGCTTCGCATAACATGTCAGCACTCTCCAGTGCCACCGTAAAGGATGTCTAGAACCTTGTGCCTTAGCACCAGAGAAGTCTGTAATGTGTGAGAGGGATAAGTAGAAAATTAGAAATAAACAAAATCATATTAAATAAATAAATATTTTTAAAGTGTTATTTGCATATGACTGAATAGAAAACAGAAAATAGAAAAGATCTTATCTTCATATAAGATATTACAAAGCTATTTGTAAGCACTTAATTTCTAACAAATTAATTGGTCACTATTGCTAGAAAATTAATAAATAATTATGCACAGCGAGGCCAAAATGATTGAATCATCGGGTCATTATAGCATTGGAGAAGACCCTTCAGTCCATCAAATCCATGCAATTGGCCTTCAGGGTTTATAGAATGATGTGAATATGAGATATTTGTTAAAATACGAACCAATTGGCAAAATAGCAAAGCAACATGTTCACAATTTAACTTGCAAGGATACTTTAAGACTATCAAAATCAATCATTGAATGTGAGACATTCTGATACTGTACCTTTGAAGACATTAAATGTCTGAACAGGTGTCCAGACCCAAAACATCACCTATAAGGTCATAAGGTCATGTGATAGGAGCAGAATTAGGCCATTCGGTCCATCGTCTACTCCAGCATTCAATCATGTCTAATCTATCCATGTTCTCCAGAGGTGCTGCCTGACCCGCTGAGTTACTCCAACACTTTGTATCATTAAATGAATGTTCACATTTAATTGCCATATCATGTATTATCAGATCATTAAAGGCAAATCCCTGCCACTCAATGCACAGTCTGTCTTGTTGCTTAATATTCTGCTGTTTGTGTATCCAGAGAGCCATCCCTCAACATTGTAAAAAATAGATATATTTTGGGTGTCTGCCCTCTCTTCTGGGATGCTTTAAGACTATCCACATGAACTACTTCATCCAGCAAAGGTGTTTGCATATTCAGAGATGTCTTGGCAGCTACAATGTACTCATTGTAAATATGTAATTCTGAAAAGTTACCTTTCTACACTCAAATGTTAAAACTAAGTAGGTAATTATACCAAATAAAATGGAGCTACAGATGCTGGTTTATGCCAAAGATAGACACAAAATTCTGGAGTAACTCAGCAGGTCAGGCAGGCATCTCTGGAGAATATGGATGTGACCTAAGGAAGGGTCCCGACCCGAAACTTTACTTACCCATTTTCTCCAGAGATGCTGCCTGACCCATGGAGTTACTCCAGCATTTTGTGTCTGTCGTAGGAAATTATACCCATTGAAACTGTAGTTAATTGTTTATCAGAGTAACTCAGCGGGACAGGCAGCATCTCTGGAGAGAAGGAATGGGTGACGTTTCGGGTCGAGACCCTTCTTCAGACTGGTTAGGGAGGGATAATGGAAATGAGAGATATAGGCGATGATGTAGAGAGATAATGAATGAAAGATATGCAAAAAAGTAACCATGATAAAGGAAACAGGAGTCCCCCTAGTCCTTACCTTTCACCCCATCAGCCGTCGCATACAATGCGTAATCCTCTGGAATTTCCACCACCTCCAACGGGATCTCACTACTAGCCACATTTTCCCATCTCCACCCCTTTCTGCCTTCCACTGAGACCATTCCCTCTGCAACTCCCTGATTAACTCATCCCTTCCCACCCAAACCATGCCCTCCCCAGGTACCTTCCCCTGGAACTACAGAAGATGCAACAGCTGTCCTTATACCTCCTCCCGCGACTCTGTTCAGGGACCCCGACAGTCCTTTCAGGTTAGTCAGAGGTTTACTTGCACCTCTTCCAACCTCATCTACTTTATCCATTGTTTCAGATGTGGACTCAAACATCGGCGAGACCAAACGTAGACTGGGCGATCGTTTTGCTGAACACCTACATGATCTCCCGGTTGATAAACACTTTAATTATTTTTCCCATTCCTTTCTGGCCTAGGTCAGAGTGAGGCTAAGCGCAAATTGGAGGAACAGCATCTCATATTTTGTTTGGGCAGCTTATAGCCCAGTGGTATGAATATTGATTTCTCTAACTTCAGGTAGCCCCGGCATTCCCTCTCTCTCTATCCCTCCCCCACCCAAGTCACACTAGCTTCTAGTTTTTACCTAACAAACAGCTAACAATGGCCTGTTACCTTTATTATCGTTACTTTTTTGCATATCTTTCATTCATTGTTCTTTGTCTCTCTGCATCATTACCTATATCTCTCCTTATCCCTAACCAGTCTGAAGAAGAGTCTCGACCTGAAACATCACCCATTCCTTCTCTGCAGAGATGCTGCCTGTCCCGTTGAGTTACTCCAGCTTTTTGTGCTTAAACCAGCATCTGCAGTTCCTTCCTACACATTAATTGTTTATTGTTGTCTTTGTGCTTACAAAAATAAACTCAATGTTGTTTTAGATTGGAGGTTCGGCTGAGATGATCTCTAAGAGAATGCCTGCTTCTCCTGATGAATAAAGACTTAATGTCTACAACTTCAGTGCCTCTGAGTGACTCCCTTTACAAGACACAATATGGCCATCAAGAAGAGCTACAGTAGTGTGAATTGTGAGGAAGTAGTGTGAATTGTGAGGAAGATGCAATAAGGCTGCAGGGTGACTTGGACAGGTTGTGTGAGTGGGCGGATACATGGCAGATGCAGTTTAATGTAGATAAGTGTGAGGTTATTCACTTTGGAAGTAAGAATAGAAAGGCAGATTATTATCTGAATGGTGTCAAGTTAGGAGGAGGGGGAGTTCAACGAGATCTGGGTGTCCTAGTGCATCAGTCAATGAAAGGAAGCATGCAGGTTCAGCAGGCAGTGAAGAAAGCCAATGGAATGTTGGCCTTCGTAACAAGAGGAGTTGAGTATAGGAGCAAAGAGGTCCTTCTACAGTTGTACCGGGCCCTGGTGAGACCGCACCTGGAGTACTGTGTGCAGTTTTGGTCTCCAAATTTGAGGAAGGATGTTCTTGCTATGGAGGGTGTGCAGCGTAGGTTCACTAGGTTAATTCCCGGAATGGCGGGACTGTCGTATGTTGAAAGGCTGGAGCGATTGGGCTTGTATACACTGGAATTTAGAAGGATGAGGGGGGATCTTATTGAAACATATAAGATAATTAGGGGATTGGACACATTAGAGGCAGATAACATGTTCCCAATGTTGGGGGAGTCCAGAACAAGGGGCCACAGTTTGAGAATAAGGGGTAGGCCATTTCGAACGGAGATGAGGAAGAACTTTTTCAGTCAGAGGGTGGTGAAGGTGTGGAATTCTCTGCCTCAGAAGGCAGTGGAGGCCAGTTCGTTGGATGCTTTCAAGAGAGAGCTGGATAGAGCTCTTAAGGATAGCGGAGTAAGGGGGTATGGGGAGAAGGCAGGAACGGGGTACTGATTGAGAGTGATCAGCCATGATCGCATTGAATGGCGGTGCTGGCTCGAAGGGCTGAATGGCCTACTCCTGCACCTATTGTCTATTGTCTATTGTCTATTGATGTCAGTAATTGGTTGAAGGATGCTTGTGGGTCATGATACCAGGAGAATTCCTTCCTTTTCCTCAAGTGGTGCCATAAGATCTATTGCCAATTGAATAGGTAGGCGGAACCTCTGCTTAGGGTCACCATTAATATGTTTAGTCACCATTAATAAAGCAGCGCCCTCTCAGTACAATATGAAAATGCAAGTCTAAATCATGGGCCAAAATTGCATGAATTGAAACCTGATATGCATAACACGATTGTAGCCATTGGCATTATCCATGCTGCCCCCATCAAATACAAAGGGTCAATCAATGCCTTAGCTACTGTCTCTGAATTTTGGTTGTCTTTGCAGAAGAAGCGGTTTCAAAATGTGGCCTGAGTGGACATAGCTTTGGGGTAACATAAAGCTACCTCACCGACTTCTAGTATGAATGTGATCCTGCAAATTTTCCATTCCAATCAATCAGAACTGTCATTGATTTGGAATTAAAATGGGACAAATATGATAGATGTCATTATATAAAGCATGATTTCAATGTAGTAACTCATATATAGCGAAAGTCATTCCTGTCTACAAGAATGGAGACAGACATTTATTTTCAAATTACAGACGATATCTCTGCTTCCTCAATTCTCAAAAATATTAGAAAAATTATTTGTACAAAGACTTGAAATCTTTATTCATAAGTATAACCTACTAAGTGATCGCCAGTATGGATTTCGAGCTAAAAGGTCGACCTCACTCGCGCTAATGGAACTAGTAGAGAATATTTCAACTGCAATTGATAATAAAGAATATATTGTGGGAGTATTTATAGATCTCAAAAAAGCGTTTGATACCATAGATCATGGTTTACTGATGAATAAGCTAGAAAAATATGGTATTAGAGTAGTAACATACTCCTGGTTAAGAAGCTACCTTGAAAACAGATATCAGTATGTTCAAGTAAATAATTTTTATGCCGAACTTGTGAAGGTTACCTGTGGAGTTCCGCAAGGCTCGGTGCTGGGCCCAAAGCTCTTTATACTCTATATAAATGATATTTGTATGGTGTCAAAATTGTTACATTTAGTTATATTTGCAGATGACACTAATTTATTTTGTTCAGGGAAAAACATGAAGCATCTTTTGGACACAATTAAAGGGGAATTGGAAACCCTAAAGAAGTGGTTTGATACTAATAAATTGTCATTAAATCTAAGTAAAACAATTGTGTTTGGAATCGAAAAATAAATTCAGAGGTAACACTTATGATTAATGATGTAGAAATTGAAAGAGTGTATGAAAATAAATTCTTGAGAGTGATAATAGATCATAAACTCTGATGGAAACCTCACATAAAACATATCAAATCAAAACTGTCTAAATCCATCGCAATACTGCACAAAACTAAGGCCATCTTGAATCAAAATTCACTTTTTAAGTTATATTGCTCACTCATTATTCCATATAGTACATACTGTGTAGAAGTATGGGGAAACACCTACAAAACTAGCACAAATTCAATCTTCATATTGCAAAAAAGAGCTATAAGAATTGTCAATAAGGCTGGTTGTAATGACCCAACCATCCCATTATTTATGAAATCATATGCCCTAAAAATTATGGACCTAGTAGACTTTAAAACTCGACAAATAATGTTTAGAGCAAAAGAAAGAACACTTCCTGACTGTATCCAAGATTTGTTTTCAGTGAGGGAGAGCAGGTATCCACTCAGGGGGAATTATATATTTGAAAAAATTAGGGTAAGAACAAATGTGAAAAATAGATGTGTGACTGTTAAAGGGGTCAATTTATGGTATAGTTGCAACAATGAATTAAAAGAATGTAGTAATATGTGTAAATTCAAGAAAATGTTCAAAAATATTATATTTGAAAGATACAAAATATGTGATCCGCACTGAGAAATGACTGACATGATAGAAATGATGGTTCTTGACTATATGTGTGTTTCTTTCTGTTTTATTTATCTGCTTCTGACCTATGATGTTGTGTTTTTTTTAATATATTTTTTGTTAAGTATTAAGGGTAGGCTTCTGCCTACACCTTTATTTTTTTTTCGGTCAGAAAATATGTGTGATTATATTGTATTATTTTTTTGATGCAGTGTTTGTTTGCACTATTTAACTCAAAACTGTATGGGCAATCTGTTGTATTGTATTGACCGGATTTAAAAAAACAAAAACCAAATAAACAAACAAATAAATAAATATATATATAATAATAAAATAAAATTTATATTATTCGTAGAAACAAAGAATTACAGATGCAGACACACAAAAAAAAAGACACAAAGTGCTGGAGAGCATGGATAGATGACTTTTCTTCAGACTGAAGAAGGGTCCTGACCCAATATGCCACCTGTCCATATTCCCCAAGGATGCTGCCTGACCTTGGGGGACACCAAGATGCTCCAATACACTTTGGTGCCCCTGAGCACAAGTGAAGTGCAACCACTGTCGTAACGTTGGAGGTTTACAAAGCACACCATGCAAACAGGTGTCCCAATTGCTCGCAGGTAGACAATGGTGTTGTGCCGAGTTTTGCCGATACTTTTCTGATTGGAACAAAAAGGACTACAAACCCCAGGCTTCCCACATGTGCTGCGAAAACCGGAGTCCAGTTCCTATCCACTGATTTAGAAAGTAAAGTTGGGTCGGGTTCACTCCATTCTCGACTCCATATGATGTATATGTGTGGGTGGGAGATTGGATACACTTTGTGTGTAGCATGGTGTCCTGTCTAGCACTTATAGAATGGCTGATAAGTCATGAAATGAATGGAACAATTGACAATAAATCTTCCACTACCGATTTTTGTGTCAGGTTTTGAATACAAAGAGCCCAAATCAAAAACAAACTGGTTAAATATGTAATGTACACACATTAATCAATATCAAAGTTTCCTGGTATTTCTTAACAAGTCTCCAGTAATACCCTATCAATGGTTAATCCATCAATATGTTTTTTGCCATGTATTAGGTTTAGGTTTATTATTGTCACGTGTACCGAGGTTCAGTGACAAGTTTTGTTCAAGCAGTGAAAAACATCAGCATTACAGAGAATCTGGTCACAGCTACTGTGTGATCAGTATTGTAGGACATCACCCCATACTGATATAGATTTAAGATTTTTAGAAGCAACATTAAGACAAGTAAAATTTGTGTGGCAAATATTTGTGGGTGATCAGGAATCTGAAACGCGTAAGAATTCTACAGTTGACCCTCAGCATAAAACTGCAGTCTTAATGAGAAGAATCTGTTCTATGACAGATACAAATGGTTTTATAATTTTGTAGCACCACATTTTTACGGGTTGAGAGAGGATCGTTTGATCTTTGCCATGACAGTCACTAATATTTATTTCTGGAATCAAGCAGCTCTGTGAAAGTAGTCTTAGTGGTTGCAATAAGTTTGTACCCACAGCTGATACTGACTACTGTGCAGTTTGCGTGAGAATTAATGTTACAGATATTAGCACCTGAAGTTCTCACGAATAGGACAATGGTAAAAAGAAGAGACGAAAGCCAGCACCTGATACCAATTAGCCATGGAGGGTTATTGCCAACCTGGCCTCCTGGGTGGGCTACAGACTGACTTCTTGCTACCAATAGAAAGAAAACCTTACACGCCAATAGACAGCAATGGATTTGAACAAAAATTAGTTGCAGCTTTGGGTCTAGTGATCATAATGCCATTAGTTTCAATATCATTATGGAGAAGGTCAAATCTGGACCAAGGGTTGAGATTTTGGATTGGAGAAAGGCTAATTTTGAGGAGATGAGAAAGGATTTAAAAGGAGTGAAATGGAAATTGTTGTTTTATGAAAAGGATATAATAGAGAAATGGAGGATATTTAAAGGTGAAATTTTGAGAGTACAGAGTCTTTATGTCCCTGTTCGGTGGAAAGGAAAGAATAATAATTTGAAAGAGCCGTGGTTTTCCAGGGAAATTGGACACTTGGTTCGGAAAAAGAGGGAGATATACAATAAATATAAGTGGCAGGGAGTAAATGAGGTTCTTGAGGAATATAAAGAATGTAAAAGGAATCTTAAAAAGGAAATTAGAAAAGCGAAAAAAAGATATGAGGCTGCTTTGGCAAGTAATGTAAAAGTAAACCCCAAGGGGTTCTACAGATATGTCAATAGCAAAAGGATAGTGAGAGATAAAATTGGTCCATTAGAGAGTCAGAGTGGACAGCTATGTGCTGAGCCGGAAGAAATGGGGGAGATATTAAACAATTTCTTTTCTTCGGTATTTACCGAGGAGAAGGATATTGAATTATGTGAGGTAAGCGAAACAAGTAGAGTAGTGATGGAAATTAGGAGGATTAAAGAAGAGGAGGTACGGACACTTTTGAAGAATATAAAAGTGGATAAGTCTCCAGGTCCTGATAGGATATTACCTAGGACATTGAGGGAAGTTAGTGCAGAAATAGCAGGGGCTATGACGGAAATATTTCAAACGTCATTAGAAACAGGGATGGTGCCGGAAGATTGGCGCATTGCGCATGTTGTGCCTTTGTTTAAAAAAGGTTCTAAAAGTAAACCTAGCAATTATAGACCTATTAGTTTGACGTCTGTGGTGGGAAAATTAATGGAAAAGATACTTAGGGACAATATATATAATTATTTGGATAATCAAGGTCTGATTAGAAACAGTCAACATGGATTTGTGCCTGGAAGGTCATGTTTGACTAATCTTCTTGAATTTTTTGAAGAGGTTACCAGGGAAATTGATAAGGGCAAGGCTGTGGATGTTGTCTATATGGACTTCAGTAAGGCATTTGACAAGGTTCCACATGGAAGGTTGATTAAGAAGGTTAAATCGTTGGGTATTAATAGTGAGGTTGCAAGATGGATTCAACAATGGCTGAATGGGAGATACCAGAGGGTAACGGTTGACAATTGTATGTCAGGTTGGAGGCCAGTGTCTAGTGGAGTGCCCCAAGGATCTGTGTTGTGTCCACTGTTGTTTGTCATTTACATTAATGATCTGGATGATGGTGTGGCAAATTGGATTAGTAAATATGCAGATGATACTAAGATAGGTGGAGTAGTTGATAGTGAGGTAGATTTTCAAAGTCTACAGAGAGACTTGGGCCTTTTGGAAGGGTGGGCTGAAAGATGGCAGATGGAGTTTAATGCTGATAAGTGTGAGGTGCTGCATTTTGGTAGGACAAATCAAAATACGACGTACAGGGTAAATGGTAGGGAATTGAGGAATGCAGTGGAACAGAGGGATCTGGGAATAACTGTGCATTGTTCCCTGAAGGTGGAATCTCATGTGGATAGGGTGGTGAAGAAGGCGTTTGGTATGCTTGCCTTTATAAATCAGAGCATCGAGTATAGAAGTTGGGATGTAATGTTGAAATTGTACAGGGCATTGGTGAGGCCAAATCTGGAGTATGGTGTGCAGTTCTGGTCGCCAAATTATAGGAAGGATGTCGACAAAATGGAGAGGGTACAGAGGAGATTTACTAGAATGTTGCCTGGGTTTCAGCACTTAGGCTACAGAGAGAGGTTGAACAGGTTGGGTCTTTATTCTTTGGAGCGTAGAAGGTTGAGGGGGGACTTGATAGAGGTTTTTAAAATTTTGAGAGGGACGGACAGAGTTGAAGTGGGTAGGCTTTTCCCTTTGAGAGTGGGGAAGATTCCAACAAGGGGACATAGCTTCAGAATTGAGGGACAAAGGTTTAGGGGTAACATGAGGGGGAACTTCTTTACTCAGAGGGTGGTGGCTGTATGGAATGGGCTTCCGGTGGAAGTGGTGGAGGCTGGCTCGATTTTATTATTTAAGAGTAAATTGGATAGGTATATGGATAAGAGGGGATTAGAGGGTTATGGTCTGAGTGCAGGTAGATGAGACTAGGTCAGGGAGAATGGTCGGCGTGGACTGGTAGGGCCGGACGGGCCTGTTTCCATGCTGTAGTTGTTATATGTTATATATGCTTCACACCAGCTGACATCCTCCTGAAAAGCAACAGGCTCACAGACTGTTCTGTTCTGTTAAAAAGGAATAAAAGGAGAGGCTTTCTTAAAATTGTGAAATTCCATGTAATTTCTGAAATAATATTACCAATGCCTGTAACATTACACTTGGCCAGACAATGAGACTTGCTGCACAAAAAGTAAAATTGGCAAAATTACAAAGTCAGGAACATTTCTGCAGAGGAAGAACAAAAATCGTGGATTTTTTTTACCTGCTGTAATTGTTTTCAGATTAAAAGGGGTTATGCACACACTGACAAAGATTAATCTCTCTAAGAAATCAAGTGAAAAACATATGATGGAAATGTGAAACAAAAAAAATAAAACATGCTTAAACATGCAGCATTATCAATCAGCGACTATGGTGTAAGCAAAACCGATGATGTTTTGGGTGTAGAAATGGTCCATGTCTTGTTTATTCTTTACACACATGCTGATTAACCCCACTGTCTATTTCCAGCACTTCCAGCTTCTCTTGTTCCTTCACTTTGAAGCAACTGTATACACAGCCTGAGCAATTTAAGATATAGCCAAGATTTCCTCGTTGAGTTAGAATTTTCAGTTCAACTAAAACTATCATTTGTGCTATCACACTTGTCATAGAGTCTGAGCTATACAGAACAAAGCAGGCCCTTTGGGCCAACTCATCCATGACTACCCCAAGTTGCCACACTGAGTTATGGTCACTTACCTGCACCTGCCACGTACACCTGCAAACCTTTGATATCCCTGTACCTATCCAAGTATCTTTTAATTGTATCCACCTCTCTGCTTCACCTGGCAATTCGTTCTATATAAGTACCATCCTCTGTGAGAAAACATTGCCCCTCAGGTTCCCATCTTACCTTAAACCCATGCCTGTCTACTTTTAGAGTTACCTTCACTGGGGAAAAGACTGGCTATTCACCCTATCTATGCCATGAATATCTTTGTGAATCTCTATAAGATCACCCCTCAGCCTCCTGCACTTTGTGAAAAGAAGTCCTAGTATAACCTGCCTCTCCTTATAATTCAAACCCTCCAGTCCTCGCAACATCCTCGTAAATTTCCAGTTTAAATTACACCATCAACAATGACGGGACTGAGTGCAAGGCAAAAATCAGGAACCTTGGGTCATGGTGTCAGAACAATGACCCAGCCCTTAACACTAACAAGATGAGAGTTGGGTTGTTAAGCTAAGGAAGTGAGGGGATGAACACAAACTGTCCTTATCAATGGAGCAGTTGTAAAGTTGGCTTGTAGCTTCAGGTTTCTAAGCATCCATAGCAGCAACATAACCTGGTCCTATCACACTGATGTGGTGATCGAGAAAACTTACTAAGCATGCCGCCTGCATTCTCAACGGCAAAATACAACATTATTTTATTTTCCGACCATTAACAGTCTCTTGCACGTGTACATAGATGGAAAAGGTTTGGAGGGATATGGACCAGGCACAGGCAAATGAGACCAACTCAGTTTGGCAACTTGGTTGAAGTGGATGCGTTGAGCCAAATGGCCTGTTTCAGTAGTGTAATCATCTCTGGAGAGAGCAGATAGATACAGAAAAGAGGCATAGATAGAGCCATGCCCATCATAATGAGCAGGAATGATAAGCAAATTCATCAAAAGTCTGCCCAAGTCAGAATCAATTCAATCTAGGTTAGTGCCAATGGTTCAATGGTGCTTCATTGTCACATGTACCTAGGTACAGTGAAATTCCTTTTTTACATGCAGTTCAGTAAAAATCTTACTATACAAATAATTAAACTTAAGTACAAGAGGGTAGGAATAGTAAGACTTTACTCAAGAGTTGCCGCATTTCCAGCACCATTTTACATGGTTCAAGTCAATGATGTGAAAGATGTAGAGTCTTAACTTGGCCATAGAGGCTCATTGACTTGGCGGTAGCACTTGGTGGCAGTTGGAAGTGTCGGCCTATCCAGTCAATGTTGTCAAAGTCAAAGTCCTCCACTGCTGCTCTGCTGCTCCATGCCACTGCAGGCCATGTTTGTTCCACGCACTCAGCCTCTTGGAGTGGCACCTGATCCACTTGAGCCCCAGGCTTCCGCAGGGCCTCTAGTGGCCCACTCCACCGACACCTCGAACTGGACGCATCAACCCACGAACCCACACATGCGACATCCCTCGTCTCACACGGCCACCGCTCAGCCTCCGTGCACTGGGGCACTTCCCGCAGCTGACCTCGGAACATAGAGCACCTCCGAGTGTGTGGGAAATAAGACCACCCACCCGCTTACCGGCCCCGTTCTTTCCCTGTGTCCGTCGCCACCGCCATCTTGAGTCGGTCAAAATAATGGACTCAAAAACAGGAGAAAAGGTAGGCCATTCAGCCCCGTGAAGCTGCTACTCAATATGATCCAAGCTAATCATCTGTTTCAATATCATAATTCTACTCTCTTTGAGAATGAATGGTGAAGAAATTGGATCAATTTTCTTTGGAGTTTAGAAGAATGAGGGAAGATGTTACCGAAACGTCAAGATCCTAAAGGGATTTTACAGGCAGATGTTGAAATATTTTAACAAGTGGAAGGATCTCAAATGACGATACATCGTTACAAGACAAGGGAAGGGAATCATTTAAAACTACTTCTTTCAGTTGATGAATTTCTGGAATTCCTTGCCTCAGGGGGTTGTAGAGGCTAGATCAATATAGTGTTTAAAGAGGAGCTAGAAATTTGGTTAAGACTGGGGAAGTTTTGTGCTATGTGCTAGTTTAGAAGAGGAGACAGGGCCAGGGCAGACCAGCCATGAGTTTATTGAATGGCAGAGCAGGTGTGAAGGGCCAGGTGACCTACTCCTGCTCATTTTGTTCTTGTCTTCTTATGTTTATCGATATTTGTATTTTTCTTTTGCACCATCAGCTAACATCACTGGGATCAAATGGAATGCAACGTGGAACAGATTTCTGCTAATTATTCGGGTAATATCTTCCTTTTGCTTCGTGGGGGCTTGCAATGCATTGACATTTGCTCTGGGAAGGCATCTAGGTCTTCCAGCATGATCTTCAGGTCAACAATGGTAAACCAGGTTGGCACTGCCCTGTCCATCTCATCACTTTTACAAATTTACACATCAAAATTACACGAGCACCACCATTTAAAGGAATGACATCAAATTATGCAGCATTGTTTATTGCAGTGCATACAACACAAATAAGTACGTGCAGTAAACTTGCACAAAAGAAAATATTGTGAATGGTACTTCCAAGTCATAGAATCATTGAGTCATATAACACGGAAACAGGCCCTTTAGCCCATCTCAACAACATTGGCCAAGATATCCCATCTAAGCTAGTTCTATGTGGCAATGTTTGACCCATATCCCTTTAAACCTTTCCTATCCATGTACCTGTCCAAATATTTTTTAATTCCTATTATAGTACCTACCTCAACTATCACCTCTGGCTGCTCATTTCATATACCCATCTGAGTGAAAAAATTGCTCCTTAGGTTCCTATTAAATCTTGACCCCACTCACCTTAAACCTATTTCCTCTGGTTTATGATTCCCCTACCCTGGTAAATGACTCTGTATATTCACCCTATCTATTCCCCTTTTGATTTTATACACCTTTGTAAGAACATTCCTGAGCCTCTCGGGATCCAGTGTACAAAGTCCTAGCCTGCCCAACCTTTCCATTGGGAAAACCACAGGGAACACACAGGGAACACAGAGTCTACACAGGGGAAACAAATTAAAATCCACCTCAAACAGTGCATGAACCAAATTGATACAAGAATCTCCCACTCCAGCATTTTAGTGCACGTTTTTACTTGTGGATGAATTTCTACCCTTAGGACTTTACGCAGACAGGCAATAGGACTATTAGGGTGTGTAAGTATTCAGACAGAGTAATTGAGGGAGGTGGTAAATAACTTCCGAAAAATGAGTCTCATATTTGGAAAGTAGGATTGATAAGATCAGTGAGAATAAATGGGAGAAAGGTTGCACTGAATTGGGTTGAGAGGGAGTGGTGCATTCAAGCGACGATAGGAGAAGTCTTCTCTTTCGTATGCCAACTACAACAATCAAAAGTGGCAATTGGTGCTTCAGAGTACCGTAGTTTAGATTTTTAGATTTTTTTAGATTTAGATTCTACAGCGCGGAAACAGGCCCTTTCGGCCCACCAAGTCCGCGCCGCCCAGTGATCCCCGCACATTAACACTATCCTACACACACCAGGGACAATTTTTACATTTACCCAGTCAATTAACCTACAAACCTGCACGTCTTTGGAGTTGATGCTTTGCTGCAAATGTTGCCAGTTCCGTAGAACTACCCAGGGTGGACGACGAGGACGTAAAGCAGCTCCCACCCCAGTAGGAGAGGTTATTTGCTGGGACCTGGTTAAGGAATAGATAAAGGTTAAATTGTATGATCACACTGCTTTGGGCAAGGAATTGGGGTGTGGAGAACTCTGCGTCAGGTAATCAAGCCACCATGACACCTTGCAGGCACAATTCACTAACTTTTAGATCAATAAGGGTCACATTTGGTTTGAAGGATGTTTGACTGTTCATTGTACTTTGAAGCCAGAAATGGAGCAGCTCATCCTAAAGGCATTTCAAACTAATCTCTATTGTTAATCTCTATCTTTTGAAATTTGCAAAAACAAAAAATCATTTGCCAAAGGGCTTTGTTAATTGGAACATATCCAATACTTGCAAGATTATCCGGTCTGTTTAACAGACAGCATTTGCTGTTCATTGCATTCCAAATGGCAGGTTTCACTTTCCTCTCTTACTCATACGCTCAGTACTGAACATGTATGCACATGCATCAACACATTTGCATATCCACATGAGTATAATATATTAATCTTGGAAACTCTACTGTGATTGTCAAAAAGGAAAACCTGTTCCAACAAAATCTGAAGGACAAGTTAAACCATGTAGCACATAGTATATGGAAAATTAATATTATCCATCCTTCTCAAGGACAAGAAATGTTTTGGCTTCATCTGTATACCAAAAAACATCATAGTATACTCTGACATTTGACTTCCCTCATGTCATCCCCCTTCAAATTTTTCATTAGGTTGGTACGTCTTTTACAAAAACTGTCAGCATTATGACAGGAAGCAGCACACTCTCAAAATAATGCAAGATTGTTCACTATTCTTTGGAAAAAAACTGCTACGTGGAAAAATTATCATTTATTTTTCCTTGAATAAATCTGCATTGGCATCAGAATAGTGCAATATCTGCAATGCAGCATGGATGAAACGTCATCATACTTATATATAAACACATTCATGTCCCATTTGTTGTAGTCAAGAGCTTTTGCAAACATCTGTGGATATGTCAAAATAATGACAATACTGTTACCTTTTATAACATGGAGCAGCTATTGCTGAGGTACTTCACCTGGTTTGATTGGAATGAGATTGCATTGAAACTGCAGTTCTGGTTTATTTGGATATCATAATAAAACCGAGAAAGCTGTGTGAAAAGTGGGCAGCTAGTAAATATATAAACTTATATTCATTCACTGCAACAACAATAAAAAAAGCAATTCAGGCACTGTTTACCATTTTCACAGACCACATCCAAACACTTCCTTTATACGGGTAGAAACAGCAGAAGAATGCAAGCAATACGCAGCGCAATAGGTTACTGCACAAACACCATGGAACTGACAGATTCATTGCGTATGTCATAACATCAGGCACAGTGAGTGGAGTTTAGAAACAATCAACTACTAAAAGCCTAGCCTGTTGAGGATGAGGAACACATGTTCATATTGGTTACTGATGGTAGCAGGCCACCTTACTTTTAATAAACTGTGAGGGAGAAATGATTACAATGTGACTCAAAGATCAGGTGGGAGAAAGAACTCAGTTAGTATTTATACAAATTGGCACCCACGATTATTTTTAAAAGTCACCATATTACAAAATAATGAACGTGAAGTTGTTTTTGGCCTTGCAGAGAAATGTAATGAGGAGATGTATACATTTTATTTTATTTCTTTAGCATGGAAAGGTCAACTAAAATGATGTTGATGACATGATAATACATTTTTGCTACCCTTCCATGATCGTTTATCCTGTACAGATTCAGTAACTAGGTGCCAGTTAGTTTAACACAGGTGCAGAAGCAATAATCAGGGGTAGAATCCATGAATAAATATGGATTGATTAGAGATAGAAACATTGAAACATAGCAAATAGGTGCAGGAGGAGGCCATTCGGCCCTTCGAGCCAGCACTGCCATTCACTGTGATCATGGCTGATCATCCACAATCAGTAACCCGTACCTGCCTTCTCCCCATATCCCTTGATTCCACTAGCCCCTAGAGCTCTATCTAACTCTCTTTTAAATTAATCCAGTGAATTGGCCTCCACTGCCTTCTGTGGCAGAGAATTCCACAAATTCACAACTCTCTGGGTGAAACAGTTCCTTCTCACCTTAGTTTTAAATGGCCTCCCCTTTATTCATAGACTGTGGCCCCTGGTTCTGGACTCCCCCAACATTGGGAACATGTTTCCTGCATCTAGCTTGTCCAGTCCTTTTATAATTTTATATGTTTCTATAAGATCCCCTCTCATCCTTCTAAACTCCAGTGAATACAAGCCTAGTCTTTTCAATCTTTCCTCATATGTCAGTCCCACCATCCCAGGGATTAATTTCGTGAACCTACGCTGCACTGCCTCAATTACAAGGATGTCCTTCCTCAAATTAGGAGACCAAAACTGTACACAATACTCCAGATGTGGTCTTACCAGGACCCTATACAACTGCAGAAGAACCTCTTTACTCCTATACTGAAATCCTCTCGTTATGAAGGCCAACATGCCATTAGCTTTCTTCACTGCCTGCTGTACCTGCACTCCAACTTTCAGTGACCGGTGTACAAGGACACCCAGGTCTCGCTGCACCTCCCCCTTACCTAACCTGACACCATTGAGATAATAATCTGCCTCCTTGTTTTTGCCACCAAAGTGGATAACCTCACATTTATCTATATTATACTGCATCTGCCATGCATCTGCCACCCAGCTTTGTGTCATCTGCAAACTTGCTAGTGTTACTTCTAATTCCTTCGTCCAAATTATTAATATATATGGTAAACAGTTGCGGCCCCAACACCGAGCCTTGCGGCACTCCACTCGCCACTGTCTGCCATTCTGAAAAGGACTCGTTTACTCCTACTCTTTACTTCCTGTCTGCCAACCAATTCTCTATCCATGTCAACACCCTACCCCCAATACCATGTGCTCTAATTTTTTGCTCACTAATCTCCCGTGTGGGACCTTATCAAAGGCTTTCTGAAAGTCTAGATACACTACATCCACTGGCTCCCCTTCATCCATTTTACTTGTCACGTCCTCAAAACATTCCAGAAGATTAGTCAAACATGATTTCCCTTTCATAAATCCATGCTGACTTGGAGATATTCTTTTACTGCTATCCAAATGCACCGTTATTACCTCTTTAATAATTGACTCCAGCATCTTCCCCACCAACGATGTCAGGCACACTGGTCTGTAATTCCCCGTTTTCTCTCTCACTCCTTTCTTGAAAAGTGGGATAACATTAGCTATCCTCCAATCCACAGGAACTAATCCTGAGTCTATTGAACATTGGAAAATGATCACCAATACGTCCACTGTTTCTAGAGCCACCTCCCTGAGTACCCTGGGTTGCAGACCATCAGGCCCTAGGAATTTATCAACCTTCAGTCCCATCAGTCTACCCAATACTATTTCTTGGCTAATGCAAATTTCTTTCAGTTCCTCTATCCCCCTAGATCCTCTGTCCTCTAGTACATCTGGGAGATTGTTTGTGTCTTCCTTAGTGAAGACAGATCCAAAGTACCTATTCAACTCTTCTGCCATTTCCTTGTTACCCATAATAATTTCACCCATGTCTGCCTTCAAGGGACCCACATTTGTCTTTGCTAATCTTTTTCTCTTAACATATCTAAAGAAGCTTTTACTGTCCTTTTTTAATATTCTTGGCCAGCTTCCCCTCGTACTTCATCTTTTCAGCCCGTATTGCCCATTTTGTTACCTTCTGTTGTCCTTTGAAAGTTTCCCAATCCTCAGGCTTCCTAGAAACATAGAAACATAGAAAATAGGTGTAGGAGTAGGCCATTCGAGCCTGCACCGCCATTCAATATGATCATGGCTGATCATCCAGCTCTGTAACCTGTACCTGCCTTCTCTCCATACCCCCTGATCTCTTTAGCCACAAGGGCCACATCTAACTCCCTCTTAAATATAGCCAATGAACTGGCCTCAACTACCTTCTGTGGCAGAGAATTCCACAGACTCACCACTCTCTGTGTGAAGAAATGTTTTCTCATCTCGGTCCTAAAAGACTTCCCCCTTATCCTTAAGCTGTGACCCCTGGTTCTGGACTTCCCCAACATCGGGAACAATCTTCCCTCATCTAGCCTCTCCAACCCCTTAAGAATTTTATATGTTTCAATAAGATCCCCCCTCAGTCTTCTAAATTCCAGCGAGTATAAGCCTAGCCTATCCAGTCTTTCTTCATATGAAAGTCCTGCCATCCCAGGGATCAATCTGGTGAACCTTCTCTGTACTCCCTCTAAGGCTAGAATGTCTTTCCTCAGATTAGGAGACCAAAACTGCACACAATCCTGCTACTCTTTGCAGTGTTATACATCTTTTCTTTTAGTTTTATTCCATCCCTAACCTCCTTTTTCAGCCACGGTTGCCTCCTCCTCCCATTAGAATCTTCCGCTTTGGAATGAAATGATCCTGCATCTTCTGGATTATGCCCAGAAAATCTTGGCATTGCCAGTTGGTTAATAACGACTTGTTAGGGAAAATTAATCTCCAATATATTGACCCAAAAAAACTGCAGATGCTGGAATCCTGATCAAAACACAAAGTGCAGAAGGAATTCAATGGGTCAGGCAGCATCTGTGGAGGTAATGAACAGACAACGTTTCTTCAGGCTCTTCTTCAGATTCAGGTCTGAAGAAGGGTACCAACCCGAAATGCCTGTTCATTCCCTGCACAGATGCTGCTTGACCTGCTGAGTTCCTCCAGCACTTTGATCTCTAATATGTTACATATTATGGCACATAATAAGATTGTCACCAAGTCTGAAGGCCATGGAACAAAGGGATCTGTAGGAGCATAGATAGGAAACAGAAGGTAAATGTGAAGATTGGTTATCACTTATCAGTCTGGATAAAATTGGAATTTCCCAGAAATTCATACCAGGACACTGCTTTCTGTAATATGTTTTAATGATTTGGAGTTGGGCTTGCAGGGCACAAATGTATAAAACCTGGAGACATGGTGAATTTTAATAATAGACTAGAAAAGGGTGGACCCGTTGGGCCCAAACCTCTCCTGCATTGGTCTAGCACCCTCCCCCCCCTTCCCCTCCCCCCACTCCCTCCCTCCCCCCTTCCCCTCCCCCCACTCACCCACTCACCCACTCCATCCAACCTCAACCCCCCTTATCCTCCCCATCTCCCCTCCTCCTTCCTCCCTTCACCCACTCACCCACTCACCCACTCCATCCCCCCTCAACCCTCTTTATCTCCACTTCCTCCCCTCCCCCTCCCACTCACCCACTCCATCCCCCCTCAACCCCCCTTGAGGCGGCGGTGGCTCAATGGCGAACCAACAACATAGATTTAATGCATACAGTAAGCACAGCATATAAAAGGCTGCCTGTACATTGAGGAGAATGTGCCAGATGGTGAGCAGGACTTCTCTTTTCTGCAGGTGAGTAAACTCGATTCTGTTTTAGCCCATGTTTGTGATGTTTGTGAGTTTGTTTTTTACTCAATAACAGTGCGGATAGACCAGATAAAGTGAAACAGTTTGCATTTGTCGAGGAGGCAAGAAGTAGGAGCATGGTGTGCGGTTCTTTTCATCCCAAACAGGAAGGATGTGAAGGCTTTGGAAAGAATTCAGGGGAAGTTTACTGATATGGTGAATTAGTTAAAGGAGAGGTTGGACAGACTTAAATAGTTTTCTCTGGAATACCAGAGGTCGAGGGGAGACCTACTAAAAGTATATAAAATTATGAGAGGCATAGATAAGGTAGACAGTCAGAACCTTTTTACCTGAATGGAAATATAAAATAGTTGAAGGTATAGCTTAAAAATGAGAGGGGCTGAGCTTAAAGGAGATGTGTGGAGCAAGTTGTTACAGAGGTGGTGAGTACCTACAATGCACTGCCTGAGGTGTGGTGGAGGCAGATACGATAGTGACATTTAAGAGACTTTTGGATGGATACATGAATATGCAGGGAATGGAGAGATATAGATTCCCTGCAGCCAGATTAGTTGGTCTTGGCATCATGTTCGGCACAGACATTGTGGGCTGAAGGGCCTGTTCCTGTGCTGTACTGAGTGAGGTTTTATACTCTACGTAGGAGACAAGGAATGAAGCCAACTGGCAAAACAACTCAAAAATTACATGAGGATTTGTTTTTCACACAGTAGGTGTTAGAATGCACTGTCAGGGATAGTTATGGAGGTACATTTATTTGTACCAAACATTCAAAGGGGAGTTAGATATGTACCTCAAAGGGAAGTATTTGCTGGACTATTGGAAGTGTGCAATGGAAATGCACTCGGAGACTCAGTGGTGTAACAATTCCATGATCCTGAGATTCAGAATAGAAACTCTCCAGCAAACGAATCAACAAATGCAAAATTAGTTTTAGTGATGCAGCATGGAAGCAGGCTCTTTGGCCCACCGATTCCGTGCCGACCGGAGATCACCGTGGCACATTAGTTCTATGTTATCCCACTTTCTCATCCACTCCTTACACACGATGGGCAATTTTTACAGAGGATAATTAACCTACAAACCCGCACGGATTTGAGATGTGGGAGGAAACCAGAGTTGGTCACAGGGAGAATGTGCAAAGTTCACACAGACAGCACCCGAGGTCAGGAACGAACACGGCTCTCTGGCGCTGTGAGGTTGTGAGATTAATATCATAATCTGACAACAAATGTGGTTGCACATGTGAAATCTCAACGATTACAACTCCAGACTGTGGTCACCTGAAGCCCAGCCATCCCCACCCCTCTCCCCTCAACTAGCAGCATGAAATGCATGCATGTTTAAATGGATAGAACAGGATTAGCTATTCTTCCAACCCACTTGGTAGAATAGTTGTTGGAGACATTGCTCAGGCATTGAGTGGAGGAGGTTTATTTATTGTATAAGGTACAGGAACCAGTCAATCAATTGTCTTCTAGCACTTTCAGGAGCAGAACATTTGAAAACACAAGTGGTGCAGATATAGGAGTCAAAAATGTGGAAGAGTGAGATGATAAATGGATGGGAATGCACAGATCAAAATGACGTGTGGGTTGCCATGGAGAAATTGGGCATGCACGTCATTTTACATGATGTGATGGTGTGCTGGCGATGAGCAGAACACTTAAAATGGGTACGAGGTATTTTCATGATGACAAGAGAGGAATTCCTAGATAATGCCCGTCAATCTGCAACTTCCAGTAACTGACCCAGGCATAGCATTGTCGTAGCCCTTTATCATATGAGACATGCAGAAACAATAGAACAGCAGAAAATTAGCATGCGCTGTGCAACACTATCCAAGCAAAGTGCACAGAAAATTTAAAGTTGTGTGGCAAAAAATAAATAAATCAGCCAGTTGGAACACCTTGATGTTAAATTTAACTGGTCCACTTTGGGCTATATTCAAAAGGAACATATAATACAATGGAGACACAAGAGACTGCAGATGCTCGAATCTTGAGCAAAAAACAAAGTTTTCAAAGTGTCTACTTTATAGGGACATAAGATCATAAGGAATAGGAGTAGAATTAAGCCATTCGGCCCATCGTCTACTTCGCCATTCATGGCTGATCTATCTTTCCCTCCTAACCCCATTCTCTTGCCTTCTCTCCATAACCTCTTACACCTGTACTAATCAAGAATCTATCTACCTCTGCCTTAAAAATATCCCTGACTTGGCCTCCACTGCCTTCTGTGGCAAAGAATTCCACAGATTCACCGCCCTCTGACTGAATAAATTACTTTGAGACACTTCAAAGTAGAAGGGTCATCCCCACAGATGCTGCCTGACCAGTTGAGTTTCTCCAGCACTTTGATTTTTGGCTTATGATATCATTCAACATCTGAGGCAATCGGATGTCTAATTATGCATTGTAATTTCATTTTAACTTCATTTTCCAGCAAGGCTTTTGCTTTTATTTTTACCAGTTAATTCTGGGTCTGAACAAACAATACTGCCAAACCAGTCTTTGGCCAGCCTCACTCATAGTAAATGAACATTTTACTTCAAAACTGCATTTTACCATTTACATTTACCATTTCAGCATGTAGTCCGACTAAGTAATACATTGTTCCTAATTTATGCATCTTCACTTTAATAAATCTCCTTGTCGTTGTTGCAAAACTCTTCAAAAAAAATCAGTGGGAGGACTGTCTTCCTCTCAAGCAGGAAACTGATTTTCTGGTATTTTTATACTTAGATGAGATACTGATTTAGAATCAGACAAGACATTATAATACCTAATACGAAAGAAACGGCTAGAAAGGTTTACTTTCAAATTTGTAACAAAAGGGCCTTTAAGATTTAACTCTGGCAGAATATGATTCCAAAGTATAATAAAAACATAAGAAATAGGAGCAGGAGTAAGTCGCATGCTCCCTCTTGCCTGCTCTGCCTTTTAATAAGAACATAGCTGATCCTTTGTTGGCGCCAACTCCAGTTTTTTGCCTGTTCATCATAATCCTTGACTTTCCTTTTGTACAATATTCTGTCCATCTAAGGGGAGAGAATTGCAGACCTCCTCAAAAGCAGAAATGATTTATCATCCCCTCCTTAAACAGGCATTCCCTTGTTTTGAAACTGCAATCCCGAGTTCTGGATTTCTACTCATCCCCATCCTCTAAAAATCTCATATGTTTCAACTCGATCGCCCCTCATTCTTCCATACTCCAGGTAATAAAGGCCCATCTTGGTCAACCCTACTTCATAAAGTAAACCTTTCATCCCAGGAACCAACCAAGTGAACTTTCACTGATTTGCCTCTGGTGGTAAAGATATCTCTCCTGAATTAAGAGGGCAAATATTTTATGCTGCTTTCCAAGTGTGGTTTCACCACTTCCTCAACAGTTGTCGCTGGACTTCCCTAATTTTATACTCCATCCCATTTGCCAGTTCGACATTCCATTTGACTTAGCAATTACCACATGCTAACAGTTTACAAATGTGCCAGAAGATTGCAGCAGGTCCAAGATGGTTGACATAGTAAGGGATTTTAACTTTCCCATATAGGCTGAGACTGCCTTAGTGCCCAGGGCTTAGATGGGGATGAACTTGTTCAGTGTGTTCAGGAAAATCCTCCTTAGGCAATATGTAGAAGGCCCTACAAGGGAAAGGGCAAAGCTTGATCTACTTTTAGGGAACTGGGCAGGGCAAATGGCTGAAGTGTCTATGGGCAAGCAGTTAGGGAGCAGTGACCACAATTCTATTAACTTTAAAATAGTTATGGCTAAGGACAGGGCTGGTCCACAATTTAAATTTCTGAATTGGGGCAAGACCAACTCTGGTATTTGACTAGAGCTTGCAAAAGTTGATTGGAGTAGGTTGTTTGCAGGCAATGGGATGTCCAGAATGTGGGATGCTTTTAAAAGTGTGATAGTGAGACTTCAAGGCATGCATGTTATTGTTAGAGTGAAGGGCAAGGTAAGTAGGACTAAGTAATCCTGGATGACAAGAGAAATTAAGGCTCTGGTCAGAAAAAGGAAGCATGCATCAGGTCTAGGCAGCTAGGATCGAATGTATCCGTGGAGGAGTATAGGGGATTGAGATGCATTTTTAAGAATGAAATCAGGAGGGCAAAAAGGGGGCAGGACAGGAGATAGCTCGGGCAGAAAAGAATGATGAGAATTCAAAGAGATTGTATATGTACATTAAGGTGAAAAAATGGTAACTGGAGAGAAAATAGGGCCCCTCAAAAACCAGATGGTCATCTACATGTGGAGGCACAGGAGTCGGGCAAGGTCCTCAATGAATATTTCTTCTATGTGTTTGTCCCAGAGAAAGACATGATTTGGTAAAGTTAATGGAGATGTCCTGAGTACATACTGTATGTAGTACAGTCAAGGAGGTGCTGGATGAACCATTATGTACAAAGGTATAAAAATCTCCCTGGTCTGATCAGATATATCCAAGTACACTGTGAGAAGCAAGAGAAGAAATTTCAGGTGCCCTGGTTGAGATATATGAATAATTTTATGCTTCTATTTAAGAAGAGCTGCAAAGAAACACTTGGGAGGTTGATGAGGGCAGGGCCACAGACATAGTCCAATTGGACTACAGCAAGGAGTTTGGTAAGGTTCCTCATGGTAGGCTGCTCATATGGGATCCGTGGAGAGCCAAAATATCTGGATACAGAGGGCTTCATTGCAGAAAGCAGAGGGTGGTGGTAGAAAGTTGTTTATCAGAGTGAAGGCCTTTGACTAGAGCTGTGCTTCAGAGATCAGTACTGGGCCCATTGGTGTTTATAACCTATATCGACGATTTGGATGAGAATGCACAGGCATAATGAACAAGTTTGCAGATGACATTAAAATACGTGATATCATAGACAGTGAAGATTGTCATCAACAATCGCAGCACCATCTTGATTAGCTGGGCATGTGGATGGCTAATGGCTGATGAAGTTTAATTCAGGTAAGTATGAGGTGTTACATTTTTGGACAGTCAAACCAGGTCAGGGTCTTCACAGTGAATAATAGGGCCCCGGGGAGTGTTGTAGAGCACAGGGATCTAGAAGTACAAGAACATAATTCCCTGAAAGTGGTAGCGCAGATAGATAGGTTGCTGAAGAAAGCTTTTACATAGAAACATAGAAAATAGGTGCAGGAGGAGGCCATTTGGCTCTTCGAGCCAGCACTGCCATTCATTGTGATCATGGCTGATCGTCCCCAATCAATAACCCAATTCCATCAGTCTGAAGAAGGGTTCTTCATTATAATGAATTTCATTGTACCTCTGTACATGTGACAAATAAAGTTCCATTGACCCATTGAGTCTCCACAACTTTCCTGAAACATGAACATACTAGAACTGTATACAATACTCCAAATGTAGCCTAACAAAAGTTGTATAAAGCTGCAATATGACTTCCTGACTCTTATACTCAATGCCCTGACCGATGAAAGCAAGCATACTTTCAACCTTCTTTACCATTCAGTTACTACTTCTGTTGCCACTTTCAGGGCTCTTTGGCCTAGGACCCTCACATCCCTGAACTTAAGTTTCCTTTTATCTACTGTATACTATTTTTTGCATCTCCAAAGTAATTTAATAAATTTGTTACACACTAATCCTCTTTTATAAAATCACTCTGTGTCTGCATGAATGTGCTATTATTTTCCAGATATCCAATGATTATTAATAAATCCAATGTTCTCCTCATGACAGATGGTAGTCTAACTGGCCTGGAATTTCCTGCATTCTGTCCCCTTTTTTAAATAGAGGTATTTGTGGTTTTCCATTTTGCTGGGACTTTGCCATAACAGCCATAATCTCCAATTCTTTAGTTGTGATATGTGGAGTAAATATCTACAGTGACATGCTGCTTTTGGTTATTTTACCTCATCACTTGGAAATGATCTTCAAAGAGATGAAGCAAATTTGTTTCATAGAAGTTCAAGCCAACTGAATTCAAAGGCCATCTTTAAAAAAAAATTATTTTGTATTCTCGAAGAAATAAAATGTTGGCATTTAATAAAGGATATGGATACATTAATCTAACGTCTGCCATATGCGTGCATAGCGGTGCTCTTCGAATGTTCCACATGTTCAGAGCTTTGAAGTTTATCAGAACTACATAAAACTTTTGGCAGCTGACCAGTCAGCATTAGCTCCCAGACCATGTAATGCGTTGCAGATCTTCTCCAGCCTCTCAAATTAAGGTCAATGGGGAATATATTCTTACAAGCAGTCTGTTTCAGTTCCCTTTTCCAAAAGATCAGTTAAAAAGGTCTTTTTTTCAGAAAGCATGACGTGAAGGAGAACATGAATCCCAGCTGGTGCAGATGGCAGTATATCCTGACAGGCACAAAACTGCCCAACTCTCTGAATAGAATGCAAAAATGTTCCAGTCTTACATATCACAGATCTGGAAATGCACCCAATTTGGAGAGTTTCCGTTAACTCCACAGATCGGTCAGAGCCAGAAAGTCTTATAAGATTAGTTTAGAGTCTGTGCTCTTTACCAAATTACATCTTATAAGAAATAGCCTCATGTACGTTGCTCCGGACAGCTGTGTGTGTTAGAATATATAGAATGAAAACAAGCACTGCTCATTCTTTGAAGGAACTCAGTGGGTTTGTTCATTGCTCGAGATTCCAGCATCTGCAGTCCCTGGTGCCTCTATTTTACTGCTCATTCTTCATTTCACACCACTGTCTGATCAACATAGGTCTATGATAAGATTCAAGAATGTTTAATTGTCATATGCACTGACAACAATTAACTCTTACTTGCAGCAGCTTAATAAGCCTGTGAATGCAATGCACACTGATAAAATCAAATATATATTTTTAAATCCAATAAATCCAAATAATACTCTTGCAAAAAAACCTCAAAGTCCTTAGTGCAACCAAAGAAATGCATGGTTGGTGAGGTTAGTTATGCATCATGTTTAAGAGTCTGTTGGTTGTTGGGAAGAAGCTGTTCTTGAACCTGGTGGTCGTGGTTTTCAGGCTCCTGTACCTTCATCTCAATGGTAAGAGCAAAACGAGAGTGTGGTCAGGGTGGTGTGTTTAGCTTGTTGCTGCGGATTAATGATTATGCATTGGAGCAATTCTGTTTATTTCCCTAACGAGAGATAGAAATATATTATTTAAACTGACATCTTGTTCTCAGAAGGACGGTTCTTGCTTCAGTGAGGTCGTATGGTTTAAAAGGTGTTATGGAACTTTGGGTTATTCATAAAAGAAAAATCAAATGAAACAATGAGGCTAATGATTTATTAAAATGAATAAATTTCAATGTGGAACAATTACCTATCGCATCGCATCATTTTCACTGATAATATATTTTATAAAGTCACTATATATGTGGCCCCATAGCAGAAGCGTCCACGTTGCGGGGCTGGATACTGGAAGTGTCCTGAGCTAATTCTGCTACCACCATCGTCTACTGTACAAGTGATGGCTCCCACTGATTGTTGCCGGAAGCTTGCGCCCTTTTCAGGACGGAGGATGACAGTGATGTAACATTTGAATAATGGACACAAAAGAAGAAGACTATATATGTGCATCTGACACCAGTTTTTGTGTTGCTTATCCTCTGGCATCGTGCACTCCAACTAATCTTATTGGATTCACATCGTCTTGATGAAGCATAGACAGGTTATTGTTGAGTATCTACAGTAAATACCTCCAGCTACTCAGGTTGCATTTCATAACATGAGGCCTTTTCTAAGACTGCAGTACAAATGATAAGTGGGACAACCTTTGGAATCTTTTTGTTTTTACTTTTCAATTACCAGTCGTTTCTGCCAAGATTACAATGTTGTGAGAGGGCTATCAAGGCAGCAGCGGATGCGAATACACCAGATTTTCCAAGCCAGTGCTCCTCCTCCACATTTGGCCACTTCCATTTGCCTTTAGAAACAAATGAACCTCTAAAGAGAGCAAGGAAACATATGTGCGATTGGCTTCTTCACACCAGAAAGAAATTCCCAAATAATTGAGAATGTTAGAAAGCATTTAAACAGCCAGGAAAATAGGAGAATTACAGTAGGTGTGATAACTAGCTCCATGTGAAGCCCTGGGCTAAGGGCATTTGCTGGGTGCCACTCCTTCCAGGGCCAGTGACGTATAATAATGGACAGAAGTAAGTTTGAATTCAAATCAGAGAGCATTTTACAATATTGTTCTCCAAAAACAGTTTGGGGTTGAATTTGATATGGGACAGGCTGAGGTTGGCTCCACTTGCCTTTGAAATTGGCATAAAGCCCGAGTCATTTTCATCAAAATAGCCCCTGAACACCCACGAACAACCATGATCCTAATTGGTGTTCTCTGTTTGAGAAGCAGGACATCTGTTAAGGTGGCTGATGTTTAAAGATGGCTCCACCTTTTGAGAGAAATGTTCTGCAGCAGGACTGTATCCAGGGACTGGTCCCCATCCCACACTTCCCTCACCTCCCTCCCTCCCTCCCTCCCCCCACCCATCTACCCCCTCCCCTCCCCTCCTACCTCCCCCTTCCCCCTCCCCCACCATCACACCCTCCTATCACTTCGTTCCCAGATTCTGTGCAGCTGTGAAAAAAGCCATATCAAAGCCTGTGAACAGAAGGATGGAGCTGTTGTCCTTTCGTACTGAAAACATCAACTTCTGAGAAAGACAAATCGTAGATGAAAGGAACTGCAGATGCTGGAATCTTGTGTACAATACAAAGTACTGGAGTAACTCTGCGGGTTAGGCAGCATCTCTGGAGGACATAGAAAGGCAACATTCCGGGACTCAAAATGTCATTTATCCATGTGCTCAAGAGATGCTGCCTGACCCTCTGAGTTACTCCAGCACTTGTGTTCTACTGAGATAGACAAGTCAACAGTAAAAGAGCAATGCAATGGAACAAATCAACACAAACAATATGGCTCCCTGACTGAGTTGTGCAAAAAGTAACCTGATGACCTTATATATTTAAGGCATAGATAGATAGATTCTTGATTTGTACAGGTGTCAGAGGTTATGGGGAGAAGGCAAGATAATGGGATTAGGAGGGAGAGATAGATCAGCCATGATTGAATGGCGGAGTAGACTTGATGGGACGAATGGCCTAATTCTAGTCCTATTACTTATGATCTGATGACCTCAGCTGTGTCACCGGGTTCCTAAACAGGTAACTTACATTCAGTGGAGCCGTGCCTTTTTAAAGTCAACACCAGCAGTCATTCCCAACTCACTTCCTTTGCCTTTCTTCCAATCATAGCTCCCTCTGCTTACACTCACATCCTCAAGGCCCGACCCTGCCCTCAGCTTCTATCCCAACATTGTTGCTCCACATCTATTCCCCTCATGGTGAATCTTGCCTTAACAATTCTTGCTTTCACAATTACAGCGACAGTTACTGAACCCACTGCCTAACTTTATTGTGCTTACCGCTACAGTTCTCAATTACTGCAGTTCCAGCAATTGCTCCCATAGTTAGAGTCCTCACAGTTACAGTACTATCAAGCAAACTATTGCGCTCACAACTCTTTGGTGTGGTGTTTCTGCTCTCATAGTTAAAATCACTTCCCTGCAGTTATTTGCCCCCTGGTTAGTCTGGCTGAAGTTTATTGCCCTTACAGTTACTCCTTCCTGGTCACCATCCCCTTCACACCAAGCACTCAATGCTCCAGTATCAGAAATCTAAGGCATTGTAACACACTCCCAATGATTTGGTGGGAGGTTCTGACAAGAGAATTACAATCAAGGACAGGAGAACTTCCTGTCGGAAATTACCGAAAGCTTAATACAGCCTATGGGAAATAAAAATAGATGGTGCTGGTAATATTCAGCGGACCAGGCAATATCTGTGGAGAGAGAAACTGAACATTTATGGTCCCTTCATCAGAAAAAATGTTTTTTTCTAGAGTTTCTCCATAGCAATCACATCACCCTGATCTCCTCCCTCAGGCCTGCCTCTGATAGTATTCCCTTAACTGCTTCTCTCAGTCTACCTTCTCCCTCAAAGTTCTCTCACTCTCATGCACTTTCCAGCCACTTGCTGCCTGCCCATTCCGTTTGTGATGTTGCCTCTCTGGAGATAAGGAATGCCCCATAACTATTCCCTTCATGGGGACTCTTGCTGTCACAATTACTGTGCTCCATTCTTTCTCTCCAGAGTTGCTGCCAGTCCTGCTGAGTTACTCCAGTACTTTGTGTCTATCTTCAGTAAACCAGCCTCTGCAGTTCCTTCCCACACACCAGGGAGAGTGAACACATGTGGTCTGGTTGGAGTGAGAAAGGAGCACAGGAGGAGTGGGTTCCTGAAATTAAAAGGTTTGCACACTGGCTGCCCAATGTTCCAGCTTTAATGCTCCAATATATGTCCCTGCCCATACAACCTCACAAACCTAACAGTATATAGAATATAGAACAGTACAGCACAGGATCAGATCCTTGGGCTCACCATGTCAATGCCAACCATAATGTAAATCTGACCTAATCCAATTTAGTTACACATTGTCCATATTCCACAATTCCCTGTCTGTTCATATGTCTGTCCAAATTTCTGTTAAATGTCGTTGTTGTATCTGTGTCTACCACCTACACTGTTCCAGGCACCTAACACCCTCTATGTAAAAAAAACTTGCCTTTAAATTATCCATCTCTCGATGGTATCTACACCCGAATGCTCAGAAAAGTTCAAAATGTCCGTTGGAGAGACCACACCACACACGCGCAGCTCTCTGGGGAGATTGCACCTCTGACCGAGAAGATCAGATCGAGAAGGATGAGGCTTGTTGGTCATTGCCAGCGCCATCCAGAAATACCAGCAAACTAGTTTGTGCTGTGGTAACCCACCCATGGAACACGGAAACGGGACGACCAAACAAGACGATGATGGAAGACGCATATATAGAGACAAAAGAGGAGCTTGCCAGCTGTATGGAGGACAGAGATGTGTGGTGCTTCTGTCACCGTGCCCGTCGAAAACCAGCACCACTGCGTTGCTAATGTTTTCAACGATTTAACTAATTAATTTAATTAAATCTCCCCTTAGATCTAAGGCCTCCAGCACTGACATTTCCACCCTGCAATAAAGACTCTGACTATCTACTCTACATATGCCTCTGATAATATACTTCTATTAGATTGCTCCTCAGCCTCCGATACTCCTGAGAAAGCTATTCATGCTATCTAACCTCTTCTTATGATTAATACACTCCAATCCAGGCAACATCCAAGTGAGCCTCCTATGCTCTCTCTTCAAAGCTTCCACAGTTAGGGGAAACTTTTAAAAATCTCTTTCAAGGGTTTCAAAGTTTCAAGATCAATTTATTGTCACATGTACCAATTAAGGTAGAGTGAAATTCGAATTACCATACTGCCATACTAAAAAGAAGCAACTTGACACACAACTACATAAAAGTTAACATAAACATCCACCACAGCTGATTCCCCACGTACCTCACTGTGATGGAGGGCAATAAGGTCTAATCTCCTTCCTCTATAATCTCCCGCAGTCGGGGCAGTTGAACCATCCGCAGCCGGCGGTCGAAGCACCCACGTTGGGGCGATCGAAACTCTCACATTCGGGCGATAGAAACCCCAACGTCGGGGTGATCGAAATTCCCGCTTCGGAGCGGTCGAAACCAATGGCTTGGAGTCCCCGGTGTCGATCTCTAGCTAGAGACTGTGGGCTCCGTGATGTTAAAGTCCCACAGGCTCTCACTGTTGGAGCCGCAAAGACGACCCATGACAGGGATTGCAAACACAGTGATGGTAAGTCAGCCCGGTCAATCTCCAGCAAAGGCTGCCTACTCCACGATGTTAGGCCGCAGTGTGGACAGATATACGATATGGAAAAAATCGCTTCTCTGTCGAGGTAAGAGATTAGAAAAAGTTTCCCCAACTCACCCCCTCCCCCCCCCCCCCCCCCCCCCACACATAAAGCAAGCTAAAGAACACTAAAATCTCCTCGACGGAGATGCGATATTTTTTGCTTATCGTATCTTCGTCCACGCTGCAGCCTAACATCGAGGAACTGGTGGCCTCTTGCTAGGGATCGAATTTTGGAGCTCCAATCATGGGAGCCTGCAGACTTAACATCGTGGAGCTGGTGGTCCCTTGGTTAGGGACCGACTTCGAGAGCTCCAAGCCACAGGAGCTTCGACTGCCCCGATCGCGGGAGCTTCAATCGCCGGCTGCGGGAAATTCGATCGTCCCGACTGTGGATGGTTTGATTGCCCCGTCCGTGGGAGAATAAGCAGGAAAGAAGATAAGACTTTATTGCCTCCCATCACAGTGAGGGATGTGGGGGAGCCGCTGTGATGGATGTTTATGTTAACTTTTATATAGTCGTGTGTCTTGTTGCTTTTTTTTCTGGTATGACTATATGGTAAATCAAATTTCACTGTACCTTTAATGGTACACGTGACAATAAAAGACCATTGAACCATTGAACCATCCTACTTCCAGAATCACAGAATCAAAGGAACACAAAATTTATGACACAGAAGGAGGCCACTCAGTCCATCACAAACGTGCCAGTCAAGACAGAACCGCTCAGCTTTATCCCTCGTTTGGAGCTCGATCCATAGACCTGTAGGACACAGCTATTCGAGTATACATGCAAGAATTAATCATAGTCAGAGAGTGATACAGTGTGGAAACAGGCGCTTTGGCCCAACCTGCCCACACCGGCCAACATGTACCAGCTACACTAGTCCCACTTGCCTGCACTTGGTCCATATCCCTCCAAAACTGTCCTGTCCATGTACCTGTCTAACTGCTTCTTAAATGTTGGGATAGTTCCAGTCTTAACTACCTCCTCTGGCAGCTTATTCCATACACCCACCACCTTTTGTGTGAAAAAAGTTAACCCTCAGATTCCTATCAAATCTTTTCCCCTTCACCTTGAACCTGTGTCCTCTGGTCCTCGATTCCCCTACTCTGGGCAAGAGACTCTGTGCATCTACCCAATCTATTCCTCTCATGATTTTGTACACCTCTATAAGACCCCACATCCTCCTACGATCCATGGAATAGAGATCCAGCCTCCTCAACATCTCCCTTTTAGCTCACACCCTCCAGTCCTGGCAATATCCTTGTAAATCTTTTCTGAACCCTTTCAAGCTTGACAATATCTTTCCTATAACATGGTGCCCAGAACTGAACACAATATTCCATTGTTTAAATGCAATGAGTATTTCTGCTTCTCCAATGCTTTCTTGCAATGTTTTACCCTCTTATCACCCTCTGGAGAAAACCTCTGGATCCTTACATTAATCACATTCAGTCAATGTTTTTGGCCTCTCTGCTGAAGGAAATTGCTCATTCCTATTTAAACTATCTAGGCCCCACAGAATGTTATACACATCCCTTCAGCCTCGTCTATTCTTAAGAAAACAACCCTAGCTTATACAATCTTTTCTTAGAATTAACATTTTCCAGTCCTGGCAACATCTTTGTGAATCTCCTCTGCACCCTTTTGCAGTCCAACCACATTTTCATGCTGTTGCCTAATTAACGTTATATACAATTTTAGTGTAAACACTGCTCCTCCATTCCACCTCAGCTAATGCATCCTGTATGCCTCTGGAACCACATTATTGATCCACTCAGCTATGCTTAAGAATCTGCTCCAATTCATTTGTGCCTTTTCAAATGAATAGTATACTGACTAGTCATCATAGTATAATTCATTATACTGACTACTGGAATGAATTTTAAACATTTTTCCATCATTAACGGTGAACTAACTTCAGTTACTTGGTTTATCCCTTCCTCCCTTTTTTAACAGCAACACAACATTACCAGTCCACCAATTCTCTGGCACCATTCCTGTAACCAAAGAAGGCTGAAAGATTTTAGTAAGAGCCACTGTTGTTTCCTCTCTTGCTTCTTTAATAACCTGGAATATATTTCATCTCTTGAAGCAAGTAATTTATGCACATATATTTCAGAAACGTGCGGACATTTCTCATCAAATCGAGTTTATTGTCACATGCACAAGTCTGATGAGGCACAGGCACAATGAAAATCTTGCTTGTAGCAGTACGACAGGGACATAGACTCGGATACCACACAAAAAGAGATTGATAAGGCTCATCCCTGGTTTGAGAGAATTATCATATCAAGCCTAGTCTAGTTTAGTATAGTTTAGAGATACAGCGTGGAAACAGGCCCTTCGGCCCATCGAGGCACAATGACCAACGATCCCCGCACATTAACACTATTCCACACACACTAGGGACAATTTACATTTATACCAAGCCAATTAACCTACAAATCTGCACGTCCTTAGAGTGTGGGAGGAAACTGAAGATCTCGGAGAAAACCCACGCAGGTCATGGGGAGAACGTACAGAGAGCACCCGTAGTCAGGATCGAAGCTGTAAGCGCTGTAAGGCAGCAACTCTACGAAGCTGTAAGCGCTGCAAGGCAGCAACTCTACTGCTGCACCACCGTGTCACCCCTAAGAAGTCAAAGAGATTCGTTCTATATTCCTTAGAGAAATGGGGATTGAAACATAAGGTTTTAAGGTGCCATGACAGGATGGAGTTTGAGATGTTACCATGAGTGGAAGAGGGGTGTAGGTACAAGATAAGGAGGCAGCCATTTAAAACTGAGGTCTATAGGAATTTATTTTCACAGAATCCCTGAAATTCTCTACCCTGGAGTGGTGAGGAAGCTGAATCATTGGGAGTATTTAAGATATGAATATTGTCAGATCAGTTGCTATTATTCTCCGTTCCCAGTTTAATTTTCATTTTCAAGATACACATTAGGAGAGATGTGTAATGAGTGGCCGATCTCACTGATCCCACTCAACCCCACTTACTTCAAATACACACAAACTTTACCTCAGTGTGATGGTTTTTTTTACCTCCCTGGTCTGAACACTGAAATACTCAAAGTACAACTAGGTTTTGCTCACAAAATGTGTAGGAAGGAACTGCGGATGCTGATTTATGCTGAAGATGGATACAAAATACTGGAGTAACTCAGCGGGTCAGGTTCGGAACCCTTCTTCAGACTGAAAGATAGAGAAGACCAAAACAAATCAGGGCCGGTAACAGTTGACCTCAGGAAAGGTGGAGTTCATAGTGGTCCATTGTTGGCTGGGGGAGATGTACTAATGTTAGGGGCCATTGGCCCTCTAGCCAAACTCATCAACACTGATCTTATTGTCCTTCTCTTCTGAACAGTTATTAGCAGTGAAGATTAAGGTCACCAAATGGATCAGAAGCAGACAAAGGAATGGAAGACATTCTTGGAACAAAGATCAGAAATTGTTTCTGAAAGCTGAACGTGTTGACCTTCAAGTTGTAAAATTCCCTTTTTACAATTGTTTCTCAAGGGAAACATGAAACATTGAATCACCGCTGGGTTTTTTCAAGACTCTTGGTGCATTTTTGCAATGTATTGCACATTGTGCATGATTCTAGCCAACAAGAACATTATTGAAGATAGACACAAAATGCTGAAGTAACTCAGCGAGTCAGGCAGCATCTCTGGAGAAAAGGAATAGGTGATGTTTTGGGTCGAGACTTGGGTCTGAAGAAGGGTATCGCCCTAAAACATCATCTATTCCTTTTCTCCAGAGATGCTGCCTGACCCGTTGAGTTACTCTAGCATTTTGTGTCTATCTTCGGTGTTTGGTGCAATTCCTTCCGATACAAGAACATTAATGACCAAGATTGCCATTAAGCTTCCCAGTGTTAATGTGAATTAATGAATAATGTTTTATTTAAAGGAATTTAATAATGCAAAGTCCATTGATATATAAAATGACTCAATGGACAAAAGATATGGACTGAAATAGAACTAAACAAATTCATCAAACACAAATTATATAAAATGTCTTGGCACTGGTGGGGGCAGAGTTCACTTTGACCACAACCCCTGTTGTGCTAAAACCTCAGTTTATGACCTAAGCTACAATTTTCAATAGCATTGGAAAAGGAATTGCTTTTCACACAGCCTCTCAGGACCAAACACTGATCTGTAGATTTGGGAGGAAAGGAGGGCCAGAGGCCAAGGAAGAGAGCTTGGGATTGATTACTGAGGAATTTAACTGGCTTGGAGGAGTGGAGAGTCTTCAAAGAGGATCAGGGGGCTCGAGTCATAGCCTTTCAATCAAAAGACAACAGGAATATACATTTATCCTGTTTCCCGTTCCTCAAGATGTTCTGCACTTTGAATTTCAAGGCATCACGTTACTACAAAATGATGTTATGCTTCAGCAATATAGAGTGTCACTGAAACAATGCAAAGATCTTTCATTCAGTAGTCTGAGCTACATCCTGAGGAGTATTGAGGAACACAATATCAGAATGTTATGAGGCTGGAGGGCAGGGTTGGAGAATGGCTGTTGAAGAGCTCTGTGAGAAGGTAGGGGAGGAGAGAGATGTGTTGGGCCTCGATGGTCTTGAATAGGGGGTTGGAGCCAAAAGACATGGGTGGAAAGGGAGCCAATGCCTTGTGATAAGCAGGAGAGGGAGATGAAATGAGGGATTTATAGAAATTCCAATCCAAAACAAGAATATTAAATAAAAATATAAAAAGTTGTTTCAATACTTTGTTTCTCTCTTCACAGATGCTGTCTGACTGCTGAATATTTCCAGTAGAATATGTAATGACCATAATGGAACACAGTGGGTTTGGTACAGGTTAGGCTAATAATCTTCTGCATTAATTGCCCATTCAGCTCCCACAGGACTAATATCGGACTGATAGGTTAGACTTGAGGCTTTGGAGATACAGTGCAGAAACAGGCCCTTTGGCACACGGAGTCTGTGCTGACCAGGAATCACCGTATTTATGAGCACTGTCCTACACACTAGGAACAATTTACAATATTTTTTACTGAAACCAATTAACATGCAAAACTCTATGTCTTTAGAGTGTGGGAGGAAACCAGAGCACATTTTCTTTAGCAAAAATATTTATTTTGTGAAAATAAATGTTCACATCTTAAATGAAAACTGGTTTCACAATCTGGTGATGAATGAAAAGGTTATGAACTTGGAACCTTGTTAGAAGGAAGAAGAAAACATACGGTGCAGAAGGCTTCATACCGAGCCAGGGCAAGACACATTTATGGGCAATGAAGTATTTTCACAGTGAATTATCTCTCATTCTGTTTGCAGCCAAAATGCACGCAGCAAGCACTCAGCAAAAGCATTGTGAAAATGACAAAATAATATATTTTTTATGATTTTAATGAAGAAATAAATATGAGCCGGGATACTAGGGCCAATTCCTTTGCTTCTAAGTCATATCCTGGGATCTGTTACAGCCACCTGAGAGGATAGATGGAATTTTGGTTTAAAGTCTTATGCAAAAGACTGAACTTTTAACAGTGCAGTACTCATGCAAAATTTCAGTTAGATTTTTATAATCTAAGTCAGAGACATGATTACTACAGATTTAGACAAACCTTTTATGTTTCTTCATAAAAAAATAAATTGAGTAGATATTTCTAATGTATTTAATTTAATCTATCTGCGGACACAACTGACCCAGGAGAATTGATTGCATTCAAAGAAACTGGGCAAACCAAGTAAATGTTCCAAGGAATAGATCTTAACATTGATAAACATAGTCATGCCACGAAACAGGAAACATATGAATCGTGTACACATCAATTGTGTCTGGTTGTAAGATGGAAAAATAAATGGATTTGAGTGTGATTATTAGGCATTCTTTGCAAAGCAGTCAGTTATTATGAAGCTGTCAACAACAAAAGTAATCTAGTAGAGAATATATCTCAAGGGCATTTGATTCAAAGTAAAACCACTTTATTTTAACCCTTCATAACTATCCTTTTTAGCTGCTGGCAAAGAGTAAAAATATACTGAATGTATTGTTATCAGGCACTGAGGCATGTAACTAATATTTCATCCTCAGCTTGTCTGTCAATGACTTAAAATGTTACTATACATGGAACAAAATATTTACTTAAGTTTTCTCATCCTGCAGTTTGAAAAATAGAGCCTGCTGAAATAGATCTAATTATGAATCACATGGTTCTGCTGTACTGTTTTACATATCGATGTCCAGAACACATCCTCGTCCTTTACCATCTTCTCCTTCTCCTTGTTTCCATTTTCTTCTGTTCTTTTCCCAGAGTTTCATGGAAAGATATCTCAGTAATGTGCATGTCAATGGATTAATTGTGATATGGTAAATAGCACTGCGGTGGATTGACAGCGTATACAGCAATGGTTACGGGTGCAAAGGAATGAACCGTGACTAAATTTAATTTTACCCATCTATTGTGATGATTAGTGTATTGTCATATACACCAGAGTACAATGAAATTCCTTGTTCGCATAAAGGTCACAAAGTAAATAGTATACATGGTGTTGAAAAATGCGACAATAAATGGTTCAATGGTTCAATCGTTCTGCATTGTCATGTATGAAATTCTTGTGAAAAGCGTCCCCAATCCAGGTAAGACCAGGTAAGCTGCTGCAGGGCCACCTCCATTTCCATAGCCCTCGACCAGCTCAGCCCACCAACCGACGTCCCCCTCCTCGCATTACTGCCTCTGTGCCCAGGGGGGCGCCACCTATAGCTGACCTTGAAGGCACTGGAGGCAATTCCCTGGTCCCTCTCCTACCGGCCCACTGCACATCTGTCATTGTCAGCGGCTCCCTCCTCCTTGGCTCACTGGTCTTCGGGACTGAGCTCGGCGGCTTCTGAGCTTCCCCTGCAGGCAGCAGTCTACCGAGTCCTTCTTCACATTGACAAACCAGATCCACCGCCACACGTGGCTGATGGCAGTCTGCCGGCTCTTTATTCACAGCAGCCGCCGGTCTTGGTTCACGCAGGCATGCCAGGCCCATTCTTGTTCAGCTCCACGACGCATCCCCGGGAGCTTTCTGCCACTGCCGTGCCACGAATGACACGAAGATTGATGGAGGGGCAGATAGTGAAGAGGATGCAGGGAGACTGCAGAAGGACTTGGACAGTTTAGGAGAGTGGGCAAAAAAGTGGCAGAAGGAATATCGTGTAGCAAAGTGTGGAGTAATGCACTTTGGTAATAGGAATAAAGGAGTACACTATTTTCTAAATGGGGAGAGAATTTAGAAATTGGAAATGCAAAGGAAGTGCTGGTGCAGGATTTCCAAAAGGTTAATTTGGAGGTTGAATCAGTAGTAAGGAATGCAAATGCAATATTAGCATTCATTTCAAGAGGACTAGAAGGCAAGGAAGGAGGCTTGAAAAGGCATTTATCAGACTGCATTTCTTGAAGGAAGCTTTGAGAAGAGGAGCAAAGCCATGACCTTTTGGAAAGCTGGTGTGATGGAGTTGAGAGTGGGGTACATGTGTGTGCTGTTGTGCAGGCAGATGATGTGTCCAGCCCATTGGAGCTGGCTGGGTAGGACTCCGATCAGTTAATGTCTGAATTCTAATTGCTGTTCTCAGTTCCCCATGAAGATCATGGCTTTCCCATCAAATCATGTATGCATGATTTAATAGTTCTACTGAAACCTATAATTTGTTTAACAGATTTTATAGTTCCGAAGTTCAAAAAGAACACATGAACATAAGAAAATAGAAGATGGAATAGGCCAGTCATCCCCTCAGGCTTGTTCTACAGGCTTCAACTAGAGAGCAGTCCTGGGCTTCTATTTACCTCATTGGAGACCCTCGGACTATCTTTAATTGGACTTAACTGGACTTTATCTTGCACTAAACTTTATTCATGCTATTTCCTTTATCATGCATCTGTACACTGTGAATGGCTCAATTGTAATCATGTATTGTCTTTCTGCTGACTGGTTAGCACACAACCAAAAGCTTTCCACTGTACCTCGGTACACGTGACAATAAACTAAACTCAAACTCAACTTCCTCCATTCAATACGATCATGGTGCTTCCCCTCTTCTGTTCCAGTTCCCCATAGCCCCCAAATTCCGTTAGGTGTTCTTGAGCACCTGGTCTTCCTCTGTTAAGTTAGCAGTCTGCCTTTGGATTCTTTGTGCTGAAATGCATGACTTCACTCTTTGCCACATTTAACTCCATTTGCTAAGGTTTTGCCCACTCATTCAACCTTAGTATATCCAGCTACAGTCCTAATAACCTCATCACATCATGCCTTCCCACCAAGCTTCACCTCACATTGATAGTTGCATTTGTCTGCTTATCTCTGGCATGGTAAAATCTCAAGATTGAACCCATATTCAGGCATAAAACATTGGGTGTTTTAACAACATTCGTGTGAATAAAACATTCAGGCATAAGACATTATTACATTATAATGAACATGACATCCACTTGCCACTCACCGGTACTGACCCCTCTATTATAAGAACAATGGTTAATGAATTCAACCCCCCACCCCTTTACCCCGAGAGGGACAGATGGAGCCAGAGAGCCTGGAAAAGGCTGCAACCTCGCTCTGCTCAAGGCTCTCACCAGCTCTGCTGAAAACCCTTGACAGGCAAGATCACAAAATGGCAGGAGGCCATGATATGCCATCTCCCACTGATACACAGAAGAGCAAGTATTGTTGACAAATGGATTTTGGAAGTTGGCCATTATTTATTTATCGCAGGCTACATAAAATGCCATTTAATGCTACAGGAACCATTTTCACTTCCGCCACCTCAAGGACAATAAGATGTTGGTGTGAATTGTTCAGCCATTGTAATATTTTTGATCTAGTAGAAAACATTGGAATGCAAACCAAACTACTCCTCCAAGAGTCAGATCACACACTGTGCCAGATTGCTGCCACTGAGGTGGCTGAGGTGGCAAGATCCCTCATTATGGAAGAAACATTTATGACTTAACTAGAGAAAGACTTCCCTTTATATAGCACCATGCACAAGCTCAGCGTTGTCCCACAGTCTTTACAATTTCACTATTGTCCCTGGGAAGTAATTCTTAAAATAAACAGTTGCAAGGTCACACTATATTACGACCAGAGGAAGTCATGCTTCATTGTTATTACTTCTTGGGATTGGCTGCCTAACATTTTTTTAATCAGATGAAGCAGATAAAATCACAGTTCAACAACTTAATCAGAAAAAGGGATTCACCTGTGCAACATCCAGTCAACAAAGGAAGTCTAAAATCAGGAACGGAAGAACACAAGAGACAGAAACAGTTTTTCTCCACCATTTACTGGGATTTTGGCTGATCTCATTCCTCAAGTTTACTCTTCTGCCAGATTTCCTTTGCCTCGGATACCTTCAATGACCAAAAACCTATAGATCTCAACCATGAATGTACTCTGCAACCAGCTCCACATGATAGAGAATCACAAAGATTTATAATTCTCTGAGTAAGATATTTCTCTTAATTTCAATTCTAAACACTAGTTCTATGTTATTCCACTTTTGCATCCATTCCCTACACGATAGGGGAAATTTACAGAGGCCCACTAACCTACAGACCCACACATCTTTGGAATATTGGAAGAATCCAGAGCACCTGAAGGAAACATATGTGGCCACAGTGAGAACTTGCAAACTCCACACAGACAGCATCTGAGGTCAGAATCGAACCCAGGTCTCTGGTGCTGTGAGGCAGCAGCTCGACCCGCTGTGCCACTGTGCTGCCCCTACCAAGATCAAAGTAAAACCTACTATGCAATATTCTTAACAAAAAAAGTTAATTTGATTTGAGCTCTGTGGGATAGATTATGATTTTTAACGCAACATAAAATGTTTGGGACTGAATTTCTCCTGTTAAATTGAAATCAATGGGGAAAAAAAGTGAGAGAGAGCTAAGATGGACTGTCAGTTTGCAATTTTTAGTTTTACTCTATTGCATTAAGACACAATTATACCCCATGTCCATCAAGAGCATGTATTAAATTGTACCAAAATACACAAGTGCACTCACAAAATACTAAGCCAGAAAATATCTCAGATTTTTATAGATGATCACTAAGAAAAAAATGTAACATCACTGAAGAAAAGTCATGGATTGATAAGATGTGTACGAATCCAGGGTATATCTTTTTTGAGCTGCATCTTGTGGCTTGTTTATCCTTTAACTTGCAACAGAGATTGCCAAAACAGCATGCCAAAAATACACTCTGAAAGGCAAAAGACTTAGAAGTTCTCGAGAAGGAAACAGCTTTTTGGATGTTAAGTAGATTCAGTATAAATGCAATAGCTGTCTGCCAACAACTTCTGAACAATACCTGTGAACAATTCCAATTACTCTGTCCGAATTGCATTCATTACTTGACAATTGTTTGAAAAACCTGGGTACAGCAAGTTCTTTCCAGTTCTCACTTGTGCTGTATACATTTGGGTCTGATGGAAAAGTGCAGAAATTGTTCAACTACTTCAATAGCAACAATCCGACTTAGTTAACACAGTGGTCTGATTGATGAAACACAAACCAGTCTGTAACTGAGCCATAATGATTAACTATTCCAAGTCTGATCCTTGCTCTGTACTGGGAGAGGTGATCGCAATGGAACAAAGGCAGAAACCAACAGGTGGCCGGTGCCTCTGGGCTGGAAAGGGAGTAGTTACCAACGAGAGACCCCTAGCACACTGCAGAGCATCGGCACTCACACTGCAGAATGCACTTGCGAACGTCAGTCACATTTCTGCAGTTCCACCCAAGACAAATAATTCGATTCTCGTTATCTAAGATTATAAATAAAAAGGACTCACTTAGGAAACAAACAAAAGGACTTGTTTTTACAATTGTTTCCTTATTACAGTACCATAGTTGTAAAAGAAGACTGACACAAAGTGCTGGAGTACTTCAGCAGATCAGGCAGCATCTCTAGAGAAAAAGAATGGGTGATATTTCGGGTCAGGACCCTTCTAACATCACCCATCCTTTTTCTCCAGCGATGCTGCCTGACCCGCTGAGTTACTCCAACACCTTGTGTTAATCTTTGGTATAAACCAGCATCTGCAATTCCTTTCTACATAGTTGTTAAGTTCCTTGTGGATTGTCAAAGAGCTTTGTTTTGCAATATATCAGCTTTCAGAACACTAGCAGCATTCCACTATTATTACGAATTACTTTTCCAGTACTGAAATAATATTTTTAAAGAAAATATTCACTTTATGCACACTACATGGAAGTTATCAAAGTGGTCCCACATTATTTTATGTGTGACTATTTATGAGATGTTAAGATAGAAAGATTTGTATTTATATACTACCTTTCGTGATTTAGGATAATCCAAAGTGTTTTACGGTCATTTTGAAATGTAGTTATTGTGTCCTTGCACATGAATCTCTGCAGGTTAATAGGGTTGTACAGCAAGCAATTAGGAAGGCAAACTATCTGCTGGCTTCAGTTATATGAGGATTTGATACAAGTGTGGACATCTCTTCTCCAGTATTATATCCAATCAACTACAATATTGTGCACACTCCAGTCTCTCTACCTAAAGATACGATACTATACGATAGATCATTATTTATCCCAGGAGGGAAATTGATCTGCCAACAGCCATAAAACACAAAAATACATGAAACATGAAATTAAAGTGACGAGTGGAAAGGATTGGGGATGTGCAAAGATTGGGGGTGGGGGAGTCAATCAACCCCACGCCAGAAGGGAAAGGAGTTGTACAGTTTGAAAGCCACAGGGAAGAAGGATCTCCTGTGGTGTTCTGTACTGTATCTTGGTAGAACCAGTCTGTTGCTGAAGGTACTCCTCAGGTTGACCAATGTGTCATGGAGGAGGTGAACTGTATTGTCCAAGATGCACATATCTCTGACAGTGGGAGTACAGGAATAGTTCACCAGTTGATTCCGGGGGTGTTGGGTTTATTACATAAGGAGACTGACCCTGGAATCTCTAGAATTTAGAAGATCTGATCTCATTGAAATATATATATTTATTAAGGAATTTTACAGGGTGGATACCAAATAGATGGTTCTCCTGGTTAGGGTGCATAAATCTATAGAAACATTGAAGAATAGAATAGGCTCTTCAGCAATTCAAGCCTGCACTGCCACTCAACATTGCTGAACCGTGATGTCAAACCAATTGCGTCAAAACTACACTGCAAACGTAGACATTATATATTTGGCCTCTTCTTCCAAATTATCATTGCTTACAGTTTTATGCATGGTGGTAGGAGGTGGATAGTGAAGTGAGATGTGTGGTGTTCCCAGTCTCAAAGTACGAAGATGGCCAATCAGGACAAAAAATGGGGAAACATTTCTCCACTCCAGTATATTTAAGATAGAGATTAACAGATTTGGGGGACAAGGTAATAGATTTTTGGGTGGCACAGTGGTGCAGTTGTAGAGTTGCTGCCTTACTGCACCAGTGACCCAGGCTCATAAGTCATTCGTCATCGATTTATTGTCACGTGTACCGAGGTACAATGAAAAGGTTTTGTTGCGTGCTAACCAGTCAGTGGCAAGACAATACATTGCAATCGAGCCATTGATTGTACAGTGTATAGATATTTGATAAAGGGAATATCGTGACTAACATTTAGAGCATTTTAAAGCCAGCAAAGACCAAACAAAGATAGTCTGTGGTTCTCTAATGAGGTAGGTAGTAGTTCAGGATTGCTCTACGATCCTGACTACAGATGCTGTCTGTACAGAGTTTGTACATTCTCCCTGTGGCCGTGTGGGTTTTCTCCAGATGCTCCGGTTTCCTTCTACACTCCAAAGACATACAAGTTTGTAGCTTAAATGGCTTTGATAAAATTGTAAATTGTCCCTAGTGTGTAGGATAGTGCTAGTATGGGGTGATTGCTGGTCGGCGCAGACTCAGTGGGCTGAAGGGCCTATTTCCGCGCTGTATCTCCAAAGTCTAAAGTCTAAAGTCATTATGTTTAGGGGCATAAGATTAAAGCAGGGAAATGGTGATGAGGTGAAACATCACCCATGATCTTATTGAATGGCCAAACAAGGAGCTAAACAACCTATTCCTGTTTTTATTTTAAATGTTCCAAAAATATATAGCAAACATGTCAGCCAAAGAAGATGCAGCAAGCTCCAACATATGGGCGGTACGGTGGCGCAGCGGTAGAGTTGCTGCCTTACAGCGAACGCAGCGCCGGAGACTCATGTTCGATCCTGACTACGGGTGCTGTACTGTACGGAGTTTGTACGTTCTCCCCGTGACCTGCGTGGGTTTTCTCCGAGATCTTCGGTTTCCTCCCACACTCCAAAGACGTACAGGTTTGTAGGTTAATTGGCTGGGCAAACGTTTAAAAAAAAAAAAAATTTTTAATCATCCCTAGTGGGTGTAGGATAGTGTTAATGTGCGGGGATCGCTGGTCGGCACGGACCCGGTGGGCCGAAGGGCCTGTTTCTGCGCTGCATCTCTAAATCTAAAAAAGAAAAATCTAAACATATTATGACATGATAATGACCAAATAACTGGTTCTTATTCAGTGTTTTTATTTGAGGAGAAAATATTGCAGTCAAGACAATGGGGGGAAAATTGACCGAGGCAATTGGGAGAAGATACAACAGGGCAAGGGAAATAATTTGAGCCAAGACCATGGTGAGAATATGTAAATCTGCAAAACCCACACGGCCACAGGGAGAATGTACAAACTCTGTACAGACAGCATCTGTAGTCAGGATCGTAGAGCAATCCTGAACTACTACCTACCTCATTAGAGAACCACAGACTATCTTTGTGGGCTGAAGCCCATATAGCATGTAGGTAGGACAAACAACAGGGTTTTGCCAAAGAAAAAGGGGCAAGTATTGGCCAAAAATATGGGATGCTTCGGGGCTTGGCAATGCATGGTCAATGGAGAGCACAATGGCCAGCATGATTGGGACATCGTTTGCCAGGAAAATAGGAAGAATGTAGGTCTAAGCAAGGAATAAAACATTAACCAGGAGAATGGAAAGACCATAGGTCAAGGCAACGGAGTGAATATTGGACATCAGGATGGGAGAATATAGGCCAGGACAATAGGTAAAATATAGGCCAGGAGTATAGAGAGAATATGGACCAGCCCAATGGGCAGAACATGGACCGCAAATATGGGAAGAATGTATGCTTGTAGAATGGGGAGAATAAGATCCAATACACCAACCCAGCATGGCACTGGGGAATTCATTAACAGTCCCAGAACTAAAATATTCTGGAGAACAAGAAATTGTAGAAAAAAAAAAAAATGAACAAAAAAGTGTTAACATCTTCAACATTCGTCAATATAATTGTTGAATTTAGCAGAGAGTCATGGACTAAACCAGATAAAAATCTGGACACAGCCCTCCCCACCGTCAAAAACGTCTACTTGAGGTATTTTTTCATGAAGGTGGCAAGTTGACCAGATGATGCCTGGATTAGGGAATATTAGCTACAAGGAAAGGTTGGACAAACTTGGATTGTTTTCTCTAGAATGCAGAAAGTTGAAGGGAGATCTGACAGGTATATAAAATTATGAGAGCCATTGATAAATAGAGAGTCAGAACCTTTATCCCAGGTTGGAAATGTCAAATACTAGAGGGCACAGCTTTAAGTTGAGAAGGGAAACATTTTAAAGAGATGAGTGGGGCAAGTTTTTTAAACTGAGGGTGGTGGGTACTTGGAATGCGTTGCCATGGGTGGCAGGGGAAGCAGATATGATAGTGGCATTTAAGAGGCATTTAGTTAGGCACTGGAAAGGGAGTGGTATGGATCATGAGCAGAAAGAGGAGCTTACTTTATCCTGCATTTTGTTTGGGATATGAATTATTGGCTGAAGAGCCTATTCATATGCTGTACTTTTTTATGGTCTATGTCTACAGTCTATGGTTTATCATTAAGGATATCCAAGCCTCCCCCCTTGCCATGCGCTCTGCTTGGTGCTATCACTGGACAGGGGGTACAGAAGGTAAAGCCCCCCACCCCACCATGTTTAAGACAGCTACTTACCCACAACCATCGGGTTCTTGAACCGGAGAAACAAAGAACTGCAGATGTTAGTTTATAGAAAAGATAGACACAAAATGCTGGAATATCTCAGCGGGTCAGGCGGCATCTCTGGAGAAAATGAATGGGTGACGTTCCGGGTCAGGAGTCAGAGAGAGGAAGCGAACTTCTTCAAAGTAGGCATGCCTTGAGAAGATTTCACAGTGAAGTGAGCCAGAATGTAGAAACAAAGAACTGCAGATCCTGATTTATACCAAAGATAAACACAAAGTGTTGGAGTCACACAGCAGGTCAGGTAGCATCTCTGGGGAAAAAGGATGGGTGACCTTTCGGGTTGGGTCTGCTGAGGCCTACAGGACAATTTCACTCAACACTTACGCTCGGTCCACCGAGGCCGACATGATCTCCCAGTTGCCAAGCATTTCAACTCTCCTTCCCATTCCCATACTGACCTTTCCATCCTGGGCTTCCTTCATTGCCAGAGTGAGGCCAAATGTAAATGGAAGGAATAGCACCTCATATTCTGCTTGGGTAGCTTACAACCCGGCGGTATGAACGTTGAATTCTCTGATTTTAAGTAACTTCTGCTTACATTCCCCTTCCCTCCCCCCCTCTCCTTTGCCCCTTCCTCCATCCTAATTGTTTAACTAGTTCCATAGTTCCCCACATTGTATTCCTCTTGAGATCACACTTTCCCTAGCCAACAATGGGCCTACCAGGGCATCATCTTACCTGAGGTCATTTGTGGCTGGCCCTGATTGGTCCTGGTCTTTCCTTGCCTCCACCTCTTCACCCATCCGGAAAAGGGTCCCGACCCGAAACATCACCATCCATTTTCTACAAAGTTGCTACCTGACCCGTTGATTTACTCCAGTACTTTGTATCTATCTTAGATTCTTGAACCACCCTGCACAACCCTAATCCTACTTCAGCAATGGAACACTATGGACCACCTCTTGCACCACCATGGAATTGTTTTCTAATTGTCTTTTTCACTAATGTCTTATCTTGTATTTGCTTTCCTTTTCACTGCAACATATACAGTATGTACTTTATATATAAATTATGTTTTATGTGTTTAGGTCTATGTGCCTATGACACTGCTGCAAGCAGGTATTTCATTATACCTGTATCTCATCGTACTTGTATATATAACAATTAACACAATTTGACTTGACTAACGTCGAAAGTTTACGGTTGATCCAAAGGTACAAATTCAAGTAAATCTGCAATCCAAACCAGAAATTCCTTAGAAATGCTAAACATTAAAGAATTTGCTACATGATACTGTGCAAAGGCCTTAAAGTTCTTGAAGAAATGTGATACCCTTCAATAAATGACCACAATAATTTGTTTGAGTGTAGAAGAAAAAGACACCTGGCATAAAACTGGTTTTGAGTGGAGATAAACAAGGTTGTGAGGTTTCTAATACCTTGATTAAAATAGTTCTACCTTGTCCTAATTTTCCAGTTCTCTCATCAAGTGAATCTTAGGAAGCCAGTCACAGACCTAATAATTGCCTCTGATTTTCTATCCTTCAACAGATCTCACAATGAAGGACAGTGAGTTGAGCCTGATCTTGGACGTATAATGGAAACTGTCTGAAGCTGAAAGCTGACACCATTACTAAAGCAAAGCTGTGGCAAAGGATGTAACCATGACAACTTTTTCTCTCTCTCTGTATGATGTACTTTAAAGAGCAAGGCAGAAGTACTGTGACTGCAGCTGTTGAAATGTTGTATAACTTCCAGTCTTGGTATTATTAAAGGATCTAATAATTTGAAATGGTGAACATCTAATAAATTACAAATATTTAGTCTGATTGAAGCCGATCTGAATAATAATGATACTTATGCAACCTTCCACATAAGAGAAAAACACAAGTGCCAAAAACAACAATCCATTTACAAATACTCAATTCCTTTCAGAAAATTAAAAAAAGTAAATGAAGATTGAATTTCACTGCATCGTCAACGTACATTCAATTAGCATTTTATGATTTAAACAAGATTTTTACATCTTTGAAGCCATTCATCTCCAAGTTCTTAGAATTATACAATTGCTAAAAGGATTAGCTGAGGAAAAAGAGATTTCATCCAAAGAGCAGTAAGGATCTCAAACCTACAGACTGGAAGGGTGTGCAGGTAGAAACCCACATTATATTTTAAAAGTACCATTAAGTAATGAAATCAACAGCTCCTGAAGAACATCTGGGAAGAAGGATAATCTAACTTGCTCTTTTTGACTAATGTAGACCTAGTAGGTTGAATGAGCTCCTTCAAAGCCAGAAACGTCGATGATACTAAGGATAGACACAAAATGCTGGAGTAACTCAGCGGGTCAGGCAACATCTCCGGAGAAAAGGAATAGGTGATGTTTCGGGTCGGGACCCTTCTTCAGACAGATTCTGAAGAAGGGTCTCGACCGGAAACGTCACCAACTCCTTTTCTTCAGAGATGCTGCCTGACCCGCTGAGTTACTCTAGCTTTATGTGTCTATATTTGTTTTAAACCACCATCTGCAGTTCCTTCCTACATATGATGCAGACCTTTCTTTCCACACCTCCTGGCCCCTGTCAGCCAGTTCCTTCTCCCCCCCCCCCCCCCCCCAACCCACCTCCTCTTCTCCTCCTCATTACCCACCCACACCCCTTCTGGCCCCCCTATTCTCCCACCACGTTTCCATCTACCCACCATCCCTCTCTCTTATTCTATATTTTTCTCCTTGCCTTCCTGTATCAGATTCAACCATATGCAGCCCTTTGTTGTCTCCACTTGTTTTTCCCAGTCTTTGTGGCTATCTCCGCCCTTCTCCCACCCCTTGACTCATCCACAATTCAATCCCTCCTTATATGGATCTAACTATCGCATGCCAGCTTTTGCTGTAACCCTACCCTCACTTTCTTTGTACCAGCTTTTTCCCCTCTATTCCAGTCATTAAGAAGGATCCTGACCCAAAGCAGTGACTGTCTATTTCCCACAACTGTGGCTGCATCAGACTGCGCATTGACCCAAAGCACTTGGTTTCCAAGAGTTACTATCAGCTGAGGTTCTACCTGTTCCTGGTATTGCAAAGGATTGGCCTCTGCTGCACAATGGACCAATCAGCTCGACATAGCCGCACCACCATCCTTTGTGGAAAAGTTCCTCTAGATCAAGACCTTTGACTACAAACCCATCAGGCAATAGAACATCCTCCAGGCACTCCAAGGGAAGGAATCGATGGATCCAGTGCATTTGTTCCCTGTGCAGACTGTCCAGATTATCAGATGACTTGCCTCATTGCCAGAACTCACCAAGAAGCACTGGCTGAGCTGGCAGTGAGAGGGGCCCTCCCAGTCCGATCTTTCCTGTATTGATGGAGTCTTATTCCCAATGCATGCTGCCATCAGAATAGCTACTCTGGAAAGGAGTCAGTTGCCCATGTCTTTGCAGAGTGTAGATCTGATAAGAGGATCTGGAGAAAGATGTCATGGTTCTTCCCGAGCACCTCAATAACAGAGGACTCTCTGCTTAACTCACTTGGAGATGGATAGTGCAGCTGGAAGACCATCAATTTGGTGAAAGATGCGCTTTGATCTGACCAAAGGTTGTTAGTCTTCCAGCACCGCAAGATGTCTGAATGGAAAAGAATAAGTGTATTTCTGCTCATTTTTGGGAGATGATAGTGGGAAGTGGTTTAGGGGCTGTGGTGGTGAGAAATGTATTGATTTTTGTTAAAAATTGAAGATTAGCTGGAATTGGGGATTAGTGTGGCCTAAATTATGTTTGGATTGCATGTGGAGAGTGCTAGGATTGAGGGTTAAGTTGTATAAGCTAAATTATTACCAAGGCTGTGAGACAAACATTTACTTCAAACTTTTTATTGTGTGACTAACAATGCACCGTGACCTCCAAGTCTATCTGTAAGTCACAGTTCTCCAGTTGGTATTGCATTGCCATTCCTTCATCTTCACTGGGTCATGATCATACTTTTATCACACTACGCCTCGGGCATTTTACGATATGATATGATACGCTGGCCTTTATAGCGAGAGGATTTGAGTTTAGGAGCAAGGAAGTCCTAATGCAGTTGTACAGGGCCCTGGTGAGACCGCACCTGGAGTATTGTGTTCAGTTTTAGTCTCCTAATTTGAGGAAGGACATTATTGCTGTTGAGGGAGTGCAGCGTAGGTTCACCAGGTTAATTCCCGGGATGACGGGACTGACATGTGATGAAAGAATGGATTGACTGGGCTTATATTCACTGGAATTTAAAAGGATGAGAGGGGTTCTTATAGAAAAATATAAAATTCTTAAGCAATTGGACAGGCTAGATGTAGGCAAAAAGTCCCGATCTTGGGGGAGTCCAGAAGCAGGGGTCACAAGAATAAGGGGTAGGCCATTTAGGACTGAAATTTTGCCAGGACTAGAGGGTGTGAGCTGCAGGGAGAAGTTGAGTAGAGTGGGTCTCTATTCCTTGGAGCGCAGGAGGATGAGGGGTGATAATATAGAGATGTCCAAAATCATGAGAGGAATAGATTGGGTAGATGCACAGAGTCTCTTGCCCAGAGTAGGGGAATCAAGGTCCAGAGGACATAGGTTCAAGGTGAAAGGGAAAAGATTTAATCGGAATCTGAGGGGTATCTTTTTCACACAAAGGGTGGTGGGTGTATGGAACAAGCTGCCAGAGGAGGTACTTGAGGCTGGGATTATCCCATCGTTTAAGAAACAGTTAGACGGGTACATGGATAGGGCAGGTTTGCAGGGATATGGACCAAGCGCAGGCAAGTGGGACTAGTGTAGCTGGGACATTGTTGGCCGGCATGGGCAAGTTGGGTAGAAGGGCCTGTTTCCACACTGTATCACTCAATGACTCTATGACTCTATATCACTCTGTTACTCATTCACATGGTGCTTCTTTGAATTTGCAACAATAGGTTGATTGAACGCTGTTGTTCTGTACAGTTATTCTTGTGATTAAGAGTATAGATTAGATTAATGCCCAATCTAATCATAACAACAATCTGATCATAACATAATTTTCTTGACATTTTACCTTTGTCCTTTTTTCAAAATTTCATCATACAATTTTAAATCAGAATATTTCCTCATATTTTCTGTCTGAACAATTTGATTCTATAAGCATTTAAGAAAAGAGATGTAATGTTTTCCCATTTTAATAAGAAGAACAATTCATGAAATACAGATTTTAAACATCAGTCTGATATGGTGAATACAACTAACAGTTCTCAATGATAATGTTTTTAATATGTAGGTTTCTCACAAGTGGTTTGTACCCAATGAGTCCAGCAAATAACTTACATCATGCCCTTGTAATTCTAGCCACATTCTAAGGCAGTCAATATTAAAGTTTTGTTTTTGAAGATCTGGTTAGGCATTGTGTGGTAGTTTCCCCCCCATGTTTTATCATTTCTCTTTCACCTGCTCACCACTCTCCTGTCATTCTTTTTTCCAATCCTCTTTCTCCCCTATTTCTGACCCTGATCCCAACCCAGTGACCCTTTCTAAACTTAACACCATGACTTTTACACTTGATTTATGGTGTGCCTGTGAAGGGTCAGGCCTGGTTTTAATGCTGTTATTATCACTACTAATGTCTTTATTGGGCAACTGTGTTTCCAACACAGGAAGTTGACATTAAAAATGCTACTTTTTATTATTTTATATGTTTAAACTGTTGTCAATAAATGGCACTAGTCTTATGCAGAGGATTCGTGGCCTGCTGACAAACAGTTGTAAGTGTTTCCCAGAATGTGCTATTTTACATCACGCTATTAGAATTTAACAGGGTATCTGAGGGAAGACTTTGGGAGCTGTTGTCTTGAGTTAATCGAACGCAACTTTTGAAGCAGTCTTTATATTATAATAAAAAAAACATCCAAAACAGTTTTCCTGGTCTCTATTGAAATTTCAATACCCCGCTAGCAAGTCACCACACTAATAATTCAATAACCCAGGTGATCACTGGACTAATTTGGAAGCTTTTGGCATTGTGTTTAAAGGTTTACCATTTCCCATCCCGCAGTGACTGTGTGATTTCAATAGTTGCATGTGCACTCACTTCAGGATGCTAAACATTTCTTACAAAAGAGAGAACTACCTTTTCCCCCCTTTTGGACTCCTTGCCTTGCTCTGTTTCTTATTCATTAATTACTCTAAGGGTCTATTTATGTAGTTTACAAAGCCACTTAAACTGCGCACCAATTTAACATATTTATGACCCCGTTTTTCTTTCTTTTCTTGGAGACTGTACCGCGATTGTTCTCCGGACCCGAGGACCCCGGCGCGGCGTAAATGATGAAAGAAGACACATAAAGAAGGAAATGAATGTGTGAATAATGAATACCTTCGAGAAACAACTGGCGCAATTTGCCCCATGGCCCTGGGGGGTCACTTTAATAGAGTCTCGCCTCAGCCCATTGAGTGCATGAGAGACTATTAAAAAACAAGAGATCATCGGCGTAGGTTGATCATTCTGGATCTTGTTTACTTTCATCCGCGTCCAGGCAAAATTATTACGATCACATCTGTAAAAGGAACTGGGAGATTGTTGCAAGATTCTGTGTTTTGTTTTTTTGATGCCGGCTCATAAATCGTGGAGATTGAGTCCCTTTCAAAAGCTCTCCATGGTCTAGTTTCGCTTCTGGGTCACTAAAGGCATTGAAGTTTTAATGGCATGCCACGGCAGATTACACGATACAGCTGTCCCGGCACCGTGAAAATTAAGTTATGCCCCGTGTCAGCAAGTTTTTATTGGCAAAGCGCTGAGAAGTGCGCATCCAGGAGTGGAGTCAGCGCTCTGAGTGCTAACTCACTGTCAGCAATGGAGATGATGGGGGAATCTGAGAGAAATGTGCTCTTTGTTCTGCTCTCACACAGGGGTCTCACCCCATAGACTCTCTCCTATAGACCCAGCCTCTTTATTAAAACACTTCACTCCATCCTCAAGCCACTATGCACTCCAGGGAACAATCGCACTGAATCTGGGCTCTTCACATCCAGCTGCATTTTCAGACTTGCCCGCTGGTCATGATTTCTGCCTCAAAGCACTCCCCCTACTTAAACTCTCCTTATTCATTACAAGTTTCCCCTTTTTTTGGAGACCAAATCTTTTCAATGTATTTCAATGTATAGCTTGTGTTATGAAAACCAGCATCAAGGTCATTTTGTTAGGCCGGTGCGTGTGTGTCTCCGGGTACATTTGTGCGTGTGACTGGGATCTTTGTAACAGTAGCTATACAGTTGTTTGTGGGTGGAGGCGGGGGTGGGGGTGGGGGGGAGCATGTTCCGGCAGAGGAACTTGACCAAGAAAAAAGATCCAAGTTTCTGAAAGTTGTATTTTTTGCGTCTCCTGTTTGATTGCAGTCCTTGCTCAGTCATCGGATTGCTTCAGTCCAATAACCCTAAACAACACCCCACAATGGAGAATGTCAAAGCACAGCAATGTCAAAGTAGCCAGGCTGTGAAATCATTGTTTTGTGCATGGATGAAACAATGTTTTATTAATCAAAGATCCCGGACGCCAAATACCAAGAACACCTCTGGAGAACCATGTTAATCGTTACAGAACTGCTATCAGTTCCCTTCTTTCTTGCAACGAGCTAAAAGGGTATTTTCTCAGCTCTCCTGTCTCCAGACAGTTTACATCCAGTGAACATGTAAATCTCTTTAAATGCAAATCCGGTGCCACTTTGTGTAAAAAAACGTTGGTGGTGTTCAAGTATGTTTACGTTTTCAGCGGGCAAGCTGTAATTAATATGTTGTTTCAAAGTCTCTCCCGCCCTATTGGTCCAGTTTTCTGGTCCAGTTTGAACAGTTCAGAAACACAACGCTGTGCAAACTGGAGCAGACCGTTTCAAAATAAAGCCAGCCCTGAAACCCCTATTACTGGAGAAAATTCATTAGGTGCTTCGTGCTGTCAAATGACCATCATTTATCATCACTTAAAGATAAACAAACAGAGAGGTACAAGGACAGGGAGTCCCAAATAAATCTCCCCCTCCTTCAACCTTGACGTCTTCTCCTCCCAGGAGAACAACTGGATCAACATATTTGGGAAAGAAGCTCAATAAGCGAAAGCTTGGCCCGGAATTTATAGCACATAATACCTGTCTGCTTGCCCCCTGAACCCATTTCACAGGTCACAGAGCAGCAAAATGACCAATTTAAGAAGTGTTGGGGATCGAAATGTGCTCAATAATTTGATGCACCAGAGATCTCTAACCTCCTGGGTCACGAAATTAAAATGTTTATCAGTGCTGTTAGAAACATGGACGTGTTTGTTAACCTGTTTTCTGTAAATCAGCATATTGGGAAACAAATCGCGAACTATTGGTTACATTTTGTGATACGTTTGTGTAATTGTGACAAAAACGAGAATGGTAGTTGAGGCTTCGTGCCTGTGTTGAGAATTTGAAAAAATAATTGGAATTCGATGCCATGAAAGGGGATTATGAAACCACCAGTGTTCAAAATAAGATCATTGAAATAACTTGGCAATTAACCGCCCAGACGACTATATTTGATTAGATTTATACAGCTCTGTATAAGGCGCTCTGCGATTTACGATTGCTCTGACGGTAGTGACTGTGAATATATATAACGAGGACGTTTACTCGTCTGTCAAAATAGTTGTAAAGCGGTGACGAAAATCAATTACAGAAAACACAATGAACAATAACACAGACGTGAGCAAGTGAAAGACCCACGGAAACACATAAGACCAAGGAAATGGCCGAGAGCAATCGGATCTGAAGTATCGGTACTATTTCACCTCTGCTTCACGTAGATCTGTCCATTGGCAAATATCCAAAAGAACATGTTCATCATAAGCTTCATCAAACAATGTTTGATTAGGTTTATGACGAACACATGTCCATAACAGTGATACGCCGATGTTATTCTCGGATTCCAAATCATTGTTAAAACTTGAAATGAAACGTTTCTTTAGATAATCTATAATCCCCTCACCCCAACCCCCACCCACGCCACTAACTCTCTTGCTCCAGAAAGTGGAATGCTCCCAGGACACGGGGAGCCGGACACCAACCATTCTAACTGGATTATAAAACCTTTTCTCGTTTCAAAGGTTTGATCTCAACATGTTTTGGATGTGATTGAATCAAAGTGGCAGCTTTGACTTTTAAAAAATTGATTCAGAAGAGGACATTTTCGAGTCAGTAGAGCAAATGTATATGTTATGATTTCTTTTTAAAAGAACTGGTAGCATTTCAATGCCTAACATAAATTTACTTACGACTTTTAAAAAAAGAGTAACACGGAGAGAAATCTTCATTGCAAATTAAGCAGTTGACGATCTTGCAATCTCGCCACCTGGAAGCAATATAAATGACCCGAGGTCCCAAATATTCCATCTGTACTTTTCCCGACCTGGGAGTATGCTGTCTTGACCAGTCCGGATTCGTTGCCTCTTCCAAGAAATGGCGACCGTGTTTTATACGACCACAAAAACAAGGATACATTGTTGATAAGTTTAGTTTTAGAGTTGGACGGAGAGAAATGAAAGGGGAAGGAGAGACTTGGGCAAAGACAGTGAAGGAAATGTTTCCCCACGGCCTAATGTTTCAACATGTGAATTTTAGATTATTAACAGTAATCTTGTAAATCTGCGCTAATTGCAATAGATTAAGTTTCGGAAGTTAATAAAGATTAATCCTATGGTTTTTTTTTAACATTGTAGATGGTTATGCATGCAACCTATACTGTAGCTACCTTATCACCACTAACCACGCCCCATCCTATTAGTACAACTGTAGTCTCCTCCCTTTGTTCCACCCTCTTAGGTCCCGGTACGTCTGAAGGCTGGATGCAGTCAGTGCTGGGACGTGTGTGCCATGTGCTATAATAAACTACCAGTAAAGGTTACAGTGTGTCAGAGAACACTCCTTTACATGGTGTCAGAAGTGGGATGCGAGCGTTTCCCGTTTACCGGTTTTCATTTATTTTGTTCCCGTTAGTGCCCAGTTTCGGGTTTCCCTCGATATGGCGTCCTCATGCCGAAAGCCATCTCCCCTTGTCTTCGATGCCGACATTGCGGAACGATGGTCGACTTTTGTGATGGACTACACTCACTACGTCAATATTGCGAACCGGAACGACCCAGCCGCGGTCAAAGCATCACTTTTGCTCAACCTGGCCGGTCCCGACGCAATGAAGAGAGCTCAAGCCTTTGTCTATGCACCAGCGGTCCTGGATGACAACGACCAGCCGGTCGAGCCAGCTGAATCGGCCGACGACCCGGTATGTCTTTTGCGCAAATTCGCGGAGCTATGCGACCTGCCCTCCAACCGTATACTGGAGCGGGCCAGGTTCTTCTCACGCAAGCAACAGCCGGATGAACCTGTTGAATGCTTCATTGCCGACCTGCAACACCTTGCCCAGCGGTGCCGATTCGAAACCATGCGCGACCAGCTCGTCAGAGACATTCTCGTTACCGGTATGGTCGATCAGAAGCTGCGTGCCGACCTGCTGCAACGGCCTGACCTAACCCTGACTCAAGCAATGCATGCGTGCCGCATTGCCGAAGTGGTCCACCATCCTCACGGACAGAGGGGGTCTGACAACCGAGCCGTAAATTTAACTGGAGTTGCTGGACAACGACGGATGAGGGAGAACTTTCGCCCTCCACAGCGGCCCGTTCGCACACCCCGGGACCCAAGATCTAACAAGTGTCCTAACTGCAGCTACGTACACTCCTCAGAATCACAGTGCCCAGCCCTTGGGAAGACATGCAATTTCTGCGGGAGAAGAAACCATTTTGCAGCTGCCTGCCGATCCCGTGGGAAAGTTCCCTCAGCTCCCAGACAACTCCTAGACAATCTTTTGCAGGTTGATAGCGAGATGGACTCTGAGCCCAGCTTTTCCACGGGAGATGTAAGTATTTACACTCTCCTCCACAGCCGATCTCGCCTCCCCGATCCTTCTGTGAACATAACTGTCAACAATAAGTGTTTCTCTGCTAAACTTGACACGGGGGCGAAGGTGAACGTAATGTCAACAAAGCTGTTCCACCGGATAAGGAATAATGAGCTGCTGATTGCCGACCGCTCTGTTTTGCGTGCCTATGGGGGAGAGGAACTAACACCTGTGGGGAGGGCGACCTTCCACTGCGTGCTGCAGGAAGGTTCCCAGGACCTGTCTTTCTTCATTCTGGACAGTGACTGTGTGACGTTGCTTAGCAACCGGGCATGCCAGGATCTTGGGCTGGTGTCGTTTAACCATACGGTCCACAAGGTGCAACCTGTGATGGATCCACTATGTGAGTACCCAGACCTGTTTGACGACAAGCTGGGGAAGCTGCCGGTGGTGTACAAGATCGCGACAGACCCATCTGTGGAGCCCGTGATCCGTCCACCCCACAGGGTGTCTTTTGCCATGAAGGGCAAAGTGGAGAATATGCTCAAGGACATGGTCAACATGGGAGTGCTGGAGGCTGTCAGCGATCCAACCGTATGGGTCTCCACCATGGTCGCCACGTTGAAGAAAGGAAAAAATGAGATACGGGTGTGCATTAACCCCAAGGACTTAAATATGGCAATTAAACGGCCCCACTACCCCATGAGGACTGTCGAAGATGTTGCCGCCCAGGTGGGACAAGCTACTGTGTTCTCCGTCCTCGATGCAAGGAGCTCGTTTTGGCAGATACCCCTGGACAAACGCTCCACGGATCTGACCACGTTCAGCACGCCCTTCGGCAGGTTTAAGTTTTTACGGATGCCGTTCGGCATCAACTCTGCCAGCGAGGTATTTCAGCGTTCTATGGAACAACTATTTGCAGGTCTGCCCTGCGCGATTATTGTGGATGACATTCTGGTCTATGGGAGGGACGTGGCCGAACATGACCACAACCTCCGGCGGATTTTGGACCGTGCCCGGCAGATAAATTTGAAGCTCAATCGGTCAAAGTGCAAGTTCCGGGTGCCTGAGGTCACATACGTCGGACACATCTTCACAGCCCAAGGGTTAAAGCCAGACCCGCAAAAGACCAGCGCCATCTCTGAGCTGCCGGCCCCGACTGACGCTGTCAGTCTGCAGCGCTTCCTGGGCATGGTGAACTACCTGGGGAAGTTTATCCCCGACCTCAGCGAGTTGAGCGCACCCCTGAGACAACTCACAAAGAAGGACATTGCCTGGGCATGGTTTCCACACCACCAGCAGGCGTTCGACCTGCTGAAGACGAGGCTGGTCAGCACACCAACACTAAGGTTTTTTGATCTGCTGCTTCCAATCGTGGTCACCTGCGACGCCTCCCGATTTGGACTGGGTGCTGCCTGCCTGCAACTCCACGCTGACGACTCGCTGCAGCCTATCTCCTATGCCTCTAGGACAATGACGGCCACAGAGCAACGCTATGCTCAGATAGAGAAGGAGCTGCTGGCGGTGGTTTTCGCGTGTTCGAAGTTTAGAGACTTCCTATTCGGCACCAGGTTCACCATTGAAACGGATCACCAGCCACTGGTGACAATACTTAATAAACCGATACACTGCGCTCCTGCCAGACTACAGCGGATGATGCTGCAGCTACAGCGCTTTGACTTTAAGATCGTATATAAGAGGGGCACCGAGATGCATGTTGCTGATGCACTGTCCCGGGCCCCCCGGACCTCCTGCGACCAGCACCCCTTCGAGCAGTCGGACTTACAGGTACTGAACGTCAACTTCGTCCCTTCTCACCAGCTGAAATGCCTGGTTGAACACACCGCAAACGACCCCGACCTGCAGCAGCTTGCTGCTGTCATCAAGCGCGGGTGGCCCACCAAGCGGAATTCGTTGCCTGCCAGCGTCCACCCCTATTTTTTGGTCCGCGATGAGTTAGTCCTCCGGGATGGTATTATTATCAAAGGGCACAAGGTTGTCATCCCGGAATCACTGCGTGGCTTGTATTTTGATGCCGCCCACATGGGACATCCCGGTGCAGATGCCACCATCTCACATGCCCAGGACCAGTACTACTGGCCGGCCATGGCTAAATACATCCAAGCCCGAGTCGATTCCTGTCCGGACTGTCACTCGCTTGCCCCGCATCAGCAAAGACAGCCACTTTTGCAGCAGCCTGCACCTGAAATGCCCTGGACTTCTCTGGCTGCCGACATTTTCGACTGGCGTGGTAAGCAATACCTTGTGCTAGTAGACTCTTACTCGAATTGGTTCGAGGTGGACTTCCTCCCTGCCATCACCTCCGAGATGGTGATCAGCAAGCTTCGCCGCCACTTTGCCACGTTTGGTTCCCCTGTCCGGCTGCAGACAGACAACGGTCGCCAGTTCACCAGCGCTGAGTTTCGAGCGTTTGCCACAAAGTGGAACTTTAATCATTTCACTAGCAGCCCGGAGTACCCTCAAAGCAATGGTCTAGCGGAACGGGCGGTCCGGAGCGCTAAGCACCTGCTTGAACAAACCCGCCTCTCGAACGGGGATTTCTATCAGTGTCTCCTGAACCTTCGCAACATTTCTCGAGACATTTCCATGGGATCCCCTGCCCAGCGACTCATGTCCCGAGTTGTCCGCCCTCCGATGCCTATTGCCCAGCAGTCCCTGATGCCCAAAGTCCTGCAGCCTGCTGATGTCCAGAAACGTATTGCCCAAAAACACGAGATCCAGCGACGGTCGCATGATAAATCCTGCCGCCCTCTTTCTCCACTGATGCCGGGACAGGTCGTCCGTTTGCAGACGTCCACCGGCTATTCCCGACTTGCCACCGTCGTCGGGTTTGACACCGCGCCACGTTCCTACCTCGTGGATTTCGAAGGGACTGTCTACAGACGCAGCCGCCAGCACCTGTTGGCGGTTAACGAGCCCAAACCACCTCCTGCGGTTCCGTATACCCCTCCATCGCGTGTCGAGCCTTCCTCCACTAACGTACCCTCTGCTCCCTGCATGCCACGGTCGGTCCTTTTGCCTCGGGTAGCCCCCCCTGTTCCTCCCGGGCTTGCTCCCCAGGCTCTGTTGTCCCCTGCAAAATCTTCTCTCTCTCCAACTTCAACTCGTTCTACCCCTTCATTTTCGCCTGGCTCTCCTGTGTCTCTCCGTTCCCCCTGCAAGCTGGGTTCTCCACCCAGCTTCTCTCCTCCTGTTTCTGTTCTTGTCCCCCCTCCTACTCTTTCGGGCGGGGAGGGTGAAGGTGCTGTGCGCACTCGCTCGGGTCGGATTGTAAAACCTCCGGCTCGCTACGGAGAATATGTCTAGCTTTGCAGGTACTGTATAATAATCCTGCTACTGTAGTAACTTGTTTGAATTGTAAGGGGAAGGATGTAGATGGTTATGCATGCAACCTATACTGTAGCTACCTTATCACCACTAACCACGCCCCATCCTATTAGTACAACTGTAGTCTCCTCCCTTTGTTCCACCCTCTTAGGTCCCGGTACGTCTGAAGGCTGGATGCAGTCAGTGCTGGGACGTGTGTGCCATGTGCTATAATAAACTACCAGTAAAGGTTACAGTGTGTCAGAGAACACTCCTTTACAAACATCTTGCTATTTCTTTATATCTCCTTGGTTAACTGACTATATATGGTAATTTGAGTAATCCAACATGCCCCAAGGGAGACTTTGAGGGAGATAAAGCGTTAATAAATTTTGACATTGAAAAAAGTTCTTGGCCGTTCAAAACAATAAGAAAGGAACTATATGAATCTAACGGTATCAAGGGTATTAATAGTCATAGCCATTGAAATTCCAAAAGTTCGATTATTGTCAGTGACAAGCAGTTAATCACTGAATGTTCCGGCCAAAACAAACTTTGTACATATCTCATCAAATCATTAGTCATTGCAAATCCCCAAGAGTCGCTTCATCCCAGCAATCAATAAAGGACTTAAAGGCTGGATAGAAGTCGTTGAATTATTATGCGCTTTTTAAATGAAATTCCTCTCCTGCTGAGATCTTCCCTGCCGGTTTTCCATATTTCAGCCTGGGAAACGTTTGGTTCTCTCCTGCCGTTGCCAAACGTTAATTGAAAACATTTAAAGGAAAGTCAGATTGGGGGTGCGCATTGAAAATGCAATTTGGAGTTGAATTCTTGTCCCGTATAAGACTTAGGACATCAGCCACACAACCGCACACAAAGTGAGCCTTGATTTCATAAAGGAGCAGTTTTTAACCCGGTAAGCTATTGAAAGAGGGAGCAAGGTTATTTACTCAATGTGTTCATCAGCGAGAATAATCACAAACCGAGTGTTGAGTATCTTGACAATTAAGCTGGAATTTTGATAAGCGGTTCTCCTATTTTGTTTATTACAAGGAAGCAATATAAACCATACTGCATGTAATTGTGCTGTGGAATAGAAAATAGAGCATAAGAAATTGGCCCTATGACTTGGTCTCATTTAGTTACAATTTCATTTTTCTTTGACCATATGCATTTTCCACTTCCTCCCCATCCCCAGCCAAATTGGGAAATGTAAAAAAATATATATGCATAGAACAGAACACAGAACAGTACTGCACAGGGATGGGCCCTTTGGCCCACAATGTCTATGCCCAACATGATGCCTCGTTAAACTGATCTTATATTTATATTAAATCTGGGCATCAGTCCACCGTTTATAGAGTCATAGTCATAGAGTGATACTGTGTGAAAACAGGCCCTTCGGCCTAACTTGCCCACACCGGCCAACATGTCCCAGCTACACTAGTTGCACCTGCCAGCATTTGGTCCATATCCCTCCAAATCTGTCCTTTCCATGAACCTCTCTAACTACTGCTTAAATGTTGGGATAGTCCCAGTCTCAACTACCTACTCTCGCAGCTTGTTCCATACACCCACCATCCTTTGTGTGAAAATGTTACCCCTCAGATTCCTATTAAATATTTTCCCCTTCCCCTAAAACCTATGTCCTCTGGCCCTTGATTCATCTACTCTGGGCAAGAGACTGTATCATATATATACAGCCGGAAACAGGCCTTTTCGGCCCTCCAAGTCCGTGCCGCCCAGTGATCCCCGCACATTAACACTATCCTACACCCACTAGGGACAATTTTTACATTTACCCAGCCAATTAACCTACATACCTGTACGTCTTTTTGGAGTGTGGGAGGAAACCGAAGATCTCGGAGAAAACCCACGCAGGTCACGGGGAGAACGTACAAACTCCTTACAGTGCAGCACCCGTAGTCAGGATCGAACCTGAGTCTCCGGCGCTGCATTCGCTGTAAAGCAGCAACTCTACCGCTGCGCTACCGTTCCGCTACCCGATCTATTCCTCTCATGATTTCATACACCTCCATAAGATCACCCCTCATCCTCCTGCGCTCCAAGGAATAGAGTCCCAGCCTACTCAACCTCTGCCTATAGCTCAGACCCTCTCGTCCTGGCAACATCCTTATAAATATTCTCTGTACCCTTTCCAGCTTGACAACATTTTTCCTATAACATGGTGCCCAGAACTGAACACAATAATGAGCCCATTCTAATTGCCCTTGGTGGTCTTGGTGCATAACCGAGTTGCACTGCTGCATTCCTTCTAGTGAAAGTGCTTTCATCACGCTATTTGGGATGGATGTCAGGATACAATGACCATAATGGACAAGCCATACCTTTTCAAGTTCTGGACGGTGTGTGACTTGGGGAGAGAGTGGGTTGTGGCTGCAAATGGGGTGATGCTCCCAAATGCATGCTGCACTTCTTCTTCTTGGATTTCATGAATTGTCATGAATTGAAGTGCTATTTAAATAACCAAGGTGAGTAATTGCACGTGCATTAATAGTTGGTACAGCATCATGTAAGGCATCAAAAGTTCAGGAATTATGTTATTATGTACAGAAAATAAGCTATGAATGGTGGAGCAGGCTTAAAGGGATGAATGGCCTACCCCTGTTCCTGTTTTCCTGTATCACTGGTAGTGTACACTGCATGAACATTTCTCCTGTGCTCTTGCTTTGGAGAAAGACATTATTTGGAACAGATAATGGAGATGTCTTGAGGACAGTCCATATTACAGTGGAGGAGGTTCTGGACTTCCAAAGGCCTGTAAAAGTAGCTTCCCAGCTGTTATCAGGCAACTGAATCATCTTACCACAACCAGAGAGCAGTGCTGAACTACTATCTACCTCTTTGGTGACCCTCGGACTATCCTTGATCGGACTTTGCTGGCTTTACCTTGCATTAAACGTTATTCCCATATCATAATTCTATACACTGTAAATGGCTCGATTGTAATCATGTATTGTATATTTGTTGACTGGATAGTATGCATCAAAAGCTTTTCACTGTACCTCAGTACACTTAACAATAAACTAAACTGAACAGTCTAAATTTCCCTGATCAGTTTATCCAAGGACATGGTGGGAAGCTGGAGAAGAAATTGAAGAGAGCTGAAATATATGAATCGTTGTTAGACACAAGTGAGGTGAAATGACTGGAGCGTGGCTCACGTTGTGCCTCAATTTAATAAGAGCTGCAAGGTAAAGCTTGGGAACTATAAACCAGTGAGCTTAATATCTGTGGTAGATTCTGAGGTACAAGATATATATGCATTTGGATACTCAGAGGCTGATTACGAATAGTCAGAATGGTTTTGTAGGTGGGAGATCTTGTCTCACGAATCTGATGGAGTTGTTTAAAAAAGTAACCAAAAAGGTTGATGAAGGCAAGGCCATAGGTATTCTCTATATGAACCTCAGCAAGGACTTTGAAAAGATTCCGCATGGTAGGCTGCTCGGGAAGATTAGATCACGTGGCATCCAAGGAGAGATAGCTGCATGGATGCAGAATTGGCTTCATGAAAGGAAGCAGAGGGTGGTGTTGGAAGGTTTATCAGACTGGAGACCCATGAGTAGTGGTGTGCCTCAGGGATCAGGGCTGGGCCCATTGTTGTTTGTTTTTTGTATCAATGACTTAGAAAAAATTTACAAGGCACGATTAGTAAGTGTGCAGATGAGGTGGTATGTAAGTGGTATTGTAAACTATGTAGATTGTTCTAAAAAATTACAGCAGGATCTTGATCAGCAGGGCAAGTGGGCTGAGGAATGGCTAATGGAATTTAATGCGGGCAATATGAGGTGCTGCATTTTGGATAGTCAAACCAGGCCAGGACCTTCATAGTGAATGGCAGGTTCTTGGGGAGTGTTGTGGAGCACAGGGATGTCGGAGTATATGTTCATAGTTCCCTGAAAGTGGCATCACGGGTAGATAGGGTGTTGAGGAAGTATTTTAGTACTTTGGTCTTCATCGGTCGGGTATTGAATATAGAAGATGGGATATTATGTGACAGTCATACAGGATTTTGGTGAAGCCGCATTTGGAGTATTGTGTTCTGTTTTGGTCACCTTGCTATAGGAGGGTGTCATTACGCTGGAGTGCAGAGAAGATTTACAAGGATGTTGTCAGGCCCTGAGCTATAGGGGGAGATTGGGCAAGCTAGGACTTTATTCCTTGGAGCGCAGGAGATTAAGGGGAGATCTTATGGACATGTATAAAATCATAAGGGGAATTGATAAGCTGAATGCACAGAGTCTTTGTCCCCAGGGTAAGGGGATCAGGAACCAGAGAACATAGGTTTAAATTGAGTGGGAAAGATTTAATAGGAACTTGGGTGGCAATTTTTTCACGCAGAGGGTGGTAGGTATATGGAATGGCGAGACAAGGTATTTGAGACAGGTACTATAACAACATTTAAACTGCACTGGGATAAATAAATGGATAAAAAAGGTTTTGGGGGATATTGGCCAAATGTGGGCAAATGGGACTAGCTTAGATCAGCATCTTGGTCAGCATAGATGAGCTGGACCAAATGGCCTGTTTCCATGCTGTATGACTCTAAGATTCTATGACTTGTCGGCCCTGACATCATCCTCACCACAAATGGGTTATATTATTTGCAGAGCAGTATGACGTGCCACATTTTGGAAGGAATAGCGAGAAGCAATATGAAATAAATGGTTTAATCATGGATCTACTGACTCAAATAAAATACTTTAAGATAGCAGAAATGTTGAGAAAGGTGCGGACAAATCATATGGGATTTATATATAAGACGTAGGCGCGAGAGAAGTATGGGAAATCATAAATCATTGGTTAGTTCTCAGCTGGAGTATTGTCCTTTCATGGTACCTCACTTCCAGGGACTCCAGCACAAACGTCCAGGCCAGTACTTCCCTGTAGTTCTAAGATTGGTTTCATTGTCACAAAGGAAGTCTGTTCAATGTAATGTTACACTGAGAATCCATCTCTCCTCTCATGTGGACATAAAGGAAGCTCTTTTAGCCAATAGTTGTCTCCCAATCAAGATTATATTAAGAAATTGGTTCAGCGTTTGTGAAAAATACTGGCTTTTCCTTGCATCCTCTAGCATATTTCTCACCAAGTTTACATTAGCTGCCCACGCATTATTTTTAATTTCCTGACTGTGCTCAAACATTGGATTCCTTATGGAGTTCAGTAGTGAAGTGTAAATTTTGTAGCATTTCCATCACAGTTACACTGGGGAGTCTGCCTAGTGTGTTTTTGTTAAATGTGTTCAGGTGTTTTAAGTCTCGTGTGTTTTTACATGTTTTAAATTTGGTTTTCACTTCTAATTTTTATGTTGACCTGTTTGATTTTTATTGATTTTGTTTTCAATTAATTTTAATATTTTTGAATCCATTTGTTGTTTTTTTTCGACCAGTGAAAAGGTCCCACTCCAATTCCACCCTCTCCCATCATCTACACTAGCCACTGATGTATATTCCAATAGCCAAGTTTGACCAAATCACGAAAGGTAAAGGTCCAACCATGTGGACCTTTGGTGTTGGACCTTTACCATTCGTGATTTGGTCAAACTTGGTTAATATGTTCAAGCTGTTAGATGTGAATTACTTCGGTATATGCTATTGGAATATACATCAGTGGCTAGTGTAGATGATTTGCCAATGGCCAAAACCTGGCCAGAGCCTTGTCTTTTTGCTACAGTCTCATTGTTTATTTTCGCATAAATGACAGGTATTTCCCTGTGCAAAGTGTGTATGCACAATATATTGTGCACAATAGTTAAAGTCTCTCACAAAGTGTTCTTTGCACACTAATACATCAATGTGACTTTCTGTGCATCAGACTTTCTAACCCATAGAATTTGAGGCTTGCGAATTTGATTAACGCTCAAAAAGTTGCACATTCATTCTCTCAGAAGAGGAATACCAATAGGAAAATGTTTCTCCACCAGTAGCTAATACATTAGAGTCATAGAGTCATACAGCGTGGAAACAGGCCCTTTGGTCCAACTTGCCCACGCCAACCAACATGCCCCATCTACACAAATCCCACCTGCTTGCATTTGGCCCATATCCCTCTAAATTTATTTTATCCATGTACCTATCAAAATGCTTCTCAAACATTGTGATAGTGCCTTATTCTGACATCTGAGATAAATATTATTTGGCGGCACGGTAGCGCAGCGGTAGAGTTGCTGCTTTACAGCGAATGCAGCGCCGGAGACTCAGGTTCGATCCTGACTACGGGTGCTGCACTGTAAGGAGTTTGTACGTTCTCCCCGTGACCTGCGTGGGTTTTCTCCGAGATCTTCGGTTTCCTCCCACACTCCAAAGACGTACAGGTATGTAGGTTAATTGGCTGGGTAAATGTAAAAATTGTCCCTAGTGGGTGTAGGATGGTGTTAATGTACGGGGATCGCTGGGCGGCACGGACTTGGTGGGCCGAAAAGGCCTGTTTCCGGCTGTATATATATGATATGATATGATATGATATGATTACTGAGCATTTAAATATGTAATAACAGAATTCTCTTGGAAGCAAATAACATTCAACTCTGTGCTATTTTTTTCTTCATATCTTTGACAAATCTGCTGGACTTCGAGATTGAAGTGACTGGTTTAGTTTCCAGTACTAAATACTCCTGATTTATCACGTATGATCGATTCTATTCTGATCGACACACCAGTTGTACCTGAACAATGTCATTTCTGAATTTTTAGTATCAGTACTGATAGGATTTATGGGATCCTGGAATTGTTACATCACATTCACTATTTCCTTCCACATCTCAAAGACCTGCTGGTATATTAAATGGCTGCTGAAATTGTCCCTGGTGTAGGTGGGTGGCAGGTGAATTACTGAGTATATAAGAGAAAGATGTTTTCGGGGAAACAAGTAGGGGATTGAGGTTGATCTGATTATTCTGGGGGGCTGGCAATTGACTTGATGGGCTGAATGACATTCTTTGTTGTTGTGGGGAAATATGAAGTATAAAATTGGTGTGATGTAACACACTTAAAACATTGGCAGTATTGGGACAAGTTAATGAATCACTTAGCTGGTATTTTTCATGATCCAAATGTAAAGATTTTTTAATCACAGAAATTAGGTTAAATAAAAGCCTTTCTCACAAAATATCCCTTTGAAATATTTGTTAAGTTGGAGAGCACAACTAGTATAATTTTCACACCACCAGATCGATAAACGAGTATCTGAGGGGAACAATTGTATTATTAATCCCGTCAATGCATAGGCTATATTTGGATTAAAGAAAGGTAGCTATAACAGGATGTAGAGAAGCGATATTCAACTGAAAATCCAGTAAGTTTGGTAATCAACACTTCAAACTTTTTAAATGGCAGATATATACTTAAATAACAAAACTCAGAAAATATTGAGTTAATCTAAGAAAAAGCTAAGAAATTGTCCCATGTAAAATAATGCCATGGGTATTAATATCTAGATAAACGAAAAACACACATAGCACAATAGCATTGTGAGAAATATATAAATCAAAGAAAAATAGCTATCGCATTGATATTAAAAATGTACAAAATAAAGTCGTATAGATGCAACTTGCAAATGATACAAAAGGAATTGACCTTATATAATGAAACAAAAATTGTATAGTGGACTACAACAGTCAATGTATATTGTGCTCATAAACAATACAAAGTGTTGTTTTCCTTGCATGGGAAACTTACCCTTTTAAACAAAATTTAGGCAATGCTCTGGAAAACAAAGATCTCCTGATGTCCAATTGCTCCAGAAGACGTTGGATGTTTATGGCTGTGTTGCCTAAGAAGAAAATGCTGGTGAAGCAATAATCACAATGCGCAAGAGTGACAAGAACAGTTGTGATCATGTGTTGAGAAACATTAATCAACAATATAGAAGAATGTAACCAGTGGTAGTGGCATCTCAATGTTGGAACCACAAACTATGTAACACTCCATCAAAATGGGAAAGGAAAAGCATATCATTCAAATCAAGAAATACATACATGAAGAACAGTATGCAACAGATCAGAACCTCAACTCACATTACAACATTACCTCAACATTGCAGTCAAAACATATATGCATATGCTAAGGGTGAGGGAGAGATTCCCAGCCAGTATGTGTATGGGTGAGGACATTTTTTCTGCCAAATATCATGAAGGCCAAGCACAATGTTCAACATTGAAAGAATGTATAGATTAAAGTTTTATATTTTGTTTGTTGCTTAGGCTTGCAGTTTTCAAACCTTTCATTGCTAGCCCATGGTAATTATGTCGTACCAAGAGGTGGAAGTTCCTTACATTTAATACTGGTATAGGTGTATCACTAACATTGTTGATTTAACTCATTTGAACATTGTGCCAGCCTCTTTCATATTGATATGCCATACTAGCTCAAATCCGTTGCTGTACTTTCACCTATGGTACAATGTCTATTTGCAAAAAGATTGTCCATACTCAGCATGGGGTGGAGAGAGATGGTGTGGGGTTATTGAAGATATATTTGGAAAATGCATTGCAAAACCATTAAAGAACAGCTCAAACACCTCAACCACACTTTAAGCATTCAAAATGCCTCTGCATAAATGTCTGAGCAATGTACTTTTAATAGTTAAGTTTTGTTGCACTGCAGAGCTGCCTGGAAGAGGCAACAACAATAGCTTGCTTTTCTTTAACACTTTAAATGCAGTAAAATATCAAGAGGCTCCTTAATGGAATGTTATTTAAAAAATTGGTATTGAACCACTTTATAATATTTTAGGTTAGACGATCAGGAACATCATCAAAGAGTTAGTTTTTGACGGGTATTTTAAAGGTAGAGAGAGAAATAGAGAGATGGAAGGTTTTGGAAGAAAATTCCTAAGTTAGCTGGATATCAATGATAAAGTGATAAAAGTCAGGAATAAGCAAGAAACCAGAAGCACAGGAGAATGGATACCACATCAGGTAGTAATACTGGAGTAAGTTGGTAGAAGGATCTGTGAAAGGATGTAAACTTTAAAAGGAAGCATTGTTGGATCAAGAGCCAATATAGGCCAACAAACAGAGGGATTATAAGACTTTGTGTGAGATTGAACATGTGCAGTGTTTTGGATGAGTTTAAACTTCTGGAGGATACAAGGTGGGATGCTCACGAGGGGGGCAATAAAATAATCAACTCTGAAAGTAACAAAGGAATTCTTAATTGTATTAGAAAGAAGGGTCTTGACCTGAAACGTCACCCATTCCTTCTCTCCAGAGATGCTGCCTGTCCCGCTGAGTTACTCCAGCTTTTTGTGTCTGTCTTCGGTTCAAACCAGCATCTGCAGTTCCTTCCTGCACATAATTGTAATGGATTATTTTGCGGTGTGGGTGTGGTTGAGTTCAGCTATAAATGGGTTTGCTACTTATTACAATACATTTGGTCCATGCCAGCTCCCATTACTCAATTCTCCAATTAATTATACTAAGGGGTAATTTATACCAGGCAGTTGAGTTACCAGCACAGCTTTGGAATAAGAAAGGAAACCAGATGACCTGGCAGAAAAGAACATAGACACATTGAGCATGTGCAAACAATTTACAGACAGCACCCATCGTCAGGAATGAACCCAGATCCATGGAGCTCTGAGGTAGTAGCACCAATCACTGCACCACCATGTCACTTGCTACCTGGGACCTCGATGGAGATATTGTAATGGTAATGGAATGCCCATGTTAGACTTCACAACATGCAACACCTCACATTTCCCTGTATTAAATTCCATTATTCCTCAGACCACCTGGCCAACCGATCAAGATCCTGCTGCAATTTTTCACAACCATCTTCACTATCTGTAATACCACCCACATAAACATCTGCAAACTAATCTTGCCATGTATGTTCTCATCCAAATCATTGATGTAGATGACAAACAGTACTGGCCCCAGCACCAAACCCTGAGGCACACCACTAGACACAGGCCTCCTGTCCCAGAATCAACCTTTCACCATCACCCTCTGCTTCCTTCCATGAAGCCAATTTTCAATCCATTTAGCTATCTCTCCTTGGATCCCATGCAATCTAACCTTCCAGAGCAGCCTACCATTTGGAACCTTGTCGAATACTTTGCAGAAGTCCATATATACAACATCTACAGCTTTGCCCTCATCAACCTTTTTGGTCACATCTTCAAAAAACTCAATCAGATTTGTGAGACACGACCTCCCATGTACAAACCCACGCTGACTATCCCTACTCAGCCCTTGTCCATCTAAATGCATGTATATCCTATCCCACAGAATACTCTCTAGTAACTTTCCAACTACAGATTTTAAGCTCACTGATCTATAGTTACCAGCATTTTCCCTGCAGCCATTCTTGAATAGAAGCACAATATTTACTGCCCTCCAGTCTTCTGGCACCTCTCCTGTATTTAATGACAACTCATAAATTTCAACCAGGGATCCCACATTTTCCTCTCTAGTTTCCCACAATGTCCTTGGATATATTTGATAGGTCCAGGTGATTTGTCTACCTTCATACATGATAGTACCTCATACAGATTTACAACACTCTGACTGAAAAAGATTTCCTCATCTCCGTTCTAAATGGCCCACCTCTTATTCTCAAACTGTGGCCCCTGAACTCAACCACATAGTTTTTTAACTGTAAAGTTTTGTAGGCAAGCAAATAATTTGCAATAAGTAAAGATCATGCATTTTGTGGGAGTGAACACTATTTATATATTCCAATACAATTCAGGCTCTAATTCTTTTTTTGAAGAGCCAAGGCTGAAGGGAAAAGAACATCAGCCAAGTGGGATATTTTTAAAAGTGTGCTGACATAAGCTCAGGATATGCACATCCCTGTTAGAGTGAAGGGCAAACTTAAGGAAGCTTGGATGACGAGGGAAATTGAGGCATCTTCGACCGTAATACTAACTGCTCTCAACACTTCTATTGACTGCCCCTAGTTCCTTCATCCTCCTGCCTTTCTCCACAGTAAAAGCACTCATTGAGGACCTTGGCCATCTTCTGTGGCTCCACACAGAATTGACCACTTTGATTCCTGAGGGATCCCACTCTCTCTCTAGTTACCCTTTTTCCTTTTATGTAATTATAACATCTCATAAGAATGTCCTTAATGCTATCTGCCATAGCTATCTCCTGGCCCATTTTTGCCCTTCTGATCACCTTTTTTAGTTTGCTCCTTAGTTCCCGAAACTCTTCCAGGGATACACTCCCAGCTGCCTATACCTGTCCCATGCATCCTTCTTATTCTTGACCAATGCCTCAATTTCCCTCGTCATCCAAGCTTCCTTAAGTTTGCCCTTCACTCTAACAGGGATGTGCATATCCTGAGCTTATGTCAGCACACTTTTAAAAATATCCCACTTGGCTGATGTTCTTTTCCCTTCAGCCTTGGCTCTTCAAAAAAAAGAATTAGAGCCTGAATTGTATTGGAATATATAAATAGTGTTCACTCCCACAAAATGCATGATCTTTACTTGTTGCAAATTATTTGCTTGCCTACAAAACTTTACAGTTAAAAAACTATGTGGTTGAGTTCAGGGGCCACAGTTTGAGAATAAGAGGTGGGCCATTTAGAACGGAGATGAGGAAAATCTTTTTCAGTCAGAGTGTTGTAAATCTGTGGAATTCTCTGCCTCAGAAGGCAGTGGGGGCCAGTTCTCTGAATGCATTCAAGAGAGAGCCAGATAGAGCTCTTAAGGATAGCGAAGTCAGGGGGTATGGGGAGAAGGCTGGAACAGGGTACTGATTGAGAATGATCAGCCATGATCACATTGAATGGTGGTGCTGGCTCGAAGGGCCGAATGGCCTACTCCTACACCTATTGTCTATTGTTGATATTCATAAAATAGATAGCTGATGAATTTTCATGACCTAGGGATTATAATTAAGAAGCATCCATCGGCACCTTTTGTGATTACGTGATTACGATGCAAAAGTATACATAGGTATTTGCATTTAAAAGAGGTTGGCTGCCTCATTTCTTTTTGCAACAGTATATGTCAATCCAGCTGATGACATGAATTTCTCCTATGGAAAGTGACTGCAGTGTAGAATCTGAAAATGTTGGTGACGTTTACCATGAATGGCATATTGAATATGGAAGACTGGACATATGAAATGCCATATCGCATATACAAGTTCCATTCTCTATTTTTGTTTCCTGAGCCAGTGTTGGAATTTAAGGTCACTAACTTTTATCCACTTGGGAATAAGGATCAGTCTTGTTGGTGAATTTAACAATTCTTGCCAATTTCTGTTTATCATTGTCAGGGATTGACTAATGTACCAATTAAATCATCAAGAATGCCATTGACTGCAGAAAAGGAAAACATGCTTCCCTATTTGTCCCATGCATCTGTGAACTTTTCCAACTTCCTTCATTCCTCCGAGCCAAGGCACAAATTATACATAGAGTACCCACAATTTCCTGGAATACACATGTGGCAACATTTTGTTTATACGATACGATACGATACGATAAAACCTTATTCATCCCCGGAGGGAAATTGGTCTGCCAACAGTCTCAACACACAAGGTACACAAAAACTTGAACTTAAAAGTGAAAACAAAAAGAACAAAACAAGCGACTGTTAGCTAGCTGCCGTGTGCACAGCGCCTTCACCGGAACAAATGAAGAAACAAACAAACAAACACAGGCTTATCCCCTTATGGATGCTTGATCAACTTCTTAGATTTTTTTCAAGTTATGCAAAGTTATAGCGACGACTATCCCAATTGAGCTCAGGTGGTATGTGCAATGGAGGAATTTTGGTAGAGAATATTACCATTTATTAGGGTGTGCCTGTAAAATAGGGTGGCACAGTGGCAGACCAGTAGAGTTGCTGCCTTAGAGCGCCAGAGAACCGGTTTCGATCCTGACTACAGGATCACATGGGTTTTCTCTGGATGCTCCGGTTTCCTCCCACACTCCAAAGACATGTAGGTTAATTGGCTTCTGTAAATTGCCCCTAGTATGTACGATAGAATCAGTGTACAGGGTGATCGCTGGTCGGAGCGGACTTGGTGGGCCGAAGGGCCTGTTTCCACGCTGTACTACTTAGCAATAACACCATTCTTATCAATTGTTAAGTTTTATGGATAAAACAATCTCACCCACTTAGTATGAATTGAAGCACATAGAAACATAGAAAATAGGTGCAGGAGTAGGCCATTCGGCCCTTCGAGCCAGAAATGCCATTCAATATGATCATAGCTGATCATCCAAAATCAATACCCCGTTCCTGCTTTCTCCCCACATCCCTTGATTCCGTTAGTCCGAAGAGCTATATCCTGAAAACATCATCTGTTCGGCAGAATGATCTACAGAAATTTATTACACTAACGAAATTGCCAAATATCATTGATTTTATTCAATATTGCTCCAAACTCCTAATAATTAGTGTCTCGACACCATCACCTAGAATGTATCGTGAAGTGTCAAGATACATTCTGGAGCGTCTATATATATGGCCAAGTTAAAACCATGATGCATTGCGTATCAGCAATTAGCGAGGTAAAGTTATGAATATTTGCTCCAAAATTAAACTCCCAACTATTAATGTCTTTAAAAACAAAATAAAGTTACTAGAAACAGTAAATATATTAAAACTGCTACATTGTTTTCTGTTTATCAATGCAATACGAGAATTTTCTTTTGCACTTGGTGTCAGCACCTTACTGCATTATCTTAGGTATTCACATGGACTTTTTTTTTCCTGTATCAATAAATTATCCTGAACACAAAATTCATACCTCTACTGTTGATGAAATAGACAAATAAAATAATTGTTATGTCTGTGCTTTTCAAATGATATTATTTTTTGTGTTTTGTGTTTTAATTGCATTAACTTGATCATTAATTAAGATTATGGATTACACTCTTTAATTTGTTAAGGACGCTAATATATTCACCAAACTAGTCAGAGCAAAAGTATCAAACTATTCCTAATGATGTAAGTAATTCCAATAAAATCAGAATGTGCTTGTCTGCATGTATTAGAAATGTCCAGATGTGACACAAGCCCAGTTCCTGGTGAAATGACAGAATGACTGTCAAATAACTTGTCCAGTTCTCAGAAATTACATTTGTCCAGTTCTCAGAAATTACATTTGTCCAGTTGCTGGTGCGAACAACATGAACACATATGTCATGAACATGAACGCATTCTTCCAAAAATAAAAGATACCTGCAAGCTGTACCTGGAGTAGCATTTTCTTATTGTCATCTTTCCTTATCATAAATTCAGAAAAAGCTTACAGAGCTACTTGAATACAGTTTAGATTCCATCATAAGATGAATCATGGTATCACATGGCATGTTGGAGTAACTCAGCAGGTCAGGCAGCATCTCTGGAGAGAAGGAATGGGTGACGTTTCGGATCGAGACCCTTCTTCAGACTGATTCATAAGATGAATCATTATCTCTTACCAATTATTTTTCTGAAATTAGGCAAAGGGTTTAGAAATAAACACTGATATCATCTCTTGTCTGTTTAATTAGAGTTATGTAAATTCTATTTTACTAGAAAAATGGGATTTTCGACCCCACTAATTTTATTTAGTGTTTATACTTTGCATCTTCCATACAAAGGGACCCCATCAGAAAGTAAGAAGTATGCACTTCTGCCATTTCATCTATCTCAGTCTTTAAGCATATCTTTTTATTCCTTTTCTCCTTGGTACTTACCTAATTTCCCTTTGAAAGTATCTAAACTCCTTGTCTCAGCTGCTTCCTAGGATAGCAAGTAGCATGAGCTGCACAGTGGCACAGCTTGTAGAGCTGGTGACTCACAGCACCAGAGCTTGGATTTGATCATGACCTTGGCTGCTGTCTTTGTGGAGTTTGAACGTTCTCCCTATAGCCACCTGGGTTTCCTCCGGGTGCTTCGGCTTCTTCCCCAATCCCAAAGACGTGCGGGTTTGCAGGTTGATTGACCTCTGTAAATTGCACCTAGTGTGTAGGGAGTGGATGAAAAAGCAGGATAATACAGAATGTATAAATGGGTGATTGACTGTGTGAAGTTTGAACATTCTCCCTGTGACAGCACAGGTTTCCTTCGGGTGCTCTGGTTTCCTCCCACATCCCAAAGACATGTGATTTTGTAGATAATCCGCCTCTGCAAATTGCCCCCAGTTTGTAGGGAGTGGATGAGAAAATGGGATAACATAGAACTAGTGTGAATGGGTGATCGATAATCAGCATGGACTCAGTTTGTTGAAGTTTCTCTTTCAATGCTGTACTTCTAAACTAAACTAAACTAAACATATTTTAACCATGGTTATTAATAATTCTATGCTGTTAATTCTTCCATTAGTGGAAATATTCTTATTACAGCTCCTCTGTTCAACCCATTTATAATATTATTATAATATAAAAATATAGGTCTTTTCAGGTTTCCCTATTCTAAAGAAAAATGCCACAAACTTTAATCTTTCCCAATGGTTGTCGTCTCTCAGTTAAGACCATTCTTGCATTGGTATCTTGTTTTCTCCTTCTATCCAGTCTTTAATGGTATGGAGACCAGAACTGAAGGGTCCTGACCCGAAACATCACCTATCGATTTCCTCCAGATATGCTGCCTGAGCTGCTGAGTTAGTCCAGCATTTTGTATCTATCTTTGGTATAAACCAGCATCTGCAGTTCCTTTTTATACCACTTCCAAGACTGGCCTGACCAAGGTACAAAGGATAGTGTAGGAAAATAACTGCAGATGCTGGTACAAATCGAAGGTATTTATTCACAAAATGCTGGAGTAACTCAGCAGGTCAGGCAGCATCTCACGAGAGAAGGAATGGATGACTTTTTGGGTCGAGACCCTTCTCAGTCTGAGGAAGGGTCTCGACCCGAAACGTCACCCATTCCTTCTCTTGTGAGATGCTGCCTGACCTGCTGAGTTACTCCAGCATTTTGTGAATAAGGTACAAAGGATATGTAACTTCACTATTTAATGTTGCTTCAATGTAACTTTAATGTCACTATCTAATGTAACTTCACTGCTTTGAATTCTACTTCATTCCCAGTGTTCTGTTATCATATTGCGTGGTTCTTTGCACTGGACAGCTGCTTTTTACGATGTGCTCATACACATCTCCACATAACCAAGCCCATTCCATTCAGATTCCTATTTTCTGAAGGAAAATCCCATCTCTCTATTTCTGACGCTGCACATTATCTTAAACTTCAATGTTCACTTCAATTTATTGGCCTGTTGTTCAAAATTCTTATGTTGTTCGCAGAATGGTAGAAAAAATTCAAACCTGATTTGAAGAAACATTGAACCTTTCAGTTTCAGTTTAGTTTATTGTCACGTGTACCAAGGTACAGTGGGAAGCTTTTGTTGCGTGCTAGCCAGTCAGCAGAAAGACAATATATGATTACAATCAATCCATTTACAGTGCATAGATACATGATAAGGGAATACCGTTTAGTGCAAGGTAAAGCCAGCAAAGTCCGCTCAAGGATAGTCCGAGGGAGATCAAAAGAGAATGATTCAGTTGCCTGATAACAGCTGGGAAGAAACTATCCCAGAATCTGGTGGTGTGTGTTTTCACACTTCAATATCTTTTGCCTGATGGGAGAGAGGAGAAGAGGGAGTGGCCAGAATGCGACTCGTCCTTAATTATGCTGCAGGGCTTGCCGAGGCAGAGGGAGGTATAAATGGAATCAATAGAAGGGAGGTTGGTTTGTGTGATGGTCTGGGCTGCGTCCACAATTCGCTGCAATTTCTTATGGTCCTGGGTGGAGCTGTTCCCAAACCAAGCTGTGATGCATGCTGATAAAATGCTTTCTATGGTGCATCTGTAGAGGTTGGTGAGGGTTGTAGAGGACATGCCAAACTTCCTAAGCCTTCTCAGGAAGTAGAGGTGTTGGTGTGTTGGTGTGCCTTCTTGGTCGTTGCTTCGATATGGGAGGTCCTGTAGAAGTTGTTGGTGATATTGACTCCGAGGAATTTGAAGTTTTTTACCATCTCTACTTCGGCAATGTCAATGCAAACTGTGGTATGTGTACCGCTTTGCTTCCTGATGTCGATCACTATCTCCTTTGTCTTGCTGACATTGAAGGAAAGGTTGTTGTCTCGACACCAGGACACAAGGTTCTCAATGTCCTTCCTGTACTACGTCTCATCATTATTTGATATCCGGCCCACAATGGTGGTGTCGTCTGCGAATTTGAAAATTGAATTAGATTAGTAGACAGCTGCGCAGTCGTGGGTGTACAAGGAGTAAAGAAGGGGGCTGAGAACGTATCCTTGCAGAGTCCCTGTGTAGAGGATTATTGTGGAGGAGGATTTGTCCCCAATCCTCACTCCTCTGTTGGTCAGGAAGTCGAGGATGCCTTCAGTAAATGTGCCACTTTCATTTCAATGCACATCTTGTATATGTATGTGACAAATAAACTTGACTTGACTTGAGGGGCTGACCCGGGGACAAATATTCAGTGATGAATGAAAGATAGGGGGTGGGGGCAGAGATGGGGATTTTATTATTTATGCTGACTGTGAATATGATATAGAGCTCACTGCATCAAATTATATTACAAGCAGTACCAACCAGGTTTTCAACAGGGAATTCAACAGGCATGTGTTGGAAGATAATTTGTAGAGTTTAATTTAGATTTAGTTTAGTTTAGAGATACCGCATAGAAACAGGCCCTTCGGCCCACCAAGTCCACACCGATCAGCGATCCCCACACATTAACACTATCCTTTCCCCCGCCCCGGGACAATTTACACTTATACCAAGCCAATTAATCTCCAAACCTGTACGTCTTTGTAGTATGGGAGAAAACCGAAGATCTCGGAGATAACCCACGCAGTTCACGGGGAAAACGTACAAACTCTGTACAGACAGCACCTGTAGTTGGGATCTAACCCAGGTCTCTGGCGCTGCAAGCGCTGTAATGCAGCAACTCTACCGCTGCACCACCCTGCAGCTAGGTAAAACTTGGGGACTGGGACTGACTGGACAATTTGAGACTAATGCAGGGCAATTTTCTCAACCTATTCCAGAGTACATTGATTCTAGGGATTTTATTGGGAGTCTTGTATTTGACTTCACAAAGTATAAATCCAAAATCTTGCCAGTAAGACATTTTATGAGGCAAACTATTATAATTTTATAAGCTGAAGTATAAGCTGTGATTTTCAAAAAGTATTTAAGATCCCACCTAATGGATGGAATAAATTCTGTTTGTGGATATGAAGCTTGCCTGCACAGAGCTCTATCCTGGTGCCTGCACAGAGCTCTATCCTGGTGCCCAGGCTCGAGTCCTGAGCCTGGGTGGCCAGATGTCACCAGCTGCGAATTACACTTAGGATACATTTCCATTACAACTCCGCAATGTCTTTCCTCAAAGGACTTTACCTCTGTTTACTTTGGTTTCAGTCCACTGCAGCATTAATGCACATTCCAGCTACCCACCTCAGACCAGTTATATAGCCAAAATGAATTCTTTAGAACACATTGAGATGATTAGAAAATTCTATGAGACTCTAATGTCAAGGAATATTCATGAATAGCATGTATGTTTATTGTGATATTTTGTGTAATCATTAAACACCATTGTTGTTTTGTTCAGTAAATGTTTGTGAGTTAACACTGGAGCAAAATAATTCAGTCAAAAATGCTATTGCTCATCCCCTGGCTTCATTTTGGAAAATTATACCACTTGCTGTTCTCTTTCTTCCTGTATGTGGGCAGCAACTAAGGAGCACAGTTCCAGCGGTGAAAATTGCTCAGAGCTGGTAAGGGATGTGGGAAAACTATTCCATGGCTGCTTGGTGTCCGTAGATTGGCTGTGTTTAAGGACTTGGCAAAAAGCCTGAATGGATCGACCACAGTTGTTACTGACTTCATACGGAAATATGTAGAGGGATGCATTCCAACCAAGATCTTCCAAATGTTCCCTAACAAGAAGTCTTGGATGAACCAGGAGATCCACAATCTACTGCGAGACAGATCACCGACATTCAGGCTTTGCGAAACAGAGTCATATAGGAAGTCCAGGAACAACCTTGATGTCCATCAGAATCGAAAAAACACTTTAATCTGGAGGATGAGATGGACGTTCGACAGCTGTGCAGGGCTTATGTGCCATCAGTTCCTCCACGGTGAAACAAAATGGAAATTCACTCCCAGACGGGCTCAATACTTTCCATCCTCCTTTTGATAGGGAGAATGTTGATGTACCTTCTCCGACCCCCAAAGCTCCTTATGGCATGGTGATCTCAATCATCGGGTCGGAAGATCCTTCCTGAGCGTGAACCCTCAGAATGCATCCAGCCCTGATAAGGTATACCTGGCCATGTAGTTAAAACCTGCTTGGACCATCTGGCTGGAGTTTTTCCAGGCTTCTTCAACCTCTCATTACTAAAGTCGGTGGTTTCCATCTTCTGTAAGACCACATCAGTGATACCAGTGACAAGAAGAGTAAGGTGACATGTCTCAATGACTACTGATTGGTGGCACTAACATCTGTGGTGATGAAATGCTTTGAGAGGTTGGTTACGACGCATATCAACTCTTGCCTTAGTAAGGACCTGGACCCGTTACAATTCGCTTACAGCTACAATAGCTCATTAGGGGACGTGATGTTGCTGGGTCTCCAATCTGCAGTGGATCACTTTGATAACAAGAACCCTTACATTAGGCTGTTGTTCATCAACTATCGCTCAGCATTCAACGCTATCATCCTATCCAGATCTTAGAGAACTGGATAGGAAGGAACTGAAGATGCTGGTTTACACTGAAGATAGACACAAAATGCTGGGGGTAACTCAGTGGGTCAGGCAGCATCATTGGAGAAAAAGGATGGGTGATACGGTCTGAAGGGTCTTGACCCAAAATGACAGCTAGTTCTTTTCTCCAGAGATGCTGCCTCACCGCTGAGTTACTCCAGCATTTTGTGTCTATCTTCAGAGAACTGGGTCTCTGCTCGTTCCTATGTAATTGGATCCTTGACTTCCTCATTGATGCAAATTGGAAACATCACTTTGTTCTCGATAACTATTAACACAAGAGCTCCTCAAGGCTGTGTGTTCAGTCCCTGCTCTACATTCTCTCTACTCATGATCTTGTAGTCAGACACAGCTCCAAAGCCATCTTTAAATATGCTGATGCTACTACCATTGTTGGACATATACTAGGTAACAATGTCAGGGTGTAGGAGGGAGATTGAAAATCTGATTGAATAGTACCAGAACAACAGTCTGGTACATTAACAAGAATAAGGAATTGATTGTTGACCTTAGGAGGGGAAAGCCAATAATTCATAACCCTGTCTCCATCGATGGGATGGCGGTGCTGAGAGTCAACAGCTTCAAGTACCTGTGAATGCATATCTCTGAAGATCAGTCCCAGGTCTGCACACTGACACAATCATAAAGAAAGCTCATCAACACATCTACTTCCTTAAAAGGTTGAAGAGATTTAGTACGTTGACAAATATTCTATTGAACTTTTACAGATGTACAGTGAGAGCACATTGACTGGTTGCATCATGGCCTGGTTTGGATACTTAAACATATCGGAACGAAGGAAACTACTGAGAATGGTACACTTAGAAAACATATAAACATAGAAATATAGGTGCAGGAGTAGGCCATTCGGCCCTTCGAGCCAGCACCGCCATTCAATATGATCATGGCTGATCATCTAAAATCAGTTCCTGCTTTTTCCCCCATATCCCTTGATTTCTTTAGCCCTAAGAGCTAACTCTCTCTTGAAAACTTGGTCCAACACAGGTACTAACCTCCCCCATCAACAACCTCCCCCATCAATATAGGAGATACAGCCTTAACAAGGCTGCCAATGTCATTAGAGAGCCACTGCACCCTGGCAATGCTTTAAAGGAAAATCGTGACCACCAGGTCCACGAACAGCTTTTACCCAACAGCCATCAGGCTACTGATCACAGCACTAACTTCAGGAACTATGACTCTTCTACAGACCGTGTCTTTGGTTGCACTACGGACTTTGGGTATCTTGCACTATTATGATCACCTAGTATTATGGGTTGTATGAATGTATTTTTGATTATTATATATTATATTACATTTAGGGGGCAGTGAAGCTGCAGCAAGTAAGAATTTAACTGTTGTGTTGTTGCTACATATATCAATTAATTACTCTTGACTGTTGATGCTTGAGTACTAAGTTTCAATTCCCAAGAATTTCCTATTCCACTTCGCATATAATTCGTAAGAATGTCCAAGTTAAGTAAGCCAAATTGCTTCTGTTGGTACTTCTTTTAGCTTTAAAATGGCAAAAATTCCCTTTAAGATTGATGCACCTAGTCTAACACAGAACAACATACCCACACAAAATTGTTCATCCAATTAATTTTAGTTCATTATTCATTGCCTTTCGCTTGCCATCCGTGATTTATTTTACTTTCCAAAGTTCTAGAATATTTTGATAAAGATATTTCACTTTTAGGACCCTGTTAAAACGTTTAGGGTTTGTCTATTAATTTCACCATTAAGCTACAATAGTATTTGCATTAGACATTGAGGCAATAAAGGTTCACACAATTTAGATATTGTATATAATCATCTGAACTTCTCCATCTCCAAACCCACCATCCTTCAACCACACATTTGGGCAGGACAGTGGTGCAGCAGGTAGAGCTGCTGCCTCACAGCGCCAGTGACCTGGATTCGATCCTGACCACGGATGCTGTATGTGTGGAGTTTGCACGTTCATCCTGTGAACGCGTGGGTTTCCTTTGGGTACTCCGATTTGCTCCCACATCCCAAAGACGTGCAGGTTGATTAACCACTCAGTGTTCCTAGTGTGTAGGCAGGGAGTGAATGAAAAATGTGGGATACTCTCGAACTCGGTGGGCTGAGAGCCTATTTTTTTCCGCGTTTATCTCTAATCTAAATATAATGTGATCTACCAGCCACATTTTACGATTTGTTTAAAGATAAATGTTTTCTACCATATTTGTCCTATACAGAACATTTGTACAGGGCCTTTTGGCCCAACATGATGCATACTTCACTTATCTACCCGCATATAACCCATGACCCCCTGCATATCCATATGCCCATCCCAAAGTCTTTTAAATGCCACTAAAGTGTCTGCTTCAACCAACTCTCCCGGCTGTACAATCCAGGCACCCACCATTCTCTGTGTAAAAAAAACTTGTCCCGTGCATCTCCTTTAAACTTTGCCCCTCTCACCTTAAATCTATTCCCTCTAGTCAGGTTGATAGCCCTGCTGATTTATTAGATTTAGAATGCACATTATTCATATTTTTATTTTCAGTCAGTACATTATTATATTTATCCGGTAACACCATCGAATCGTTATTAAAGTGAAGGCTTGAGTCTGTCACTGAATTGATATTCCAAACAAATCCTCACTTATCCCTTGAGGTCACACTTCCCTTTCGATATAACATATACTTTGGGATACCAACAATCTCTTGCACAACTAAAATGAAAGATCCCGTAAATTTAAGTGGAGCGCGAACTTTGCAGAACGCCTGTCAAGGTAGCGACGTTTCCCACGTCATTACTTGCAGTGTCTTGTCAAGTGCATTATTCTTGCACTTTGTCCTTTAGTCATTTTTCACTCACACCCGCACCTTTTGTCTCCAAATAAAACATTTCCACAATAAGCAAATCTTATTCCTACACGTTTATGATATAATAGGGACCGCGGACTGCCACTGTGCGGATAATCCTCAAGCAGTGTCACTGTATTGGTTTTATAAAGGGTCACCTCAACATTTGCTCGCTGAAAGGATTCCTTCCACAATAACAATATCTGAAGCCCATACATTTATGATGCACTAGAGGCTGGGGGTTGCCAGTGTGTAGATATTTCCCACATAATTCCCTGCAGTTTCCTGGACGTGTAGCATGCTAGAATGAAGTGCCTCCTCATTGTTTGACTGAACTATTATGTGCTTAACATTTACATAACAAAAGTGCCACTCGACTTCCCCGATTAATGCAGCTGAAGGGCTCTTGTGGTCCCGTAATAAACATTGTTGAAATAATTTATTTGGAGCCCTGGTTACTCGTGGGAGAATGGCCACCGCGGGTTAGCTGATTGGATAGTCAATGTTGTTGTCACGATGGTTTCATAAACACCAAGTACTATGTTTTTCTCTATTGTGTCTTGTATACAAAAGGTCTGCTGTCTGCCCGGCTGAGCAGTGGACCAAGCGACCCTCTCTCCATATACTGTATGGTCACTGTCAATTAAATGAACTGCTCCTTGTTCTCTTGTATTGTTCAGGAGTCCCTTAAACATTTTGTCACAGAGAACGAGAATGAGAGAGAGGAAAAAGTCCCTGCACCCTCTCAACGTGGTACCTCTGGATTCTTTCTGTTCTATATGCCGGCGTCCACCGGAGTTGATCATTTTACCATAACTCCAGGCAGTACTCACTCAATTGATCGTTAGTCAGTCCGGTTTTTCTTGTGTGCAACCGATATTATTTCCACAGATCCCTGGCCCAACAACTGCAAATAGTTACGTACATTGCTTGGTACCAGGGAAGATACAAGGGTAGGCTCGCTGATCGTTTAGACAAGTATCACCATGTTAACTGGATTCTTTTATTTGGTGCGTGTTTTGAAAATAAATGTTTGTCACTGTTGTCACCCCCGAGAGTCCAGGGTAGTGGATACAGCAATAAACATCCGAGTTAAAACTACAATGTATTAACATAATTTAGAATATAAGAGATTAGTTATTGAAGCGAAGTGAAACATAAAGATGATCGCTTCTCCTGTGTCTGACAGCCCCGGTTCACATTTGTTATGCCTGTTGGCACTCTCGAAGCAGTGTTGTTATATGCAACGGTAACCCGGTTCTTTACCAAGCGTTTTGGCCGATGATTTATTTCAGGCAGATGCTATTGACAGGCGCTTGTAAACCAGTCCCTATTTATCCTCTGGGTTAATTGTCACTCCAGCTGCTGGACCCCAGGCTTTGCAGTGCTAATGTCTTCACTCCTTGCTGGAGAAATCTCACTGTGTTTCGTGTACCAAAATGTCTTTTCAATTGAAAGAGGGAATGTTCAATCTACTTTCGACTGACCTAAAGAGCCATTAGTTCAACTATGTACATAGTAGAAACTAAAAGCGCCTGGACAGTAGTTAGCAAACAACGATTTCACTTCGGGTCAACAGGTCATCTTTTAAAACGTAATATATTTACCAGGTCTGTCAAAATAACAGGTAGCTGACAAAGTATTCTACGATTCTATTTTATGGTCCTTCGTTTATCCTAATTGATATTTACAAAATGGCAAGTCTGACAAAGTCTATATTTACGATTAGTCATTGGAGACGCGAATAAAATAAATACCAATTTAAATCGAATCATGTTGTGAAAACAAACGATATCTGCAAAATATTAAAACGTAAATTTACTTCAGTGTGTATGCGAGGTGAGGAAAGATGCTTCCGGGAAGACCGTACCCACTTTAAAGTACATATAAAGAGGTGTGCAAACAGCTACTTACAGCGGTTACAAATGTAAGCATACAGGTTTCCCTTTATGTAAAATCCGCATAATAGGGTTGCGGTCGTTAAACAAATCCGTCAACCAAAGTAAGTTTATTTGTGGGCGCAGTTAAACTTTTGACTGGGCTTCCAACCGCAACATTGAAGAATAAAATAAACAGCAAGAGAAAAGATAAATAAACTTGTTCTGCAAGGCTGATGTGGCGCGACTTACTTGAGGAGGCACGGGCAATCCCCCAGAGGACTGGGCCTGCTTTGTGTTAAATGTTTAAAGATTTCAAGCGATGGAGCTTATTCTTACTGCAAACACTCTTATTTACAAGGTCAAGTATACCAGCACTCGACGGGTGCTTAAGAGTGTAATTATTTATCTAAGGGCGTTTGAGCGAGGATCAGGAACCCTGGCAGGAGCCCAGCCTGAATGCCCTCAAAGCCACTCAGAGTAGAAGACGTTACATTTATATGCATGGTTTCTCCGATGTATTTTGCCTTTTTTGTGATGATCCTCATCCTTGACCCTTTTCCCTTACTGCCGTGGAACTAAGTAGACATCTCGTGGATGCACACGGGTCAAACAAGTGGACCGGCTGCATTCCATAACACATTCGTTTTTTTGTTAAAAAGTGAATTATAACAAATTTTCTTACACATTATGCTCAGAGGTATGAACACTGGAAATGTGTAGATAACTCTGCTTTTAGTTGCATTTTGCAGCAACTAAAAGATAAATCTCCCAAAATATAATCACAAGAAAATTAAATGGTTCGTTGGAAACTTGATACAAAACATCCAGTATGGACTCAGTATGTCCGTCAATATTGCTTACTGAGCAATTGCAGTGTTGCGCCTCTCCTTGCATTAGAATTTTATTTTTCAATAAGGTGGTTGTTCGAATGATTTCTACAGCAACTTGCAATAAAAGTATGAAAGGCAGAAGAAATCCAATTATCCGAAAGTCAAAACTCGACCCAGCTGTCAGCTGTAAAAACAGCAAACTCGAAGTCCCTGGGAGAGTTATACACTCAAACAAAGTTCGCGAAACACCTTATTAATATTAACAGCGAAACGCCAACGTTTTCACGTCCACCCAACACACGCACAGAGTCTTAGGGCATTGTTTTAAACTAGATGACTCTTTATGGCTTCTATGAGAATACAACGTTAATGGCAACCTTACAAAATATTTTAAAAGAACAATTTCTATCAAAGCCAATTTTTATATCTTTCGCTTTCCAAAAATACATATTTAAAGATTTGTCAAATCTATATGTCGCATCTTATATTGTTCAATTGGTAACGTCGATCTTTCAATATAAATCAATTTCCCTTTAGTAAAAAGTATTGAAATTTTGCACCAGAGCCGGTGAAATCAATGCATTCACTTACTTCTCGATGCAAAACCAAAGCCATGTGGTTAAGTCTATATTTCAATAAATTATTCTCCAAATGTAACTTTATACACAAGCACACAACTACTGGTTAAAAAACACCAGTCATATAAGATTTATACTAGTTGCACCAGAGAATAATTTCATATCTCTGATGCAAACGAAATACAAACAAATCTTACCAGAATTAAAATTTATATAAAAAGTCTATAAATTGTCTTTTTTTAATATTGTAGATGGCAGTGCAGCGCTTCTTTCAAGAATATAAAAGTTGCATTTTTCAATTATAATCGGGCGATCAGTAGTAGTAGTAGTAAAATGGATGCCATCAAAGTCAAAACATTAGGCACTTGAACGGTGGAGGAGTTTCTAGCGCTTGAAGCGTACTTTTTCGTGCCTCTATTATTATTATCATCATCATAGCCGATAACGTTGTCTGCTGCCTCATCTTCATAGTCCCAGTATTCATCCGGCTCCATGTCCGAGCCACTACTGCCAGAGCTATGCTCGGGTCCAAAAAAACAAAGTCTGGCCATGTTGTCCTTAATCGCCTCGCAAATGGGGCGATCGGCTCCATCGCAGATGCATTCCTTGAGAAGCAAAGCTTTCGGGATAACCAGCATGCTCTCGATTACTCCCCGGCACTGATCTGTGCATTTGACGCCGTTGAAAAGTTTGCCGCAGTTCTGGAGGTAGCGGCGCATGGCGTTGTTGCACTGTGACTCCATCTCGCATTGCAGGCGGGCTTCGGTGCAGCCCATTACCCCGTCCCGGTTTCTGGTCCTCGGCAAGCAGGGCTCGATGGCACGCTTGGTGCTTTTGCACAGCTCGTCATGAACGCAGTCGCAGTTCTCCAGCATGGGTCCGTTCTGCGTTTGGTTGAGGTGGATGAGAGCCGACATGCAGTGGCTGGGACACCGCCTGGTCTCCAGGTTTAACACTGACCTGCAAGCCTCAGTGTACTGCTCGTAGGCAAAGCTGCAATCGGGCTCGACCTGGCACTGCAGGATAGCTTGCCAGCAAATCCGCCGGGCCAGCACGCCAGAGCTGCTGAAAACGATCAGCAAACAGACGAGAAGGTGCCCCCCGAATCGGATCAAGCCAGAGAGACTTGCCATCGTCTTGGTGTCTGAAAGGTTTGGAGTTTGCTATTTCTTTGCATAGGGGAGGCTTATGTCACGCATCCATTCAAAAGTCCTCTGCGACCGAAGCGAAAAGTTTCTTCTTTCTCGGTATTTGCCCCCAGAACGTCTAACTGCGTTCTCCTCGCCTGCCTTTCCGTCAACACACTGCATGCAATGCTTCGAAGAGTTTGGACTCCGTTTCTTTTTGCAGCAGACTTCCCTCCTCCCAACACACACAAAACCCCCAACGTGCTCTAATGCCTTGGCCAGCGGTTCCCAATATATGCAACAAGCTGCAAACCAACAGCGGGGCAGCCGCGACCTATCCCGGCTCCGGGCGCCGCCTCCACTCTTTGTGTCGCCACCACCCATTGGCCGAGAGTCGCAGATCCCGCCCCGTTCACTTGAGACGCCGGCTGTTATTGGTTGATATCTATGCTCATGTTGCGAGGTTGTAGAGGCTCAGGGTTGTCCCTCCCTCCCGCCGGGTTACCCCGCCCGCTGTTGCCGGATGACAGCTCCTGCCCCGCCATGAATACTCCCACCATAAGGTGCAATCCAAGCATCCTCTCACTGCAAGCTGCAGCGTGTGAATGACGGCTCCTTCAGCCAATCACAGCCCTGGATCCTGAGGCCGCGGCAGCGTCTGGTCCCGCCCCCTCCACGGCGTCTCCACCGGAAGCAGCGGCCGCCCGGCAGCGGGCGCTGCGCCTCCGCTTCCCTCATCATCATCATCATCAACATCATCATCATCATCACAACATCTACCCCTTGAAGATTACAGTTTGCCAAGAAGTACTTAAAAGAGCAACCACCGTTCTGGAAAAAAGGTCTTGTGGACAGATGAGACGAAGATGAACTTGTATCAGAGTGATGGCAAGAGCAAACTATGGAGGAGAGAAGGAACTGCCCAAGATCCAAAGCATCTGTGAAACACGGTGGTGGGGATGTTATGGCCCGGTCATGTATGGCTGCTGAAGATACTGGCTCACTTATCTTCATTGATAATACAATGGGCAGAGGAGGGCAGAGGTGGGCAGAGGAGATGGGGTAGCTCTGTTGGTAAGGGATGAAATTCAGTCCCTTGCGAGGGGTGACATAGGGACTGATGATGTTGAGTCACTGTGGATAGAGTTGAGGAATTGTAAAGGTAAGAAGACACTAATGAGTGTTATCATTGTCATGGCCATCCCTTGAGGTCGAAGATGATGGCCTATATTCCGAAGAACGAAGACGCCCATGCATGTGTTTGTTTAACATGTACTTGATGTTGCACTCCAAGAAGCACACGGTCCTTCACAAATCAATCAACTAATTCCAATGGCAAGGGAACCAAGGGAGATGATTGGAGCTGATAGATCTGTTGCAGCCTTCATCCGCCTTCACAGCCGTTGAGTTCAAGATAACTTTGTCCACCTGGTCCGCCGTTGAGGTCTTGTAGGTTCGATCGTTTTTATTCTGGACCCTCATCCTCGACCTTACCGCCATGGATAGCCCTATCAGAGCTAGTGCTTCCGACGGCATGCCTCTTGGAATCATGGGGGCACGCAAGCCTCTTCACCACAACAAGGTGAACGATCCGAAGAGGTGGGAGTTATCTACAGGCCCTCAAACAGTAGCCCGGATATAGGATGTTAGCTTCACCAGGAGTTAAAACTGGCATGTAACAAAGGTAATGCCACTGTGGTTATGGGGGATTTCAATATGCAGGTAGACTGGGAAAATCAGGTTGGTTCTGGACCCCAAGAAAGGGGGTTTGTAGAGTGCCTCCGAGATGTATTCTTAGAGCAGCTTGTACTGGAGCCTACCAGAGAGAAGGCAATTCCGGAATTATTGTTGTCCAATGATAAGGGAACTCAAGGCAAATGAACCACTTGGTGGTAGTGACCATAATATCATTAGATTTAATCTGCAATTTGAGAGGGAGAAGGTTAAATTAGAAGTGTCAGTGTTGCAGTTGAACAAAGGGGACTATGAAGGCATGAGAGAGGAGCTGGCCAAGGTCGACTGGGAAAGAAACCTAGCAGGAATGATGGTGGAACAGCAATGGCAAGAATTTCTGAACATATCCAGAAGATGCAGGATCATTTCATTCCAGAGGTCCCAGCCTTGGTCACCCTGGAGCCATGTCTCCGTAATCCCAACTATATCATAATCATTAATAACTATCTCCACATTTAATTCATCCACCTTATTACGTATACTCCTTGCATTGAGACACAAAGCCTTCAGGCTTGTTTTTACAACTCTCTTACCCCTTATACTAGTAGAGTAGTGATGGGAATTATGAGGATTAAAGAAGAGGAGGTACGGACACTTTTGAAAAATATAAAAGTGGATAAGTCTCCAGGTCCTGATAGGATATTCCCTAGGACATTGAGGGAAGTTAGTGCAGAAATAGCAGGGGCTATAACGGAAATATTTCAAACGTCATTAGAAACGGGGATGGTGCCGGAAGATTGGTGCATTGCGCATGTTGTGCCTTTGTTTAAAAAAGGTTCTAAAAGTAAACCTAGCAATTATAGACCTGTTAGTTTGACGTCTGTGGTGGGAAAATTAATGGAAAAGATACTTAGGGACAATATATATAATTATTTGGATAAACAAGGCCTGATTAGAAACAGTCAACATGGATTTGTGCCTGGAAGGTCATGTTTGACTAATCTTCTTGAATTTTTTGAAGAGGTTACCAGGGAAATTGATAAGGGCAAGGCTGTGGATGTTGTCTATATGGACTTCAGTAAGGCATTTGATAAGGTTCCACATGGAAGGTTGATTAAGAAGGTTAAATCGTTGGGTATTAATAGTGAGGTTGCAAGATGGATTCAACAATGGCTGAATGGGAGATACCAGAGGGTAATGGTTGAAAATTGTATGTCAGGTTGGAGGCCAGTGTCTAGTGGAGTACCCCAAGGATCTATGTTGGGTCCACTGTTGTTTGTCATTTACATTAATGATCTGGATGATGGTGTGGCAAATTGGATTAGTAAATATGCAGATGATACTAAGATAGGTGGTGTAGTTAATAATGAAGTAGAGTTTCAAAGTCTACAGAGAGACTTGGGCCTTTTGGAAGGGTGGGCTGAAAGATGGCAGATGGAGTTTAATGCTGATAAGTGTGAGGTGCTGCATTTTGGTAGGACAAATCAAAATAGGACGTACAGGGTAAATGGTAGGGAATTGAGGAATGCAGTGGAACAGAGGGATCTGGGAATAACTGTGCATTGTTCCCTGAAGGTGGAATCTCATGTGGATAGGGTGGTGAAGAAGGCGTTTGGTATGCTTGCCTTTATAAATCAGAGCATCGAGTATAGAAGTTGGGATGTAATGTTAAAATTGTACAGGGCATTGGTGAGGCCGAATCTGGAGTATGGTGTGCAGTTCTGGTCGCCAAATTATAGGAAGGATGTAGACAAAATGGAGAGGGTACAGAGGAGATTTACTAGAATGTTGCCTGGGTTTCAGCACTTAGGCTACAGAGAGAGGTTGAACAGGTTGGGTCTTTATTCTTTGGAGCGTAGAAGGTTGAGGGGGGACTTGATAGAGGTTTTTAAAATTTTGAGAGGGACGGACAGAGTTGACGTGGGTAGGCTTTTCCCTTTGAGAGTGGGGAAGATTCCAACAAGGGGACATAGCTTCAGAATTGAGGGACAAAAGTTTAGGGGTAACATGAGGGGTAACTTCTTTACTCAGAGGGTGGTGGCTGTATGGAATGGGCTTCCGGTGGAAGTGGTGGAGGCTGGCTCGATTTTATTATTTAAGAGTAAATTGGATAGGTATATGGATAAGAGGGGATTAGAGGGTTATGGTCTGAGTGCAGGTAGATGAGACTAGGTCAGGGAGAGTGGTCGGCGTGGACTGGTAGGGCCGGACAGGCCTGTTTCCATGCTGTAGTTATATGGTTATATGGTTAAGAAAGATTCTAAGGGGAGTAAGAGGCAACCGTGGCTGACAAGGGAAGTTAGGGATGGAATTAAACTAAAAGAAAAGATGTATAACAGAGCAAAGAGCAGCAGGAAGCCAGAGAATTGGGTAACTTTCAAAAGACAACAGAAGGTAACAAAACGGGCAATATGGGCTGAAAAGATGAAGTGCGAGGGGAAGCTGGCCAAGAATATAAAGGACAGTAAAAGCTTCTTTAGGTATGTTAAGAGAAAAAGATTAGTGGGTCGCTTCATGGTCGCAAATGTGGGTCGCTTCAAGGTAGAAACGGGTGAAATTATTATGGGTAACAAGGAAATGGTAGAAGAGTTGAACAGGTACTTCAGATCTGTCTTCACTGAGGAAGACACAAACAATCTCCCAGATGTACTAGAGGACGGAGAAATTTGCATTAGGCGAGAAATAGTATTGGGTAGACTGATGGGACTGAAGGCTGATGAATCCCCAGGGCTTGATGGTCGGCATCCCAGGGTACTCAAGGAGGTGGCTCTAGAAATCCTGGAAGCATTGGTGATCATTTTCCAATGTTCAATTGTTTCAGGATCAGTTACTGTGGATTGGAGGGTAGCTAATGTTATTCCACTTTTCAAGAAGGGAGCGAGAGAGAAAACGGGGAATTATAGACCAGTTAGCCTGACATCGGTGGTGGGGAAGAAGCTGGTCAATTATTAAAGAGGTAATAATGGCGCATTTGGATAGCAGTTAAAAGGATTGGTCCAAGTCAGCATGGATTTATGAAGGGGAATATAGAAGGATGAGGGGGGATCTTATTGAAACATAAGATAATTAGGGGATTGGACACATTAGAGGCAGGAAACATGTTCCCAATGTTGGGGGAGTCCAGAACAAGGGGCCACAGTTTAAGAATAAGGGGTAGGCCATTTAGAACAGAGATGAGGAAGAACTTTTTCAGTCAGAGAGTGGTGAAGGTGTGGAATTCTCTGCCTCAGAAGGCAGTGGAGGCCAGTTCGTTGGATGCTTTCAAGAGAGAGCTGGATATAGCTCTTAAGGATAGCGGAGTGAGGGGGTATGGGGGGAAGGCAGGAACGGGGTACTGATTGAGAGTGATCAGCCATGATCGCATTGAATGGCGGTGCTGGCTCGAAGGGCTGAATGGCCTACTCCTGCACCTATTGTCTATTGTCTAAATCCTGCTTGACTAACCTTCTGGAATTTTTTGAGGATGTGACAAGTAAAATGGATTAAGGGGAGCCAGTGGATGTCGTGTATCTAGACTTTCAGAAAACCTTTGATAAGGTCCCCCATGGGAGATTGGTGAGCAAAATTAGAGCACATGGTATTGGGTGTAGGGTATTGACATGGATAGAGAATTGGTTGGCAGACAGGAAGCAAAGAGTAGGAATAAATGGATCCTTTTCAGAATGGCAGGCAGTGGCGAGTGGAGTGCCGCAAGGCTCGGTGCTGGGGCCGCAACTATTTACAATATATATTAATGATTCGGATGAAGGATTTAGAAGTGCCACTTGCAAGTTTGCAGATGACACAAAGCTGGGTAGCAGTGTGAACTGTGAAGTGGATGTTAGGAGGTTGCAGGGTGACCTGGACAGGTTGAGTGAGTGGGCAGATGCATGGCAGATGCAGTATAATGTAAATAAATGTGAGGTTATCCACTTTGGCGGCAAAAACAAAGAGGCAGATAATTATCTCAATGGTGCCAGATTTGGTAAAGGGGAAGTGCAACAAGACCTGGGTGTCCTTGTACACCAGTTACTGAAAGTAAGCGCGCAGGTACAGCAGGCAGTGAAGAAAGCTAATGGCATGTTGGCCTTCATAATGAGAGGATTTGAGTATAGGAGCAATGAGGTCCTTCTGCAGTTGTATAGGGCCCTGGTGAGACCACATCTGGAGTAATATGTGCAGTTTTGGTCTCCTAATTTGAGGAAGGACATCCTTGCTATTGAGGCTGTGCAGCGTAGATTCACAAGGTTAATCCCTGGGATGGCGGGACTGTCATATGTGGAAAGATTGGAAAGACTGGGCTTGTATTCACTGAATTTCAAAAGGATGAGAGGGGATCTTATAGAGACGTATAAAATTATAAAAAGGACTGGACATGCTAGATGCAGGAAAAATGTTCCCAATGTTGGGGGAGTCCAGAACCAGGGGCCACAGTCTTAGAATAAAGGGGAGGCCATTTAAAACTGAGGTGAGAAGAAACTTTTCCACCCAGAGTGTTGTGAATTTGTGGAATTCTCTGCCACAGAAGGCAGCGGAGGCCAATTCACTGGATGAAATTAAAAGAGAGTTAGATAGAGCTCATGGGGCTAGTGGAATCAAGGGATATGGGGAGAGCCAGGCACAGGTTACTGATTGTGGATGATCAGCCATGATCACAATGAATGGCGGTTCTGGCTCGAAGGGCCTAATGGCCTCCTCCTGCACCTATTTTCTCTGTTTCTATGTTTCTATGTAACTGCTGATGGTAGTAGCATAATGAATTCTGAAGTTTATAGACACATCCTATCTGCTCAAGTTCAAACAAATGCCTCAAAACTCATTGGCCGGCAGGTCATTCTACAGCAAGCCAATGATCCCAAACATACTGCTAAAGCAACAAAGGAGTTTTTCAAAGCTTAAAAAATGGTCAATTCTTGAGTGGCCAAGTCAATCACCCGATCTGAACCCAATTGAGCATGCCTTTTTTTTGCTGAAGAGAAAATTGAAGGGGACTAGCCCCCAAAAACAAGCATAAACTAAAGATGGCTGCAATACAGGCCTGGCAGAGCGTCACCAGGGAAGACACCCAGCAAATGGTGATGTCCATGAATCGCAGACTTCAAGCAGTCATTGCATGCAAAAGATATGCAAAAAATACTAAACATGACTACTTTAATTTGTATGGCATTGCTGTGTCCCAAACATTGTGGTGCCTTGAAATGGGGGGACTATGTATAAACACTGCTATAATTTCTACATGGTGAAACTAAAATGTATAAAAATGGCCTTTATTAAAATCTGACCATGTGCACTTTAACCACATGTGATTTTTTTCTATAACAAATCTTAAATTGTGGAGTACAGCAGCAAATAAATAAATGATGGGTCTTTGTCCCAAACATTATGGAAGGCACTGAATGCTATCTATTTAGAAAGTGGAAATAATTTGGGAAATAATTTGGAATAACTTCTTCCCATTCCTTCTTTCCAGAGATGCTGCCTGGCCCGCTGAGTTACTCCAGCATGTTGTGTCTATCTTCAGTGTAAACCAGCATCTGCAGTTCCTTCCTTTACATGATTTGGAAACTCTGATTTGGAAACTTTGAATGTAATTTGCTAGCTCTTTGATCTTCTCGTCATTTTTTTTCTAATTCGGGCCAGGATGCCTTGTCTCATTTCACATTCCGTTTGTTGCAGCCCTCACTTTATTTCCCTTTCCCTTTTTAAATTTGCCTTTATTCTTGTTGTCCAACCACAAGTAAATTAACATCCATAGAAACGGCCTTGCGTGTTTATCATGTCACTTGGTACCTTCAAAGGTTTTTAATTCACAAAATTCGGGACAAGTTGTGTGGCCTTGTATGTGTTGTTTGGGAAGAACGGAAATTAAAAAATTTAACAAAACATTCTTAAGAATTTGTGCCATGTTCTTATCAGAAAATGATGTAAAGGTTACTTTCCCTAAATGAGAAAATGCATCCCAATGCATAAAATCTGAAGTACATTGAAAAGCAAGTAAATGATTTTGCTGCAATTTTAAAATAGCTACTCTAAGTATGATTTTTTTTTAAATGGATGGAGCCAAAATACGGTTGTTATAGTTAGATGCTTTTGGACACAAACAATCTATCATGTTCTGTAATAAATACATTTATTGATAACTAGACTTAAAGTACATGGTTCAACTAATTAGTGTGCTTTTCACACACACCCTCAATTCACATTTTCAAAGTAACATTTCAAAGCAAGTCAGGTACAATTGCAGGAAAATAAGCAATCATACTGTCACCCTAATAAATGGTTAACCAAAATTAACAGCTATCATGACAGAACACCTGTCTCATGTAGCATACTGTAATATATGCTTACATAATGAATGTCTAGCGCTTAGTTCACAAAGAGCAGCAAGATGCTAAATTGTGAGCTTAATTTTGAATTGCATTTTACTTCTGTGAAAATAATAAGTACACTCTGTTTCTTTATTTAAACATCACAGTTGATTAAATACGCAAAAGAAACAGAAGCGGATGTATGTAATTTGATGCCATGCATTTACTAACAGGCAAAGATCCAAAGTTCTTCTCTTGCTAAATAGTTTAGAATGAACTTCCTGTGGTGATTTGGCTGCAGTGGTCGTCACTTGGGATTTTGAAATTTTAGAGAAACTGTATAAGTACATTGCATGTTGATGGTGACATGAAAATATAAAACAATGCACTTTTGAGTCCAAACGGACTCTACAATAATTGGTTTCATGTAACTTAAAGCAGGTGAAAGGAGATGAATATTGATGTTAACCAAGGAATCTATGGAATCCAGGAATCTATTTTTAACTATTACTGTAGTATTCCAAGCAAGTTAAAGGATGTAAAGATCTAGGAGATTATAGGACCTTATGCAAAACACAGCAAGTCAGTATATGTGCCGAAAACAGGGACTTTCACCCGAAACATTAATTTGCCCATTTTTCCCATTCTCTGTCTTGCCTGCCATTTTGTACAATGCTGGGTATGCAGTTGTTTCAGTATTAAGCTCACTCACACTTCTTGGGCAGAAAACATATTTTCAGCATTTCTGTTAAAAAACAAATTCAACAGAACTGAAAATAGTTAGTTGAATGGGCAGTAAGTCTCCAGTAAAGATCAGATTGCTCTTCTAAAGATTAGCACATTTTGAATATTAAAATTAAAAAATGGGGAGAGGTGAACTGACTTGCACTATGTTTGGCATTAAATTCCAAAAAATGTGCTGAGGAACCTGAAGGCTCTCTGATCAACTGTAAGGGGAAGAACAAGCAAGTCAAGGGGAATTGTAGTAATGAATAAGAAGGCTGTGTGGACTTTGTGATGATAAGGATGATAAATTTAGGATGTGTGTAAGAGTGAAAGGATAATGGACAATTGGGATTGATGTGTAACAAGATGCAGGCAAATCAATTTTGGGTAAGTTAATGAATGGAGACTTGGACATTGGAGAAAGGGAGGCTGTAAATGCTGAACACAGTTGAAGATTTCAGAGGCATAGAGGCCATGATAAATGAAGAAAATAAGCCAAAGATGTTCCTTGGGAAGGGTAATCTTGTGGATAAGCTCCAAATTAATCTGAATGACAAAAGATTCTCACAGCCATGTTACAGCTGAAAAAATGGCCAGGAGAATTGAATCAATGTCAATAAGTATAATTTATTGTGGTATAAAGATAATTTTAAATACAAGTTATATATGTCTCTTTATCAGTCTGGATATGGAGCCTCCTTAATTTTGGAAGTGATTGAGGACTTACTACAGTGCGTGTTAGAAAACTGTCATCAGCAATAATGAAAGAAAGGCATAAAATGATGGAGGAATGATTTGGCTTTTAAGCAAGAAATGGCAAGCTGATATTACAGGGAATATTATTCTTAAAATGTAAAACTAAACAGGTATCAAAATTATCACATTTCTGAGGTCCCCTTATTTATCTCCCTGTTTCCAGGTGTGGATAATGCGAATTCATTATGGCCATTTCTCATTGCCAAGCTTTAAAACATTAGTGAGGTGCGAAAATCCCTGTTATCCAGTTGTTTTTTAGATGGTACATGGCCTTTTCAGTTTCTTGCCAGTCAACACTAGTGGCAAGGTTTGACGGACTAGGTTGCTTTGAGACGGAGTCAATGTTAGATTAATTGTTGAAGAGTGAACTTCCATTCCAGCTGGAGTTGGCTCCCTCTTTGACCCTAGATAGACACAACATGCTGGAGTAACTCAGCAGGACAGGCAGCATCTCTGGAGAGAAGGAATAGGTGATATTTCGGGTTGAGACCTTTCTTCAGACTGACGTCAGAGGGGAGGGTGATAAGGAAGTGTGAAGGTGTGAAAGCAGGACAAAGGGAATGATCAAGGAAAATGTAGAATAGATTGTTAGTTGAGGGAAGGTAACAATAAAGCAAACAGATAAAATGTAGTCAGAGACAGTAAGATTGATCGGAGAACTGGGAAGGGGGAGGGATGGAGAGAGGGAAGGTAAGGGCTACTTGAAGTTAGAGAAGTCAATGTTCATACAACTGGGGTGTAAGCTGCCCAAGCGAAATGTGAGGTGCTGTTCCTCCAATTTGTATGGGGCTCAAATTGGAGGAACAACATCTCATATTTTTGATATTTTCGCATTGTTTTGATGCAAATGTATCGGGTGTTGGTGAGTTTTCACCTGGAGTGCTGGATACAATTTGGTTTCTTCCTGTATCCCAAACTGTTCATAAGTTAGAAATTAAGAAAATATGTGTAGCAGGGAATTGCAGAAACAGTTGTGACGGAAGGGCATGGTGACACTGGAAGAGTGGCAGTCAGCTGGCCTCACTGACTCAGTGAGTGAGCAAGTGAGTCAGCTCAGCAAACACTCTCACTTCTGCTCAGCCCCTGATTGTTACTGATTGGTGTGGCTCAGGGGATGGGGGTGGGAGAGGACAGGAGGGGGGTGTTGACAGTGGGAGAGAGGATTTGGCGCATTCCCACCAGGAGAAAGATGTCTGAAACTGCCCAGCATCTAGTAAATCCATCCTCATCCATCCCGCTGGTCTTCCAAACACTCGTTTGTTTGTGAGGTATGTCTAGAAGTCTGGTGTTCCTAACCCATGGATGCCGTGTAGTTTCAGAATGTGGAATCACCCCTTTAAAAAGCTGAGATGTAACGCATTCTCTCAGAGGGACTGTTCGGAAATCTTTACTGCAGAATGCTGTACAGGGGGAGTCGTCGAATATATTTAAGGTGGAAGTTGACAGATGTTTCAACTACCAGGGAGTAAGGGGTACATGACAAGAATGGGAATGCGATATTAAGGCCAAACTATGATACTATTCAATGATGAAGCAGGTCTAGGAAACAATTGACCTATTCCCCTCTCTGCTCTTGTTTCTTATGTTCCATCCTGGGAGTAAAATGTGAAATGATTTCAAATGTAGACTAGTTAATTATATTGCTTTCGGCAGCATAATGTATTTTAGTCATCAGAACTCTTCTGTTATGACAAAGGGTCTCCAACCCAAAATGTTGACACTGTTTCTCTTCCCATAGATGCAATCTGATCTGCTGAATATTTCCAGCATTTTCTGTTTTGGTTTTAGATTTCCAACAAATGCATTTTTTCCCCAATTTTCATCCTGCTGGTTCAGCTTGTGAGGTTGTGTGCAGTTAAAAGTAGTAGTACTACATTTTAGTATCAGAATTGACATGAATTCAAAGCCAGTCTTGTAATAATCATACAAATCCAGAAAATCATTCATTATGCATTAAAATGGCGGCGCTGCCATAGCAGTTGCGGCTTACCTGCGGTCCATTTGTCTTTGTGTTTTTGTTGTTTTTTTGTCTTAATTGTAGTTGTGATGTGGTGTTTTTGTGTTTGTGTACTATGTGTGTATGTGGGGGGGAGGGGGGAACTGTAAAATTGTAAATAGGTGTCCCTTCCGAACGGAGACCCGACCTTTGTTTACTGGGCCGTGTCTCCGTTCCTGCCGCGGCCTACCATCGGCCCAACTCCTGGAGCTGGCTGCCTCCAGGGCTCTGGTTCGCAGAGCCCGCGGATCGGACTTACCATCACCGGAGCCGGCCGTCCTCGGAGGCTGCGGGAGCGGCTGCGACTTGCCTTAGGCTCGGGCCGCGTGGATGCCGACATCGGGAGCTCCGGCAGCGGCAGCGGGTTCGCCCGCCCCGGATCGCGGGGCTTGGGTCGCGGACATTTCACCGTCCGGCGCGGCCTAAGATATGCCGCGGGATATTTCTCTGCTGGGCGGGGGCTTCAATGTCGGGAGCCACGACCGCCCCGACGTGCAGCAACAGCGTGTTCGCCTGCCCCGGATCGGACTTATCATCGGCGGAGCCGGCCGTCTTCGGATGCTGCGGGAGCGGCTGGGACTCGCCTTAGGCTCCGGCCGCTGCGGACCGTCCGGCGCGGCCTGCAACCACAACAACCTGACTGCGGGAGAAGACGGCAGGAGAAGGGAAAGACATTGTGGCCTTCCATCACAGTGAGGAGAGGACTGGAGGAGACTCACTGTGATGGATGTTTCTTTGATGGATGTTTCTTTTTTTGTGTGTTTTTGGGGTTGTGTAATTTTAATGCCTATTTAATGCTTTTATTGTTGGACTGGGTTTTTGGGGTTGTGTAATTTTAATGCCTATTTAATGCTTTTATTGTTGGACTGTGGGTGACTGAATTTCGTCCAATATTGGATGACAAATAAAGCTATCTTGAATCTTGAATCTCTTGAAACACACTAGGACCAAAAAAGAGATGTGAAAGGTAGATAAAGTACAACCAAAATGGAAAATCAGAGTGAAGACATGTCATTGGTGAGTCTGAAAAAGAGTCTCGATCCGAAACGTCACCCATTCCTTCTCTCCAGAGATGCTGCCTATCCCGCTGAGTTACTCCAGCATTTTGTGTCCATAATCATTGGTGAAAGGTAGGCTATGTAAGCAATCATAGGTGACAGTGCTTTCTGATGCTCATTGCTGGCTATACCTTTTAAAAAAAATTTGCGGTGGAAAGCGTGACAGATCTATTTGCGGAACCTCCTATTATGGCTTCAGTTACCATAACAGTGGAATTGGTCATGCAAGGTAAATTATCAGTCGACACAAAGTCTGAAGTTTCCCTCAATCAGCCTCAGGATACAAGTTGCTCACTGTATTTAACAGAACACTCAGAACTGAACTACGAAGATCACAGCAAAGAATTTTAACAAGCAGGTGATGAGTTTCCTGGCCCTGCCCCTTGAACACATCTAATCGCACTTTATTGACTGGAAATTTCAGAGGTATGATTAAGAATTCACCAAGAAATACTTTTTTTTAAACCACAATAATGTATCCTTATGGAAATATTTTACTAAAGCACAGTACATATCATTTTAGATGTGAAGTCCACAAAGTAGATATCAAACTTGAGATGCAGGAATGATTTGGCCAGAACATGGCAGTGGGCCAGGAAATATAAACACACAATGGACTCCAATCTCTCTGTACATAACTAAATGAGTAACCTACAGCAAATAAAGGAATGCAGTAATAAACTCAAACACCATCCAACAAAATGATTATGAATCTCAAATTGAATGCATTTAAGAATCAGAAATTACAATGTAAAACAGACATATGTTTTACAATTTTGCTAGGGTGCATTCAGCCAAGATGAGCTCCCTTAATATATGTACTGATGTTACATGTTCATGTCGATTTATTCACAAAATGCTGGAGTAACTCAGCAGGTCAGGCAGCATCTCGGGAGAGAAGGAATGGGTGACGTTTCGGGTCGAGACCCTTCTTCAGTCTGAAGAAGGGTCTCGACCCGAAACGTCACCCATTCCTTCTCTCCCGAGATGCTGCCTGACCTGCTGAGTTACTCCAGCATTTTGTGAATAAATCGATTTGTACCAGCATCTGCAGTTATTTTCTTATATTACATGTTCATGTGATAGTTTTAATACCCATTCAACAGATTTCACGTTATAAAATCTGCTCTACCTAATCACAGGCTCTTTCCCAAATTTACACAGACCTTAAAATAAGTGGTAATCAGCCACGTTATTGATAACTTTGATAATTCTTGATAACCGTCTTCACTGTCTGCAATATAAGCAAGGCTTGCTCAAGGGGTGCAGCCCTGTCGAGGGAAGTGCCCTGTGAGTAAAGTGCGAGTCTTTGGCTGCGAGTCTTCGGCGAGGAGGCTGAGGGAGGACGCCACACCAAACGCCAGAGAGGGAGAGATGAAAGAAGGAAATGTCATGCAAGCTGATTCAGTGTGATGCTTGCAGGATGTGGGAGGTCAAGGACACTGCTGGTGCCTCTGGCTGCTACAAGTGCGAGAAGTGTACCCAGGTACAGCTCCTGAAGGACCGTGTTGGGGAACTGGAGAAGCAAGTGGAAGACCTCAGGTTCGTCCGAGAAACTGAGTCGTTCCTCGACAAGTCTTACTGTGAGATTGTTACATCGAAAGTACTGGAAGAGAGAAGGTGGGTGATGGTGAGAAATGGAAGGAAACATGGAATGCAAAGGCCCCTGGGTGTTGTACCTCTTGAGAACAGGTTCACCCACTTGGAAGCTGTCGGGGAAGAAGACGTTGCCACACTGGCAGACTGGCTTGCGAAGCAAAAAGTGCTGTTGAGCCAAAACCAAAGAGGCCGACGTCAGGCAACGCTGTGGTAGTAGGAGACTCCATTGTGAGAGATACGGACAGGGGTTTCTGCGGCAACAGACGGGATTCGAGGATGGTGTGCTGCCTCCCTGGTGCCAGGATCCAGGATGTCACGGACAGAGTGCAGGAAATCCTCAAGGGCGAAGGTGAACAGCCGGAGGTGGTAGTGCATGTTGGCACAAACGATGTCGGAAAGAAGGGGATGAATATTCTGCAGCGTGACTTTAGAGAGCTCGGAAAAATGCTGAAATGCAGGACCTCCAGGGTGGTTATCTCCGGTTTACTTCCAGTTCCTCGTGCTGGCGAGAGCAGGAACAGGGAGATACAGGACCTGAATGTTTGGCTGAGGAAATGGTGCAGGGGGCAGGGAATTAGATTTTTAGATCACTGAGATCTGTTTTGGGGTAAGGGGGAAATTGTACAAAAGGGACGGATTGCACCTTAACAGGTGGCGGACCAGCATTCTGGCGGGCAGGTTTGTCGCTGCTACACGGGTGGATTTAAACTAAGGGGGGGGTGGGTCAAATGTGATAGTCATGGATGGAGTTAAAGGGAAAGAGAGTAAAGGGATAGTTAATGACCCCAGAATTAACAGGAAAGAAAACTCACAAACGGATAGGAGAGTATGGCCAAGTGCAATAGGGATTGATGTGAAGGGTGAGATGAGTAAGGAATTAAAAGTATAGTATATGAATGTGCGAAGTAGATGAAGTAAAGTAGATGAGCTTGAGGCTCAGTTAGAGGTTGGTAGATATGACATTGTGGGGATTACAGAGACGTGGCTGCAGGAGGATCGGGCCTGGGAACTTAATATTCAGGGTTATACATCCTATAGAAAGGACAGGCAGGTGGGCAGAGGCAGTGGGGTATCTCTGCTGGTGAGGGATGAAATTCAGTCCCTTGCGAGGAAAGACATAGGGACTGATGAGGTAGAGTCACTATGGATTGAGTTGAGGAATTGTAAAGGCAAGAAGACACTAATTGGTGTTATCTACAGACCCCCAAATAGTAGCCCAGATGTAGGGTGTAAGATGCAGCAGGAGTTAAAACTGGCATGTAAGAAAGGTCATGCCACTGTGGTGATGGGCGATTTCAATATGCAGGTAGACTGGGAAAATCAGGTTGGTTCTGGACCCTAAGAAAGAGAGTTTGTGGAGTGCCTCCAAGATGGATTCTTAGAGCAGCTTGTAATGGAGCCTACCAGAGAAAAGGCAATTCTGAATTTAGTGTTGTCCAATGAACCAGATTTGATAAAGAGAACTCGAGGTAAAGGAACCACTTGGAGGTAGTGATCATAATATGATTAGTTTTAATCTGCAATTTGAGAAGGAGAAGGTTAGATCGGAAGTGTCAGTGTTGCAGTTGAACAAAGGGGACTATGAAGGCATGAGAGAGGAGCTGGCCAAGGTAGACTGGAAAGGGATCCAAGCAGGATTGATGGTGGAACAGCAATGGCAGGAATTTCTGAGCATAATCCGGAATATGCAGGATCATTTCATTCCAAAAAGGAAGAAAGATTCTAAGGGGAGTAGGAGGCAACCGTGGCTGACAAGGGAAGTTAGGGATTGAATAAAACGAAAAGAAAAGATGTATAACACAGCTAAAGAGTAGCCGGAAGCCAGAGGATTGGGAAACTCATAGGACAACAGAAGATAACAAAACGGGCAATACGGGCTGAAAAGATGAAGTACGAGGGGAAGCTGGCCAAGAATATAAAGAAGGACAGTAAAAGCTTCTTTAGGTATGTTAAGAGAAAAAGAGTAGCAAAGTCAAATGTGGGTCCCTTGAAGGCAGACACGGGTGAAATTATTATGGGTAACAAGGAAATGGCAGAAGAGTTGAACAGGTACTTCGGATCTGTCTTCACTAAGGAAGACACAAACAATCTCCCAGATATACTGGAGGACAGAGGATCTAGTGGGGTAGAGGAACTGAAAGAAATTTTCATTAGGCAAGAAATAATATTGGGGACACTAATGGGACTAAAGGTTGATAAATCCCCTGGACCTGATGGTCTGCATCCCAGGGTCCTCAGGGAGGTGGCTCTAGAAATAGTGGACACATTGGTCATCATTTTCCAGTTCAAAAGATTCAGGATCAGTTCCTGTGGATTGGAGGATAGCTAATGTTATCCTACCTTTCAAGAAAGGAGCGAGAGAGAAAATGGAAATTACAGACCAGTTAGCTTGACTTCGGTGGTGGGAAAGATGCTGGAGTCAATTATTAAAGAGGTAATAACGGTGCATTTGGATAACAGTATAAGGATTGTTCCAATTCAGCATGGATTTATGAAAGGTAAATCATGTTTGACTAATCTTCTGGAATTTTTTGAGGACGTGACAAGTAAAATGGATAAAGGGGAGCCAGTGGATGTAGTGTATCTAGACTTCCAGAAAGCCTTTGATAAGGTCCCACATGGGAGATTGGTGACCAAAATTAGAGCTCATGGTATTGGGGGTAGGGTGTTGACATGGATAGAAAATTGGTTGGCAGACAGGAAGCAAAGAGTAGGAGTAAACGAGTTCTTTTCAGAATGGCAGACAGTGGCGAGTGGAGTGCCGCAAGGCTCGGTGTTGGGGCCGCAACTATTTACCATATAAATGATTTGGAAGAGGGAATTAGAAGCAACACGAGCAAGTTTGCGGATGACACAAAGCTGGGTGGCAGTGTAAACTGTGAAGTCGATATTAGGAGGTTGCAGGGTGACCTGGACAGTTTGAGTGAGTGGGCAGATACGTGGCAGATGCAGTATAATATAGATAAATGTGAGGTTATCCACTTTGGCGGCAGAAACAAGGAAGCAGATTATTATCAATGGAGTTAGGTTAGGTAAGGGGGAGGTGCAGCGAGACCTGGGTGTCCTTGTACACCAATCACTGAAAGTTGGCATGCAGGTACAACAGGCAGTGAAGAAAGCTAATGGAATGTTGGCCTTCATAACAAGAGGATTTCAGTATAGGAGTAAAGAGGTTCTTCTGCAGTTGTATAGGGCCCTGGTAAGACCACATCTGGAGTATTGTGTACAGTTTTGGTCTCCTAATTTGAGGAAGGACATCCTTGTAAGTGAGGCAGTGCAGTGTAGGTTCACGAGATTAATCCCTGGGATGGCGGGACTGACATATGAGGAAAGATTGAAAAGACTCTGCTTGTATTCACTAGAGTTTAGAAGGATGAGAGGGGATCTTATAGAAACATATAAAATTATAAAAGGACTGGACAAGCTAGATGCTGGAAAAATGTTCCCAATGTTGGGCGAGTCCAGAACCAGGGGGCATTGTCTTAGAATAAAGGGGAGGCCATTTAAAACTGAGGTGAGAAAAAGCTTTTTCCCCCAGAGTTGTGAATTTGTGGAATTCTCTGCCACAGAGGGCAGTAGAAGCTAAATCACTGGATGGATTTAAGAGAGAGTTAGATAGAGCTCTAGGTGCTAGTGGAATCAAGGGATATGGGGAGAAGGCAGGCACGGGGTGTTGATTGGGGACGATCAGCCATGATCACAATAAATGGCAGTGCTGGCTCGAAGGGCCGAATGACCTCCTCCTGCACCTATTTTCTATGTTTCTATGTTTGTAATATCACCTATTTTAGAGTAATCTGCAAATTTACTAATCCTGCCTTGTACATTCTCACCCATTCGTACGACAAAGTCAATTCTGCTTCCAGTTAGCCAGCTCTTCCTGGATCCCAGGTGATCTAATCTTCCAGAGGACCTTAGCATGGGGATCATTATCAAATTGTTGAAGTAATTGTAGACTGCATCTATGGCATTATCCTCGTCAACCATCTTGGTTACTTCTTCAAATTCAGTCAAATTCATGAGAGACGATTCAAATTACCTCCCTGGTGCCAGGGTTTAAGACATCATGGACCGGCTTCAGAACATCCTAGTGAGGGAAGGCTATCAACCGGAAGTAGTTGTGCACGTGGGTACGAACGACATCGGGAGAAAGAGGAAGGAGATACTGCAACGTGAGTTTAGAGAGTTAGGAAGAAGACTGAGAAGTAGGACGTCGAAGGTGGTTGTACCTGTGAGAGATTGAAGATGTCAGTGAAGACTGTGGCCATTTGATTGACGCATAATTTCAGAACACTTCCAAGCTCACTGCTTTCTGAGAGTTTACCCTCTTTAAAGCATATCTGACTATTGTCACCAAGATGTATGGGAAAGTGCCAGCAGGGGATGGGGAGACAAGTTTTTGTGGAGCTTTGTTTGTCTGTTCAAATGGGCGTAAATAGCATGAGTTCATCCGGTAGAGGTCAAGTCTATTGTCATAAGTTCAAGCGTGCCTAGGTGCAGGTCTAGGTACAATAAAAACGTCTTGCTTGCAGCAGCATCACATTTTCACGGAAACAGATCTGAAGGCCTTCTACATGATGTTGTGTTATGGAAGTGCGAGAAGTGCAAAATTCTGCAGAAAACGCACATCATGGAAGGATGCAATTGATACTGCATTCTCCAAAGAATGAAAGATTGCAGCTCTGGTGGCTGTAGCCAGGATTCTAATCTCTGCCAAACATGATTCTATTGCTGTCTCCCAAGGATCACCTGATTTACTCAGCAAGCAACTTGATCAGTGGCAGTGCACTTACCTCTAGGGCTTCAGCACAAAATCTAGGCTAACACTCGTGCACAGAAATGAAGAACTTACACTGTCAGGAGTGCTGCCTTGCAGACAAGGCATTAAATTAAGATTATTGCAAAAGATACATGGCAACATTTTGAGAAGTAGTTCTGAATAATATTTATACCTTAACTAACACCCACAATCTTAGAATTTCTCTGCTTGTGAGGCCTTCTCTGTGCAAATTGGTTGCCATTCTTCCCATTTATGAAAAAAAGTAAATAATTGGTTGTAATTGGTTTGAGGGATCTAGAGGTGGTGAAAGGCATTTTATAAAACAAATCTTATTTTCCTTGGAACAATCAAAGGGAATTGTACCCGAGATCCAGTAAAACAACAATAGATTATTTCTAATGTATTGCTACCTTTTAGGACAGCTGCATTTTTAGCATATTTGGTTCTCGTTCACAGAGTACCATATCCCAGTGGTGCAAGGGAGATGGAGACACAAAGATGCTGGAATTTTGAGTAATTCACAAAGTGCTAGAGTAATTCAGTGAGTGAGAAATAATCTGTGGAGGGAATGGATAAGTGACACTTCAGGTCAGGACTCTACTTCGAAGTGAAGAAAGTCCCAACCTGAAATGTCATCCTAGTCATTCCTTGCACAAATGCTGCCTGACCCACTGAGTGACTTCAACACTGTGTTTTTGTATAAGGAAGATGTCTAGTTTGTCGAAGGGATAAACTCCAAAGTTAAAGCAAGCATCTCCTGCTGGTGAGTTTGCACACCCTGCCAAAAGTGTATCTACCTTATGCGAGGCACGTTGCTAGTGAACAAGAAGGAAACTCAGATGCAAACATTTGTCTGCAAACATCCTACTTGCCCAACAATACATTAAAATTATGTTTCAAAAACAAAGCATGGACATTTCTTCTGCATTCATAAACATTTATAAATTTTACTCTGTTTAAGAATTTGTTCATGTTTATTCAACCCTGACGCAAAGAATGCCCCACAATCAACAAAAAGCATGAAGTTGCAGCCTTTGGATCAGAAACAGAGATTTCTGTTTATGGCAATTCTTGTTGATGGAGACACTGGTTTCAAAATAATTTGAACCAAGCACAAATCATCTGTTGCTGCCCTCAGATACATCTTGGCAGCCACCCACATACAGCTGTCACCAACGGTTTAAGTAAGGGACCCGAGAGACTGAATGTCAGAATTTAAATAACTTGTCCCAATGTCAATGACTCATGATCATGGATGCATTATTAGAAGTAAAATTTCCATAGTGACTGATTTAGAACATAAGTTATGTGTTATCTCTTCCCCCAGAGGGTTGCATGGCTGCAAAGTTCACTTTCTGGGTTTGTGGTTGCAAATTGAACATTAGCTTGAATAACTGGATGAAGAAAATTTCAATGAAGAGATCGCAGCATTACAGGGTTATTGAAATTGTGTATGAAAGGCAATCGGAAGCAGTCACTGAGGTGGAAGTTAAATGTTGATATGGACCAGTTTAGTGCAACACCATGTTTCCATGTTGCCTCTGTTTTAATACCAATTCCCCTTTACTTTTGAAGGTCCAATTTGTGCTTTGATTGATGGTCTTCTGCATCAGCATTTCTATATGTTCGAGGATTGATGCTTCACTTGTCATGCCCCTTGTGAGAAGCATTTGATAGCCAGCTAGAGCTGCATTTGAACAAACAGCACATACATGTATCAAAATGTTAAAATAAAGCCAGGTGAAGTTAAGCCCACAAATATTTAACCTAATGTTGCAAGTTCTGCTTAAGTAACCTTGCAGCAAATGAAAATTATTGGATCATTCATTATGGTCTGCTTAGGTTTAGCTTTATTATTATCAGATGTACAGTGGTACGTTGAAAAGTTTTGCTTTGCACGCTACCCAAACAGATCAGATATACAAAACATAAATGCAATCAAGTTAAAATCAATAGATTGATCAAAGGGGAAGATATAGAATGCAGTGTATACTGTAGTTCTCAGATTGTAGCACATGAGACCATTGACAAAGTCCAATTTCCACACTGGGGTAGAGGTGAATCTGACATTGCCCTAGCATATGGAAGGACTGTTCAATAGCCTGATAACTAGAGGAAGAAGCGGTTCCTGGCTTTGGTGGTGCACATTTCAAGGTTCTGTATCTGCTGCCAGAAGGGATCAGGGAAGAGAAGGAATAACGGATAGGGACAAGTCTTTGAATATGTTGGCTGCTTTTCCGAGGGAGCGTGAAGTGTGGATGGAGTCAGTGGTGGGAAGTTTGGTCTGTGCGATGGACCAGGCTACATCTACATCTCTGCAATTTCTTACGGTCTTGGGCAGAGCTGTTCCCAAACAAAGCTGTGATGCAACCCAACAGTATGCTTTCTAAGGTGCATCTGTAGAAGTTTGTAAGAGTCCTTGGAGACATGTGGTATTTCCTCAGTCTCCTCAGGAAGTAGAGATATTTATGTGTCTTCTTGGCTGTCGTATCAATGTAGTTGGTCCGCGACAAATCATTGGTAATATTGGCAAGAAAGGAACTTGAAGTACCTTGAATTGTTGGTAATTTATTGCATTATTGATTATTGTATATTTATTTGTTGTGTCATTGCGTTAATAGTCTTATAAAACTGCAGCAAATATGATTTTTGTTGTTTTGTTCCTGGTGCATCTGGCAATTAAACACTCTTGATTCTTAAGATGACCCCATCAAGACAACAAAAATGAATTAAAAAGATGTAAGATTAATTAACGATTCTTGCAATTAAGAATATTGGAGTGAAATAAGAAGGGATGAATCTGACAGGGAATGACATAGAAAATATCCAGATCAATGTGTTCCAGAATGCCCAGGAGGAAGGTGATATGTTGTTTTTAATATCTGTACTGTGCTTGATTGGGACAAAGAAGAAAGTCAAAGACCGACAGGTCAGATTGGGAATGGACGAGGATTTAAAGCAATGAGCCACAGATGCATTAAGGACAGCATCTGAACCTAATCTATGTTTGGTGTCCACCATATGAAGGAGTCAGAAGTGAGTGTGATGAACAAATGAGACAGGATTTGAAGAGGCAATGGACCCTCACAAAGGAAATGAGTTGGAGATGTAATTTGTAACTATATTAAATTTAAAGAACTCAAATGTTAGAAATTGGTCTGGCAGATGTTAAGATTAAACAGAGAAAGCAAGAGAGTCTAGCCATTGTGGAGAGAATGGTGAGAATGCAAACATGAGATGCAAATTAGATGAAACAAAATGAGAACATTTCGAGAATCTCCACTGTTATTTAGTAAATGTTTATCTCGACATTTTCTTCTGCATGGAAGTAACAAGTTCACAAACCTCTGCAAAGTATTTTTAAACTAATATTTTACTCTTCATAATATTGTGTGCTAGAATACGTATCTGAAAGTTGTCTGCAGTGGCAGGTTGGTTATTAGATTTGTTGATTATGGTGCTGAACAATGCACTTTCTTCGAAATGGGATAAGACCACAGCTGGGTGGAAAAGCACAGCTGCAGAATGCTCACTCTTCCCACATTTCTCATTCCAGATCTGGCATCACAGCAGTATAGTACTCCATTGAAAATTATTTTTTAAGTATGTGTATTGGTGAAATACAAACCTCGTCCAATGATCACACACATGCCAGTATGCAGCTGCCATTAGTGTATGGTGACCAGAAGCAGACACCATGGCTGTAACTTCCCCCTTCAGAGCTAAGGGGACAGCTAATATGCCATATTACCAGCAAGGCCAGCTAACATCCTTCTTTGGGTATTTCTTGTATTACCCAGAGATACAGAACAGTTTACTCACTAATCCATTTGAAGGAGCTGAAGTGAAGTTTTTATGTTCAATACTAAATTACTGGTGGTGGATTTGGCGTATTTAACTTGGATACCATTCTCGCAAGTGTACATTTTTAATTTGTTTATATTTCCATTCCTTTTGTGTGTTTAAATAGGCAGGCTTTTACACATGTTACACATCACGCCAAAGCTCCGTGTGCAAAACCACACTATCTCAGTAATTTACAAGAATCATTTGTGATTATTTTATTTAACTTCAGAAAATTTGAACTGAGACAAAGGCATCTTTTAAAACCATTAAAATTTCAAACGTTTTGGACATATTCAATAAAGAATATTTTGTTGGTTGCTCTATCTATCCTATTTGCTTTGGTAAATAGCAGCACTGGTAGTAAGGTTGAAAACATTTGAGGATCATGAATCTATATATGCCACAAATCTTGGATGAGCTCCCAAATGAGGATGTTACAAAAACCTAGAAGGGCTTTTCAAGAGTTACAAATTAGAGTTATACAACTTGGGATCAAAGGAAACGGTTGATAAACGGGTGGTCAGACCAGACTGCTAAAAAAAGGTGCAAACTCTAGCTCTTTCAAAATGGCACAGTCTAATAGCTTCATGTGGGGACTGGCAAATTAAGGAATCCAGGGAAACCATGCCCTAGACTCTATATTGAAGAGACAATGTGCAGAGCAGCTGTGAGTATAGAGATTGCATTTTAAAGATGAGGCATTTTCAGACGGGGCATAATTCCAAGGCACAAGCAAACAAACCCACAGAATAATAGTGGCATGGTTTTCTTCTTCTCTGTCAAAGTCCCCTGGATGTTAAGAGTGTGTTTGGTCAGAAACCAGTCAGTCATGTGAATGAAACACTGCAAGTCAAGTAGGTGTGAAAAATTGGGAGACCATGCCACCCACCTCACAGTGCTTGTTCCTAGTTCTCTAATTGTCAGTGGCTTGGGTATTTTGTGTGGGCTGTGGAATATAACTGTGCGAAAGATGGTATCCATGTTCAGCACAAAGGACGAGGGACAAGGGCATAAAATGGTCCTTCTGTTGCACAATACACATGGTAGAAATGGAATACAAGGAGTGGGAAACAAAAATATCAAATAGCATCTGTCACACAGCTGAGGACGATGATGTATACAGTGCATTTAAGCCTCCAGTTAGTTTAGTTTATTGTCACATGTACCGAGGTACAATTAAAAGCTTTTGTTGCATGTTAACCAGGTAGCAGAAAGACAATAATTTATTATAATCGAGCTATTCACAGTGTACAGATGCATGATAAAGGGAATAACGTGAATAACGCAAGATACTATAAAGCCAATAAAATCCGATCAAAGATAGTCTGAGGGTCTCCAATGAGGCAGATAGTAGTTCAGGATAGCTCTCTAGTTATGATAGGATAGTTCAGTGGCCTGATAACAGCTGGGATGAAACTGTCCCTGAATCTGGAGGTGTTAGTTTTCACACTTCTATACCTTTTCCCCCAATGAGAGAAGAGGGAGTGGCCAGGGTGCGACTCATCCTTGATTATGCTGTTTGCCTTGCCGAGGCAGCGTGAGGTATAAATGGAGTCAATGGAAGAGATGTTGATTTGTGTGATGGTCTGGGCTGTGTCCACAATTGGATGAAGGGATTAAAAGTACCATTAGCAAATTTGCAACTGTGAGGAAGATGCTATGAGGTTGCAGGGTGACTTGGACAGGTTGTGTGAGTGGGCGGATGCATGGCAGATGCAGTTTAATGTGGATAAGTGTGAGGTTATCCACTTTGGTGGTAAGAATAGGAAGGCAGAGTATTATCTGAATGGTGTCAAGTTAGGAAAAGGGGGCGTACAACGTGATCTGGGTGTCCTAGTGCATCAGTCACTGAAAGGAAGCATGCAGGTACAGCAGGCAGTGAAGAAAGCCAATGGAATGTTGGCCTTCATAACAAGAGGAGTTGAGTAAAGGAGCAAAGAGGTCCTTCTGCAGTTGTACAGGGCCCTAGTGAGACTGCACCTGGAGTACTGTGTGCAGTTTTGGTCTCCAAATTTGAGGAAGGATATTCTTGCTATTGAGGGCGTGCAGCGTAGGATTACTATGTTAATTCCCGTAATGGCGGGACTGTCATATGTTGAAAGACTGGAGCGACTAGGCTTGTGTACACTGGAATTTAGAAGGATGAGAGGAGATCTTATCGAAACGTATAAGATTATTAAGGGGTTGGACACGTTAGAGGCAGGAAACATGTTCCCAATGTTGGGGGAGTCCAGAACCAGGGTCCACAGTTTAAGAATAAGGGGTAGGCCATTTAGAACTGAGATGAGGAAAAACTTTTTCAGTCAGAGATTTGTGAATCTGTGGAATTCTGTGCCTCAGAAGGCAGTGGAGGCCAATTCTCTGAATGCATTCAAGAGAGAGCTAGATAGAGCACCTAAGGATAGCAGAGTCAGGGGGTATGGGGAGAAGGCAGGAACGGGGTACTGATTGAGAATGATCAGCCATGATCACATTGAATGGCGGTGCTGGCTCGAAGGGCCGAATGGCCTCCTGCTGCACCTATTGTCTATTGTCTATTGTCTACTTCACTGCAATTTCTTGCGGTCTTGGATGGAGCTATTCCCAATCCATGCTGTGGTGCATCCTGATAAAATACTTTCTATGGTGCATCTGTAGATGCTGCCGATGCTGTAGATCTCCATACTGATTAAGAAAACAGTGATAAACATGTCCGTTGATATGACTGGTTGGTCAATTAAAGGTCAGGATGTGTGCCTTCCGGAGGTGCCTTGCAAGTCGGCGAAGCCCGCGGCCGATGGAGCCTGCGTCTGCGGAGCCCACAGCTGGGGCCTGGGTCGGCGCCACGGAGGCGTCCAGAGAGCGTTATTATCATATCATATCATATAAATACAGCCGGAAACAGGCCTTTTCGGCCCTCCAAGTCCGTGCCGCCCAGCGATCCCCGTACATTAACACTATCCTACACCCACTAGGGACAATTTTTTACATTTTTTTTTACCCAGCCAATTAACCTACATACCTGTACGTCTTTGGAGTGTGGGAGGAAACCGAAGATCTCGGAGAAAACCCACGCAGGTCACGGGGAGAACGTACAAACTCCTTACAGTGCAGCACCCGTAGTCAGGATCGAACCTGAGTCTCCGGCGCTGCATTCGCTGTAAAGCAGCAACTCTACCGCTGCGCTACCGTGTTGGAGAGGTAGGTGCGGCGGTCGATGATGGTACCAACCGACAGACGAGGACGGACACATGGAAGTGAGAATGCCACTGCCAAGGGAAGAAACAAGGAGGACCTAGCATAGGGGGACTGCCATGAGGGAGGGGGAAGAGCAATGGAGACCCAGTGTGGGAGGACCACCATGAGGGATGTGGAAGAACAATGGGCAATGAAGGACCTGGTGTGGGGGGACTGCCATGAGGAAGGGGGGAAGAACAAAGGGGGACATGACGTGGGGAGGGGGGAATTTGTAACTTTATAAGTGCCCTTTATGGGCAACTATTTGCATACCTTGGGTATGCAAGCAAAGAATTTTACTGTGACTTGTCACATGACAATAAAATATTCAATTCAATTCAGATATAACTCAACTACCTTCAATTGAGGGAGGTCTAAATAATATCTCTCACCTTTGTAATAAAGACTCTCCAAGTTATGGGAGAGCTGGACAGCTTGATTGTCAATGGAGACAGCTGCCAGAAGTGATTATGGGCTGGTAGTTTTGCAGCAATGTTCATGGGCATAGATTAGCTTGAGACTCTTGGATTGAAGGACTGTGTGTTTGAAAGGAACATTGTGTTGGGCAGTGAAGAGATCCATGTGCCATTCTGCTCTAGAGTACACTAGCTCTACCCAATCAGATCACTGGTCAGGTAGATAGACACAAAAAGCTGGAGTACCTCAGCGGGTCAGGCAGCATCTCTGGAGAAAAGGAATAGGTGACGCTTCGGGTCGAGACCCTTGTTCAGTCTGAAGAAAGGTCTCGACCTGAAGCATCACCTATTCTTTTTCTCCAGAGATGCTGCCTGACCCGCTGAGTTACTCCAGCTTTTTGTATTTATCTTCGGTGTAAACCAGCATCTGCACATCAGTCAGGTAGGTCTGGGAGTTGCCCAAGTCCAAACCTCATAGACATTGTTCAAACCCAGTTATGGTTTGGAGCTCCAATGAATTAGTCAAGGAAAAAGAGGGATTACTTGGGTCAGAGAGGAAAAGTATACAGCAAATATCGGGTAGGTCTCTACAAAGGCAGATGTTATGATCAGTGTGTGGGTCGCTACACAACAGCACCATCACAGATGGGATTTGTGAAATGGAAAGGAGTATAAAGCTTGGGCTATAAAACGAGTTGGGCAGCTGGTCACAAAGCCCTCCTGGGAGCAGATAATCAAAAGTTACATCAATGTGTGCAAAGGTTGGATGCGAAACAGATCTAGTGTGAAAGGATGTGGTGAAATCACATGAGTGGGTGTATGATATCCCCAGAAGTGGGTTTGGAATGTAAGCTCGCAATATTAGCAGTGAAGAGACCTTCTATGATTTAAAGGGAATATTAAGAGTATTCTTCAGAACTCACAGACTTGTATAGGAAGAAGCTGCAGATGCTGGTTTAAACTGAAGATAGACACAAAAAACTGGGGTAACTCAGCGGAACAGGCAGCATCTCTGGAGAGAAGGAATGGGTGACGTTTCGGGTCTCGATGTCACCCATTCCCTCTCTCCAGAGATGCTGTCTGTCCTGCTGAGTTACTCCAGCTTTTTGAGTCTATCACAGATTTGTAGTTGTAGACTGTTCATATGTTTGCAAAACAAAGCCACAATCTGGCCTGAGAGTTAGACCAGGTTAAGGTGACAGAGTGAAGGTCACTTAGGTATGAGCGGCGGGAGCCGAAGGCATCAATTGGATGGCGATTCAACTTTTTCTTAGTAAAGAAAATCCTTTCTGAACATTCATTATTCCCAATAGCAAACAGTTCCGAAGAAGAGTCCCTGATCTACTTGGACAGAATTTTAGGACAACAACCTTAAAAGAGTCAACGTTTAATTTTGAAGGCAAAATGTTCAACTTAGGGTGTTGTAATGAGGTAATTCAATTTGAGAACTGCACGCAGTACTCTAAGTGCAATCTCACTAACATCTTGTACAGCTGTAATGTGAAATCTCAATTATTATAGGCAGTTTCCTGACCGATGAAGGCAGGAGTACCGAATGCCTTCTTCACCACCTTGTCTATCTGTGATGCCTCTTCCAGGGATTATGTACCTGTACTCCTTGGTCTCTCAGTTCTTCAAAGGGCCCTCCCATTTACTATGTAAATCCTTGGTTTGAATTCCCAAAATGCAACACTTCATGCTTGTCTGAGTTAAGTTCCAGCTGCCGTTCTTTTGCTCACTTTCCCAGATGATCTCCATCCATTGTCTTAGACAACCTTCACTGTCCATAAGTCACATTACTTATCTACTTTCCATCTGGAGACCTGCTGACTACTGCTCTCACTTCCAATTTCAATTGACTTAGTTGCCAACCTTCAGATTATCCATTCTCTATTGTGGGACTTGCAGAACACTCCATTCACGCACATTCCCAATTGATCCAAATCCAGGATTCTCTAACTGAGACACCATAGCCCAAGTCTCGGTACTACAGTAATCTAGTCTTTAATCAAAAGTTAGTTTTTAACAGTGTGCATCATTTTCATTTTCATTTTCATCTGCAGCAATACAACACTCCCTCAGCGCTCCACTGGAATATCAGTATGGATGTTTTGAATGATGTAAAGCTCAAATTCAGTGTTTTCTTTGAGAGTTGAGTGCTACCAACTGAGTCGTAGTGGTACGTGATACTCTTCATATTCAGCAGCTTGTTAGTATTCAGTTTTTGCAACTGATGTATGAAGGTGGCCACTTGAATATTTTATTGGAAGATTGTCAGTATCACAAAACTATACCTCAAAATGTCTGTGTTTCAGAAGAGGAGAGAATCTTTTTTTAAATGGATGACCAAATTGCAAAAAAAAGCCCAAGGAAATGTTGGACAATGAATGGGTGAAATGTTCATAAAAATAAATGTCCATCAGAAATAGATTTGCTTTGGACAACTAGGTATCCAAGTCATTCACAAAATAGATTCAAAGGTTTTTCAATCAATCTTCTACAAATTCCTCATCGATCCAAAAAGCTACAATACTCGTATACTGTAGTTTGAACATATCCCATGGTATAACTGTTAATTTCTCATTGATTTTTAAAAAAATAATCAGATACAAAACAGATGCTTGTTGGATTATTGCCTTATTTAAAAGTATTGTCTCTTTTCTGCTCATATTATCATGATGCATTCGGTCTAGATGATGAACAAGATACATTTAAATATTATTCTCTATACAGTAATGAGATCTCACCACACAAAGCAAGCATTGTTTAGTTTTGACATTCGCGAAGTTATGTGTCATTTTATGGCAATCTTCCTTATTTTTTTGCAAGTTGACTCAAATGATAGCAAGCTTGCATAAGCAGTAAATTGATACAATGCATGTTCAAACATGAAAGTGCTTTCAGCATTTAAGGATGGCTACATCAGTAATGGATGAGGTAAAGTCAGTGTACAGAAGGGCTGTTGATTAATCTTCTGAAATGTACCTCTAGGGAAATCATTTGGATCTTGCAAAAAAAGAGTGCACCAAATATTATCCATCTGTCTCTTACAAACAGGGACAGGTGAATTTATAATGGAAACGGAAAACAGCAGAACAGTTAAACGAGTACTTTGGTTCTGTGTTCACTAAGGAAGACACAAATAATCTCCCAGAAATACTGGGGGACCAAGGATCTAGCGGGAGGGAGCAACTGGAATCCACATTAGTCAGGAAATGGTGTTAGGTAAACTGTTGGGACTGAAGGCAGATAAATCCCTAGGGCCTGATGGTCTGCATCCCAGAGTACACTAGCAGGTGGCCCTAGCAATCGTGGGTGCATTGTGATCATTTTCCAATGTTCTCTCGACTCTGGATCAGTTCCTGTGGACCGGAGGGTAGCCAATGTAACTCTACTTTTTAAGAAAGGAGGGAGAGAGAAAATGGGGAATTATAGACCAGTTAGCTTTACATTGGTAGTGGGGAAGATGCTTCAGTCGATCATTAAAGATGTTCTAGCAGTGCATTTGGAAAGCAGTGAGAGGATCGGTCAAAGTCAGCATGGATTTATGATGGGGAAATCATGCTTGACTAATCTTCTGGAATTTCTTGAGGATGTAACAATTAGAATGGAGAAGGGAGAGCCAGTGGATGTGGTGTTTCTCGACATTCAAAAAGCCTTTGACAAGGTCCTACACAAGAGATTAGTGTGCAAAATTAGAGCGCATGGTATTGGGGGTAGGGTATTGACATGGATAGAGAACTGCTTGGCAGACAGGAAGCAAAGAGTAGGAATTAACAGATCCTTTTCAGAGTGGCAGGCAGTGACTAGTGGGGTGCCGCAAGGCTCGGTGCAAGGCAGTGTGAGCTGCGATGAGGGTGCTATGAGGATGCTATGAGGCTGCAGGGTGACTTGGATAGATTGGGTGAGTGGGAAGATGCATGGCAATTGCAGTATAATGTGGATAAATGTGAGGTTATCCACTTTGGTGGCAAGAACAGGAAAGCTGATTATTATCTGAATAATAATAATAATAATATTCATTTATTGTCATTGCAACGAGTACAACGAAATTAAAAAACAGCCAATCCTGATGGTGCGTACAAACATATATGCAATAAATGCAAAAACAAATAAATACATAAATACAATTAAATTAAGTACAAGATTTTTTAACGGTGTTGCCTAGTGCACAGGTAGTGTTCAGTTCTCGTATGGCCCTGGGGTAAAAACTGTTCTTAAGTCTGTTTGTTCGGGATTTGATTGACCTGAAACGTCGACCAGAGGGCAGATGAACAAACAGACGGTGGCCGGGGTGGGATGGATCTTTTATTATTTTGCCTGCTCTACTGAGGCAGCGCAGGCTGAACAGGTGCTCCAGGGAGGGCAGTGAGCAGCCGATGATTTTCTGGGCCGTCGTGATGACCCTCTGAAGGGCCTTCCTGTCCTTTTCTGAGCAGCTGGCATACCATGTGGTTATACAGTATGCCAGCACACTCTCGATGGAGCAGCGATAGAAGGACAACATGAGCTTCTCCTGCAGGTTGGTTTTCCTGAGGATCCTCAGGAAGTGGAGTCTCTGCTGTGCCTTCTTTACTGTGGTGATGGTGTTGGTAGACCAGGTGAGATCCTCTGCGATGTGCGTACCCAGGAACCTGAAAGCTGGTACCCTTTCCACGCAGACCCCATTGATGTAGAGTGGGTCGTAATCTCCACTGGTTTTTCTAAAGTCAATTATAAGTTCCTTTGTTTTGGAGGAGTTCAGGACCAGATTGTTCACTGAACACCATGCTGCCAGCCTTTGGATTTCATCCCTATAGGCTGTCTCATCTCCTTCTGAGATAAGTCCAACCACAGTCGTGTCATCCGCGAACTTGATGATGGTGTTGGTGGGATGGGTGGGGGCGCAGTCGTGAGTGTAGAGGGAGTAAAGGATGGGGCTCAACACACAGCCCTGTGGTGAGCCGGTGCTCAGTGTAATGGTGGAGGAGAGGTGAGGGCCTATTTTGACTGTCTGGGGGCGGTTGGTCAGGAAGTCCTTGATCCATTTGCAGATGGTTAGGGAAAATCCAAGGTCGGAAAGTTTGGTGTCAGATAAGGAGAAGGGGAGGTGCAACGAGACCTGGGTGTCCTTGTACATCAGTCACTGAAAGTAAGCGTGCAGGTACAGCAGGCAGTGAAGAAATCTAATGGCATGTTGGCCTTCATTGTGAGAGGATTTGAGTTGAGGAGCAAAGAGGTCCTATTGCAGTTGTACAGTTGAGGAAGGACATTATTGCTATTGAGAGAGTGCAGCATGGGTTCCCCAGGTTAATTCCCGGGATGGCGGGATCGGAAAACATATGCAACTTTATAATGGAAAAAAATGTGCCTTGGCCAGCAATTAGGTGTCTCCAACACTTAGTATTTATTTAGTCTGAAGAAGAGTTTCAACCTGAAACGTCACCTATCCATGTTCTCTAGAAAGAGTGGCACAGTTGCGCAGTGGTAGTGTTGCTGCCTAACAGCACCAGATACCTGAGTTTGATCCTGACTCCGGGTGCTGTCTATACCGTGTTTGTATGTTCTCCCTGTGACCGCTTGGTTTTTTCTCGGGTGCTCCGGTTTCCTCCCACGTTCGAAAGCCGTACAGGTTTGTAGGTCAATTGACTTTGGTAAAATTGTAAATTGTCCTTAGTGTGTAGAATAGTGCCCGTGATAGTGTATGGGGTGATCACTAGTCAGCACGGTGACTCACTGGGCCAAAGGGTCTGTTTCCGTGTTGTATCTCTAAAGTCTAAATGCTACCTGACCTGCTGAGTTACTCCAGCACTTTGTGTCCTCTTTAGTATTTATTTTCTGTTTATATTCAAATTGATGTTTAGCACATTTTCAAAAAGGGCAATTATAACAAAAAAAACAATTGGGGTGGTTTTGAGAAAGAGCGTGTCCTTGGCTTCTGAAGAGGTTATCAAACAGTCGCTTTATAGCCTGCTTGATAAAAAAATCAGTAATACCCAGGCCGAAGGAGTTTGGCACTTGTGTGTCAATCTTATATCGGGAGGCACTTTGTGCAACATGAAGCAAATCGATGTCCATGGGTGTAGTCCCAGGAAGTTTGGTGGATGGTCTTCGGGGTCTTGGTGGTGGGAGGGGGGGGGGGGAGGTGATTATGGATCAGAAGGGGTAGTTAGTTTGAGAGTTTTCTGCTGAATGGTCTGTGGTAGTGGAGAATGGGTGAAAGATTGGGCGTGGAAGGGATTGCAGGAAGAACCAAGCAATGGTCTGTGGTAGTGGAGAATGGGTGGAAGATTGGGTGTGGAAGGGATTGCAGGAAGAACCAAGCAATCATTGGTTAGGGATAGAGGAGGGAAAATAAAGAGTCTTAAGTTTGGAGGATAATTTGATCAATGGGTGGGGTGGGAGTCCAAGATGGGTGAAAATCCATGATGAGCATTTGTCAGCAGTGGGCCTACACTCACTGGAGTTTAGAAGAATGAGGGGGGACATCATTGAAACATACAGAATAGTGAAATGCTTGGATAGAGTGGATGTGGAGAGCATGTTTCCACTAGTGGGAGAGTCTAGGACTAGAGGTCATAGTTTCAGAATGAAAGGATGTTCTTTTAGGAAGAAGTTGAGGAGAAATTTATTTAGTTAAAGGGTAGTCAATTTGTGGAATTATTTGCCACAGAAGACCGTGGAGGCCGTCAGTGGGTATTTTTAAGGCAGAGATAGATAGATTCTTGATTAGTACAGGTGTCAGAGGTTATGGGGAGAGGCAGGAGAATGGGGTTAGGAGGGAGAGATAGATCAGCTATGATTGAATGGCGGAGTAGCAGATGGGCCGAATGACCTATTTTTTCTCCTATCACATGACCTAATGACCAAAATTATGACCTTGTGGAGGGAGAGTTGAGTACCACAGAGAAGGTTGGACTTTAACAACTAAAATGCGTAATGGGACCTACTCTAGTTGAGTTCCAAAGTTTGGCTTTTAATGATCTTACTATGTTTAAGTGTTAGTGACTCCTTTGTTGATTGGAATGTTGTAAAATTACATCTGTTGTCTGACAATCTGGAAATCCATATAATTCAGCATCTGGCTATGAGGTAACGTTTTCCACTCACCAGAGCTCCGGTTCCCTTTCCACCCATCAGAGCCTTGCTTCCCCTTGCTCCCCCTCAAACATACCTGATTCACTAGAACGTTTATTATAATACTGCATAATATCGAAAAAAAATCAACAAAAATTCTGTTGCGCTATTAATAAAAATGACATGCTATAATCCAGAAAATTCACCTCCAGCTCCATAGTACGTTCATAAGTCCAGTGGTGGATTATCAGAGGTTCCCTGTATCCTGCCATTTATTTATGTATTCTCATGCCTATTCCTCGAACCCATTAACATAAACTTCTCTCTATTAAATTCTATTTGTCACTTTTTTTTTTACCCCTGACAAGACTATCATAATCTTTGTGCAGTTTTTTTCCTGTCGCAAATCTGCAAGTAACCAGCCGATTTGTTAATGAACTGATATGTTTCATGCTTTTGTGATGTTGGTCAACATATCTTCTCTGGTTAGGATGCCTGCTATTGTAGAAGAATTGAATATAAATTTACTACGAGTATAGACAATATTTTTCAGTTTTGTCAACACTAGAAAACAATGTTACAGGTTCATTCATGTATTGTCTATTCCTTTTTGGAGATTTGAGTGATTTATGTTATGATCAGCACAATTTTAGTAGACATGATCAAAGTCATGGAAAAGCTTACATATTTTCAGCATGATGAATTTTACTGCAGCCGTTCATGAATTTGGTGCCTTTTATCTTACTTTAAGATTCAATTTATATGGATTAGCTCTGCTGTATAAACTATCCCAACAACCCAGGCTGAAATTCCATATTCTGTTTGATTTCTCAGAAGCACTGGCAGGAACAGGTAAATGTCAGAGAATTTACATTAAAAACAATATTGAGTTTACCAATAAACCTAAATGGTTCACTCTTGTTTTAATAAACAGAAATGTGAATTTGATCTGATAGCCACTGGAGAGATATGGCTGCATATGGAGGCAGACTGGGACTTCACTATTGAAAGATATGTGATATTTCGGAAGGACCGAAACCCAGGAAAAGGTGGAAGAATAGTTCTGTTAATTAATGATGGTTGTCGCACATTAGAGAGGGTTGTTTGCGTATGTAAAATCTGGATGAGAAATAGTAAGTCAACTTGGCACTTGTAGAGGTGGCGAACAGCCCTTTTAACAATAACCACATAGGACACAGTATGAAGGAAGAAATAATGGGAGATTATCAGAAAGCTGAATGTAAACTGATAAGCATGGATAATTTATATATAGATTGGAAAAATTAGATGGGCAAAGCTAGCCTGGGTGAAGAGTTCTTATAGGGTTATCAGGTTAATATCACTAAACTACCCTGCTAACATTCTGCGAGCAACTTATGGGCACCTGGTATTGTGCAAGGGGGGATTTGATTAGTTAATAACTTAATTGTGAAGGCACCACACAGTACCAATGATCATAACATGACTGAATTTTTCATTCAACTTAAGATCCAAGTTTAGTATTTTAAACATTATCAGGCCATAAGAGGAGAAATAGCTTAAGGGAGTTGGCAAATTAAATTAAGGAATCAGTCCTGACGCAGTGGACAGACATTTCAAGAGATCTCTGCAAATACATAAAATGGACACATTCCAGTGAGGAAGAAAAAATTCCAAGGGGATGACATCTGTTGTTAACTGAAAGAAATTGAAATGGTGGAAGGATTCAAGAAAAACATATAATTGTACCACGATAGATGGTACGCAGACTATAAAAAGCAAAATGAATGACTAAAAGATGAATACAAGAGGGAAAATAGAGTACAAGGCATAGCGAAACATAAATATAAAACATATAGTAGGAACTTCTCCAGGGATTTTGGAAAGGAAATGAGTTAACAGCATAAGCATAGGTCCCGTAGAAAATTAGTCGGGGGAATTGATAATGGGAAACCAGGAGATGGCCGATGTATTAACCAGGTGTTTATTTCACAAAATGCTGGAGTAACTCAGCAGGTCAGGCAGCATCTCAGGAGAGAAGGAATGGGTGACGTTTCGGGTCGAGACCCTTCTTCAGACTGATGTCAGGTGGCGGGACAAAGGAAGGATATAGGTGGAGACGGGAAGAGAGAGGGAGAACTGGGAAGGGGGAGGGGAAGAGAGGGGCAGAGGAACTATCTAAAGTTTGAGAAGTCAATGTTCATACCGCTGGGCTGCAAGCTGCCCAAGCGAAATATGAGGTGCTGTTCCTCAAATTTCCGGTGGGCCTCACTATGGCACTGGAGGAGGCCCATGACAGAAAGGTCAGACTGGGAGTGGGAGGGGGAGTTGAAGTGTTCAGCCACCAGGAGATCAGGTTGGTTAAGGCGGACTGAGCGAAGGTGTTGCAGGGGAAAGTGCCCGGGGATGGGGTGGTTTGGGTAGGAAGGGACAAGTGGACCAGGGAGTTACAGAGGGAATGGTCCATGCGGAACGTAGAAAGGGGAGGGGATGGGAAGATGTGGCTAGTAGTGGGGTCCCATTGTAGGTGACGGAAATGTTGGAGGGTGATTTGTTGGATACTCTGGCTGATGGGGTGCAAGGTGAGAACGAGGGGGATTCTGTCCTTGTTACGAATGGGGGAGGGGGAGCAAGAGCGGAGCTGCGGGATGTAGAAGAGGCCCTAGTGAGAGCCTCATCTATAATGGAAGAGGGGAAGCCCCGTTTCCTGAAGAATGAGGACATCTCTGATGCCCTAGTGTGAAACACCTCATCCCGGGCGTAGATGCGGCGTAGACGGAGGAATTGGGAGTAGGGGAGAGACTTTTTGCAGGAGACAGGGTGGGAAGAAGTGTAGTCCAGATAGCCGTGGGAGTCAGTGGGTTTATAGTAGATGTCAGTCACTAGTCTGTCTCCTGTGATGGAGATGGTGAGGTCGAGAAATGGGAGGGAGATGTCGGAGATAGTCCAAGTATAGTTAAGAGCAGGATGGAAATTGGAAGTGAAGTGTATGAAGTCAGTGAGTTCTGCATGGGTACCAATGCAGTCGTCAATGTAGGTAGCACCAATGCAGGTAGCATTGGTAGCACCAATGCAGGTAGCATTGGTAGCACCAATGCAGTCGTCGATGTAGCGGAGGTAGAGTTCGGGGATGGGGCCAGTGTACGTCCGGAACAGGGATTGTTCGATGTACCCGACAAAGAGGCAGGCATAGCTAGGGCTCATGCAAGTGCCCATAGCTACGCCTCTGGTTTGGAGGAAGTGGGAGGAGTCAAAGGAGAAGTTGTTAAGGGTAAGAACCAGCTCTGCTAGGCAGAGGAGAGTGTTAGTAGATGGGGATTGGCTGGTTCTACGGTCGAGGAAGAAACGGAGGGCTTCAAGACCATCCTGTGGGGGATGGAAGTGTAGAGTGACTGGACATCCATGGTAAAGATGAGGGAGTGGGGGCCTGGAAACCGGAAGATATCGAGGAGATGGAGAGCACGTGAGGTGTTTATTAACCAGGTGTTCTGCATTAGTGTTCGCCACAGAGGAAACAAGTCACATTGCAGAAATTACTATAAATCAGGAATTGGAATGGAGAAAGAAACTTAAAACAGTGGCAAAGACCAAATTTTGAAACTGTGAGCTGGCAAGTCTCTGAGTCCTGATGGATTTCATCCTGTGATCTTAATAGTGAACTAAGTGATGCTTGGTTTCAAATTTCAAAAGTTCCATTAATTCAGGGATGGTTCCATTTGATTGGAAAATAACAACTGTAACTTGTTTACTGAAAGAGGGAGAGAGGCAGAAAGTAGGAAACTACAGGTTAGTTTGTTTAACATGCATCATAAGGAAAATGGTAGAAGCTATTATTAAAGGAATTATAGGAGATCATTTAGAATATTTCCAGTTAATCAGGTAAAGTCAATGTGGTTTTCTGAAATGGAAATCATATTTGACGAATATACTGGAGCTGTAGTTATATTTCTCAAAGAGAAACCTTAAGGGGAACCGGATAGATATACTGTAGTTCTATTTCCCAAAGGCAATGGATAAGAACCACATTAAATGTTTCCATGGAAATTTAAAGTTATTGGTGTTGGAGGTAACATTTGGCGCAAATAGAAAATTGGCTGGTGGAAAGGAAACAGAAGCAGCATAAATGGGTCTTTATCAGCTTGATGGGATGTAATGAGTGGTGTACCATTGGGATCAGTGCTGGGACCTCCGCTTCCCAATTTATGGAAATAACTTGGGTGAAAGAATGGAAGACATAGTTGCAAAATTTGCCAATGACAGATAAGGAAGTATATTTTGCAGAGGACATCGGAAGGTTTTAGAGAGAGATTGGTAGTCTAAGGGAGTGAGCAAAGATGTAGCAAATGGAGTATTATGTGGGCATTTTTGCAGGAAAAGTAAAGAATGCAATATAATGCCTAAATTGTGAATAATAGCAGGGCTCCAGGATGTAGAGGGATCTGGATGATTTATAAAAGACTAAAGTATGGATTCAGAAAGTCATTAGGAAAGTGAATAAATTGTTTTCATTTATTGTTAAGGGAATTGAATATCATTATTAATACCTCCGGAAATTGTTTCATTACACTGACCAACTGGTCTGGCTTGTGGAAGAGTTTATGTTCACAAGTTTTGCAGAAGATTATTTTTGTTTGACATCTGAAAATGTTCCCTAACCAATATAATTTCTCAATCTGTTCCAAAATGTGAATTCTAATATTTGAGTTGACTGCCATAGGTCTCTCCATTAGTACTACGATGGTTAATTCCTGTAACAGGCAACAAAGTCAAGGAAGTCATACCCAAACCACCCCAACCCCGGGCACTTTCCCCTGCAACCGCACGAGATGCAACACCTGTCCCTTTACCTCCCCCCTCAACTCCATCCAAGGACCCAAACAGTCTTTCCAGGTGAAACAAAGGTTCACCTGCACCTCCTCCAACCTCATCTATTGCATCCGCTGCTCTAGATGTCAACTTATTTACATCGGCGAAACCAAGCGCAGGCTCGGCGATCGCTTCGCTGAACACCTGCGCTCGGTCCGCATTAACCAAACTGATCTCCCGGTGGCCGAGGACTTCAAATCCCCCTCCCATTCCCAGTCTGACCTTTCTGTCATGGGCCTCCTCCAGTGCCATAGTGAGGCCCACCGGAAATTGGAGGAACAGCCCCTCATATTTCGCCTGGGCAGTTTGCAGCCCAGTGGCATGAACATCGACTTCTCCAACTTTAGATAGTTCCTCTGTCCCTCCCTTCCCCTCCTCCTTCCCAGATCTCCCTCTATCTTCCTGTCTCCACCTATATCCTTCCTTTGTCCCGCCCCCCTGACATCAGTCTGAAGAAGGGTCTCGACCCAAAACGTCACCCATTCCTTCTCTCCCGAGATGCTGCCTGATCTGCTGAGTTACTCCAGCATTTTGTGAATAAATTGAAAAAGTCAAGGAATCACTGGCTATGTACTTTCTGAGGGTTAAACTTTGAGTGGCTAAAACATTTCTGACAAATTGCTGAGTTTTCAATAACATCCTAGTATTATTTTTAGCTATAACCGCAAGGGTTAAAGCTAGGCAGAACACAACTTTCACCAGCATGAAGGGAAAGCACTGCGCTTTCACGTGACATAAAGAAAATTGTTTGCACCAGATTTGAACTTTGTTCCAAGATTTTTCTTGTGTATGCATCGGGTAGTCCAGAAATTGTGGATGTGTTTGTGTTGTGGATATTTCATGTGATTGAACGTGTACAACATTGAGAAGAGAATTGTTTAGCTAAGTATATACAGAATGAAGACCCAAAGCACCAGACTTCTGAGCAGCCATAATGTTTTGGGAATTATCTTCTTGACTTGATTCTGCATTGATGTTCTCCTCACTGCCTTTCACTCCCATTTATGAAGCATATAGATGAGAAGGTAACATCATACTTTCTATCCTGCTTATCACATGAGCAGCAATTACTTTTGGAATTAAGCATGGTTTAATGAGGAAACGTGAAAGCCAAATAAGGCATAGCAAACAGCAATGTGATCATTGAACTGCAGATGCTAGAATCAGGAGCAAAAAAACAAAGTACAAGAAGAATTCAGCGGTTCGGACAGCATCTATGGATGGAAATCAACAGGAGACTTTTCAGGTTGTCACCCTTCTTTGGACTGAATGGAGTAGGGGAGTGAAAGCTGGAAAAGAGATGGGATGGGTCAAAGTCTAGCAAGTGATAGGTGGATACCAGTAACAGGGGTAGGTGTTTACCAGATATGTAGAGTAATTAACAAAGACAAGTTGAACAAGGGACAAAAGGAAGTCAAATAAGGAAAGAAAAGGAAGAGTGAATTGTGAAGCCGGAGGGAAGGATATGGATGGAAGGGGACAGTAGAGAGGGGATAAAGGGGGACAAAAGGGAAACGCGGGACTCTCTGATGGGAGATGCACATTCGGAGGAGGGGAAAAGAGCAGGATGACTTGGGTGGTAGGAGATGCTGAAGGGGATGAAATGTGTGCACATCGGAGTGAGGGGAGCAAGGGAAAGAGGGGAGTTGGGGGAATTGGAGAATCTAATGAGTCACGTCAGAAAACATCACCCATTCCTTCTCTCCAGAGATGCTGCCTGTTGCGCTGAGATACTATGGCATTTTGTGTCTATCTAATGTTCATATCATTGGATCGTACGCCATCCAAGCGGAATATGAGATGCTGTGGCCTCATTCTGGCAGTGGAGAAGGCCAAGGGCGGTAAGGTCAGGAAGGACAGAAGGGTGAATAGGAAGGACAGTTTAAATGATTAGTGACTGGAAGATCCAGTAGGCTTTGATGTACTGAGTGCAAGTATTCAGCAAAACAGTCACCTAGTCTATGTTTGGTCCCACTGATGTAAAGGAAGCTGCAGTGGGAGCACTGATTCCTGTGGACAAGATTTGTGCCTGAATTCTGTCTCACCTGGACTACTGGGGTCCCTGGATGGAAGTGAGCGAGAAGGTATCGGGACAGTCGTAACATCTCCTGTGGTTGCAGGGGAAAATGCCTGGGAGGGGTCCATTTGGGTTCAAAGGGATGAGTGAACCAAAAGGTTGTGGAGGGTCTGGTCTCTACGAACAGTGGAAAGGAATGGGGACAGGAAGAAATGATTGGTGGTGGAATCACGTTGAAGGTGGAAATGTCGGGAAATTATGTGTTGGATGCAGAGGCTGGTGGGATGAAAGGTGAAGACCATGGGATCTCTATCCTACCAAATGTGGGGAGAGGGTGTGAGAGCAGAAATACCGAACAAAGAGGAGACAGAGGTGGGGGCTCCATCCACAAAACATGGGGAGGAAACCACGTTTACAGAAGAAAGGACATATTGGATTTCCTGGAATGGAAAGCCTCAGGTTGGGAGTAGATGTGGCAGTGACAGAGAAATTGAGAGTGAGGAATGACATCCTTGCTAGAGGCAGGGCGGGAAAAGATGTAGTCAAGCAATGTGATAATGACCAATTATTCTGTCTTGGCAGTGTTAACTGAATGGCTGGTGTGAGCAAAGATACCATGTTCCTTTCCAATGAACTCCTCTGCTTAATATACAACCCGAGAAGATAATTCATGTAACACTATTGTTCGAACTTAGACCTCCACTGGAACTGTTTATGCCCTCAAGTCCCAAACCAACATTTTTTAAATGGAAATGTTGGTGTGCCAGAGTAATGCTTGGAAATAAATTGTTCCTTCCCCCTGCTGTAGAATTGAACCATGTTAAGAGGAATACCAATTACCACACCCCATTATACCAAAGAAACGGTAATGGTGACCATGGATACCAACCATGACAAGGAAAGAGTAATGGTGGGAGCAGGAGTTGGAGGTGGTGAGGTAGTGGAGGTGTTGGTGAGGATAGACTGTAATCTATGGACTCCTGTCTAGACATCTCAACCAATATTTCAAGATACAAGTATTCTGGTCATTCTAATTGGCATATTACTATGTCTGCTCTCTTTGTGTGTGGCAACCACCAGGGTAGGATTAGTTCTGAGAAAGGAGCTGTCGTCACAGTCTTTCAAAAAGACCTGGAACCCATCACTCTTTCAAAATATAAACCTTGTAGGTGATGCCTAGGAATTTGGCATCCGTATGTGTAGCTTGGCAGTGGCATCATAAATCAGTTCCAGAGTACTGGAATAATAACATTTCCAATATGGATAGGGTAAAACAAAACCACGGGTGTCATCCTGGCTTTTGAGTTTTTATTAATTTATTGTTCTGAATCTGGGTAACACTGTCAGCATTTATCGTCCATCCTATTGTTCTTGGAATGATGTTGGCAATCCATCTTTTTGAATTGCTGGTGCATGCCGACCATTGATCATTTACACTAGTTCGATGTTATCCTAATTTTGTGTCCACTCCCTGCACAATAGGAGCAATTTACAGAGACCAATGAACTTACAAATCCTCACATCTTTATGTGTGGGAGGGCACCAGAACACCCAAAGAAAACCCAAACAGTTGCAGGTAGAATGTGCAGACTCTACACCGTCAGCTCCCAAGGTCAGGATTGAACCCAGGGGTCTGGCGCTGTGGGGCAGCAGCTCTACCAGCTGTGCCACTGTGCCACCTCTAGGTGTGAAGAAACAGTGATATATTTTCAAGTCAGGTTGTTGTGCAACCAAGGAGGGGAACCTGCAGATAGTGATGTCCCCAGGTGTCTAAAGCTCTTATTCCTTTTGGTGTGGATTTCAGAGGTTGTTTCAGAATGGTCTAGTAAGTAACTGCAGTGCATTTTGCAGGTGGTACACATTGCAGCCACTGTGCACTGATGGTGGAGAGACTTAATATTTAGATTGGTTGATGAGTTACCAGTCAAGTGGGCTACATTTGCCATTGATAGAGTCGAGTTTGGGAGCACTTTAGATCTGCCCTCATCCGGACAATTGGAGAGTATTCCATCACACTGATGGTATCAGGCTGTGTTGATGATGGAAAGAACGAGATATTGGGAGATGAGTTACTTGCCATGACGTAACAAATATTTAACACACTCTTATTGCCGTAGTATTTACACAGATGGTCCATTTGAGTTCTGAACAATGACCCCACCCCACAATCTCTCTCAAATTCTGCTATTTGAGATACCTACCCTTTTACCCGTGCTCTCTGCAGCCAACTAGCTATCCATTCTGTTATTTATCCCCATAATGAATTTATGAGGATATATGTTACATTTTCTATGTCAATCACTATTATCTCTTCAAATCAATGAGATTGGCCAACTTTAACAATAACTTTTAAAATCCTCCCGGACCATTGCCTATAATGGTTTTTATTGCAATATGCATTTCTATATTCTCATTCAGCAAAGATTCTATTACCTTTCCTATCACCACAACTCTGGTACAATGGAGTTTTTCTGTCTCTTTTCTTAGCATCAGCCATCTACCAATTCCCTGACACCACCAAGTTTTCAAATACTTAACTAATCCTGCCTCTGACATCCTATCTTCAATTGTTTTCATAATTCATGCCTGTTACAGAGTCCAAGCCATCTAGCACAGAAACAGGCCATTCAGCTCAACTCATCCATGCCAACCAAGTTTATTGTTGTTTCATTTGATTATTTTAATTAATATATCATATAATATTTCTAATTCATCACCTGACCCTATATTCATCTGATACTTCCGATAAATACTGTAGATAAGAAATGAAGATGATGAGTGGAAACAAATAAGAGCAGGATGGTCGGCAGATGGGAACTGAGGGGGAGGCGGGATTGGAAAGGATAAGAGTCTCAATGCGTTGAGCGTGGGCATGACAGTCAGATGGAACCAGGTGAGAAAGGGGAAAGAAGCTGAGTAGCAGGTGACTAGGGAAGAGGGGGGGGGGGGTTGGAAAGAAGAAGGTGTGAGAGAGGATCAGGTTGGATCAGAAGGAGAGAGAAAGGAACTCAGGTGCAGTTTACCTAAAATTGTGGAATTCACTGTAATGCCATTGGGTTGTACCCAGGCAGAATAGGGGAGCTGGTCCTCTAGTTCACCTTTGGCCTCACCCTGGCTGGGAAGGAGGCTGAGAACAAGCAGGTATTTGTGGAAGTGGGAAACAGAATCAAAATAGCTAGCATCTGGGAGCTCCATTCAGCCAGAAAGTGGTTTCTTTGTGTGTGCTTGGTGCAATGTGGAGGAGGCCACATCAAGAGAACTGAATGCAATGGACAGAGTTGGAGGTAAGTCCGCCAAGGTCCACTGGATCTCCTGGTTCTTGACCATTTTAACTCCCCTTCCCATCCCACACTGACTTTTCTGTTCTGGGCATCCTCCCTTGCCAGAGTGAGGCCCGTGTGCCCCACCTGGACTCCCACCTATATCTCCCCTCCACCCCCCCCAACCCCTCCCCATTCTGCTACTTTCATCCCCCTGGTTTCATAATCTAGAACTCTTCCAACTGTCTCTTACCTTCTGTTCTTAACTCTAGCCTTTGTTCCAACCATCTACCTGTCAAAACACCACCTCACCTGTGTCTACCTATTACCTGCCACACTTCATCCTGCCTCTCCCCTTTTCCAGTTTTCTGCTCCCCCCACAAAAAAAAAATTAGTACGAAGAAGGATGCTTGTCTGTACGTAGTTTATACGTTCTCCCCATGACCTGCATGGGTTTTCCCCAAGAGCTCCAGTTTCCTCCCACACTCCAGAGACGCACAGGTTTGTAGGTTCATTGGCTTGGTATAATTGTAAATTGTCCCTGGTGTGTGTAGGATAGTGTTAATTTGCAGGGATTGCTGGTCGGCGTGGACTTAGTGGGCCGAAGGGCCTGTTTCCACGCTGTATATCAAAACTAAACTAAAGGATCTCAATTCGAAATGTAATTTCTCCATTTTCTCCAGAGATTCTGCCTGTCCTGCTGAATTACTCCAGCACTTTGTATCCTATTGTTCTTCATTTTATTTTGCCTATTCTCACCCCTTTAAAATTAGCTTTCTCAGAACTATTTTCCTGGCCTTTGTCACACTTAATCCGTTCTAAAATATTGTCCTAAACTATTTTATACTCTGATGAAAAGCAGAACTGAAAAAACACACTGAGAACTTCATTCATTTTTCACTTTCTAAATGTTGAGTATAAAAGGTGATTTATCATATTTTTTCAGGAACTGTGGCAATGTAAGTATAGAGCTCAATTGGGAAATAACTGCTGCTCGATAGCTTGAATGATTTTTTTTACAGACCTCTTATTGAATTGCCCATATTCAACCATTTCCCGAGCCAAAATCAACTGGCAAATTCCCACGGAAAATAATGGAAATTCCTTAAAACCATAGCAGGAAAAGATTTAACTGTGTGGAGGGGGAAAATAGGCTGCCAACAATTTGGTAGTTTGACAAAATAAACACATCAAGGCATTGGAACATAGCAACGGATATACAAGAGATGGCTAACATCCATGTAGTTCACTTTTCAACATCCAGATTGTTGCCTGAAACTACCAGGATAGAGTTGTGAAGTAATCATTGGAATCAATATTAATTAACCCCCAATGGAAGTCAGGAAAAACACCTGTTGCTCTCATTATGCCTACAATTACCTCTGGATTGGATATTAATTTTACATTTTATGATTATAATAGTCATTAAGTCTGCATGATAAAAAAAATTGTGTCTAGGATTAACTCACAGAATCATAGCGCTGTGCACTTTGGCTCAGAGTCCATGCTGACCATAAACCACCTACTAATCCTACATTAATTCCAAATTTTATTCTCCCAAATTTCTCATCACCTCTCCTGAAATTCCACCACCCATCTACATTAGCAGCAATGTACAGTGGCAAACTAACCTAGCGACCTGCAGGTTTTGGGTTGTAGAAGCAAACTGATGGATGCAGAGGAAACCTACATGGCCACAGGGAAAACATGCAAACTCCACGCAGACAGCACCCGATGTCATGTTTGAACCCAGTTCTCTGGCGCTGCAAGGAAGCAGCTCTATTAGTTGCATCACAGTGCGGCTGATTAAATCTCTCTCAATATAATAAATTGGATGATTCATATACAAATGCCCGATACAAATACAAATTCATCTCCATATTCTCAACAAAGCTTGAAAAGGTCCCAGGGCTGGGCTGCCAGTGGCATTTACATGGGTCAGGAGATGGTAAAGGCCCATTCCCATGTTTTGAAGACAATTCCAACCTCCAACCAAGATTTTCATTTCTAATCCCAACATTCAGTCTGGCTTTCAAGCAGATAAAAGGCAGCTGCATTTTCAAAACTGCGATCCCAAACCAGAGGTCAATTGAACCATTGTGTGGTGGAAGGAACTGCAGATGCTGGTTTAAATCAAAGATAGACACAAAATGATGGAGTAACTCAGCAGGACAGGCAGCATCCAGATTTGTGTCTATCTTCGATTGAACCATAAAATATTGGAATTCTCCATGGTTTCCGCTGTTGATTTAGCTGGAAAAAAACATTGCTTCTGGTTAAATGCATGATCACATACATATATCATGGTCTGTACAGAATATTTGGAAATTTGGACACGTCATTTGAGATAAATACTAACGACATTTATCTGGGATTTCTTTTCATTTTAATCAAAATCTATAGTTCAGTTTGAAAAGTTTTGTGATACCCTTCAGAATGAACGTATAGAACATAGTCACAAAGTTCTGGAGTAACTCAGCGGGACAGGCAGCATCTTTGGATAGAAGAAATGGGCGATGTTTCAGGTCAAAACCCTTCTTCAGACCCTTGCTCGAACTGAAACGTCACCCATTCCTTCTCTCCAGAGATGCTGCCTGTCCCGCTGAGTTATTCCAGTACTTTGTGTCTATCTTTTGTTTAAACCAGCATCTGCTTTTCCTTCCCACACAGAATGAACATAAAACCTTTTTAGCATCATGAAGCCAAGAGTTGACTTGATAAATAAAGGTAAAAACAAGCCATATCAATGACAATTCTGCAAAGGAAGTGCATTGAGATAGTCCCATGTGTTCTCCTTGGACAGAGCGGTAAAAGCTGACAAAAGCTGTACTATAGAGAATTGAACCTACAGCACTTTTAGTTGCATCAACGCCTTTGCTCACTTGAAAAAAAAGTCCCATTTACCTCAATTTGCTCCTTCACGGGTACATCTTAAACCTGTGCCATTGCCTGGGATGCACCATGCCAATCATGTGCCTGGGGCATTTTGGAGTCCATGCCAAATGTTTAGAATAATGTTAAAGAAGGTTAAACCATATTATATTAAATTCTGTGGATCCTGGAATGAACTGAACATGATGGATAAATTAAAGTCTTGTAAATACCTATTTTTTGGCCTGCAGTAGAGAAGTTGGAAAACATTACATAAATTACATATAGAAAACATTACCACATACTGTCACTTACAGTCAAAGTTGAAGAAGCCTTCTTTTCCCCTTTGATTGCCACATAACTAACTTTTATTTTCATATCAAGAATTGTCTGCAGAATGTGAAAATCGATAGTTCATATCATCAGTCTGGAACATCTGTGTGCCAACATACCTCAAAGTGCAAGATAGTCTTTTAAATAGTATTTAAATTGATTGCTGCAAGTAGTTGAGACCAGCTCAAGCTGAATATGTCCAGATAACTGGCCTTAATGTCATAATGCCCTTCTGTTTTCACCACTCTATAAAAACACACTGAACAGAAACATTTGGATGGACTGCTCTCCTTCCATGGTCACGCTATCCCATGCAAATCCCAAACAGTCCGTGTGACCATTCCCAGGCTTCATGTTACGGTTGATATCTGAGGAAAATGAATGCAAAAGTATTCACACGATTGCACGTATTGATCAGCTGTTGATTTATCACTTAAAAATTAAATAACTATCAATGCTAATATAGAAATCAAATGGAAAATAGTTCATCTGTAAACAAAGAGCAGTCTCATGCTGTCCAAATCTCTTGCACAATAATTTTTGACTTTATATTTGAAATACAGGTGTATTGAATTGGAAGCTTTTGCTTACAGCAATCATTGAAGTTTAAAAAAAATTTCATGTGCTTCCCCTATTTTAATGTAATCATATCAGATTAATTAAACCTATTTCTTAATTTTATTTCTGTTATTGTAATTGTTTTGTCCTGTGGCTCGAATTTTCTTGCTTTCCATTTATTTCCTGTATTTTCCCATCATTTATCACCAAGACTTTGATCAGATTTTGTACAAACTGCATCAGTTGCATGATCAATAGGTTATTGTTGAGGTTCTTCATGAGGGTTCAGTGGGGGAATTTCCTAATTCTACATACCGCCAAAACGTCTTCACAAATGTGATAAGAAGCCCTGGTCTACACATTGGGATGTGTCATCCTCATGTTGCGGGTGAAAACATGCACCCAGGTGTACGGGGTGTGATGTGCGTGCACACGGATTCTGCAACAGAGGGAAGCTGCCATATTGGTATAGGTTGCTTTGTGGGATTCCATGGTGTGAGTCTGAAGTAGGCAATCAGGCTTATTGTACATGCAAAATAGAGCCTGTTTCGATTTTGAAGGAACTCGTGCAAAATTCAAATAAACATGACTTAAGCATGCTGCAGCATTACTGTATATCATATCATATCATATCATATATATATATATACAGCGCGGAAGGCCTTTTCGGCCCACCAAGTCCGCGCCGCCCAGCGATCCCCGCACATTAACACTATCCTACACCCACTAGGGACAATTTTTACATTTACCCAGCCAATTAACCTACATACCTGTACGTCTTTGTTCACAGGACAACCATCCACTGTTTTAATGAGAAACATAAGTATAATTTGCAGAACCATGTTAAACAGATGCTCTGTGGTGGGCCATTAAAGCTTTTGTTTCTGGGCCTACTGTTTGAAAATCCATCTGTATATGGCATAAGAGGATGGAGGTGAGGAAGAAGAATCAGACCAGTGAGTAGAGGTTTGGGAAGTGTGAAGATTGGTTGGATAGGTTTGGCTGCAAGGTTCGTTGAGAAGGATGCTTGAAGTTAGAAGGGGTGGTTCCAGTCAAGTAGTTTCCTCTGCAATATCCTCCAAATTCGCTGGAAGGAATAAGTGAACCAAAATCAGCATCTTCTCCTAGGCCAACAGCCCCATTACTCTACATGCACACAATCAGCACAATGGACAAGCCTTTGTAAATTTCCCCGGTGTGGGACGAATAAAGGAATATATTATTATTATTTTCTTTCCTCGACCCAACAGCAGACTCCTGAAACAGCCACATTATTTGGAGCTCCTTCATGGGAAGAGATGACCATTTATTACTTATCTATATGTGCAGGAAGGAACTGCAGATGCTGGTTTAAACCAAAGATAGACATAAAATGCAGGAGTAACTTAGTGGGCCAGGCAGCATGTTGAGATGTTTCGGGTCGAGACCCTTCTTATATCCTTTCAAGATTAAGCTCAAAGCCTCTTTGGAAAAAAACCCATTTTCAATGTCCATGGGAATCCTTGACACATGACAGCTCAAAGGGGAGAAGGACCGTTTGCAATTATATTGAGAACAATATTCCTACGTTCATGCAGCTGAAGCACTGAGAACCTTTGCAGAAATGGCTGAAAGGCTAAACCATCACATAAATCCACCTATTTATTCACAAAATGCTGGAGTAACTCAGCAGGTCAGGCAGCATCTCAAGAGAGAAGGAATGGGCGACGTTTCGGGTCGAGACCCTTCTTCAGACTGACCCGACCCGAAACGTCGCCCGTTCCTTCTCTCCTGAGATGCTGCCTGACCTGCTGAGTTACTCCAGCATTTTGTGAATAAATACCTTCGATTTGTACCAGCATCTGCAGTTATTTTCTTACATAAATCCGCCTGCTCCATCTCTCGAAAGAGTCTACAGTTTTCATATTGGCCTCACCACTCAGAGCCATCAATATTTCCACATCAACATCAGTTTCAGTTTAGTTTATTGTCACGTGTACCGAGGTACAGCAAAAAGCTTTTGTTGCGTGCTAGCCAGTCAGCAGAAAGGCAATACATGATTACAATTGATCCATTTACAGTGCATAGATACGTGTGCAAGGTAAACCCAGCAAAGTCCATTCAAGGATAGTCCAAGCGTCACGAATGAGGTAGATAGTAGTTCAGCACTGCTCTCTGGTTGTGGTAGGATGATTCAGTTGCCTGATAACAGCTGGGAAGAAACTGTCCCCTAATCTGGTGTTGTGCGTTTTCACACTTCTACACCTATTGCCTGATGGGAGATGGGAGAAGAGGGAGTGGCCAGGGTGTGACTCGTCCTTGATTATGCTGCTGGGCTTGCTGAGGATTAGCACATCAACATTTCCTAATCATTCACCTTTTAAATAATGCTTTGACCTTCTGATTTAAGTAGTAATTTTATATTCTTCCAGTTTAAATTTAATCTTTATATCTCCTTATGCTGCTTAATACAACTGTAGTTTGAGCAAAGAAAGTGCTGGAGGAACTCAGTTTGTCAGGCAGCATCTGTGGATGGAATGGACAGATGACGTTTCAGGTCGAGATCTTCAGACTCAGAATAAGGCGGAAGAAAGCTGGTAAAGAGACGTAGAGTGGAGCAAAGCCTAACAATTGATAGGTGGTACAGAAGAGAGGAGGGATTGGCAGATGGTTGGAGTAAATAACAGGCAGGAGGTGAAGAGAAGACAAAAGGGTGGCAGATAAGGATAGAAGAGGAGGAATAAATTGTAAAGCTGGAGTGAGTGATAAGAATGAAAGTGGGCAGAGAGATGGGGGAAAGAGGGAGCATAAAAGGGAAATATGAGATTCAGGAATGAGAGATGAGCTTAGTGACGAGGAGCATGGTGGGAGATGCTGGGAGAAATGCACCTGGGTTGGTGGGAAGGGGGGGGGGGGGGGGCATGGGGGGGGAGGAGCGATATATCTGGTCCTTAAATTTGTAATTGGAGAATTCATTGTTCATACAATTGGGTTACAAGCTACCCCAGTGGATTTTGAAGTGCTGTTCTAGTTTGTGTGTGGCCTCACTCTGGCAATGGCGAAGGTCATGGCAAGAGCTCCAGCAGGCCTCCAGCAGAGCACGTGTTTGGTGAAATGCTTGGTTTTGCCAATGTAAAGGAGGCACCAAATGCAATAGATTAGGTTGAAGGAGGAACAATAATTATTTAACTCTACATCTGAAATATATTCTTCTTTTCTTATCTGCCACCCTTTTGCTCCTTTTCACATTCAGTCTTTGTCACTTGTTCCATCCATCTGCCAATCACCAACCCCCCTGCCGCCCCCTCACCTGCATCCACTTGCGAGGCTTTGCCCCATCCCTCCCTCTCTTCTCCAGCCTATTCTCCACCCTATTCTAATGAGTCTGAAGAAGGGGCCCAACCCAAAATGCAGTCTGTTCATTCCCCCCATATGTTCTATCTGACCCATTGAGATTTTCCAGCAATTTGATTTTCTCTTGCACAGATTTCCAGCACCTGCCGTTTCTTGTGTGCACAATTTTTATTTGATCTTGTAATACCTTGGAATGTTTGCACTTAAGTTTGGAAAAGTGCAATTGTTGTTGGCAGTGTGGGCACATACGGCCTGTAATGCAGAGAAATAGTGGGAACCGGCTTTATCTCTCGTTTCTCTTTCCCCTGACTCTCAGTCTGAAGAAGGGTCTCGACCCGAAATGTCACCTATTCCTTTTCTGCAGAGATGCTGTCTGACCCACTGAGTTACTCCAGTTTTTTGTGCCTATCTTCGGTTTAAACCAACAGATGCAGTTCCGTCCTACACATAATGGGAACCTGGTATTTGGACGTGCAATTGAATTTGACCTTCTATTCCTTTATCGTCTCTCCTGCAGGTGCTACTGGTTGTATGGGCCCAAAGACAAGGGTCACCTCTACCCTGCACGTGACCATTCCCTCAGAAACACTTTTTTTAAAATCAAAAAATACTTTATTCAAGAAATAAGTATAAACGAAACATGTTCCTTCCAAAACTCCATCCGACATTCTCGGAGGCTATACATACATTCAATGCATATATTCAATACACCAATTACACAAAATCACCCCCCACCCTTGCCACTCATGTGGCTCACTGGCGTGGAATCCCTTCCCTTATTTGGAGGGGCGTCTCCACCACACCCTGCCCCCCATGTCCAGCAGCGGAAGGGCCCTAGACTGTGGTCCTCCCCCACAGAGCCTTGGCGTTGGCTGCACCAAGCTTCAGTGCGTCCCTCAGCACGTACTCCTGCAGTCTGCAGCGGGCCAGTCGGCAACATTCCCCGACGGTCAACAAAGCTCGGGCAGACCAAAGAGCGTCTTTCACCGAGTTGATGACCTTCCAGCAGCACTCGATGTCAGTCTCTGAATGCGTCCCTGGGAACAGTCCGTAAATCACAGAGTCCTCTGTGATGGAACTGTTCAGAATAAATCATGGCAGGGACCCTTGCAAACCTCTCCAGACTCTCCTTGCAAATCCACACTCTGCAAAGAGGTGGGCAACCGTCTCCTCTCCATAGCAGCCGTCCCAAGGGCAGCGTGCGCTGGTAGCGAGGTTCTGGCGGTGCAGGAAGGATCTGACTGGGAGGGCTCCCCTCACCGCCAGCCAAGCCAGGTCTTGGTGCTTGTTGGTGAGTTCTGTTGATGAGGCATTTCACCAGACAAGCTGGGCAGTCTGCTCTGGGAACCACGCCACAGGATCCATGGAGTCATTCCCCTGCAGTGCCTGCAGGACGTTCCGTGCTAACCACTGCCTGATGAACTTGTGGTCAAAGGTGTTGATCCGGAAGAACCTTTCCACGAGCAACAGATGGTGCGGCAATGTCCAGCTGACTGGCACATTGCGTGGCATCTGCGCCAGGCCCATCCTTCGCAACATTGACGACAGGTAGAACCTCAGCAGATAGTGGCACTTGGTGCCCACATGCCTTGGCTCTACGCTCCGCCTGATGCAGCCACACACGAAGGTGGCCATCAGGATGAGGGCGACGTTGGGCACGCTTTTACCCCCATTGTCTGCCGACTTGTGCATTGTGGCCTGTCGCAACCGGTCTATCCTCGACCCCCAGATGAAGCGGAAGATGGCCCGGGTGATCCCTGTGGTGTAGGAGGGAGGGTCAGGCCACACTTGCACCAAGTACAGCAGCCCCGAGAGCACCTCTCACCTGATGACCAGAAGTGTGCGCACGTCTCATCCTGCTCCACGTGGCGGACCCTGGACCGGAAGATGATCTTGGAGGATTCAGAGGTAAAGAGCCGAGCTTGCCGGCCCTTCAACTCTCTAAGTTCCTCCCTCACATCCACCCCTCTCGACTGCAGAAGTAGTTGCTGCAAATCTCTCTGGAGTTGACACAATTCCCTCTTACTCTGTCTTGCTCTCTGAACCCCTTTGAAGAGGAAGAACCTCTTGATGTTCTCCTTGGTTGCTTCCGACCAGAGTGTCAGGGAATCAAAGAGGGGCCTCACAGTTCTCCAACATGCGTAGTCCCTCCTTTGCTCCTCAATGTTGTCTGGGGTCAACAGCTCCACATTTAACATCCACGTCCCTCTGCCCGCCTTCCGGTCCTCCTGTTGGGGACAGGAGGCCTGAAGGAGGCAGTGGTCAGAGAAGAACACTGGCATGAGGTCGGTGTGTCTGACCGTGACGGCCTTGGACGTGAAGAGGAAGTCTATCTGGGACCGGGCTGAACCGTCCGGTCTCGACGAGGTGAACCGTGGCTGGGACCCGCCTGCAGGGTCGCTGAAGGTGTCGCGCTGCTTTGCTTCTTTGACAGTCTTGGAGGTGCTGTCTAGTCTGTGATCGCCACTGCTGGATCATCCAGCCGCATCCATGATGCAGTTGAAGTCACCGGCCAGAACGAGCGGCCGGGTCGTGGCCAGCAGCGGTGGGAGCTGCTGGAGAACGGCCAACCGCTCGCTCCGAACGGGTGAGGCGAACACATTAATCAGCCTGAGCGGAGAGCCACGGTACATTACATCCACCACCAGGAGATGGCAAAGCTCCCTCACTGCAGCAAGATCCCCAGACTGAAAGCGCGACAGTCATTGCCCCCCAACCATACCAACAGTCCGTGGGGCCACCATCACGACCACCTCCGATAGCAGCGGAGGTATGGCAGCCCACACTCCTGCAGAAAACTCACGTCAGCCTTGACCTTGGCCAGGTACTGTAAGGCGTTTACATATCGCGCAGTGTTCTTCACACTGCGCACGTTTAAAGATGCCAGTTTTATCTCCATTGCCTGTTGGAGTCACTGACCGTTATTCTGCCCACCGCTTTGGTGAATTGCAGCACGGTTTCGGGGTTCAGGTACTGGGCGCTGTCATCCTCAGGGAAAGGGGTATTCTCTGGCGAAGCTGGAGTTGTTGCCGGAGGGGCCCTCCTTGTTCCACCCTCTTCTGGGCGCACCGCCCCCTCCGTCTCCTGTAGCTGGGGTACAGTGTCGAGGTCACTGCTCCCGGTCTGGACACCTTGAGATGGTGGATTTAGAGATGTGAGAAAAGGCTCAGAAGGGACAGGGAGCAATAAACTGGTGGTGAATGTACCTGTTCCTTTGGGAAACAAGAAAACACAAATGTGTTTGGTCTACAGCTATTCCTCATCCAATTGAGAACTGAACAAGGGCATGACAAACAGGCCAAGTTGAACCTCTGACACTTTGCCAAGTGTGAATTGCTTTATTAGCATGTGAATACTCTAACTGTTAATTTGATTGTTTCTTTCTCTTTGAAAGCACTTCCACTTCTATCTTTCTTTCTGCTTTCTCCTCGTTCCTACAGTGCATCTGTTGCTTTCTCATTTTCTTTAGATTTCCCTTTTGTTTTGTTTCAAGTTCCTTTCTCCCATCGTCGGTATTTTCCGGATCTGCTAAGTAGCTTTTTGGCAAACGTGAACAGCCATCAATCACAAGCATGGTGTTCTTTTATACAAGTCGAAAAAGCCGGAACGGGGAACTGATTTTGGATGATCAGCCATTGATCATAATGAATGACTCGAAGGGCCGAATGGCCTACCCCTGCACCTATTTTCTATGTTTCTAAGTGAAAGAATGCCTGTAACGCCCCATTAATAGTCCAATGTTCTGTTTATTCTGCAGATTCACTCTTAAACTTGTCTGGAATGTATTGCTTGCCAGGGAATGTTAATGTCATATTCCACAAGCCTTAGCATTAAATTCTTAATATCTAAAGTGACACTGTATTTACGAAAGCATTTTCAGAAAACTAATCTTGCTTGCAAATGAGAACAACATCATAAATTGTGTTAAAGAATGTGATACCTCGACCCCGAAATGTCACCCATTCCTTCTATCCAGAGATGCTGCCTGTTCCGTTGAGTTACTGCAGCATTTTGTGTCTTTCTTTAAGGTACCTTGAAATGTAAGACTCTCGAAGTGTGGCTTTACCATGAAACAAAGTCTTGCATCAAAGTTTGCATGCAGCACCAGTAATCATTAATATCCCTTTGTTTAATGACGATATGAGCAACTAATTAGAGTTCCTCAATCGATGAAAAATGATCCATGGAGTGACTTCAGAAATATTTTAAGGTGTAAAATTGCCTCCCTTTTAACTGAGGAGAGTATATATATATATATATAGCCATTGATGGTCTCTGTTATTCTAATGCTGGCAAGATGCAAATGAACTATTTGAAATACTGTAAGGTTGTGGATCAGTTTTGGGCATGTCCCCCAGCTGAAATCCAGCCTGCAGCTTCCATCTGGAGGAAGAATTCTCTAACTGGAAAATAACTAGTAATTAAGACAGCACAGTGCACGGTACGGGCGGCACGGTAGCGCAGCGGTAGAGTTGCTGCTTTACAGCGAATGCAGCGCCGGAGACTCAGGTTCGATCCTGACTATGGGTGCTGCACTGTAAGGAGTTTGTACGTTCTCCCCGTGACCTGCGTGGGTTTTCTCCGAGATCTTCGGTTTCCTCCCACACTCCAAAGACGTACAGGTATGTAGGTTAATTGGCTGGGTAAATGTAAAAATTGTCCCTAAATTGTGTAGGATAGTGTTAATGTACGGGGATCGCTGGGCGCATGGACTTGGAGGGCCGAAAAGGCCTGTTTCCGGCTGTATTATATATGATATGATATGATATGAGTGGTGCAGCACCAGAGACCTGGGTTTGATCCTGACTATGAGTGCAATCTGTATGGAGTTTGTATGTTCTCCCTATGATCCCATGGGTTTTCTTCAGGTGCTCCAGTTTCCTCCCATATTCCAAAGATACGCAGGTTTGTAGGTTAATTGGCTTTAGTAAATTGTCTCGTCTGTAGGATAGAACTAGCATACAGGTGATTGCTAGTCAGCGCGGACTCTGTGGGTTGAAGGGACTGATTTCCATGCTGTATCTCTAAACTAAACTGGTCCTACAGGAAAGTCATCAGGAACCTTGTGTTGTGATATCACAACAACAATCCAGCCCTTAATATTAGCAAGATGAACAGTTTGATTATTAATTTAAGTGGGGGTGGAAGGTGGAGGAGGGAAACACAAACCTGTTCTCATCAAAGGAGCTGCTATAGTAATGGTCGACAGTTTTGCATTCCTTGGCATCCATATCATTAAGTCAAGTCAAGTTTATTTATACACGATGTGCAGTGAAATGAAAGTGGCAATGCCTGCGGATTGTGCACAAAAAAGAATTACAGTTACAGCATATAAATAAAGTTAATAAGTTACCATAGTGTAGACAAAAATTTAGTCTCTGGAGTTATAAAAGTTGACAGTCCTGATGGCCTGTGGGATGAAACTCTGTCTCACCCTCTCCGTTTTCACAGCGTGACAGCGGAGGCGTTTGCCTGACCGTAGCATCTGGAACAGTCCGTTACTGGGGTGGCAGGGGTCCCTCATGATCTTGCTTGCTCTGGATCTGCACCTCCTGATGTATAGGTCCTGCAGGGGGACGCGTGTAGTTGCCATGGTGCGTTCTGCCAAACGCACTACTCTCTGCAGGGCCATCCTGTCCTGGGCAGAGCTGTTCCCAAACCAGACTGTAATGTTGCCGGACAGGATGCTCTTTACAGCACAAGAGTAGAAGCAATGAAGGATCCTCAGAGACACTCTGAATTTCCTCAGCTGTCTAAGGTGGTAAAGGCACTGCTTTGCCTTACCCACCAGTGCGGCAATGTGCGTTGCCCACGTCAGATCCTCTGACATCAACCTAACCTGTTCCCTTCGCACTGATCATGTAAATGTAAATATTCACAAAATGCTGGAGTAACTCAGCAGGCCAGGCAGCATCTCAGGAGAGAAGGACCTTCTCTCCTGAGATGCTGCCTGACCTGCTGAGTTACTAAAGCATTTTGTGAATAAATACCTTTGATTTGTACCAGCATCTGCAGTTATTTTCTTACACTATGTAAATGTAAATGGCTCCATGAAAATGGCTCGATTGTAATCATATGTTGTCTTTCCACTGTCAGGTTAGCACGCAACAAAAGCTTTTCGCTGTACTTCGGTACACGTGACAATAAACTGAACTGAACTAAACTGAAACTAAACTGAACTGCTGCAGAGACCAAGGGAGTGCATCGGCATCTTTACTTAGATGACTGAGAAGATTCAGCATGTCCACATGCTTTCTTTTGAACTTCTACTGATGCACTAGAGAAAGTATTCTGACAGGATGCATCTCAGCCTGGGATGGCAACTGCTCTGCACTTGACCACCTCAACCTGCAGTGAGTGGTGAAAACAGCCCAGTCCATCACACGTCCATCATTTCCCTCCATCCAGTCCCCCTCCATCCAGTCCATTTTCATGTGTTGGATTAGACTGGAAATATTCTCACGAATTCCTCCCGTACTCTCCTTTCCCTTTTTTTCCCATATCTTCTGGGAGAAGACACAGGAGCTTGAAAACCAGACTTCCAGACTAGAGAACAGCTTCTTCCCCACAGCTAACAGACCCCTTTAAAAATCACCCCTTCACACCCACTTCGCAGAGGTGCCGCCATGTGATTTTAGTCTCAACTCTACCTCATTCGATTATTCGGTTTTTGCACTTTAATAACATTTTTTCAGATTGCAGAATGTATGCACAATTCTGCTGCTTTGTCATCATCCTTGCTTCTATGGTATCTCTCATGACCATGTATGGTATGTGCTCCATGAGTTTAATGAGAACAAGAAATTTCATTGCACCCTGGTGTCCAAGGCCATAAATGATTCTGAATCTGAATCAATCTGCTGGTCATCTTCTGCCAGTGAGAATTTTTATCTGACAATTCTACTAATCCTTTTGATTTGGGTTCTTCAAATTGCACAAGGAAAAATTTCAGCCTATGGCACTAGTGATCCAGGCAAAAAGGATGGCACGGTAGCGCAGCGGTAGAGTTGCTGCTTTACAGCGAATGCAGCGCCGGAGACTCAGGTTCGATCCTGACTACGGGTGCTGCACTGTAAGGAGTTTGTACGTTCTCCCCGTCACCTGCGTGGGTTTTCTCCGAGATCTTCGGTTTCCTCCCACACTCCAAAGACGTACAGGTATGTAGGTTAATTGGCTGGGTAAATGTAAAAAAAAAAAATTGTCCCTAGTGGGTGTAGGATAGTGTTAATGTGCGGGGATCGCTGGGCGGCACGGACTTGGAGGGCCGAAAAGGCCTGTTTCCGGCTGTATATATATGATGATATGATATGATATGATGAAATGCATAAAGTGAAATGATCCCTAAACTGTCTTTCTAGTTTATTGGATTATTATTTTTAATTATTATCATCTATAAACTAAAACTCTTGTTTGTTTGTTTGTTCCTGAACTACAGCCAAAATGGTACACGATAGCATGACAATTTTAGGCCCACCTTACTCACCGTCATCCCGTTGGTGCTAATGGAAGGTGTTATATTTTTTAAGTTATTCATATTTTAAAGTTTAAATCTATCTCCTAGAGAGGGAGAGGGGAGGGAGGGGGGGAGGGAGGAGGGAGGGAGGGGGAAGGAGGGAGGATGAGGGAGGTTGAGGGGGGTGGAGTGGGCGGAGGGGAAGGGGAAGGGGAGGGGAGGAGGAGGGGAGGGGGAGGGAGGGGGGCAGGGGTGGGGAGGGAGGGGGAGGGGGAGTGGGGAGGGGGGAGGGGGAGAGGGGAGGGGGGAGGAGAGGGTGCTGCACCAATGCAGGAGAGGTTTGAGCCCAACGGGTCCACTTGATCTAGTAGTTCATAAAATCCAAAGCATGTTTAGCTTCTTAGTGGGATTACACTAATGATGGGAAAGCTTAAATTCCATCATGATTTTATCAGAATTTTAAAAATATCGAAACAGTATGAGAAACTCTTTCAGCTACTGAAAAAATGTGCTACTCTATTCTCTTGGAATTGTTGATATTTAGTTTTAGTTTAGTTTAGAGATACAGATACAGAGAAACGGAAACAGGCCCTTCTGCACACATAGTCCGCACCGACCAGCAATCCCCACACATTATCGCTATCTCACACACACTAGGGACAATTTATACCAAGCCAATTAACCTACAAACCTATACGTCTTTGGAGTGTGGGAGGACACAGAAGATCCTGGAGAAAGCTCACGCAGGTCACGGGGAAAACGTACAAGCTCCATCCGGACAAGCACCTGCAGTCAGGATCGAACCCGGGTCTCTACAGCTGTGCCACTGTGCTGCCCCTATTCTGGTGATATTTCAAAGGAGGGCTATATTCCAGGCCAAACATGCTGCTATTTCAATAGTAAAATGTGTGTCAAATGTCTATGATACGGAATTGGTCTAAATTGAAGGGAATGAAATACACTGAGTGGCAGGTTTGGATGGTAATATATGTAATAGCTTATTTATTGAGCTGTAAATGCCATTGCCTGTAATTATCCATGAATTGTACAGCAGAAAAAATAATGTTTACTTTTGAGACAGTGGAATACCAGATGTTATAACATAATTAGTGATCCTCGAAGAATCACTAAATGTACAAATGATACACTAGCAATATGTGAAAACTGTGCTATTTGCTCAACCGGAACGCAAAGAAGACCATCACCGTATTAAAGAGACTCAAAAACATCTTTAAAAAGATCCACTTATGAGATTCTGCTGTGCATAAAACTTGGATGTAGAAATAGGCAGCTTTTGCACTCGAATGTATGTAGGGTTGAAAGCTCAGGCTGGGGATGAATTAGACATCAAGGCCCTCAGTCAGGAGCTTTGGAGATGACTGGTACTCATGGTTAGAGCACACCTTTTAAGGATCTGCCAGTGTGGAGGAAAACATATGGGGTCACAGGTTGCAGTGACATGAGTGTGGAGGGGAAAGCCCCCCATGTAGGCAGGGACACACATTGAGTCAGCAGTGGGTCAGAACATTACAGATCGGTGGCAAAATTAAGTTGAGGAATACTGGAGAAGCGATAGGGTAGGAGCAGGCCAGAGAACTGACGGGGCTAACATCCTTTATGGTGGAATGGGATTTTGAAGAAGTAATTGGGAAATACAAACAATATATGTAATGAGTGTGAGGTGACGGGAAGCAAGGAATTGGAAATTATTTATTGTTGTCATCTGTACCAAGATACGACAAAAAAACTTTGTGTTGCTCGCTGTCCAAGCAAATCATGTCAAATGTGAGTAAATCAGCCAATGCAAAAGAGATAATAAACTGTGTGCAGAATAAAGTATCACAACTACAAAGAAAGTGTAGATGAAAAGAAGTGCAAGGGCAACAATTAAGTAAATTAGAAGATCGAGAATTCATCCCCAACATTTGAAAGAGTCTAACAGAAAGGAAGAGGCTGTTCTTGAATTTGGTGGTATGTGCTTTAAAGCTTTTGTATCTTCTATTTGATAGGGAAGGGATAAATAGAGAATGACTGAGATATGAGTGGTCCTTGATTATGATGGCTACTTTCCCGAGGCAGCTTGAGTATAGATGGAGTCGTTGGGGATTGAGGCTAATTCATTTAATGGGGACCAGGCTGCATTCACAACTTTCTGCAGTGTTTTGCAGTTTTGGTCAGGGTAGTTGCCATACCAACCTGTGATGCAGTCAGATTGGATGCATTCAATGGTGCGTGTAAAAATTGATTAGAGTCATTGGAGAAATGCTGAATTTCTTCAGCCTTCTGAGGAACGTGCTTTCTTGGCCATAGTGTCAATGTTGTTTGACATGTTGATATGCTTTCTTGGCCAATTGCACCAATGTGTTTAGCCCTGGACAGGTTTTTGGTGATATTTATACATCGGAACTGGAAGCCCTCGACCATCTCCACTTCAGCACCATTGGTACAGATTGGAACATGTGCTGCACCCACTTCCTGAATTCAATAACAAGCTCCTTCATTTTGCTGATATTAAGGAAGAGGTTGCTGCCCTGGCTCTCTATCTCCTTCCTGTACTCCAACTTTCTGCTTCACAGGCTAGAATATGCACACTTGTATCTGCTAAAAAAACAGTTAACAGAAGCAAAAGTTTCCCGTGGGTGTTCCATGACCTACCTATTCTACCTATTCTACTAGCCAGTTGACTTCTACTGGCAAATGTCATTCAGCATTTGCTCAACTTACCTAGTGTTGAGTTTGCATCCATTTTAACTCCCCACCCTGTATTTAATGTGATGTCTGTCAGCCTGGCAAAGAGGATTTTACCAGAACGCCAAGCTGCACCCTCTGCTTTATTTGATGCACCATATTCACATTTAAAATCAAGTTCCATGCTTTAAAAAAAAACAAAACATGATTTTTATAAAATTTAATACAGTGAAGGAGGAGTGTAATTCCCACTCCTAGCATCATTTGATATCTCACTCAAAGTATTGTCCCTCTAGAGCTATTAGGCTGGCTCACTCATGGAAATGTTTTTCTGATTACTGTCCACCTCCACCTAATATCCTGTGCAATGCAAAGCAACAGTTTGTTATTTTCCCTGTGGTGCTTGGTATAATTACTTTACCAATAGAGTAACTTTTTTAATGCAGTTTATTCTTAATCATTGAAGAACGATAAATCCCAGCTGCAAATAGAACTGGGTTCAAATATGAAGTGTTATTCCTCCAGTTTGCGTGAGGCCTCGCTCTGACAATGGAGGTCCAACACAGAAAGGTTAGTGTTCATCAGAGAAGACAGACTGTGTAGGAGGGAACAGCAGATGTTGGTTTAAACCCATGATAGACACAAAAAGCTGGAGTAACTCAGCTGGATAAACTTTGAAGAAGGGTCTCGACCTGAAATGTCACCCATTCCTTCTCTCCAGAGATGCTGCCGGCCCCGTTGAGTTACTCCTGGTTTCTGTGTCTATCTTCAGACTATTGACTGACATCTACTATAAACCTACCAACTCCCAGATTTATCTTGACTGCACTTCTTCCAGTCCTACTTCTTGCAAAGACACTATTCCTGACTCTCAATTCCTCCATCTCCACACCATCCTTTCCCAGATGGGGCTTTCCATTCTAGGACATCTGAGATGTCCTCTTTCTTTGGTAAATGTGGTCTCCCCCTTTCTGTCATAGATGGATCCCTCACGCAAGTCTCCTTTGTGCCCCGTGGTTCTGCTCTTGCTCCCCTTCACCCCGGATGGAACACAGGTAGAGTTCCCCTGATCCTCAATTTTCACCCCACCAGCCTCTGCATCCAATACATCAACCTCTGACATTTCCATCAACTCCAGTGTGATCCCATCAGCAGTCACATCTTTCTATCTCTTCCCCTTTCCGCCTTGATTGTTTTGAGCCAATACATTCACGGATATGTACTGTCCTGGTTTGGACTTACTGTCCAGATTATTCAATTTTCATTTTACAGTAATTATTGTTGCACTACAATCTTTGGACCATTCTGCTGTTGTATCTATTCTTGTATCCATCATTATCACGACGTACTGTTTCACTTTGCTTGATAGAACTGCAATACCACTCACCTTTTAACACCTTCATGGTTCTCAGCAGTTTTGTAAAACAAAATCCACACAATGGATGTGGTTTTCTTATGTGTGCATTTTATCTTCATCAGACTTTTATAAAAACATGTTACCATACTTTTTCAGCGTTGTCCTCTCTGTGTGAGTTTTGTATGTGTTAGGAATGCTGCACAGATGTAAAATATCACTGGCAGGAATGCAAACTGATCTGCACATTCAGCCCCCTCAAGAGGAAGCTCCACACAGTCTCCACTAGAATTTGTGTTGGGAGTGAGTTCAAAATGACAATGGGTTTGTAGAAGCTGACACTTTTGATATATTGGATCAGACTTTTTGCCCATTAGTAACCTGTCGGGGCACTCAGCTCCACAAAAGACATCCTTTCATTTTTTGACGTGTGTCCACACATTTATAAAGTGCGTTTTGTACTTTTTCTGAGAAATGCTTGCTATCATCTGGATAGAATTTTCTGAAGGCAGTGCTATTTCCTCTGCATATGCCGAGCTCAAGCCATGGGAGATCTGTTCATTATTTTTCAGGAGTCAGGAATGAAACGCAATTATGGGGCTTAACTATTTGGCTGATAACATCTCACTGCAGCAGCCAATATAGTGGGCAGGTTGTTATGAACGGCAGCTGTGGAGAGTGTTCCCCAGTTTCTGGAGAGTTTCAAAAGCCTTTTTTTTAATTTTGTTTTCTTGAACAGAGCCCATTGTGTTGTTGGGTGATTCAAATGTTTCTCCCGGAGCTAAAGTTAGTAAAACTTTGCTTCATTTGAGCACACAGTTTATGCTCATTGAAAACAACCTTATTGTATTTCTGAGCACATGTGCAAAATGCAGGGGTGTGCCGAGGCTTTGCTTTACTTGGATTCATTTGACAATGTTTCCAAATTTAAAACAGTAAAACGTCCAAGAATAGATTTTGCTACAATGTTTCTACCATTGTTACAGCATACGTTTCTGACTTTGTGAACTATACTTTTGATTCAAATTGGCAAGAACTCAGACAGCGAACCCAATTAGTTTTGCTATTATGACTGATTGCAAGGAAAAGATTATCACAATTAGTAATCATGCAATTCGAGTGTTAAGTGCTTAAAATGGGTTCGATTTTGTGTTATGTCTTCATCCTTTGACACTTTTTGCAGAGAGATGCCATGATCAGCAGCTGGGAAACTGCTCACAACTTTCAACCTCCTTCATTTGTCCCTGCACCATGGATGGTCACATTTGCATTGGCACCACTCACAAGCGCTGGTGATTTTTGCAAAAGGGACGCGCCATTTTAGCAGAGTGAAAGATTAAGAGCGCGATCAAGATTTCAAGCTCAGCTGTGGGACCTTGATCTGTCATGCTGGCCTCGGGAGCAGGAATGCGACTGGACTTTTCCCAAGAGGGCAGCAATGTCGAGTGAGCGGCAGCAAATGCTAGCTGTCCTACTCTGAATACAAAGTGTTTTCTGATATCTTCAAGACACAGATTTACTGCTGTGAAGCAACACAAATTTTATTTTTGGTCTCAGAACCTTTCTATCCACAGAACATAAGCAGACAATAAAGAAAATAGAATTTATACAGCAATTTCAGGCTTAATAATCTTAAGTACTTTTAAATTATTGAAGTACAGCTCAAGTTACCCTTTGTAGAGACTGAGGTGAACAAGGCACATTGTTAACAATGTATGTGCTGAGCGGATATCATTTCTTTTTCAGTGTATAATGTACAATTACATTTTGGATGTAAACTGATCTTCGAAAAGTCATTAGCTTGCTTTATCATTCTAAAAGGATGAAGCAGAGGTGAGCTAAAGGCTCATGAAGTGCATTTAATTCCCAGGTAGTCCAGTGTTTTGGAAGGTTTGGAATGGATCTGAGGTACTTATCAGGGGTGTAGTTACTTTGTCAGCTCTCCGGTGAACCTTACCTTCATAAACATTCAACTGAGAGTGAACAAGTCAAAGAACAAGCTGCAACCAATCCACAGAGCAGAAGGATGAACATCTCTCGATAGACAATAGGCAATAGACAATAGGTGCAGGAGGAGGCCATTCGGCCCTTCGAGCCAGCACCGCCATTCAATGTGATCATGGCTGATCATTCTCAATCAGTACCCCGTTCCTGCCTTCTCCCCATACCCCCTGACTCCGCTATCCTTAAGAGCTCTATCCAGCGCTCTCTTGAATGCATTCAGAGAATTGGCCTCCACTGCCTTCTGAGGCAGAGAATTCCACAGATTCACAACTCTCTGACTGAAAAAGTTTTTCCTCATCTCAGTTCTAAATGGCCTACCCCTTATTCTTAAACTGTGGCCCCTTGTTCTGGACTCTCCCAACATTAGGAACATGTTTCCTGCCTCTAACGTGTCCAACGATCTTATTAGTATTTTAAAATTGGGGCAATATAATCCAAATTGACGATAGACACAAAGTGCTGGAGTAACTCAGCGGGTCAGGCAGCTTCTCTGGAGAAAAAGGATGGGTGACGTTTCATGTAGGGACCCTTCTTCCCGACCCAAATCGTCACCCATCCTTTTTCTCCCGAGATGCTGCCTGACCCGCTGAGTTACTCCAGCACTTTGTATCGATCTTCGGTATAACCCAGCATCTGCAGTTCCTTTCTACACCATTAATCCAAATCATCAGCTTTTCATTATCATTTTAGCTTCAATCACAAGCACAATTTTCACACAATTCTGAAGCTTATATTTAAATTGCAAGATTCCAGTGCATGGGCAAGCTGGTTCTATATCCCTTGGTGACAGCAGCAGTGGAGTGGGAATAGCTGGACTGAGCTGTCATGAGGAGATGCGATGGTCAGGCACAGCAGATGCATGTTATACTGTTACACTTTGGTGGCAAGAACAGGAAAGCAGACTATTATCTGAATGGTGGCCGATTAGGAGAAGGGGAGATGCAACGAGACCTGGGTGTCGTGGTACACCAGTCATTAAAAGTAGGCATGCAGGTGCAGCAGGCAGTGAAGAAAGCGAATGGTATGTTGGCATTCATAGCAAGGGGATTTGAGTATAGGAGCAGGGAGGTTCTGCTGCAGTTGTACAGGGCATTGGTGAGACCACACCTGGAGTATAGCGTACAGTTTTGGTCTCCTAATCTGAGGAAAGACATTCTTGCCATAGAGGGAGTACAGAGAAGGTTCACCAGATTGATTCCTGGGATGGCAGGACTTTCATCTGAAGAAAGACTGGATAGACTCGGCTTGTACTCGCTGGAATTTAGAATTGAGGGGGGATCTTATAGAAACTTACAAAATTCTTAAGCGGTTGGACAGGCTAGATGCAGGAAGATTGTTCCCGATGTTGGGGAAGTCCAGAACAAGAGGTCACAGTTTAAGGATAAGGGGGAAGTCTTTTAGGACCGAGATGAGAACGTTTTTTTTCACACAGAGAGTGGTGAATCTGTGGAATTCTCTGCCACAGAAGGGAGTTGAGGCCAGTTCATTGGCTATATTTAAGAGGGAGTTAGATGTGGCCCTTGTGGCTAAAGGGATCAGGGGGTATGGAGAGAAGGCAGGTATGGGATACTGAGTTGGATGATCAGCCATGATCATATTGAACGGCGGTGCAGGCTCGAAGGGCCGAATGGCCTACTCCTGCACCTATTTTCTATGTTTCTATGTGGACACCATGCCCCACATGATCCCCTTCTACTCACACACCGGGGAATACATTTCTGCTCCCTCCATCATCGCTGTGTTTGCTCAACAGTAAGATGGATGTAACTCCACCAGAAGGACTACAGCAGATCAAGAAGAGTAAACGTCGTCCCCAATTTTTGTGGAGCATTATGCATGAATGGTTTTCTGATGATGTTATTGTGGATTATATACACCCAGCCAATTAACTGTGAAAGCTAACTTTGGATCTGCATTGGGTTTACCCTGTTTCATATTGCTGGAGCTCTATTTACTGCCACACTTGGAAACCCAGCACGGCAAAGGTCATGTTGAGGGAATGCCTTGGATTTGAGGGCAGCCTATCTTTGGAGGTGCCAGTGTTTAGGAAGAACTGGTTGATATTGTGATTTCGGAAAGATCAAGCCCAAGCTTTTCAAATTGCGTAATAGCACACAACTGCTGTGGAGAAAATTAAGTTGCCATAACAGAATTTCACAGGCCCTCTCGAGGGACTGGCTGCCTGTAGCGTTTGGATCAGAAAGTGAATTTTTGGAATCTTGTAAAAGTGATGACAGCTTCCATGATTTATGGACATTTCATTGCTTCGTTCACCAAAAGTAGCTGCTATTAAAACATCTGAACCTGACACATAATGTGATGCCTTGGAAATTGTGAGCTATTGAAACGCATGCGCTGCATCATAGATAAATCTAAAGGCTAGTGAGGAACCCAGTCTCAAAATCTCCGTACTTTTCTCCTGCGTCACTGAGCAGGGAAGGTTTTTCTTCATTAGTTGAATTGATCTTTGAAAATTCACTTTGGAAGTAAGAATAGAAAGGCAGATTATTATCTGAATGGTGTCAAGTTAGGAGGAGGGGGAGTTCAACGAGATCTGGGTGTCCTAGTGCATCAGTCAATGAAAGGAAGCATGCAGGTACAGCAGGCAGTGAAGAAAGCCAATGGAATGTTGGCCTTCGTAACAAGAGGAGTTGAGTATAGGAGCAAAGAGGTCCTTCTACAGTTGTACCGGGCCCTGGTGAGACCGCACCTGGAGTACTGTGTGCAGTTTTGGTCTCCAAATTTGAGGAAGGATATTCTTGCTATGGAGGGCGTGCAGCGTAGGTTCACTAGGTTAATTCCCGGAATGGCGGGACTGTTGTATGTTGAAAGGCTGGAGCGATTGGGCTTGTATACACTGGAATTTAGAAGGATGAGGGGGGATCTTATTGAAACATATAAGATAATTAGGGGATTGGACACATTAGAGGCAGATAACATGTTCCCAATGTTGGGGGAGTCCAGAACAAGGGGCCACAGTTTGAGAATAAGGGGTAGGCCATTTAGAACGGAGATGAGGAAGAACTTTTTCAGTCAGAGAGTGGTGAAGGTGTGGAATTCTGTGCCTCAGAAGGCAGTGGAGGCCAGTTCGTTGGATGCTTTCAAGAGAGAGCTGGATAGAGCTCTTAAGGATAGCGGAGTGAGGGGGTATGGGGAGAAGGCAGGAACGGGGTACTGATTGAGAGTGATCAGCCATGATCGCATTGAATGGCGGTGCTGGCTCGAAGGGCTGAATGGCCTACTCCTGCACCTATTGTCTATTGTCTATTGTCTATTGTCTATCTTCAGACTTTAGTGATACAGCGTGGAAACAGGCCCTTTGGCCCACTGAGTCCTTGCAGACCAGCAATCACTAGTTCTATCCTACACACTATGGACAATTATTGATTTACAGAAGCCAATTAGCCTACAATTAACCTACAAACCTGTGCATCTTTGGAGCATGGCAGGAAACCGGAGCACCCGGAGGAAACCCATGCAATCACAGGGAGAATGTACAAACTCTGTACAGACAGCAGCCATAGTCCAGATTGATTTTGGGTCTCTGTTGTTGTAGGCAGCAACTCAACCACTGTGCCACTGTGGAAGATATTATCAACTCATATTTTGAACTGAAAGGCCCTCAGTGGGATTTGGGTATGTCATAGGAGCTATCTAGGTCAACATTTAAGGTTCAATCACATCACAAAGTTGACTACTTGTTCCTGTATTTCATTGTTGTTAGTGTGAGCTTGTTGATTCAAACTGATGCGATATTTGCTCATGTACTGTCAGTAACTATTTCAAGTGCATGGGCAAATATACAGGTTGCAAAGTGCATGGGGTTAGGTTGCAAAAGACATTTTATGGTCAAGAAAAATGTACAAACCATTTATCTTCACATATTTACAATCAATATTAGCAACTTCATTCAAATGAATGGATGTCTGCAACCTATGCCAGTAATCAAATTGAAGTGCCAAAAGCGAAGTGCATCTGGTCACAAATACAATGCATTTGTACTGCTCCATGCCGTTCCTTTTCTCAATATTCACATCATCCTCACACCACCATCCTTGCTTTAAGGAGACCACTATCATCCCAATGCCCAAAAAAACCAAGGTAGCATGCCTTAATGTGAAAGATACATCTTCTGGATGCGCTGGAAAGCATCCTCAGTGATGTGACCTGGGGTCATGGGGTGTTTCGGGTCACACAACATCTGACACCCTCGCCCAGGCGACCCAGCCGGGGTTGATCAGGCCCCGACTTGCGTCCCAGCAGCAACCGCCCACGGATCAGCCCTGTTAATAACTACTCTGCAGGGGTTGGGAGACCCTGGTGCGTGGAGGGACTGGGCTCTGTGGGGTGAGTCCTGGCCGGGCTCCTCCTGCGTCTCACCAGGTTCAAGGCCTGTGCGCTGCACCTCTTTCTCCTTCTCCGAGCATTTCATTCTTGCCTGATGGCATAAGGCCTTTCCGTAGCTTATTGGGTTTCTTTCTCACGAAAGACACAGACTGGGGTGCCAACCCACCCTGTACCGGGTGCCGTCTTTCCGTGCCATCAACTGTCTCTCCAGTAGTCACCAAACTATTCTTGGTTGTCACCCAGTCTATTCCTAGGTGCCACTGGCTGAGCCGGACTTCATGAATATCATCTGTAGGCTCTGACATCCACCACCATGATGGTGCACATCAACTCCAGCCTCCCAGACAGCTTTGATCCACTGCAATTCACGCACCACTACAACAGGTCCACTGCAGATGACATCTCCACGGCCGTACACTTATCCCTGCACCATCTGGATATCAGGGGCACGTGCGTCATACTCATATTTATTAACCTCCACCTTCAACACTATAATTTCAACCAAACTCATCTGCAAACTCCAGCCTCTAGGACTGACCACCACCTCTGAAGTGCTGTACTGGGCCATATCTCAAACAATGGTTAATACATTTTGGAATCCTGAAGTCCGTGAACTGACAAAATAGCCATCCTTTTCATTTTAGAAAAACACGTTGAACCTAAAGGATTGCAGGAACTTAACTTGCCATTAACAGGATTATGAATAAACATATGTGGTGACCGGCTACATTGGAATAGGACTACCTGTGGGCACCTTCCTGTTTTGGGCAGTACGTTTGTTCATTGTGCAAGCTTGTCATGGAGTCAAAAAGGACAGAAACAGGCGTTTCGGCCCAGTGAGTTTGCATTGCCCATCAAGCATCCATTGACACCAATCCTGCACTAATCCCATTTATATTCTTCCATATTCCCTGCAACTCAGATTCTACCACTCACAGTAGGGCAATTTATTGTTTCCAATTAACTTCTCAGCTTGCACTTCTCTGGGATATGGGGGGAAACTAGAGTACTGGAAGAACCCCATACAGTCACAGAGAGAATGTGTGAATTCTATACAGACAGTGCCGTAGAGGTCAGAGTCACTGGAGCTCTGAGCTAACAGCTCTGCTGGCTGTGCCACCTTGCTACCAACCTAAATCATAAGCAGGCTGGAGGCAGAACTAAGGGATATATGGCAAATCATTCACCGCATTTCATTAATCCATTTGTCTTATCTGACTAGGGTAACCAAAGATTTTAAATATATCAAAAAGCTGCCAAAAGATGTTTCTTATTATATTTTTACAGTGATAGCAGGAGTCGACTTGAGTTAGTAAGCTTATGCTAACATTCCCTTCAACTGCTATTTTTTTCCTCTGGGTCTACCTCAGACTGATGGGGGACCATTGCGCCATCTAATTTTGTACCGGCCCAGAGAGCAAAATGCAACAATTCATCCACCTGTGATTTTGGTTACATTTTCCTTCGTCTTTTGTATAGTATTACCTGCCTGGAATGTTCTACATGCCTCATTTACTGCTTTCCGTGTTCCTCTTTTACAGTCCCACTCTCTAATTACCTTTAACTCTTAGTTTTTGTTCATTTTCTCCATCTAACTATCCCCATTCACCTTCAATCAGATGACCTCAACAATTTATTTCCTCGGTAACTATGGCCTCGCATTATTAGAGGCCTGTGGTGAGTTGTGTGAAAGATCCACAGAATCTTTGGAGAAAGCAGTGTCTATCTGGATACTTAAGAACATTTACAGATGTCACAATAAAGAGTTATCCTAAAAGTCAAGCCAACACCAAAGTTATTTATACATGTTTTCAGGTAACTGGGCTTCCAAATCAAGATGGCCCCATCAACATTGTATTTGTTGATTTTCATTTTTTTAAAGTTTGACGAGGTGCCAAACAAAAAATATAGTGAAAATGGCAGGAGATTTAAAGTAGATAAGTATCTGAAGGCTTTTTTATATAAAGAGACCATTGTTTTCCTTGCTGCGGATTCTCCCGACACGCTGTGTGCCAGATAAAGGAACTAAACAAGAACTATCCCTTACATTCAAAAGGAATGCCAAATCTAGCAGCATCTTTACAAAGAAAAACAGAGTTTGTTAAAATTATATAAATTATAAAATTGATAAAGGATCTTCAACTTGAAATGTTTACTCTGTGTAGGAGGTAACTGCAGATGTTGGTTTACACCGAAGATAGACACAAAATGCTGGAGTAACTCAGCGGGACAGCCAGCATCTCTGGACAGAAGGAATTGGTGACGTTTCGGGTCTCAACCTGAAACGTCACCAATGTTTGCGGCTTGCCTGCAGTCCGTCTGTCTTTTGTGTTTTTTGTTGTTTTTGTATGAATTGTAGTTTTAATATGGTGTAGTGTTGTATGTTATGTTTGGGGGGGGGGGGAGGGAACGGGAACTGTAACATTCTCTCTCCTGAACGGAGACGCGACCTTTGTTCTGTGTCGTGTCTCCGTTCCCGTTGCGGCCTACCACCGGCCATGCACCTGGGACCACCTGGGGCTGTGGTTCGCAGAGCCCGCAGCCCGGACTCACCACCTGCGGCGCTGGCTGCCTGCGGATGCTGCGGGAGCGGCTGCGATTCGTCTCCGGAGGCTCCGGCGCGGGCCGCGTGGACGTCGGAAGCCCGCAGGCCCCTGGGTGGGGGCCGACATCGGGAGCTGCGGCAGCGGCAGAGGCAGCGTGTTCGCCCGCCCCGAATCGCGGGGCTTGGGTCGGCCCACCGTGGACCTTTCACCGTCCGGCGGGGGCTTCAATATCGGGAGCCCCGACCGCCCCGACTTGGCAACTCCAACAGCCTGACCGCGGGAGAAGACGGCAGGGGAAGAGAAAAAGACATTTTTGGCCTTCCATCACAGTGAGAAGGGACTGGAGGAGACTCACTGTGATGGATGTTTCTTTTTGTTTGGTGTTAGTTGTGATTGTATGTGTTATTGCATTTTTATTGATTATTCTTATTGGTCTTATTGTTTAACTGCGGGTAATTTTTCATTTCACTACACATTTATGTGTATGTGACAAATAAACGACTATTGATTGACTATTGAATGTTAGCTCTGTTTCTCTTTCCAAAGATGCTACCTGTGCTGTTGAGAGTTTCCACAATTTTCTCTTTAATTACAGATTTCCAGCATTTGTTTTTCTGTTATTTATGTAATGTCAAAACTTCCTGGCAAAATATCAACATGTTAATAATGTTTGCTACAAGTAAAGATCCAAGTAGGTCAGCATTTCCTGGACATCAAGAGATAATGTCATTGGTTCACATCTAGAGAACATATTTGATTTATGTGGCTCTACTATCTGCTTCATGCAAAATACATTTTACTCTCCATTGTATTAAATATTTGTGCACTAATCATCCTCTAAACTTCTCACAGAAGGTTGAGGCTACAACTTAACTGTGTTGTAACAGCTTATCAATAATCTGATAAAAAAAAATCATGGAAAATCAACTAACAAGCTGGTCCAAAAGAAAAGCCATGTAAATTGTCCTGCATGCAGTTAATGTAAGAAATTATTAAAATTAAAATTGATTTTGTTCTCATATTTCCTTTCTATTTCCTTTTACTTTTTAAAAATCTAATCTCTTTCACATTGTTTATTTCTTTTAAAGTATCTGCTTTGCCTCAATATCTCTATTCCTCTGTTTCTTTCTCAGACCTTTAATTGAGTTGACCAGGGGAATACACTGTTGCTCTCACTGTTCACCAGCGATCCACATGCCCTGTTGCCCTCAGCTTGTAATTTTGGCATCTTGCATTTCAAATATTGTCAGCAAAGGATTACAATAAAAGTCTAACTAAATGTCTTTCTTTTCAGCTATACTGCTCAGCTACCGGGATATCAGAAATTAAAATACATGGTCCAGGTTATTGTTGCTCCTTTGTCTGAAAGTAATAAAAACTGCTCCCACCCCTGGTCGTGGTTGGGGTGTGGAGGCCTGGGAAAGGGCATTAAATCTTCAGAGATTACCACAACTATTTGGTTAATGATAGTCTGCACCATACTGCCATTGTGCAGCACCATATTATTTTCTATTTGTTTTGAGGAAAACAAATGGTTCCTGCCAAGAGTTGAGTAACTATGGTTGAACAAAATGTTTTCTTTCCGAGCAATTCACCACTCCTGTCTTGTGTTTATAATGTACGTGTCCTGAGAGACTGCAATGTACTGTGGATTTCGTTTTCTCTGCAATCTCTTGGCAACTTTCTCTCTTTCCTATCGCTTTACCTAAAGGTGTAGGATCTTGTTGGGGTATGATTCCATGGGCATCTCTCATCCTCATTGTCCATTCCTTTATTCTTCTTGACTGACCATATGCTGTGAATATTGAAATGTTTGACTACCTCGTAGAAGAGAAGATTGTGCATAAGTTTCATCTTGATGAATAAAGGCCAGTAGGAGGATTGGAGAATTTGCGGCTGATCTGTGTTTCCATTTCCCATGCACAGGGAGACAAGAATACATGTTGTGATGCACCTGCAACAGATATCATTAGTCTACTCAGTACTGTCTCCTTTGCCTTATCTGTGATCCTTTTGAAGGATTTCTATTGATTTATCACCAATTGATACAAGCCAATTCAAGAGCAAGGAAAACATTCTGCAGTTCAATAACAAAAAACCTAAATGGAAATAATTTTTAGTTTAGTTTAGTATATTGTCACGTGTACCGAGATACAGTGAAAAGCTTTTTGTTGCATTCTAACCAGTCAGCGGGAAGACTATACATGATTTCAACAAAGCTTCCACAGTATATAGATACACGATAAAGGGAATAACGTTTAGTGCAAGATAAAGTCCAGTAAAGTCCGATTAAAGATAGTCCGAGGGTCTTCAATGAGGTGGGTAGTAGCTCAGGACCGCTCACTAGTTGTTGTTGGGATGGTTCAGTTGCCTGATAACAGCTGGGAAGAAATGGTCTCTGAATCTGGAGGTGTGCATTTTCACACTTATGCACCTCTTGCCTGATGGGAGAGGGGAGAAGAGGGAGTAACCAGTGTGAAACTCATCCCTGATTTTGCTGCCGGTCTTCCCAAGGCAGTGTGAAGTATAGATGGAGCCAATAGAAGGGAGGATGCTTTGTGTGATGGTTTGGGCTGCGTCCACAATTCTCTGCAATTTCTTGTGATCTTGGATGGAGCTGTTCCCAAACCATACTCTGATGCATCCCGATAAAATGCTTTTTACAGCACGTCTGTAGCAGTTGGTGAAAGTTGTTGGCGACATGCTGAACGTCCTAAGACTTCTAAGGAAGTTGGTGTACTTTCTTGGACATTGCTTCAATATGGCTAGACCAGGACAAGTTGCTGGGGTTATTTACTCCTAGGAACATGAGGTTTTCAAGCATCTCTACGTTGGTGCTGTCAATCTATGTGACTGCTTTGCTTCCACAAGAAGATGACTATATCCTTTGTCCAGCTGACATTGAGAAAAAGGTAGTTGCTTGACACCAGGTCACAAGGTTTCCCTCAGAAAGTGTTTATAACTGACTAGTGTGTACATGATCTTGAAGCATTACATCAAAGTTATTTAGTCTGCTGAAGAATTTTTCAAGTTCACATTATTTCAATATCTGACCATGTTTAACTCTTAAATGTTCTATTAACAGAGTGTAATATTGAAAGGAAAACAGCCAAAGATGTCATTGGTAAGTTTCAACATTTATTACCCACCCCCAATTTCACTTTAACTGAGTGAGTTACTACAACATTTCATGAAATGGTTAGGAATTAACCGGATTGTCCTTGGTCTAATATCATGAAAAGTCGAGATTGGATATGGTCAACAGATTTCCCACAGAACATTGGCGAAACAAACTGAAGTTAAGAGCCTAGGGCTACTTAACCTAAACCTGATGGGATCTAAGTAAATGTCTTCAGTTTGGGTCAGGGGTGTTTAAAAAAAAACCTAGATTTAGGTTGGATTGGAAACGCTATCTCTTTATAAATGAATCAGGATCAAAGCTTGTCAAAAACAGACTATTCATGATAAATTAGGGCTATCAAAAGCATTCAACACCTTTGAATAAATTCAGATTGGCCATGGTCAGCTGAGCAGATCACGGAAACCAGATGGGATTTTATAACAATCCAGTGCTCTCACGGTCGCTATTTCTGAAACTTGCTTTAAAATTCCAGATTTATTTAATTATATATTTAAAATCCCAGCTGCTTTGTTGCATTTTAATTCACATCTCTGGAACAATATTCCATGTCTCTGGATATTTCTACAGTAACTCAAGCGGTATGCCACAGTTCATTTCCAGCAGATGTTCAATTTCAATGCGGACAACTTCCTTAGACACCCTTCTTTTTCACAAAGACAAGCTGTTTGTAGGTTAATTAGCTCTGTAAATTGTCCCTAGTGTGCAGGATAGAACCAGTGTACGTGTGATCATTGGTCGGCGCGGACTCGATGGGCCACGCTGTATCTCTAAACTAAACTAAACACTTTCCATTTCCATGAAAGCATCCTGCATTGTGTGCCTGGCTTCACACATGCTGTCACTTGTTCACCAGGTAGAAACTCTACTGATGTCATCTTCTCGTGGTCCCTCTGGACCTTTATGTTAATGCATTAAGGGGACATGGCTCTCCGACCCATGCCAGGGGGTTCTGAAGTGGCTCAAGAAGCCAGGAATATCACGTCAGGGGAGTCAGAAACAGGGAGATCCCACACCCGCAGCACAGTCCCAAACCAATCCATGGGGAACTGACTCAGCCCGCAATTGCTAGTCTTGGAGCAGCCGAGTGGCAAAGCTTGCCTGGACTGATGGAGCCTCGGCAGCGACGGAGAAGCCTCACGGCAGCAGTGAAGCCTCGCAACAACGGTGGAGCCTCGTGACAGCCGTGGAGCCGTGGCAGCGATGGTGGAGCCTCGGCGGCGACGGTGGAGCCTCGGCAGCGGTGGTGGAGCCTCACGACCAACGGAGCCTTGGCGGTGGTGGAGGAGCCTCGCGGCTGACGGAGCCTCAGCACTGGCGGTGGAGCTTAACAGCGGCAGTGTAGCCTCACGGCCGAAGAGGCCTCGGCGGCAGCGGTGGAGCCTCGGCAGCGGCAAAGGAGCCTCCCGGTCAACGGAGCCTCGGTGGCGGCGGTGAAGCCTCGCAGGTCGGCCCGCGGTCGATGAGGGTGCAGGGCAACCAGCAAGAGGGGGCGAGGGGGAAGAACCAATGGAGGGTCCGGTGTGGGGAGACCGTCGTGAGGGGGGGGGGGGGTGGGGGGGGGAAGAACAAAGGAGGAGCCGGTGGGGGTACTTTGTAACTTTGTCAGCGCCATTTATGTGGTGACTCTTTGCATACCTTGTGTATGCAAGCAAAGAATTTCACTGGGCCTTGTCACATGTGACAATAAAGTATTCCATTCCAAAAGTAAAGATTCTGCCAGAGGTGAGGCAGGAGGCACTCATTGGGATGGATGCACAGTTTATGATGTAGTGCACTCCTCCCACTATGTATGAATGAATGCCATCAGGTTCTCAATATATTCCATTTGTTCCTTTTTCATTTTGAGTAGACATGAGCCAGAGATGTTACACTTTTTCAAGGAAATTTTAAAAACATCCTTAGAAGCAATGTCCAGTCCAACCTAAATCAAATAATTATATATATGTTGAAACTAGCTTGGGAGGTTGATGGGAGATCTGATGGAGGTATGTAAATTTATTACAGGCGTAGATAGGGTAGACAGTCAGAACCTTCTTTCCCCAGGGTCAAAATATCAAAGACTCGAGGGCATATCTTTAAAATCAGACAGGTAAAGTTTTAAAGATGACTAGACCGTGGACCCATTGGGCCCAAACCTCTCCTGCACTCCCCCTCCTCCCCCATTCCCCCTCCCCTCTCCTCTCCCTCCCTTCCCTCCCTCCTTCCCTCCCTTCCCTTCCTCCACTCCCCCCTCCCTCCCCCTCCCTCCCCCTCCCCTCCCCCTCCCTCCCCCTCCCCTCCCCCTTCCCTCTCCCTCCTCCTCCCTCCTTCCCCTAAGGTGGGCCTTAAATTGTCGCACTATCGTGTACCGTTTTGGCTGTAGTTCAAGAACAAACAAACAAACAAACAAACAAGAGTTTTGGTATATAGATGTGCAGGGCAAATTGTTTTACATAGAGGTTGATGGGTTCCTAGAATGTGCTGCCAGGGGTGGTGGTGGAAGCATATATGACAGTGGTGTTTAAAAATCATTTAGATGGGAACATGGATGCATAGGGAATGGAGGGATATGGATGATGTGCAGGCAGAGGAGATTAACTTCATGTCTTGTTCGGCATGGACATTGTGGGGCAATGAGCCTGTTTCTGTGCTGTTCTATGGCACTTGGTCTGGTAATCTCTTGCCAGGACAGGACTCATAATTCGTTTAGAGATACAATGCGGAAACAGGCCCTTCAACCCACCGAGTCCACACCGACCTGCGATCCCCGCACGCTAATACTATCCTACACACACTAGGGACAATTTACACATAACAAGTATACAAACCCAAGCCAATTAACGTACAAACCTGTACGTCTTTGGAGTGCGGGAGGAAACCGAAGATCTTGGAGAAAACCCACGTAGTCACAGAGAGAATGTACAAACTCCATACAGACAGCATCCATAGACGGGATCAAACCCGGGTCTCTGGCGCTGCAAGCGCTGTAAGGCAGCAACTCTACCGCTATCGCCGCCCGTGCCAAGTGACTATCGTAGTAGACATGTGTCAGAGGTGCAACGGACAGAGCTATACAATGCAGTGGAATGTGGGCATCAATTGTGGGAATGTTGGCCTGGAAGAGAACATCATATTGTTTCGCTTATACTCCCAATTGATTTGGAAATTGATTTGGAGGATTTTATGGAGACAGAGTTAGTAGTACCTCTCCAGATGTAAAAAGGAGACAAATTTCAGCAGGAAGACAAATTTGAAAAGAACTCTCCACTGTCCCTCTCACTTAAAGGAGTCAAAGACATTTATGATGTCAAAAAGGGCCAAGACAATGGTTGATGCTGCCAGCATTTCTCTTGGAGCTAAAGACATTTGTGGCCTTCCATCACAGTGAGGAGAGGACTGGAGGAGACTCACTGTGATGGATGTTTCTTTTTTTGTGTGTTTTTGGGGTTGTGTAATTTGCCTATTTTAATGCTTTATTGTGTAATTTGCCTATTTTAGTGCTTTTATTGTTGGACTGTGGGTGACTGAATTTCGTCAAAAAAACTTTTTTGGATGACAAATAAAGCTATCTTGAATCTTGAATCTCTTGAATCTTGAAGTGCATTAGAGATTGCATCCACAGTGCGATGAGCATCAGCTCATCGGAGGAAGCATTTAAGAGGACCATGGCAATAACTTTCCCTCTGACAGATGGCAAGGTCCTCTTTGTAGTTTTCTCATCTTATGTTTAAATGGTCATGATTACAAAACATCTGAGGTCACCTGGTAAGTCTGTCTCTTGCTAGATGTGGGAAATGAGGTTGTGAATTTGCAACTGAAATTCCTCACTACTGAATTTGAGTTCTTTAGCAAGGATATCATCTGCTCCCGGGACCTTGTTGTTTTCAATAGACAATAGACAATAGACAATAGACAATAGGTGCAGGAGTAGGCCATTCAGCCCTTCGAGCCAGCACCGCCATTCAATGCGATCATGGCTGATCACTCTCAATCAGTACCCCGTTCCTGCCTTCTCCCCATACCCCCTCACTCCGCTATCCTTAAGAGCTCTATCCAGCTCTCTCTTGAAAGCATCCAACGAACTGGCCTCCACTGCCTTCTGAGGCAGAGAATTCCACACCTTCACCACCCTCTGACTGAAAAAGTTCTTCCTCATCTCCGTTCTAAATGGCCTACCCCTTATTCTTAAACTGTGGCCCCTTGTTCTGGACTCCCCCAACATTGGGAACATGTTATCTGCCTCTAATGTGTCCAATCCCCTAATTATCTTATATGTTTCAATAAGATCCCCCCTCATCCTTCTAAATTCCAGTGTATACAAGCCCAATCGCTCCAGCCTTTCAGCATATGGCATTTTCAAGTTAGGGGTAGGCATAGTGGCACAGGGGGCAGCACATTGCACAGCTGTAGAGCTGCCTTACAGTAATAAAGACCCGGGTTTGTCTGTACCGAGTTTGTACGTGATCTGTGACCTGCATGGGTTTTCTCTGGGAGCTCCGCTTTCCACCCACACTTTGTTTGTAGGTTAATTGGATTGGTAAAATTGTAAAATTGTCCCTGGTATCAAGAGGATAGGGCTAGTGTGCTGGGATCGCTGGTCAGTGCGAACTCGGTGGGCTGAAGGTCTGTTTCTGCGCTGTATCTCTAAACTAAACCGAACTAAGTTCTTGTTGGTCAGGAATGTTGGTGAGGTTGGAGCTAACTGTTTACTCTAGAATGGATGTAAGGTGCTTACATCAAGGATAGTGTCTTCTAGATGTTGGTTTCAGAGAATATTGACTGCCTCTCCGTTCTTCACATGTTCACCTCCTTTTTGGCTTTCAGCGCGGTTTCCTGAAGGAATAATAATATGCAATAATAAGACAAACTCCTTTAACTTCTGAAACATAATTTCCTGTAAACTATAACAACATTAAAGAGCTCAAGAATGATTAAAAATATCTGTAGGATCTTAGCATCAGGCAGTAAAAACTAATTAGCAGTTAACATGCTAGTGGTTTATGATCACATTTAATAACATTGTTGGAGGTACCCGTTCCTACTGCTGAATGCATGATTGGCTGTGTTGATGAAGTGTGCATTGATCTCCAAAAATGGCAGCATTGCATCAACATAAACCAATAGAAGAAATAGAAGCAGGAGGAAGTTATTTAGCCCTTTACACCTGCTCTACCACAGAAAAAAATCATAGCTTAATTTTCCTCTCGTTCATTACCAACCTGGAATCCCTTGATTCCCTATCAACATATGAATTGATTTCTGACCTGAATATACTCAAATAGGAAAATATGTTCTACAGCTTTATTGGATAGGGATAGGGAATTACAAAGATTAACAGCATGAGGAGTTATGTGTAAAGGAGAAGTATGTGGCAAGTTTCTTTTAGACAGTGAGTACTTGGAATAGGTGTGATGCCAGCAGATACAAAAGTGGCTTTAAGAGGCTTTCAGCACATGCAGGATGGAGAGATATGTGACCCGGGTCACTGTTGGGTAGTAACTCTACCACTGCGCCACTGTGCTGCCCTATATTCTGGGTGAAGATATTTATTTTCATGGCTATGCTACAATGCTGAGCCCTGATTTTGTGATCGTGATCCCTGGTTTTATACAGGAGAAGCAGGAGAAACAACATCTTTGCATCCAACCCCATGTAGCTGATACACACTTTGTAAATTTCAATGAGATTGCCTCCCATTTAAGTAATCTTTTGCAGGTCTAGGCCCAAGCCACTATCAGTCTTCATGATATGTCAACCCTGTATACTCTGGTGTGCACAAAGTTAAAATCCCCGTTATCAGCACACCACAAATGTCAATACCTATCAACTGTCTTTTAGAGCATATTTACTCTCAGGAAATAGGAAACATGGAACCTTTATCAACATGCATTTTTCTCAGATTATCAGACCGTGACCAAACAGCCAGGAGCAGCGGCCAACAGCAAGTTTCATCTCAGGGCCCCATTAGGCAAGGTAAGGCAAGGTAAGGTTATTTATATAACACATTTCAGCAACAAGGCAATTCAAAGTGCTTTACATAAAACATTAAAGAGCAATTAAAAGCAATTAAAAACAGTCATTAAAGAGAATAGAAAATAAAAACAAGCTAAAATGGAATGACAGGTATAAAATATAATAATAAAATTTACAGTGCAGTATAAGAAATGAATAATTATTTGATTTAATAAAAGGCAGCGTCAAACAGAAAAGTCTTCAGCCTCAATTTAAAAGAGCTGAGAGTTGCAGCGGACCCGCAGTTTTCTGGGAGTTTATTCCATATATGTGGTGCATAAAAACTAAACAATGCTTCTCCGTGTTTAGTTCTGACTCTGGGGACAGAGAGCAAACCTGTCTGTCCCAGATGACCTGAGAGGTCTGGATGGTTCATGATGTAGCAGAAGACCAGAAATGTATTTTGGCCCAAACCATTCGGTGCTATAGAAACCAACAGTAGTATTTTGAAATCAATTATTTGATAGACTGGAAGCCAGTGTAAAGACCTCAGAACTGGAGTGGTGTCATCCACTTTCTTGGTCTTAGTGAGATAACCTTCACCAATTAAGATAACCTTCACCAATAGGCGAGGGCAAAAGTTAGGTAGGAGGTTGGCCACTGAAAAGTGAAGTTAAGTAAAGTGTCTGGTACTTGGGTTAATCACATAGTAGGATGGTGCTTAAGAAGGCGGGGCTGGGAGGTTTAAACTCTCCTAGTGATGCCAACTTCTGTTCCTCCCCATCCAAAGAAATAAACAATCGTAGTAATTTCTTGTCATTTCTCCTCCTCTGAGCAATCCCTAGGCATTGAGGTAAATTTGCTTCCACTATAGTTCTGAGGAATGAAAGATGCCTGCAGGTCAATTATTCCAAATCAAGGTAGTGATTGCACATCAGTTACCACATGGGTCAGACAGAGCAAGGTCTTGACCAATGGCAAGGGGATCAAGATGAACCTAGACCAGCTCTGCTGCACAGACTCGGCAAGCAGGCTCATGAACTGATTCAGGCACACACCAAAACAAATGCTCCTGTTCACATCCACTTTTTTGGTTCCCCACCCTCAATCATAATGTTCTCCCTCCCCCGGTTCCTCCTTCTCTAACAGCCTCCCTTCGTCTTCATCCCTCCCTCCCCTTCACTCTTTCCCCACAACCTTCTCCTTCATTTCTTTATCATTTAGTACATTGTCAAATTCCCTCCCTTTGAGATCAAAATGATTTCTTAATACATTTCCTTAATTTATGTTCAACAGAAAAAAAAGCTGCATTCGATGCCACTGTAAAAGTCGTCTAGATGCCAGAAACTGGTTTAGTCTGGTTATAGGAGCAGAATTAGGCCATTTGGCCTATCGAGTCTATTCCGCCATTCAATCATGGCTGATCTATTTCTCCCACTAACCCCATTCTCCTGTCTTGTCCCTGCAACCTTTGACATCCTTACTAATCAATAACCTGTCAATCTCTGTTTTCAAAATATCCAAAGACATGGCGTCCACAACTGGCTGTGGCAATGAATTCCACAGATTTACTACCCTCTGGCTAAAGAAATTCCTCCTCATCTCTTTTCTAAAGGTACATCCTTTTATTCTGAGGCTGTGGCCTCTGGTGCTAGATTCTCCGACTAGTGCAAACATCCTCTCCACATTCACACTATCGAGGCCTTTCACTATCCGGTAAGTTTCAATGAGGTCCCCCTTCATTCTTCTAAACTCTAGCGAGTACAGGCCCAGTGCCTGTTTCATCAAACATTAACCCAATTATCCCCGGGATCATTCTTGTGACCTCCTCTGGAACTGCCGCAGTGCCACATGCCTCCTCAGATATGGGTCCCAAAACTGCTCACAATCAACAACACCACTTCAATCAACACTTAAAATTGTTTCTCAAGCAAGATACTAATGTTAATCCATTTAGATAAAATATATATTTTTAAATAATAACGCAAGAGTCTGCTTTGCTCCATAACTAACAGTTTGCTTTGGATATTGTTAGAACATGCAACATTGGAACACACTTCTAGATATAGCCAATATTTAATCAAAATCAGGCATCCACAGAATAATACAGTTTTAGCCTGCTAAATAAGGCCAGAGCTACTGAAAAAAAGAACATTTGCCTCTCCAATCATTTATTTTTTGAGGAGTATTTTAACCTGGTAATGCTCATGGGGACTGAGTGCAGATGGACTTTAAATTAGCAAAATCCAAGGAAGCCAGTTGACTTCCTCCTTTAGCTCAACTGCATTCGGCAATGGGCAAGCAACACCCTTGGGAGAGCTAGGTTGCCTTTTAATGTCATGTCCTTGGCTTTCCTGGACTTCCTGAAGCTCACCATTGAAACCAAGGAATAAATACATTGGCAACTAAGGGTGCTTTGGAGCTACTAAAACAAATACTGAGAACTCACAGCTGCTTTCACATTTACTGAGAGTATTCTTTGACTGCTTCCTGAATCACTTCAGGATGGCTGGTGCCATGACTGCCTGGGACTGGATCTCAGACAAAGAGCTTTGTGACCATCAGTAGCAGCAGTGCTAGGAAAGGCTGCATTAAGACGTGTGGAGTTGTACCCAAGAGAGAGGAGCAGCAGAAGGAAGCAGCTTGCAAGTGATATGACTCATGACACAGGATGTAAACAGAGTGCGAGTCTGTTTGACGTGTGGATCACCAGTGCTTCGGCATCTCATGTCATCAAATTAAGTGGAGGTTAACATCCACAGCCTCCAAAACACCGTGTTTTGCCTCTTAAGCACTGCTTACTTGTGGTTATTACAATGATTTCCGTTCTCAGCTATTTTGCTTCCAGATCCTCTGTTAAAACCATTTCCAGGAACTCTGGCTGTAATCCACAAATACATAGGTTGGTGACTTCTGGACAATTTGTCCAGCAATATTATGACCTTTGCTTCTTGTCACACCTCCCAGAATCTATGGGTACAGGTTTGCAAGGGTTGCTGGTGTCCAAGAGTTGAAGGTCCTTTTCAACAGCATACTTGTGACAATCTAAGCACCCTTACTGAAATAATTTGTCAACTACAAGGGGTTCCACTCCAATAATATGAAGCAAGTATGAAAACAAAATACCATGGATGCTAAAAATCTGAATTAAAACAAAAATTAACACCAGGCAGTATTTCTTAAGGGGGAAGCATTGATGGCACAGCTGCTGTTGCTGCACCTCACAGCATCAGAAAACTCTGGTTCATTCCTGACCTCCAGTACTCTCTGTGTGGAGTTTGCACATTGTCCCAGTGACTGCATGGGTTATGGTAACAATTCCTTCCCCCCACCCCCACTCACAGAGGTTGCTCAACCTGCCAAGTTCCTCCAAAAAAAATTTTTTTTGTTTAAGTCCAAAATAATGACCACTTCCAACAAGAGAAAATCTTACCACATCCCTTAAAAGTTTCAGGGCACGAACAGTGACAATTCACCCATCCTTGACATCATGAGATCACCAGAGGTTTAATAAGACCAGCTGCATAAATACTGAGTACAACAAAGGCTGGACACTTGGATAAAATGATTCATCCCAAATCTTGCCAGTCTTTTCATCATCTATATCACGTCAGGAATGGGATAAAACATCTCTAAAGTAAAGTAAAAATGTAAAAGGGGGCAAAAACAAAATCATTCCTACTTGTTAGGAAATCTAGGACTAGGGAGTGAAATCTAAAAATCAAAGGGAGCCATTTTAGGAGTAGTTCAGAAACACTTCAGCAGATAAACGGTGGTGGTAATTTGTTATTTTCTTGTTTCAAGTGAAAACTAATGTTGCGTGGATGAATGTTTATAATATCTGAGGTGATTCAGTTTTGGTAAGAGATTTTAATGGACATAGTGGAAGAGCAGATGTATTTGAGTTAACTTACTGGAATGGAGAACAAAAGCTAATTGGCTTTCTCTTGTTTCTATGTTGCTTTGCATTCCCAATACAAAGTGTTCCCCAAGACTCTGCCCAATGAGCAAAACAAAAAGCCACGTAATAGGATTAACTCCTATTCTCCAAGATATATCTAACAAGAATACATTATATCTCTACATTTTCCTGTTCATACATCTCAATGTTTTGATTTTTGTTATTTACTGTGCTCTATTTTCCACAATGAGAGATTTAAATGTTGATCCTATTTCCAAGGATTAATGATGGCTTTTCATTTTATATCTTGTTTTCACTGTGCCAGACCATCTCCAATTTTAGATCAACAGGATCAAAATTATGAAAAATTTATCTGCCAAAATGCTCATTTTCATCTGACTGACTTCCAGCAATGTGTTCTCTCTCGTCTGGATTAGATCAGCTGGGATGCTTAGACAAAGATATAAAGGAGCCAAACCCCAAGGGAGCAAATATGAGTAAAGTGTGATTTAATTGCAATGGTGTTGTCTAATTTGTTTTGCAAGAGTGGGATGAAATTATCCACCTTGCAGAAAGCTGGAGGAGCTGCAGGGAACTTGAGTTCTGGGAAATCAAGCAAACATTTGTAGAATTTGAATCGAGAGGGGTGGATTATATTTCACTGTGGTATGTTTGTATTAGTGTTCTTTGAGGATGCTCTTGTAGAGTAGATGAGAGGAAACCAATGGATGTGCGGTATTTAGATTTTCAGAAGGTTTGAGATTAGATCACACAGGAAAGTTGCTAACCAAAGCCAGAGGACTCGGAATTGGGAACCATACCGGATCATGGATTGAAATCTGCTTAACAATCGGAAATGAGATGTAGGAAAAGGGCAGCACAGTGGCACCACAGTAGAGCTGCTGCCTTACAGCGCCAGAGACCCGGGTTCAATCCTGACTGTGGGTGCTCTGTGCACGGAGTTTTGTACATTATCCCTGTGACCAAGTGGGTTTATTCTCGGTGCTCCGGTTTCCTCTCACACTCCAAAGACATACAGGTTTGTAGGTTAATTGGTTTTGGTAAAATTGTAAATTGTCACTAGTGTGTAGGATAGTGCTAGTGTATGGGATGATTGTTGGTTGGCGTGGACTCGGTGGGCCAAAAGGTCCGTTTCCACGCTGTATCTCTAAAGTCTAAAGAATAAATTACTCCTTGGGTTGGCAGTCTCTTGAGTAGTGGGCACTACTAAAAATCATAAGATCATAAAAGATAGGAGCAGAATTAGGCTATCCTGGCATTGCAGGTGTGCTCTCCAGAAAACCAGCATGGACCCAGTGGGCTAAATGGCCGACTTCTATGTCATTACAAGTTGACATAGTTTGAAGAAGGGTCTCAATCTGAAACGTCACCCATTCCTTCTCTCCAGAGAAGCTGCCTGACCCGTTGAGTTACTCCAGCATTTTGTGTCTACCTTCGATTTAAACCAGCATCTGCAGTTTTTTTTCGTACACTGGTCAATAAATGTTTAGTTAACAGAGGAATCAAGGGATATGTAGAGAGGGAAGGAAAATGCTGTTGTGATAAAAGATCAGCTAGGATGTAGGAATGATAGAGCAGGCTCGAAGGGGGCAAATGGCCTACTCCTGCACATATTTCTTGTGTTCTTTGATGAAAAGTTTAAAAAAGGATATAAAGAATTGTTTTCCCAGCAATGTGGCTAGATTCTGATGGCAATAACAAAAGTAGTAGAAGCTTAAACATTTTGGGCTAAACAGTTTTCAAATAAAAATAAATCATTAAATGATTGCATATGTTGAGAGTGTGGGAATGCTTTTAAAAAAAGTCTATGATCATGTATTCACAACAGCAAAGTCTACTCTAATGGATTGCAGGAAACATTGTGTTCAGCATCCAGCAGAGTTCCACCTGATCATAAATGGAATTACGAGGCCTGCCCATAAAAGCATTGGAACCACGTCTCGGATTTCAATGTCAAAAGAAAACGAAATAAAACCCAGGCTAACGCGCTTCTAGTAATGAGTGCTAAACACAATAACCGATTTACAAGCCGAGCCAAACTCGACTTCTGGATCGGAACTGAATAGTTCAGATGAATTTGATTTGCTGACGTTCAAATCTTCAGCTCCTGCTGCTGTTTCAGACAAAAGGAAAGAGGGGAATAAGAGATTTAATTCTGGAAGGTTTTAGTTTTTATTTGTCTCAGCATGATTTGACCCAGATTGAAAGAAAAATGAGAGCCCTTCAGATTGCCAGAACATGCTGACACCTGCGAGAGCAGCAGGGGTCAATTAGGTTTAATCCTTTTCTTTATAAGTGAAAGAAAGTAAACCTTGATTTTGCTGGAATGTTGTCACGGTGGTGAGGTAAGAACTAACTACAATCATTTCAAAAATCAAACTTCCATCACAAGATTATAAATTTTACTTCTAGTGAAATACAAATCACATCTATTGCATTTGCAATTCATTACTGAATTAATTGATTCCTCCTGTTCTGAAAGCAAGATGTCTTCCCTTAAAGCAAACTGGATTAATCTTTCCAAAAAAAAAGAGAGAAAAAATCCCGACAAATGAGTCACTTTTTCCAGTCCTGCCTAATTTAAAACTTGCTTAGAATCTTAAACAAACGCCTCCATGCTGGTATGTTGCAGCACAGTTCCACAGTGTCTGGTTTCAGGCAACAATGCCAAGGTCATAATTTTAGGCCGTTGACGGGGCTCTCAGATGTCTTTGGTAAAATTAATCGCACTTTGCCCAGAGGTCACCAGCAGGTAATCTATCAAGAAGTGATTTAAAATCGCACTCTATGGCTAAAAACAAACCCGTAGCCATTTTGGTCTAGTTCATGCAGAGGTAACATGAAAGTGAACTCGGTTCTCCACTTTCCCTGTTGTTGGCGAGGCAGCAGTCTGTTTCTATGTTAAAGACCTAATGTGAAATTAAACTCCCCCACCTCCACATTGGTCACATTTGAAATTCAATATATTTCTTTTAAAATTTCTCACAATTTTAATTCCTGTAAGTTGCAATTAAAATATAGCGTTGCAGTTCTATGAATCGAAATCTCATGAATGCCAAGATAATGCTTTAACTCTCCAAGGCAAACTTCATTTACCAGCATTTTAAGTATAGTCTGCACTTGTCAATTAGCCTAACATGATCTCAGCTCTGAAAAGCAACTTTAACCAGTCTGACTCATGAAACCTCGCGTCAGAATTTATGTAATGATTTCCTATACTCATCAGGGATCAGAAATCTAAGTAACGATTAGAAACATATGCCTAGGTTATTGGGGCTGAAATTAGTTGGGGCACTGCTTCAAAAAACAATGTGGTAACTTCTGAGCTGCCGACCTTGGCTATTTACTTTCTGCACCATTTACTGTACCTTGCTCAAAGTTTTGCAGGAATATAAAGACGGTTTTGAGAAATGTATTTTGTCTGTGAAGGTTTAATAGCACAGATTATGAGTTCAACCTCTTATCCAATTGGACTCTAGAAAATAATAGTGAGCCAGAAGCTAATTGTTACCTTTTCACATTACTGACACGTCAATTTTGTTATTGGGCTTGATCCAATATTAACACAATTAACATTGTTTTCAACACTGGTGCCCCGCAGAGTTATGTTCTCAACCCCTACTATACTCCCTGTACGATCAAGACTGTGCAGCCAAATTATACCAGAACTCTATATACAAGTATGCAGATGCCACTACTTTAGTGGGTCTGATATCAAGCAATGATGGGACAGAGTAGAGGAAGGAGATAGAGAACTTAGAAACATGGTGTCAAGACAACCACAACTTAGGGAAGCAAGATGGAGTAAACATCCCAGTCAGCATCATTGGTGCTGAAGTGGGGATAGTCAAGAGCTTCAAATGCTGAGGCATAAATATCACCAACAATGTATCCTGGACCAACCACATTGAAGCTATGGTCAAGACGGCACACCAAGTTCAGCATGTCTCCAATAACCTACCAAAGGCTTAAGAAACAAAGCTTCTGTTGACTTTTTACTCAGTGGTGGTGCAAATTGCTCCCATTGTCAGCTCTTTAAAGAATGACTGGAAATCTTCAGGAAGATAGAAAATAAATTTGTGATGGTAAAAAATAATCCACTTGAAAAACACAAAATAACTGAGCATGAATTGTTTCACAAATGATGCCCACGTGTTATATTGATTGCTACTGTGAAATTGTAAGAAAAGTCATCTCAAGACCTGCCATATACAAAAAGGGAACAGTGGCTCATTATAGTCATCTATAGACCTGAAGTCCTGAACCACTATTTATCTCATCGGGGACCCTCGGACTATCTTTGATCAGACTTTACTGGCTTTACCTTACACTAAATGCTATTCCCTTATACAGCTGTACACTGTGAATAGCTTGATCGTAATCATGTTTTGTTTTTCCGCTGGCTGGTTAGCATGCAACAAAAGCTTGTCACTGTACCACGTGACAATAAACTAAACTGAAACTAAGACTATGAAACTGTGACTATTCACCCATCAATCAGGGCCAGATTAAGCTAGTGTAGCATATGTTATAAAGGGGCCTTAAATACGGGACAAGGTGACGTCACCTCCCGCGCCGCACGTGACCTCACCCAGCCAGCGGCCACATGCCCCCGCTCCACCAATGGCGGCTGCCTGGGCCAGAAGGCGGGTTGCAACGGAATCTCCGTTAGGAGCTCCCAGAAATCGCAACAAAATGCAGCAACAATCAGTGAGGTTCCAAAATCCAGGGTTCAAATGCACAGGCTTGGGCCAACTCGGTGCAAAGGACAAGTTGGATTGGGGTTGGCCGTCTCGGGGTTGGCGGTTGGGCAGTGACGAGCCGGCTGCCCATTGGTCAGCACAGCCCCGCTGCCAACACATTCAAACCGTGGCGGTTGGGGAGCAACGCGCGCAACACCGCGCCCTTCAGAGGGATGCCGATTTCAAGCATTTAGTGCGGGGCCCTCGAAAATGCAGGGCCCTCAAAAGTGCAGGACCCGTAGCAAATGCTACTTTCGCTGCTATGTTAATCCGGCCCTGCCATCAACACTATTTTTAGAATAGTAACAGTCTTCATTTCTCATCAGTGTGATAACTCTTGTTGCCAAGTATATAGCTGAAAGTATATTTTAATTTTTAAAAGATAGTATTAACAGAATGTATGAAAACTAGAGGCAGACATGAAAGGGAAGGGTGTTTTTATGACAGTGTACTGTAAAGTCACCAAATAAGTGAAAATAATTGTTTTATATGCATTTTCCCAGTTTGAACAAATGAAACAAAAATTGCAATGTGATTCATTTAAGCAGCTGCTATATTTTGTACTGCACCAGATCAAAGAAACACAATTATCATGATCAGTATACATATTTATATCAAAGTGATTTACTGTTATAATGTTCTGTTTTGGTTCATCTTGTACCCAGAACATATTAAAATAGATGAATTTAAAAGAAGATTCCAAGATTGCTTCAAATGCAATTTTTTTCATGTTTCCTCGCAATAATTGCAACTCAAAATATCACAATAAAAAAGAGTTGGTGCATTCTAGTTCAGGCTAATGAAAGATTCCAGTTGAATTTATTTTTACCACAATTAAAATATATAAAGACATTATCGTCTCTACTCCAAATTTACTGTCGATCCCATGCAAACAATGGAGTGACACAGCACATAACAGGCCCTTTTGGCTTACCTGGATTGTGTCTTTTTACAAGAATGCTACACGATTTCCTTTTTATTCTCCCCACTTCTGTGTTATGAATTAGTTAGGAATAAAAAGTATTTTCAGAACTGCTTGGTTCATATGATAAGTTCATGTCACCACTCAAAACCAGCCAAGGACTGTGGAAAGGACACAAAGTGCTCGTCTTATTCATCTGGAGAACATGGAGTTACATTTTGGGTCGAGACTCTTCTTCAGACAGATTGTAGGGGGAGGAAGAAGAAAGCTGGAAAAGGGCTCTCCAGAAGTAGCTTAATGATTTTTTCCACAGGTTGGAAATGTCCAGCACTAGAGGACATAGATATAAAGTGAGAGGGGAAAAGTTTAATGGAGATATGCTTACTTACACACAAAGTGTAGTGGAGGCCTGGAATACATTGCAGGGTTAGTGATGGTGGCAGATATGGGAGTGACGTTCAGGAGGCTTTTAGATAACACATGGAAGCAGGCAATAGAGGGAAATAGATAATGAACAGGCAGATGAGATCAGTATAACATGGCATTATTGTGCGCTGCAGGGCCCATTCCTGTGCTGTACTGTTCTATGTTCTATTTCACAAGATTGACTGGCACAAGTCAAGGCATTCATGTCAACATACAACTTGTTTCACCCATATACTTTCATTCATACACTTTCCACAAAGCCATCAGGGTTTCAAGGGATTTCAGTAATGCAGGAAGCAACCTCTGAAAACACGCAAGCACCTTCCTTGCTCAGGATTGCACACATCTTGTTATTGTGTCCATTGGTTTGTATGCATAATGAATTTCCACTTCCATGCCTCCTTCCCAGAGCATGCACACACTGATTAGGTGAAAGGAGACTCAGCAAGCCATTTATTCTGAGTAAATTCTTTCCCTCCAAAGGAAAAGGTGGTTTGCAACCAATGTCACAGAAATACAACCAGAAAAGCATATCATTAAATATCTAGGGTCCAAATGATGCTGTTGAAGGAGGATTAAAGGGGAGTTGGTATGGGGAACATCCTGAATGAAGGTGATATAGCAGAAAGCAGGTGAAAGGTCTCTCTCACTGTAAGTGGTCTCTCCAGAGAGTGGCACTCCACATGACTTTTCAATTCCAATGCAAACGCAGACACGCCACATGTTCGGGAATTGGACCAACCATTTCTTGTTATTGCACAAGAAATGTGATTCATCAGATCGGAACATTTAGGTTCATGCCCCATCTGAATCCTACTAACAACTGCTTGGAGATCTTCCAACTGAAAGTAGCTGAGAGGGAAGGGAGATTAGACAGGCTTAATTAATGTGAATAGCATGCATCCATACTTAAATGTTTATCAGTTAGGCCCTGAGGATTCAGGCAAAAGCCTTGACCATTTAAATTAGAGCCTGATGGACAATTCTCACATCCAAGTTCCTGGCAGCAATTGATAACTTCCTTTCTGTGATTTTAATCCTCCTCCTGGCCATTTGCGCCAATAATTGGCGAGGGTGTAAGTTGACGAATAGCCTCCCTATCTTTCATGTTATTGTTGACATCCCTCTCATTTGTCTTTTCTCAAGGTTGAAGTTCTATTCTGAACTTTAATTCCTGTGACATTGGAGGCCAGCTGCACCACATTCAGACCTTGAATGTTTTCCTTGGGCTTCAGTTCATGGGAACTATACAGAATAGGAATGTTTTGTCGGCAGCCTGGCAAACCAATTATACAGATGCTGTTTGTGCTGACACCTGAAAACTATATTAAGGGACCCCTTCAACCATCTTAAACATAACAACATATTTTGTGCAACTTGCTTTCTTTTCTCGAAATACAGCTGGTGACAAAACAAATTAGAGTTGTAAATATTGTACTTAGAAATTTGTGTAAGTCTAAGACTGATTGGCACAAATGTATTGTGAATTAATGATTGTTGTGCTCTACGTTAGTAATATGATACTTAGCTCCAATGTGCTCCCATGAGAACTGAGTTTGCCATTTCAGGTGCAGAGATCTTCTGTGCACAGAGAATAATGCAATGGGAGGTGACTTCAACTTCAATGGCATGAACATTTGATTTATTTAAGCCTCAGTATATGTAAACAAGATTGTTCCTCGATGTGAGGTTTTTTTAAAAAACTGCACAAAACTGCTCTGGGAGTGTTGGCTCATATTCCACTGAGTTAGCTCCTGACTCTTGGAGGTGAATCTATTTATGAGTTGAATCAAGCAACTGGACACTAACTCAATAATTACATTTTTAATTTCAACAGCTTTCTCTTTGTTCTAGCACTGCAGGACTTTTATTCATCGTTTTGGAATGTAGGGGAGTTGGAAAAAGTCAAAAGTTATTTATTATCAAGAGATTTATTTCAATTAAAACTGAAAAAAAACCTGAAAGCAAAGAAAAAGCATTTTAAAGATATTATCAAGATGGTTAATGATCAATGAGCTTCTTCATCTGTTTTTACCAATTTTGAAACTTTCTATCACTGATTTTTATCTGAAAATTGACAAGCTTGACATACCATGGAATTCTCAGAGCCTTCATAATCTTTGTGACTCCCATGAGATGTTGTTCAGTGTGCTTTTCCAGATGTACATTGCTGCACAGCATGGATAGAGTATCCGATGCAATTAGCTTCTTAGGTTTTGTCTTGTCTCTTCTCTACCATAAAAAGCACAGGGAAAAGACAGAGAGAAAAGCACTTATGAAAAAACAATGCATTTTTGTGGAATGCTGTATTTGAAATAAACAAGGGTTTATTTCAGAGTTTTGTTTGCACTTCAGCTCCAATGCTGCAATGGTATCAAACACGTTTTTAAAAAAAGAATGAAGAAAATATTTGTTACTTTCAGACTGTCCACCATTTAAGGTCGAGTCAAGTGACTAACTACTCTCTTGATTGGAAACACAGCTTTGTTGAAAATTCCAGAGATGGTCTAAAAGAGCCCTTGAGCAAATTACACACCCTTGTAAGTCTATATGTTCTTAAAAAAATACATCAAAAGTTATGTTGAAAATCTACTGAGCATACATACAGTATAATAGTTTAAACTACGATCCCACATCAACGTGTTTGGGAAGCTTACGTTATCTGCCTTAACAGCTGAACTCTTCCAAGCTCCAACATTATGCCTAAGCTGCAAGACATACACCATTCTTGAGAGTGTAAGTAATAAAAGAGAAACAAAGACAAGTACCTGGAGTCCAGTGCAAGGTGCTCCTCTGCTGGGTATGTTGGACAAGCCAGGGGTTAGGGGTGCCCGACCCAAATAAAAACCAGTTAAGTATTTCTCTTGAAGTGGACTTACCAGTGTTTGATTTTCTCTCACTGGCCTAGTACCTGGTCGTTTGTCCTTGAAGTCAACCTGAAGCCATCCTCACAGGTGCAGTGAGGAATTATTTGTAGATCGTGCAGGTCACACGTTTGCATAAAAATCATGGAAGTGCCATTCAGTCAGGCATTGCAAGCCTTTGGTTTCCCTTGCCTTTTCCACAGTCTGCTGAGCATTTGTGTACAGACATGATCCCAGACTGAAAACCATTGACTCAATGCATCTTGCGCAATGTCTACAATTATTTTTGACTTTTCAATGAAATTGTATTGAAATTATGACACGGTTTAGAAACGGGAAACCTGCATGAGGTTTTATTTTCAACTAGACCAAGTGGACCCGTGGGGCCCAAACCTCTCCTGCATTGGTGCAGCACCCTCTCCTCCCCCCCTCCTCCCTCCCTCCTCCTCTCCTCCCTCCCTCCACCCCCTCCCCTCCCCCTCCATCCCTAGGAGATAGATTTAAACTTTAAAATGTGAATAACTTTAAAAATATAACATTGATTTCAATGAAACTTCTTCCATTAGCACCAAAGGGACAACGGTGAGTAAGGTGGGCCTAAAATTGTCACGCTACCGTGTACCGTTTTGGCTGTAGTTCAGGAACAAACAAACAAACAAACAAGAGTTTTAGTATATAGATATGTAAAGAAGCTCTAATAAAAAATGTTGCTTATAATAACTGACAGTACTGAATTAAATAAATATACAATTCAGATGGACATCACAGTGTTGCACCAGTAGAGTTGCTCACTTACAGTGCTAGAGACCTGAGTTTGATCCTCACTACAGGTGCTGTCTGTATGGGGTTTGTATGTTCTCCCTGTGGCGTGGGTTTTCTCCAGGTGTTCTGGTTTCCTCCCACATTCCAAAGACGTGCGGGTTTGTAGGTTAATTAGCTTCTATAGATTGTCCCGAGTGTGCATGATAGAACTAGCGTACGAGTTGGTCGACACGGACCAAAGGTTTCAGAAATCATTGTCACAAATCATTGGTCTGGTGTGCAATAATCCATTATACATACACAGAGAGCTGAGGGGATCATGAAAATTGGGGTTCGTCAAATAATCCCAGTGAGGCTGAAAAACACATGGTCTGAAGAAGGGTCTCGATCCGAAACATCATCGATTCCTTTTCTCCAGAGATGCTGCCTGACCCACCGAGTCACTCCAGCTTTTTGTGTCTATCTTTGGTTATATTTCTGCTTTGTTAAGTTGATGAATCGATTCTTCAGATAATAATTTACCACATAATTTACCATTGAACAAGATGCAGTTTTGCTCAGTTGAAGAACAGACAAACCATGGACTTTTATACCAGCACAGAAAGAGAAACATACATGTCATGCCTCATTTTATATTTTAAAGGCATATAGCTCAGGATAATCCTCACTCACCTCAGATAATTTGAAAACAATGGGATTGTCTGTCTGAATCTCAGATCTACAACCAGATTGAATTTTCTCTTTCCAAACCTCAACTAGACCTAAACTCATTTTCACCTTCCAAGTGAGATCAGCCGGGGCTGAAACTTTGACTTTTTATCTGCAATAGGTCAGTTCTAAACCAGAAAGTGCCCTTACTAACAGCTTGTTCTTTGCTGGAGTATCAAGTAGTCACAATCATGTAGAACAAGAATAACTCAGGCTGAACAGCATGTCAAATATGGATTCTAATACGACAAATACAAAAACTGATGGAAACCACTGTTTCAATTTTTATTAAGTAATTGGAGTACATGATTTTACAACTATAGCACAAATTAACTTATGGTTTAACACACACACACACACACACACACACACACACTCACACACACACTCACACACACACACACACACACACACACACACACACACACACACACACACACACACACAAATTATTGATGATCTCAAATCAAGAGTGCTTAAGTGTCTTATGTACTGACAATGGAACAATGAAGCTTTTACTTGCCTTATACAAACAATGGTGAATTTGTTTGTATTTTACTTATGTGATTTGTTTAGCAAAGAGTTCAGCTTAGTTTAGAGAGATACAGCGTGGAAACAGACCATTTGATCCACTGAGTTACTTTCCCTCTCATTTTTCCCTCTTACTGAAAGAGGCTGTACATAATTTAGTTGAAGATTGAAGGCACTGGAGAGCTTCCCACAATTTGTGTGCTGAACTCATGAAGCAACAGTCTGGTGCACAACTCCGACTTCAAATATGAGTTGCTTCCTGGTGCCATCTGTCATAGATATGTGGATAATAAGGGCAGGACTGTGCCATCTGTCATAGATATGTGGATAATAAGGCCATTCAGCCCATTGTATCTGCTCTGTCATTCAATCTCATTATGGCTGGTTATCTTCATATTCTTGACTCATCCCAAACACACTGGAAATGTACCTATCCCCCTCTTTCATCTGATCAGCAACATGATATCTACAGTCACTCTGTTGCAGCAAATTCCATGGGTTCACCAGTTCTCTGAATGATGAAATTTCACCTTAACTTTTTCCTAAATAGTCATACTGTTGCAAAGCATGAAAACAGGCCTTTCGGCCTCTTTTTCATGCATTATGGGCTGGCCAATTTATCTGCATTTATCCCATATCCATCTAAACCCTTCCTGTCCACATTTATGTCTAAATGCCTTTTAAAAATCATAATTGTATCCACTTCTATAGCTTCTTCTGGTAGCTCATTCCAGGTGCAGACTATCCTCTGAGTGGAAAAGTTGCCCTTGAGGTCCCTCTTAAATCTTTACCCTCTCACCATAAGCCTATACCCACCAGTTTTGAAATCCACTAACCTGTGGAAAAACAGTGAGCATGAACTTTATCCATACCCCTCATGATCTTGTACATCTCAAAAAGCTCAGCCCTCAGCCTCTGAAGCTCTAAAGAAAAAGGTCCCAGGCTATCCAACCTCTCCCGATAACCCAAGTCTGCTTGCCAGGGTAACATCTTGGTGAATCCCTTTTGCACCCTTTCCAATTTAATGTCATCCTTTCTGTAGAACTGCACAGAATTGTCCAAGTGTGGACTCACCACATCTTGTGCAGCTTTATTACAATGTTCCAACTTTTATACTCAAAACACTCTCCAATGAAGGCAAGCCCATCAAATGCCTTCTTCATCACATTGTCCACCCGTCACACCGCTTTTAGGGAACATTACACCTAAACTCCAAGATGTGTCTGTTCTGCAACATGCTCCAGGACTCTACTATTTACTTTGTATGTCCTTCCCTAGTATGGAGCAACCAAAGTGCAACACCTCACTTTTAACAGAGTTAAATTCCACATGCCCTTTTCTGGCCCACGTTCCCAACTGATCTAGATCCCGTTAACAACTTAGATAACCTTCCTCAGTATCTACTACACCGCCTATTTTGGTGTCTTCTCAAATTTATCAACAAAACAATTTTCTAAATGGAGAGAGAATCCAGAAATCGGAGGTGCAAGGGAACTTGGGAGTGCTGGTGCAGGACACCCAAAAAGTTAATTTGCAAGTTGAATCGGTAGTAAGGAAGGCAAATTCAATGCTAGCATTTTTATCAAGAGGACTGAGGCCACTAAAAGGCACTGGTCAGGCCGCATTTGGAGTACTGTGAGCAAGATATCCTTGCCCCTACATTCAAATCCTCTTGTTATGAAGGTCAACGTACCATTTGCCCTCAACAGCTTGCTGCTGCTCACTCAGTGCCCCACCTTCATGACAGTAACGTACTTGACACACAATTAACAGCTAGCAGCCCTTCAAAGAATACTGATTATGGCACATGTAAAAGGCTAGCAGGTCAGACGCTGAAAGAGCAGCCATATTATTGGAAAATAATGAGATCAGCAGCAGAGCTTTGCAAACCAGACATGTCGAGTTTATCTGTCCCAAATGTTCCATCACATTGACATTAAACATCTCTTTCCAAACTATTGAACAAAATAAAAATTGAACACAATTTCTCTTCGGCCAAGTCAAATACTGTTCAGTGTTTATTTTGATAAGTGTCAGTAAGTAAACCAATATCATGTATGGCTTGCTCCCATCCTATTTCATTCTGTGGCAGGTTAGAAGGAAAGTGTGGCTTTGCTATCCTCATCCTGCGGTGATTTATCCTTTTCCTTTAATGTGCTCTTTTTATGCAATTACAGCACGATGGGTTAGAAAGTCATTGGATGTAAATGTCAATAACCTTCAGGATTATTTTTTTAAAGTGTATATGGTTTTTAAGTTGCCTGGAATAAAATTAAGATAAAGAATATGCCATAACTAAGCAGGAATAGAATAAAAATGTAGAAACAAGGATGCTGGCTTACATAAAAGGACACAAAGCGCTGGAGTAACTCAGCAGGTCGGACAACACCTCTGGAGAACATGGATAGTTGATGTTTCAAGTAAGGCCCATTCTTCAGACTGATTGTGGTGGGGTGGGTGGGGGTGGGGCTGGGAGGAGGAAGACCCCCCCCCTCCCACTCACCTTTACAATGTCTTTTCTTCCCCCACCTCATAATCAGTCTGAAGAAGGTTTCTGATCCGAAATGTCACATAATCCATGTTCTCCAGAGATGTTGCCTGACCCATTGAATTACTCCAGCACTTTGTGTCCTTTCTTTAAAGAATAGATTCAATTATTGCTGATAATGGCTCGGTGATGAAACACGCTGACACCTACAACTTCCCTCTTTTACTTTTTCTTATTTATCCTTCTTACTATTTCTGAATGTCTCTACATTCATGATGATCAAATCCATGAATCTTTATCCACATTTCATTGCACTACCACAGTGGTCATTATTGTGTGCCCAGGACGACGATGGAGGGAGAGATGTCAGAGGCATTATCACCTCGACATTTGCACTTGCTGTTTCAACACAGGCCAGCCAGCGTGCAACCATTTTGTGATATGAAGTTTTAAAATATTTTAAAAGTATCTCACTGTGCTTCAAGTGAACTTTGTCATCATGATTTTGTTCAGTGCATAACAAAGTGTTACATGATTTTCAGCTCAACTTCTTTTCGGCAGTCAGTTTAGTTTAGAGTTATAGGTGGAAACAGACCCTTTCGGCCCACTAAATCTGCGCCAACCAATGTCCACCCATACACTAGTTCTATGTTATCCCAATTTCGCATCTTACACACTAGGGGAAATTTTACAAAAGCCAATTAATTTACAAACTTGCACGTCTTTGGAATGTGGGAGGAAACCGGAGCAGCCAGAGAAATATAAATTCATCAGTAGAGGAGCAGAATTAGGCCATTTGGCCCATCAAGTCTACTCCGTCATTTAATCGTGACTGATCTATCGTTCCCTCTGAACCCCATTCTCCTGCCTTTTCCCCATAATCCCAGACACCCGTACTAATCAAGAATCTGTCAATCTCCACCTTAAAAAACCCAAATGACCTGCCCTCCACAGCCGTCTGTGGCAATGAATTCCATAGATTCACCACCCTCTGACTGAAGAAACCTCACACTTGCTCAGTTTAAACTCCCTCTGTTGTTTCTCCACCCAGAAATATACTCTGTGCGATATTTTTGGGGGATGACCGTTCAGAGGAGAGCAGCAGCCAGATCTGTGTCCCCAGGCCTGGCTCTGCGGCATGGAGGGGGAGGGTGAAATCAGACAGGAATGCAGTGATGGCTCAATGGCTGGGGGAACAGTCAGGAGATTCTGCAGCAATAAACAAGACTCCGGGGATGTGTTTCTGCCCTCGTGCCAGGGGACAGGATGTCTCGGAGTAGCTGCAGAACATTCTTAAGGCGGAGAGGGAGGGAGAGTTAGCTTACTGGATACAGAATTAGCTTCATGGTAGGAAGCAGAGGGTGGAGGTGGAAGGTTGTTTTTCGGACTGGAGGCCTGTGAATGGTTGTGTGCCTCATGGATTGGACCTGGGCCCATTGCTGTTTGTATTCTATGTCAGTGATTTGGTTGAAAATTTACAAGGCATAATTAGTAAGTTTGCAGGTGGTATTGTAGACAGTGACGATGGTTATTAAAAATTACAATGGGATCTTGATCTGCTGGAAAAGCAGGCCAAGGAATGGCTAATGGATTTAATGTAGATAAGTGTAAGGTGTTGGGCTTTGAGATGTCGAACCAGGGCAGGACCTTCACAGTGAATGGTAGCACTCTGGGTAGTGGTGTGGAGCAAAAGGGTCAAGGAGTACAAATACATTTTTTTCCGAAAGAGATGTCACAGGTAGATAGGATGATAAAGAAGGCTTTTATCACATTGGCCTTCATCAGTCAGGATATTGAGTACGGAATGTTGTGTTACAGTTGTAATAATCACTGGTGAGGCCGCACTTGGAGAATTGCTTTTTTCCCAAGAGTAGCGAAATCAAGAACTAGAGGGCATGGATTTTAGGTGAGAGGGGAAAGATTTAATGGCAACCTGCGATACAACTTTCACACACAGAAGGTGTTGGATACATGGAAAAGGTGCAGGTGGAGTAATTGAGGCAGGTACAATAACAACATTCAACTGGGGCTAGCTTAGATGGGGCATATTAGTCAGCATGGACGAGTTTGGCTGAAGGGTCTATACTCAAACTATATGACTATGACGTTATGACAATAAGAAAGGTTTCTTGTGGATTCTTGGGCTTTTAAATCAATGTCTCTCACACTTAGATGTGCTAGGTTCTCTATACATTTATCTATTGAAAAGTGAATAGAGACCCAGACACATCTAACCCGAAATTTTCTTTTCAGATTCAGTAGGGTGGCAACATTGGCCTTGCTACACATAGTAGGAGTTCGACCTCAGGCTGGTCAATAATGTTGAAACTGACGGCTCATCTTCAGCCTCTGTGCATTTTACCTCCACTCAGGTTAGCACTAGGACTTGGAGCAGAGGAGCATGAGGGGTGATCTTATAGAGTTGTACAAAATCATGAGAGGAATAGATCGGATAGACACACAAAGTCTCTTGCCCAGAATAGGGGAATCGAGAACCAGAGGACATGGGTTTAAGGTGAGGAGGGAAAGATTTAAAAGGAAGCTAAGGGGTAACTTTTTCATACAAAGGGTGGTGGGTGTATGGAATGAGGTAGTTGAGACAGGTACTATTGCAATGTTGAGGAAACATTTGGACAGGTACATGGATAGGACAAGTTTAGAGGGGTATAGCCCAAACTCAGGCAGGTGGGACTGGTGTAGATGGGACATGTTGGCCAGTGGGGTGCCGCAAGGCTCAGTGTTGGGACTCCAGTTACTTATAATATATATTAACGATTTAGACAAAGGAATTAATTGTAACATCTCCAAGTTTGCAGATGACACAAAGGTGGGTGGCAGCATGAGCTGCGAGGAGGATGCGATAAGGCTGCAGGGAGACTTGGATGGGTTGGGTGAGTGGGCAGATGCATGGCAGATGCAGTATAATATGGATAAATGTGAGGTTATTCACTTTGGTGGTAAGAACAAGAAGGTAGCTTATTATATGAATGGTGCCAGATTAGGAAAAGGGGAGGTGCAACGAGACCTGGGTGTCCTTGTACATCAGTCACTGAAAGTAAGCAAACAAGGACAACAGGCAGTAAAGAAAGCTAATGGCATGTTGGCCTTCATAGCGAGAGGATTTGAGTATAGGAGCAAGGAGGTCCTACTGCAGTTGTACAGGGCCCTTGTGAGACCACACTTGGTGTGCAGTTTTGGTCTCCTAATTTGAGAAAGGACATTCTTGTTATTGAGGGAGTGCAGCGTACGTTCACCAGGTTAATTCCCGGGATGGCGGAACTGACATATGATGAACGAATGGGTCGACTGGGCTTATATTCACTGGAATTTAGAAGGATGAGAAGGGGTCTTATAGAAACATATAAAATTCTCAAAGGATTGGACAAACTAGGTGCAGGAAAAATGTTCCTGATATTGGAGGAGTCCAGAACCAGGGGACACAGTTTAAGGACTGAGATGAGGAAAAACCTTTTCAGCAAGAGAGTTGTGAATCTGTGGAATTCTCTGCCACAGAAGGCAGTGGAGGCCAATTCTCTGGATGTTTTCAAGAGAGAGTTTTCAAGATATAGCTCTTAGGGCTAATGGAATCAAGGCATATGGGGAAAAAGCAAGAACGGGGTACTGATTTTGGATGATCAGCCATGATCATATTGAATGGCGGTGCTGGCTCGAAGGGCCAAATTGCCTACTCCTGCACCTATTTTCTATGTTTCTATGTGTGGGTAAGTTGGGCCAAAGGGCCTGTTTCCACGCTGTATGACTCTATGACTCTAGGTTAGCACTACTGCAATGGTCACTGATCAGTTAACACGTTAAAAGTTAAAGGAAGAGTTGTGAATCTTGCGAGCGTTTTTGCCCCTTTACGTTTCCAAAGGATTGCTGCAGATTGATTAAGTTTCAAGTAAGCGCAGACTGGAGAACAAAGTTTGGCTTCCTTTCCCATTTCCCAGTAGCATGCCAGATGGGCGTCAACAGTGCTTCCTCGTAACCTTGTGTTGCCCAGCAGGTCAGCCACTCAACATATGTAGCAAATTGTAAATCCAGATGTGATCAATGGATTTCTGTACAGGAAATTTTAAAAATCGTAACAGACTTGCATGTATTCCAATCTTGTGTATTTTTTAGAAGATGAATAGTAGTATTTTGTGATTGCTGCTACTTTCTTTAATTGCAGATCGATTAGTACACCGTACTAATTATGTATATGTGAAGTGCATGTACGTATTGATCGTACATAAAATGCTCAATGAAATTGCCAAAAGTGGTGTCACTTTTCAACATGCCAAGGTTGGCTGCTAAATGATATTGGATAATAATAAGTATAAGAAAATAACTGCAGATGCTGGTACAAATCGAAGGTATTTATTCACAAAGTGCTGGAGTAACTCAGCAGGTCGGGCAGCATCTCGGGAGAGAAGGAATGGAGATGGTTTTTCAGAAGTCAGAAGAAGGATCTCGACCCGAAACGTCACCCATTCCTTCTCTCCCGAGATGCTGCCCGACCTGCTGAGTTACTCCAGCACTGTGAATAAATACCTTCGAATTGGATAATAATAAGCCATTTCTTCTAAAAAATGGATAAACAGGCAGGAAGGCCTGGGAATTTCTGGGTTTATATACATACAGATGGCAACTCACACTCCAAATATGTGCCAGCACATTCCACCCAAGCATACACAGACTAGCACTCCATCAGATTCTCCCCCACAATCTAGCTACTGGCCACTTGCTGTCTCCCAAAATGAGGGCCACTCCAACCACCAGCCTTCATTCACACTGGGCCACTCCGACCCTCAACTGAGTCCCTGCAACAGTGGTGCATGAGAAATCTGTTTGTCATTGAAGTACTACTGTTGAGACTGTGGGATAGCTAGTGTGCAAAAGCCACTCCAGAATTCATGCACAGGCAAATTCCACTTTCTGAAAGTAACTTTGGGACCTGGAACATCAGTGGCCCAAGGACAGTTCGAGTTGTGACTGGATCATTGCTCTGCTTTCATAGTCCAGGAACACAGTGACTTCAATATTGAAATTTGTGTAGGTGCAGATGCTCGTTTAAATCAAAGTTAGACACAAAATGCTGGAGTAACTCAGTGGGACAGGCAACATCTCAGGAGAGAAGGAATGGGTGATGTTTCAGAAGAAGAGTCTCGACCCAAAACGTCACCTGGGATGCTGCCTGTCCCGCTGAGATACTCCAGCCTTTTGTGCCTATCTTCAATATTGAAACTATTGTCCTCAGTGAAATATGAAAGGCAGGAGCTGGCCATTTCAAGACAAACATTGGTGGGAACATTTTCTGGTAGGATAAACCAGAAGAAAAACCATCTCCATAGGATTGGTTTTGCATTCTTGTATGAACTGCCTGGCATCTTAATGATTCTTCTGCTGGAATAAATGAAACCTTGTCATCCAGTTTCATACAGAACTACCAAGCTATAGTTACATATGAGGCCAATGAGGAATTGCATTCCAAACTTAAGAAATATGACCCAAGTTCCAGCAGATGATTCTCCTTGGCAATAGCAATGTCTTAATAAGAAAGGACAGATGTTTATAAAACAGGCAGAGAAGGAGGAGGAAAAGCTAACTCCACCAGAGTTCTCCACCACATTGAAACTCATGGAATGTGATCCTGTTATTACCGACATCTTGACACATGCCTCCTCCTCTATTCTGACCAGAACCTCAATTTCTGTTGTCATCCAGGGTTTCTCACTCCTACCTGCCTTAATCTTACCAAAGGTTAAAAGGTTTACTCAAGGGTAGTGATCTCTTGATTGCTCCCGGTGCCACATGCTAGTGAGAGTAGGAATAGGAAGATAGGGCAGATGAATACGTGGCTGAGGAGCTGGTGCAGGGTGCAGGAATTCGGATCTTTGGACCATTGGGATCTCTTCTGGGGCAGAGGTGACCTACGCAAGAGGACAGGTAGCACATGAACTAGAGGGGGACTAAATTCTGGCAGGCAACTTCTCTAGTGCTTTTCGGAAGGGTTTAAACTAGATTGGCAGGAGGACAGGATCCAATTCAGTACTGAGGCAAGTAGGAGGCTGGAAGTTGGTACAGAAGTCAATGACAGCAGGTTCAGTAGAGAGGATCGGCAGGAACAGCTGGGAGTGAGGAAAAATTGTCTGATTAAATTGCAGTACAAGAGGCCTGACATATGAGTGTATGAATTCAGAGCGTGAGACTGGGGCATTACAGCCATCATGGAAACCTAGCTACAGATGACTCCATGACTCATCCTAGTCAAGAGAACAACAAGGCCTCATGATAATGCCCTCAATCCAGGCATCGGCATTTGAAATGACATCATCATCGATGTGATGGCTTAAGGATCACATGCTGTGGTGATCTCTGAGGGCTGCTGGACTATCCATATCTTATTTATGCTGTAATTTCCATCAACCTGGATTCAAAACAGCCTTGATGACAAATGCTGCCATAAGAAAACTGATATCAATGAAGGTTGAGTTACAATGAAACATTTGTGATCTCAAGAACTGAGAACAGGTGGGAAAAGGGGCAGAAGGCCCAGCAATTAGTCAACAGCCGTGACATGTTTGACCCGGTAAATGCCACCAAGGCCATCTGTTGCTCAGATGTCGGTGTTTACTGAAAATAGCAATATGCTGTCATTGACGTGAATGTCCCAACACAAATACACAAGCTTTATCTGTGCAGGAGCCATTTGTGTTTGTACTAGCTGTCTGAGCATATTATATTATTTTGTATCTTGTTGTATTATTTTTGGACACTTGGGGGTTGTCGTGAGATGAGTACATATGTGGACATAATGGGCATATATGGGCATAGCGTACTGGGAGGAGCCAGAACTCAGTACTATCTGGGAATGCAGAGACATGAGGCGTCAGACCCGGAGAAGCTATGGCGAGATACAGTTCTTACCAGACTTACGACGGGAGAAATACAAATCTGTTTGTATCACTACTTCAATAAACGACTAATTAAACTGGAAGTCGTGAAGATCTCTCTGTTGTTGATTTGCGTCAGGATCATTCATTCCACTCCTCCGTGAAGTGGTGTCAAGTGGAGAGGACTTCAGTGGGAAGGACCGAAGTTGCCACTACATTCTGGGAAGAGGAGCGCATGCCAGAGGGTCCAGGAGATGGCATGGTCATGACTGTTTTCATGAAAGGAGCCAAGGTTTGTTGTGGTATCTATATAGGAGCTTCCTCCCTCTGTCCTCTAAAGAGGGAGTCATTGCACGAATCTTCCTCAGTTGCCTCCTCTTGATGGTCAAAGAGCTTCCAAAGTTGAACATTGATTCTGCCCATCGATGGTTTAGAATTGGTGTCTCTCTCTGACTACCGGTGTTTATGACAAGTTGGTAATTGAATGTAGCTGTGCAGAGATGTCCTGCATACAATTTTATTTTCAAAAATGCCAAATAAGACAGAACTTTGTGATGAAATACCTTGATTTAGAGAGATTATAATGACCTAAACAGCTGTTACTAGGGCAGCTTTTCTTTTCTCTTTTCTTTTCTGCAAACAGACACCTGTATATGGTCTCATCCATTCGGGGGGAGGTCAATCTGTTGATGATCCAGTGAGGCAGAGCTCCAGCCACTCTTTCTTGCAGTCCTTGTTTGAGTGGCCCACCTGTCAACGTCTGCTGGAGACATACCTGGACCCCTTCCTGACTGCACTGCTCCTAGAGGTTGAGAGGTCTTTAGAGATAGTGTGGAAACAGGCACTTCGGCCCACCGAGTCCAAGCTGACCAGTGATCACCCATAAACCTGGTCTATTTTACACACCTAGGGGAATTTATAGAAACCAATTAACCTACACACCTATACATCTTTGCAATTTGGGAGGAAACCCGAGGACCTGGAGAAAACCCACGCGGTCACAGGGAGAATGTACAAACTCCACACAGACAGCACCTGTAGTCAGAATTGAACCCAGGTCTCTGGCGCTGTAAGGCAGTAACTCTTCCGCAAATCTATATTGAATGGGGGGACAGGTGTAAGGATTGAGTGGCCTACACACGTTCCTATTTGTTTTGTATTCTGATGCACGCAACCAGAATTTGAGCGTCAATTTGTCCTTTTACCAAAATGTATAAAAAGATAGACCATAAACCAAACAACAAGACTTCAGAGGTCCTTCACCAAACTGTCCACTCTGCTTAACACCACTCCTGCCTAAAAAGATAAAAGATGTTGGTTTGTCATCCAAATAAACATGGATCACGTCCCATATTTCAAGAGACATGTTTCAGTGAGGGGGCACTGTTGATACAATCCACAAGTGCAGCACTGATCCCCCTGTGCAAAAGAATTTTTTAAGACCAAGATCTCAACCCCTGCATCAAGCCCATGGTTCACCAAGGAGCAAGGAACTCTGCACTCCTGATTATATCAGAGAATAAACATTTTCGAGTAAGCTATTTCAAAGTACTAGAGACATACCCCCTCTCCAGAATCCAGAGCTCCCCACAACCAACGGCAGCGTAATGTCCTCTCCTACACTATCATTTCCAACATCAAGACTGAACACCAGTTCCAGCAGAAAGCCACATCATCGATGTTCAGTTTAGTTTAGAGATACAGCACGGAAACAGGTCCCTCGGCCCACCGAGTCTGCACTGACCAGCAATCCATGTACACTAGCATTTTCCTGCACACAAGGAACAATTGACATTTTTACCAAAGCAAATTAATCTATAAACCTGTTCGTCTTTGGAGTGTGGGAGGAAACCGGATTACCTGGAGAAAACCCATGTGGTCATGGAGAGGACGTTCAAACTCTGTAAACCTAGCACCCATAGTCAGGATTGAACCCTTCTTTAGCGCTGTAAGGCAGCAACTCTACCGCTGTGCCATCGTGCCATCCTATGTCACACCAACGTCCTGAATCATGCACTCCGTTTCAAAACTCAGTTGTGGCAATAGGTTCTGTAGAGAATAATGACAATGCTTCGAGGATATCCTCGAAGATTTTTTGAGGTCATATAGTGGTTTAACTGACTCTTGGGAGTCCCTGCCCAAGGCCACTCAAATTGACAGAGTAGTGTCCAGGAAGGCACTGAGCACTTTGAGGCTGAGAGATCACAAGGAGGCAAACAGTGGAAGGAGCAACCAAAAATTCAAACAACCAACACACATCACATGCCAGCTGCTCCACCTTTGGCAGAGCAGGATTCATTATTTGCCTCTGATCTTCATGGGACTACCTGAAAAGGCACCAACCGAACAGTTATTCCTATTGCAGTCCTCTATGGCCGGGAGATGAGACTGCCGTCCATCCTGCATTTATCAGCACAAGGCCCCATCAAAATGCAGCTCCTTGTCCAAGTGAAAGAAAACAAATGGATTTGGATTAGTTGGAGAGCCTGAACATTTGATGAGAGCCCAAGATACAGGCGATGGGTGTAGAAGAAAGGGAGCCTCAGTATTCGCTCATTCAATCATATAAGAAGTGCATTAAAAGGTCACTTGAAAGATGTTTGGCGTCATATCTTGCTAAAGTTTTATGAAATGCTGTGCACTAATGCTTTCCCTTTGTGCTGGGAAATAGAAAAAACCTGCTTCATTTTGATGATCAGCATTCCTTTGTGGTTCTACACTAAATTGGTAACAGAAAAGGAGATTGTTGTGGCTAAAAATTTGCAAAAGCGTATTCTTACGAGGTTTATAGTGACTAAAATTAGGGTTCTGGTTTGTATTTATCGTACTTGAGCTTGATTCATTCTTGTTCTCATTGTTTTACCGCTTTTTGACACAGAGAGCAAGGCAGTTGAGAAAGATGTTTATATTCAGTGAGTCATAAGCAAACCAAATCCCTCCTCATTACAAGATAAAAAGCAATACTTCCATCATACTGCTGCAACATTCCAGTGAAAGGCTATACCCATTCAGATGATTAAATTATATGTTCTTCCCATACCAGCCGAACAAGTTCAATATTTAAGCATAAATGTCCAGAAAGAACAAGGGTTATTTTGGATTATGCTGCAATCAGAAATAATTCTAAACATCCAAAATGCACATAATGTTTCACATGAAAAGACAATTCTTTAAATCCCTACCAACCTGGCAGTAGGGTCTAAATTACATGAGAGATTCCTGGGCTTCAATTGGGTATATTCCACAAACACCTGGCCTTTGGCTGTTTTCAGAACGACTTCCTGACGTTAATCTCTGGAAGTATCAGCAGCCCCATTTTAGGGATGTTCTCACACCAATTAACCTGAAGTAAAATTGGTTAAAGTCAAACTCTGTACTGTCCCAGCAGGGAAATGCACATTGCTTTGGGCTGTTTCAAACCATTGTTGCAACTAAGATGCATTAAGATCTGCATATTTTTTCAGGAGTGATTCATTAGAATGATCACAACATGTTTATACTGTTACCATGTGAAGTGTGGGTACATTATGATTGGCTGGCTCCAGTGCACCTTCCTGTATTATGTTCACGTTTCTTTGTGTTTTTTGATTTTTTTTTTGTCCTAATTTTCTTTGGGGATATATAACTACATATGTGCTACTTCTTTGCCAAGGTCAGGTAGATATACACTTGCCTGTATTTCATGATCAGATGCTACTTTTTTGTATATGTGGCGGAGCTTGACCTTGTTAGTATACCTGCATCATTTCTCATCTTAATTTTCCAAAAAATCTCAAACGTTCCTCACAAGAAACTCATTATTATTTGCGTAGAACATGATGCCAAGTAAGATTGATCTCATCTGCCTGTACATGATCCATCTCCCTCTATTCCTTGCACTTCCAAATGCCTATTAAAAGCCTCTTAAATGCCCCTAGGGTATCTGCCTCCACCACCACCCCTGGCAACGTGTTCCACTCTCTGTGTAAAGAAACTTGCCAACAAATCTCCATTCCACTTTCCCCCTCTCACCATATACCTATGCTGTGTTGGACATTTCCACCCTCGGAAACAAAGGTTGTGACTACCCTATCTATGCCTTTCATTGTTTATATGATATAGGTAGCGAGGAAATTAGAGGAAGAATTATTGCCATAAAGGTTTGTTATACTAATAAATGTTAAAAAAAACATAATTTCCCTTGGAGGTGTGGAAATAAAAACCAGGAAACATATAAAATAAGAAACTATCCCAATATTCCATATTTCACAATTAGAGGTACTGTATACAGAGGTTCTATGAAATCTATGTTAGTGTCCAAATTTGCAAGGTAGGAAACAGATAATTCTCCTTAGTTAGTTCCTAGAGCTACTAAATAGTTCCGTTTAGTGATTTCTCTGACACTAAGGTAATTGTAAATACCAGAAAGGAACTAGGGCCAACTCATCTGCCAGTTGATCTTTCTAGAGTTTGTAGGCTACAAACAAATGGCTCTGAATGGTGCCTAGAGAGAAACTACAGATGCCAAATTATACCAAAGATAGACACAAAGTGCTGGAATAGCTCAGCAGTCAGGCAGCATCTCTGGTGGCGTTTCGGCTCGAGACCCTGCTTTAGACTCTAAGAAGTGTTCAGACTTCAGAGACTTTGGCTCTAAATGGTATTTGGTGAACATTGTCACTAAAGGATATTGAAAGTAGCAACCTATTGGCAAAGTATTAATAATACTGTAATGTTCATGCCATAATGTGTGATAGAGTGGTGCTCATTCCCATCTCAGTACTTAATTATCTAAAGAACGCAGTCACAGTACCATCAAACTGGAAAAGAAAAACCTGGCTCCAAATGAACAACAAGTAGAAGATGACAATTGTATTAAGTTCTGGCAGAAAACGTTTTATTTTGTTTTTTTAGATCCTTGGATGAAATCATATGACGGAAGTTATGTTTATGCAATGCTTTCCAAGAAGCCACTTAACCATTGTCATAAATGTCAAAAATGTGTCAGTGCAGTTTGCAATACATGCAGTATCTTCCTTTTTTCATTCAGGAAAAAAAAAAGATTAATTAACACACAAAGTGCAGAAACAAAGAACTGCAGATGCTGGTTAATATGCAAAACGACCCAAGGTGCTGGAGTAACTGAGCAGGTCAGACAGTATCTCTGGAGAACATGGATGGATGATGATTCGGGGCTCGACCCAGTCACATATCCATATTCTACAGAGGTGTTGCCTGATCTGCTTTACCACTATGCAATCTTAGTGGCGGTTATCGGAGTTTATTCCACAGGGATCACAGAACAAACTTGAGAGGAGCTACTGCCTGTTCTATTAATCAATACAGGCAACTGGAAAGAGGTATTAGATTCTATACTTAAATTCCATTTACCATAGGTATTTAGACACCCCTATATTAATGTAGAGGTATTTATATCCTGAGCAATGATTGAGGGCTTTTTCCTATAAATCAGTCCTCGTGCTGTCTGTTTTCTGCACATAAAATGACACAAGGTCTAATTCGTGTGCAGGAGAATAAATAACAAGACTATGGAAATTGCATACTGTGATGGCAAATTGACTTGTCTCATTCCTGGTTGTACTTCTATATTTAAAAATGAAACTTGTGTAAGCTTGTGGAGCACAATGTAAGATGACTGGTGAATCTATTAACCAGAAAACACATTATATATTTGAAGAAATATAACAAAAAATATTCTGTACAGAGAGTAAGGAACACATTAGGATTTCAGAAATATATGAACTGTTGGTATGTACTATGTATTCTGTGATTGATAATATTGAATTATATTTGCAGAACCACTAGAACTGAGTATCAAAATACTGATCTTAATTGGTAATTTAGGTTGTGCTTTCTTCAGAGTGCAGGATAATTTCCCCATTTAAAAAGTACAATACAAGACCAAGGAAATAACAAGTCTTTCTGTACAATGATTTAGCCACAACTGGAGTATTGTGTACAGTTCTGGGGAACACGCATTTAGAAACAGAAAAGAGATTAATCAAAATGATTGGTGGGATGAGGGACTTTTAATTATGATGGAATTGTGGAGCTGGGGTTATTAATACTCCTCGAAGTGGAAGAGGCTGCAAGGAGATCTGATGGAGCTATTTAAAATGACAAAAGGTATAGACAATAGAAAGATAAAAACTGATCCAATTTGCAAAGTGATTAACAAATAGAAAACTTAACAAAGATGATTTGCTGAAGAAGCAAATGTGACGTGGTGAGATGTTTTATTTAGTACAGTTCTGATATGCATTGCCAGCAATAGTGACAGAGGCCGATTTTGTTATAATGTTGAAAAGATTGCTGAATTTGTGGGACCGTGAGGAAAGTGCAGCAGAGAGTGCAGCACCTGCGGGATAGCTTGTGAGTTGTGCTACTACGCACAATAGCTACTGTAACGAGCTTTCTTCCTTGTTGTAATCATTCTGAGTAAATTGTTAAATTGAGGACTCCCTGAACTACCTTCAACCTATGAACTCCTCTGGAATATGTCTGTCCTGCTGCTTTGGTAAAACAATCCCAGGGATTTGAAGAAGGAGTCAGTAAGTTGTCTCTAAGATGTAGACGTAAGGAACTGCAGATGTTGGTTTACAAAAAAAGACACCACGTGCCGGAGTAACTAAGTGGGTCAGGCAGCGTCTCTGGAAAGCATGGATAGGCGACATTTCAAGTTAGGACCCTCCTTCAGTCTAATTGTAAAAGGGGGAGAGAAAGCTTTAATCGTGAGTGCACAGCTGCAACAGGCTTTTGCTTGACCAGTCTTTCGGGCAGATTTCCCAGTTTAGATCCCAGATGATCATGAAGATATGCAATTCACAAAATGCTGGAGTAACTCAGCAGGTCAGGCAGCATCTCGGGAGAGAAGGAATGGGCGACGTTTCGGGTCTAGACCCTTCTTCGGACTGCCTGACCTGCTGAGTAACTCCAGCATTTTGTGAATAAATACCTTTGATTTGTACAAGCATCTGCAGTTATTTTCTTATATGAAGATATGCAAAATTGATTGGACTGGGAGTGACTTTCCAGTGTCTTGATGAAAAGCCTAGCTCAAAGCCAGATCATGTTGTCCCAATCTATCCTTTTCCTGTTTTGCACATAAGGGTTATGGTACCACTCCGGTCAGGAACCACATATTGGGCAGACTGGAAACAGAAAGCAGGCTTTCTTCCCTGAAAGAAATAGGCGAGTAAACTAGAATACTCAGTCCAAACCTGAGTGAGAGTATGTCCTACAAGAGTCCATATAGCCACAATATGTAGATTCTTCCCTATTTTTGAAATGCTATAAAAATTATTTGGACTCTTAAACATAACCTTGATTTGGAATGAAGTCCTCAGTTCTTGTTTTAATTTTTTTAAATTGATTGCATATGTGAAAGCAGAAGGGGGGAGGGAAAGAGGGGGGGAGGGGGGAGGGGGAGGGGGAGGGGGAGAGGGGAGTGGGGAGTGGAGGGGAGAGGGGAGGGATAGTGGGGGAGGAGAGGGTTTTGCACCACTGCAGGAGAGGTTTGAGCCCAACGGGTCCACTTAGTCTAGTAATAATTAAAATCAGCCAGTTTTATTTTCCTCTCCCAAATTACAACGAATGGGACAGAAAATTTGAATTATCTTTCTATCTGATAATTTTCACACTCGATTATAACAATCTTGTTCATCTTATCCCTACCATGAAATCAATAGTCACCTCGGCTGAAGAAAAGATTACTATTCAGCGAGGATGCATAACATTTATCTGCACTGAAGACTGGGAGATCGGTCTAATGCCAGACTTGAAGGAAGGCAATTTCTCCTATCTTTTTGAGCAGGATGCAAGTTTGATTGAAGCATTTCTATTTTACTGATTCCCAAACTCCATTTTCCACTCCTGTTACTTGACCTATGTACTTCATTTAATGTTGGACATGTTAGAGGCAGGAAACATGTTCCCAATGTTGGGGGAGTCCAGAACAAGGGGCCACAGTTTAAGAATAAGGGGTAGGCCATTTAGAAAGGAGATGAGGAAAAACTTTTTCAGTCAGAGAGTTGTGAATCTGTGGAATTCTCTGCCTCAGAAGGCAGTGGAGGCCAATTCTTTGAATACATTCAAGAGAGAGCGAGATAGAGCTCTTAAGGATAGCGGAGTCAAGGGGTATGGGGAGAAGGCAGGAACGGGGTACTGATTGAGAATGATCAGCTATGATCACATTGAATGGTGGTGCTGGCTCAAAGGGCCGAATGGCCTACTCCTGCACCTATTGTCTATTGTCTATTGTATATTGTCTATTATGTAAAAAAACAAAAAAAGAATTCAATGGCAAATTACTCCTCTCGACCCACGTGTAATATTTCTAATAACTCACTAAACGCTGCAGAATTTAATGGGTAATTTTGAGCCATCCCTTCAATATCTGCAGCCAGTATGAAATTCCAGTATTGTCAATGAATTTACAGCAGGGAACAGGACATTTCCAGACCACTCATTTTAATTACATTTTCACACAGACGTCTCCTCCCATCATTTCTCATCTTCTTAGACTCTTCGAAATTGGCTTTTTTATGTGTAAATAACTGATCCAGTAGTCTGATCCAAGAAAGTTGAAAGCCTGCACCGTTCTGCTCACGGTGAGGCTGGTTCTTAACTTTTCAGAACTGACACACCAGATCCGCTATGTTAGTTCAAGCTGAGTACCTGAGGTCTGTGGACTTAAACACAGAATGAGAGTTAATAGCGCCAGAATCTGAAGACCATGTCTGGGATTTCTTCAAGTGCAAAAGTCTGGAATCACTCAGCTTGTTTGCCTTCTCGGAGGAATGTTTTATTGTCAAATGTCCATTTAGTGCCATTTCAAATAATGGCACAAGAAGAAAGCAATGCAAGGCAGTAAATAATCACCTTTACTTCCTTAGAAGATTGAGGAGGTTCGGTATGCCAAGGAATACTCGCTTGAACTTCTACAGGTGTACAGTAGAGAGCGTATTAACTGGTTACATCACGTCCTGGTTCGGCAACTTGAATGGCCTGGTTCAGCAACAGGAACAAAGGAGATTATACTAAGTGGTGAACACTACCCAGTCCTAGATAAAATGGATGTGGAGAGGATGTTTCCACTGGTGGGAGAGTCTAGGACCAGAGGTCATAGCCTCAGAATTAAAGGATGTTCCTTTAGGAAGGAGATGAGGAGGAATTTCTTTATTCAGAGGGCGGTGAATCTGTGGAATTCTTTGCCACAGAAGGCTATTGAGGCCGTCAATTGATATTTTTAAGGGAGAGATAGATAAATTCTAGATAGGAGAATGGAAAGGAGGGAGAAATAGATCGGCCATGATTGAATGGCGGAGTGGACTTGATGAGCTAAATGGCCTGATTATGCTCCTATCACGTATGACCTTATCACCTTATGACCAGTCCACCACGGGTACTGATCTCCTCACCATCGAAGGCATCTATAGGAAGTGCTGTCTCAAAAAGGCAGCCAGCATCATCAAAGATCCACACCACCCTGACCATGCTCTCATTTCATTACTGCCATTGGAAAATAAGTATAGGAGTCTGAAAATTGTAACATCAAGGTTCAGGAACAGCTTCTTCCCGACAACCATCAGGTTATTGAACACTATGAACTCCAACTAGACTGCATCCCTTGCACTCGGGACTATGGGCTTGGTTTATATTTTCCATTATATTGTTTTTTAAAAATTATTGCACACCTCGAGTATCTATTTCAGGAGTCTGATGTTGGGCATGTGAATGTGATGACCTGCCCATCATAGCCAACTGTTCATCATGAGGACCTCAGATCTGGGGGTTCCTGGTTCATATATTCAGTCCACTCTGACCCATGACAGTAGGGTAGGTGGTTTGAGGCAGCAAGTCGTGCAGAAACGTTTGTAGGTACACCCTAGCCAGACACTTGGCAACTGCTGAGAATCTCCTCCAACACAATTAACACTACAATCTTCATATTCTGTGTAGGAAGGAACTGCAAATGCTGGTTTAAACTGAAGATAGACACAAAATGCTGGAGTGACTTTGCGGGACAAACAGCATCCCTGGAGAGAAGGAATGGGTGATGTTTTGGGTCGAGACCCTTCTTCAGACTGATTTTTTGGGGGCCAGTTGCACAGAGAACATGTATGGAATCCTGCAGCTGGTGTGGTTTACACATCACACCCTTGCCTCATACATACAAAGTACACGAGGGTCAACAACTCCAGAAATTGGAAATATACAGAAAAAAATTAAAATAAAACTTATTGAAAAGCTGTGCTGAGTTTGCTGAAGTAAACAAATAGCATTTAATGTCGAAACAATAACCAACTACAACTGTATTTTTGCTCATTTAAAGCATTTTTTTGCAGAATCCAAAAGAGTATATTCAGAAAGTTATAATGTGGATGTCAGAAGCTCTCACTGACTTAAGTTACAATTTTAGAATAGCCTTTCCCAAAAATAAATATGTGCTCAGAAATCTCTTTTTTTATTTGCTACAGGTTTTACTGTGTCATAAGTAAAGATTAATTTGCATCAGATATTTTACTCAGTTCGGATTTTTCAATCTGGATGCCCTTGAGAGAACTGACTGTGATAAATATGGGAAGCAGAGAAGAAATGTAAAATGTTGGCTTAGGAATTAGTTTGTGCCAGCCTGCTGGAATGATACTGTGCTGGATCGGGTGGACACAAGGAACACCTAATCCTGGCTTAGAGGTTATGGTATTACAGAGTAAATGTCTGTGACAGCATAAGTGACTATATTGCATACTGGTCTGGGGAAAAATGGGAGTGAGGAGGGGAGAGGCCCAGCATTTGGCTAGGAGGTGACTTTAGCCAATAGAAGATCAGGGCAAGGGTGAGGTGGTTTCACTTTTCAAATGACAGGGACCAGAGGAAATTTAGTCATCAGAAAATGGAGTCCAGTTGGCTTGATGGGGAAGAGCAGGGAGTCAGCAGAATATGGGAAGCTGAAGGATGAAAGGTAAGTTTTGGGAGCATCAGCGGGCAACATCCCTGTCCTCAGCAGTACCATTAAAACTCAGTAATTCCAGGAGTGATTACTAACCGTCGTTTCCTGGAGCAATATGGGTTCAGTTTCCCTGTAATGCCACAAAAGCATCATTGCCTCCTGAACTTCCATCCACCTCATTGGACACCTTCGAACTATCTTTAATCGGACGTTATTGGACTTTATCTTGCACTAAATGTTATAACCTTTATCCTGTATCTGTACACTGTGGATGGCTTGATTGTAATCATGTATATTCTTTTCACTGACTGAAAGCTTTTTACTTTACATCGGTACACATGACAATAATAAACTAAACTAAACTTGATTCTTGTCTGACACAGAAGCAAAATCGCATGTTCTACTGCGATTTGTGCCCAAAAGTGCCTGGTTGACTTAACCCAGAAATGTTCTTTCTCACATTTCACTTCAGGAAATGGCTAACATAATTCTTGTATCATTGAAATAAACAATCCCATTTCGGACAACTATTCTTTTGATTTATGCTTGCACCATTCCACCAAATGGTAATTGTCAGCTTAAGTCTTCCCAGCCATATGATGGTGAAGAGGATTACAATTTCAGGTCATTGTGAATGCAGGAAGGTCGCCTAATACTCATTGAATGCTTTTCTTCCAAAAATTGGGCTTCTCTGAATGAAGCTACAACTGTTTTTATTTGGGAGCATTCACAAAAACACATCCCATATACGATCTAACCAATAATTAAAGAGAATGTAGTAGATTTCTCCGAAAATGGCACAGTGTTTGTTTCAGGCACATGGATGTGATGTCTCATATCCTTATTTCTTTTTCTTTACAATAGACAATAGACAATAGACAATAGACAATAGGTGCAGGAGTAGGCCATTCAGCCCTTCGAGCCAGCACCGCCATTCAATGCGATCATGGCTGATCACTATCAATCAGTACCCCGTTCCTGCCTTCTCCCCATACCCCCTCACTCCGCTATCCTTAAGAGCTCTATCCAGCTCTCTCTTGAAAGCATCCAACGAACTGGCCTCCACTGCCTTCTGAGGCAGAGAATTCCACACCTTCACCACCCTCTGACTGAAAAAGTTCTTCCTCATCTCCGTTCTAAATGGCCTACCCCTTATTCTCAAACTGTGGCCCCTTGTTCTGGACTCCCCCAACATTGGGAACATGTTATCTGCCTCTAATGTGTCCAATCCCCTAATTATCTTATATGTTTCAATAAGATCCCCCCTCATCCTTCTAAATTCCAGTGTATACAAGCCCAATCGCTCCAGCCTTTCAACATACGACAGTCCCGCCATTCCGGGAATTAATCTAGTGAACCTACGCTGCACGCCCTCCATAGCAAGAATATCCTTCCTCAAATTTGGAGACCAAAACTGCACACAGTACTCCAGGTGCGGTCTCACCAGGGCCCGGTACAACTGTAGAAGGACCTCTTTGCTCCTATACTCAACTCCTCTTGTTACGAAGGCCAACATTCCATTGGCTTTCTTCACTGCCTGCTGAACCTGCATGCTTCCTTTCATTGACTGATGCACTAGGACACCCAGATCTCGTTGAACTCCCCCTCCTCCTAACTTGACACCATTCAGATAATAATCTGCCTTTCTATTCTTACTTCCAAAGTGAATAACCTCACACTTATCTACATTAAACTGCATCTGCCATGTATCCGCCCACTCACACAACCTGTCCAGGTCACCCTGCAGCCTTATTGCATCTTCCTCACAATTCACACTACCCCCCAACTTAGTATCATCTGCAAATTTGCTAATGGTACTTTTAATCCCTCCGTCTAAGTCATTAATGTATATCGTAAATAGCTGGGGTCCCAGCACCGAACCTTGCGGTACCCCACTGGTCACTACCTGCCATTCCGAAAGGGACCCATTTATCCCCACTCTTTGCTTTCTGTCTGTTAACCAATTTTCTATCCATGTCAGTACCCTACCCCCAATACCATGTGCCCTAATTTTGCCCACTAATCTCCTATGTGGGACCTTGTCGAAGGCTTTCTGAAAGTCGAGGTACACCACATCCACTGACTCTCCCTTGTCAATTTTCCTAGTTACATCCTCAAAAAATTCCAGTAGATTTGTCAAGCATGATTTCCCCTTCGTAAATCCATGCTGACTCGGAACGATCCCGTTACTGCTATCCAAATGCTCAGCAATTTCGTCTTTTATAATTGACTCCAGCATTTTCCCCACCACTGATGTCAGACTAACTGGTCTATAATTACCCGTTTTCTCTCTCCCTCCTTTCTTAAAAAGTGGGATAACATTTGCTATCCTCCAATCCACAGGAACTGATCCTGAATCTATAGAACATTGAAAAATGATCTCCAATGCTTCCACTATTTCTAGAGCCACCTCCTTAAGTACTCTGGGATGCAGACCATCAGGCCCTGGGGATTTATCAGCCTTCAGTCCCATCAGTCTACCCAAAACCATTTCCTGCCTAATGTGGATTTCCTTCAGTTCCTCCATCACCCTAGGTTCTCCAGCCCCTAGAACATTTGGGAGATTGTGTGTATCTTCCTCAGTGAAGACAGATCCAAAGTAACGGTTTAACTCATCTGCCATTTCTTTGTTCCCCATAATAAATTCCCCTGCTTCTGTCTTCAAGGGACCCACATTTGCCTTGACTATTTTTTTCCTCTTCACGTACCTAAAAAAACTTTTGCTATCCTCCTTTATATTATTGGCTAGTTTACCCTCGTACCTCATCTTTTCTCCTCGTATTGCCTTTTTAGTTAACTTTTGTTGCTCTTTAAAAGAGTCCCAATCCTCTGTCTTCCCACTCTTCTTTGCTATGTTATACTTCCTCTCCTTAATTTTTATGCTGTCCCTGACTTCCCTTGTCAGCCACAGGTGTCTCTTACTCCCCTTAGAGTCTTTCCACCTCTTTGGAATAAATTGATCCTGCAACCTCTGCATTATTCCCAGGAATACCTGCCATTGCTGTTCTACCGTCTTCCCTGCTAGGGCCTCCTTCCAATCAATTTTGGCCAGCTCCCGCCTCATGCCTCTGTAATCCCCTTTGCTATACTGTAATACCGACACTTCCGATTTTCCCTTCTGCCTTTCCATTTGCAGAGTAAAACTTATCATGTTGTGATCACTGCCTCCTAATGGCTCTTTTACCTCTACTCTAGTCCCCTTATCAGATCAGGATCATTACACAACACTAAATCCAGAATTGCCTTCTCCCTGGTAGGCTCCAGTACAAGCTGTTCTAAGAATCCATCTCGAAGGCACTCTACAAACTCTCTTTCCTGGGGTCCATTTCCAACCTGATTTTCCCAGTCTACCTGCATGTTGAAATTTCCATAACCACCGTAGCATTACATTTTTGACACGCCAATTTTATCTCCTGATTTAACTTGCACCCTAAGTCGAGGCTACTGTTTGGGGGCCTATAGATAACTCCCATTAGGGTCTTTTTACCCTTACAATTTCTCATTTCTATCCATACTGATTCAACATCTCCTGATTCTATGTCACCCCTTGCAAGGGAATGAATATCATTCCTTACCATCAGAGCAACCCCACCCCCTCTGCCCACCTGTCTGTCTTTTCTATACGTTGTGTACCCCTGAATATTCAGTTCCCAGCCCTGGTCCTCTTGTAGCCATGTCTCAGTGATCCCTACAACATCATACTTGCCCATGACTAACTGAGCCTCAAGCTCATCCACTTTATTTTTTATACTACGCGCATTTAAGTACAACACTTTAACTTCTGTATTTACCTCCCCTCTCACATCGTTCACAATTGGCCCTGCCCTTAATTTCTTTTCCGCTCTAGAACTTCTGTTCCCATTCTTCCGAAAGTCTTTTGCAATATCTCCTGTATTCCCTTTTACCTCATCTTCATATTCACAATTTGTTAACCCCTCCCCCCCACTACTTAGTTTAAAGCCACAGGTGTCACACTAGCAAACCTGCCTGCCAGAATGTTTGTCCCCCTGCTGTTAAGATGCAACCCGTCCCTTTTGTACAAGTCACCCCTAGCCCAGAAGAGATCCCAGTGGTCCAGAAATCTAAATCCCTGCTCTCTGCACCAGTCCCTCAGCCATAAATTCATACCCTCTATCTCTCTGTTCCTGGCCTCACCAGCACGAGGTACCGGTAGCAGTCCAGAGATAACTACCTTCGACGTCCTACTTCTCAGCGTTTTTCCCAACTCTGTAAACTCCCGCTGTAGCACCTCCTTCCTCTTCCGCCCGACGTCATTCGTGCCCACGTGCACAACGACTTCAGGTTGATCGCCTTCCCTCGCTAGGATTTTCTGAAGCCGGTCTGTGATGTGTTGAACCCTGGCACCAGGGAGGCAACAGACCATCCTCAAGTCCCTCCTGCTGCCCTTCTCAGGCAATCAGGATTAAAGATCACTTGCTTCCATTCTGGTTTTGTGGATGCAGAGACGACTGATGAGGACAATACAGGAACCAAATTCTTCTGCAATGAGGTGGGTTGGAAGATTGGGATTGAACCCTTGCTTATAGGAGACTGTTCAGTAGCCGAATAACAGTGGGGAAGAAGTTGTTCTTGAATCTGGTGGTAAGTGCTTTCAAGCTTTTGTACTTTCTACCCAATGAGAGAGGGGAGAAAGAATGACCGAGTGAAAAGGGTTGAAAGGCATTGTGAACTTCACCATTGTGATTACCTTTGCAGGAAGGTGGCTTCCAAGGTATGAGTGGACATGTTCTTCACTGCACAATAACTCCCAGAAATACAAGGAGCAGCGCCAATCATCATACATGGCCTTTCTTAACCTCACTAAAGACTTTGACTCCATCTGCCAAATGGGATGATGGAGCACTCTCCTCAGATTTGGTACATTTAACCCATAATGAGCATCTTTGTTGATATGTAAGAAATTATATTAAGTATTAAGTCAAAATCAGCAGTTTTTGACTTTAGGTTAATGACTCATATAATAAGAGTGTTTGGTGGAAGTTCAGTCCCATTTTCATATTTTTATTTCATTCAAACATTATGCAACTCACTGTATAAGTGGTTGTTCACATTCATATTACATTTAAAGCTGCTCTTTAACAGGCATATGCCTTTCAATCATTAATGATGAGCAGTTGGCTGTTTACTTACTATCTAAAGTGGACAGCGATAGAGTTACTACCTTACAGTGCCAGAGACCCGGGTTTGATCCTGACTACGAGTGCTTGTTTGTACAGAGTTTGTACGTTCTCCCCTTGACCTGCGTGGGTTTTCTCCAAGATCGGTTTCCTCCCACACTCAAAGATGTACAGGTTTCTAGGTTAATTGGCTTGATATCTGCAAAATTGTCCCTAGTGTGTAGGATAGTGTTAATGTGCAGAAATTGCTGGTCGGCATGGACATTGTGGGCCGAAGGGCTTGTTTCCGCGCTTTATTTCTGTATCTCTAAACTAAAATTGCCAGGATGAATCATTTTTTAAATTCACACAGATTGGAGAAAATTTTTAAGTTTTTAAATTTTTTTATTTTTTATTTTTATTTATTTTTACAGAACTTTTTAGAAAACAAGCCCTCCCACCCTTCCCCCCACCCACCCCCCCTTATACTAACCCCAAATAAGAAAAAAGAAGAAAAGAAAAAAAGATTAAAGATTGCCTGGGTGTTGGGGGTCCTGCACACGCCCCATGGAATTCCAAACAGAATAAACTGTATATATCTATGTACATCTCTCCCAAAAGAACCATTGAGAATATGAACAATTCTTCTATATATATAGGCCCCTCTTTTGTAGATAAGGATGCCAGATATTTAAAAAAGTATCATATTTGTTCCTTAAGTTATAAGTAATTTTTTCAAGTGGGATACAGTTAGAAATTTAATTAAGTAAATTTTTAAGTTTTCATCCGAAATGATTAAATGTTACATTAAATATAAAGCTTAACTAAAAATACAATATTTTATAACCTTTAGTATTTTGTTAGAACATTATCATTTTGGAACAATAAGCCTGATGAACATTTTTATTGAATATCATGAGAATTGAAAGCCATTTTTCTACTCAGTTTCTGCCAATTTGGAAAGATCATCTGTCAAAGTAGATTTGTATCAGTGTATAGGCATAGTGGCTCTTTTCTTCTCCAGGTTCCGGGAGAGTTCAATGATGTTCCCAGATTTCATATATTATCTGACTTTTAGAGATGCACCTTAATTACAAAGGGCGGAACTGTTCTATGGTCCCCTTTGTCTACCCACAATAGAGATGTCTTCTGATGTTTTAATGCACGAAGAAGGTCAAAAATTAGGCAAGGTGATGAAAGAGCTAAATATAGAGAAATAATGTGGCTACTCATTTAGAAATGAGACTAATGCTCTTGTCAAATCCAAGGTACCCATTTTTCAACAGGCGAACCTCCTAGCAAGTGAACGGCAAATGGTGAAGATGATTCATTCAGTTGTTGAGAAAAAAAAATCCCTCATATTATTTGAAAAGGTTTAGAAAGAAGTATTTCACATGGTTTCTGGAACTCCAAGCGATCCAACAATAGCAGCTTCACTGACTAAAATAAACAGACTGTACATTTTAAGAGTTATGGGACTATAATCAGAAACCATAGCCAAATATGGAGATCTTCCTGAACTCTGTGAAAATCAAAATAAACATTTATTACCTTTGTTTTAAAGGAATAGACATTTACAACTGGGCAATTTATAAGTAATTCCCAAGCGTATCAATATTGTCATCTTAGTTTTGATATTTGATGTGTTTATTCATGCAGTTGTTATGTTTGCAACAAGGGAGTTCATACAAAAACATAGAAATCCAGCTGACCATGGTGCAATTGGTACTGTGCTGAGACAACCTTTTGAGGATTATATTTTTTGTCGTAATAAGCACCAGAACCTAGGCACTATTCAGGCATGATCTGCAAATGGCGTAACATTCATGATACTGAAGTGCCAATCAAAGATGATCTTCTCCAAGGGGGAATCTAACTACCTCCCCTTGACATTAAGAGGCATTACCATTGTTGATGCCTCCATCATCAATATCCTGAAGGACACCACTGAAGAGAAACCCAACTGGCCCAGTCGCATAGGTTCTGTGGTTCAAATGCAGGTGAGACGTTGGGTATCCTGTGGTGAATGACTTCCCCAAGGCCTTTCCACTATCTACCAAACACAAATCAGGTGCATGGTGGAATAGAGAAACAAGGAACTGCAGATGCTGTTCTACAAAGAAAGATACAAAGTATTAGAGTAACTCAGCGGACCAGGTAGTATCTCTGGAGAACATGGACAGGTGACGTTTCAGGTTCCTTCTTCAGAATGAAGTTACACTGAGTTACTCCAGCATTTTGTGTCTTTTCGCACGATGCAATATTCTCCACTTGCCCCGTTGAGTATAGGAGCAAAGAGGTCCTTCTGCAGTTGTACAGGGCCCTAGTGAGACCGCACCTGGAGTACTGTGTGCAGTTTTGGTCTCCAAATTTGAGGAAGGATATTCTTGCTATTGAGGGCGTGCAGCGTAGGTTTACTAGGTTAATTCCCAGAATGGCGGGACTGTCATATGTTGAAAGACTGGAGCGACTAGGTTTGTATACACTGGAATTTAGAAGGATGAGAGGGGATCTTATCGAAACGTATAAAATTATTAAGGGGTTGGACACGTTAGAGGCAGGAAACATGTTCCCAATGTTGGGGGAGTCCAGAACCAGGGGCCACAGTTTAAGAATAAGGGGTAGGCCATTTAGAACAGAGATGAGGAAAAACTTTTTTAGTCAGAGAGTTGTGAATCTGTGGAATTCTCTGCCTCAGAAGGCAGTGGAGGCCAATTCTCTGAATACATTCAAGAGAGAGCTAGATAGAGCTCTTAAGGATAGCGGAGTCAGGGGGTATGGGGAGAAGGCAGGAACGGGGTACTGATTGAGAATGATCAGCCATGATCACATTGAATGGCGGTGCTGGCTCGAAGGGCCGAATGGCCTTCTCCTGCTATTTTCTATTGTCTATTGTCTATTAATTGCTGAAACATTCAACCCCTCCACTATTGGCATACTCCGCCTACATACCAGATCAATTTATCATAATGATATTGATGAGGGTAAATATTCTCTAAAATGTAAGACATAACTCCCTTGCATTTCTTCAAAATAAAGGCATGGGATATTTTGCCACTACCTGAGTGAATAGCAGTAGCATTGCTTTGACGTCTACTCCAAAATGCAGCATTGCCTTCCTGCTGGTCCAGATGGTCAGATCCATGGAGTGGGTCGTGAAGCAACAATGTTCTGCTGCTCAATCTCGACTGGCACAATGAATGCTAATTCTCTGCACAACAATGGGTATTGTCTCGAACAAAGACATGCATAGATCTGGTTGTTGGTTGTTGGCTGCAATCTTCCCTCCATTGACGAACTGTACACTGCAAGGACCAGGAAGCAAGCGGGCAAGATCATCTCTGACCCCTCTCACACTGGCCACAAAATCTTTGAAGCACTTCCCTCTGGAAGGTGACTCCGAACTGTCAAAGCAGCCACAACCTGACATAAAATCAGCTTTTTTCCACGAGTAGTAGTTCCACTCAATAACCAAAGTCTGTAGTCTCTTTTTTGCTCTGGTTTATTTTCACCCACATGTTTAGACCGTAATGTTGTATCCTTATTGTTTTGATGTGTTTATGCTTTATTCTTAATTGTTAACTGTATGTTTGTGTTGTCATTTGTGAGCGGAGCACCAAGGCACGTTCCTTGTATATGCACATACTTGGCCAATAAACTTATTCGTTCATTCATTCATCTAATGCAATGTTGTAATTTGCTGCTCTGCAGAGTGGATGCAGCAAATCACTTTTATATATTTCAGGGCGCTTAGATGCACACACTATGGGGTCAAAGTTTGATAAAGTCATTCGATTTGGAGAAGATTGGAATGGACTGCAAATGTCAGCACGGAGCTCTGGTCGGTGTCCACATTGAAAATTCCACCCGATATTTGAAAGGTGCTATAGAGATGCAAGTTGTTATTCTGCAGCTTCTTTTTTTAGGTTAAAATATTACCAAAGCCACAAATTATAATTTAGTACTTTTAGTTTAGTTTAGTTTAGAGATTCAGTGTGGAAACAGGCCCTTTGGCCCACTGAGTCCGCACCGACTAATGATCCCCGCACATTAACACACACGGGACTATAAACACAAGCAGAATTTACACTTATACCATCCAATTAACCTATAAACCTAGACCTCTTTACAGAGCCTCTCCTCAGATATGAGGATCATGACATATTTTGGTCCATGCTACAGGGCCAGAAAGCTCACACTTTTCAGGGCGGTTTGTGTACATTGAGTAATTCTTTACTTACAGTCCACAAATTCCATGCTGTAAACAATGTCTATTCAATGCGACCAAAAATGATGGCAGGCATAGAGTTCAATTACTAATAGTGTCTATTGGCTTGCCTTACATAAACATCTAGTAATAAATTTAATCACAATTAAGGGAACACTTGGAAACAATGATGTTGAGGCATATTCAGTGTAAACCTTCCCCTTTATTTTCCCATTCTTTTAACTTTTCCCTGAGGACAATTCCAGAGGTGCAGACAATAATCCTGCAGCTTATTTCCCCCCAATCAAATACATTTTGTAGTTTGGTAATTCAACTGTGGAAACTGTCACAGCCTGCTCCAACACTGCCCTCAATGAAACATACTTTTCAATTGGGTCCTCCGCGAGATTGTTAGCACCTTTGCCCTCGCTATCCCAGAGCTGTGTACCATATCCAAAGCCATCCTGAATGAAATGGACAATCTGAGCACAGGAAAATATGATAAGCATTTATTAATTTCTTTGCAAACCTGAATGGTATTGGCAGATTTTTGTCATTTAAAAACAGCACCAGGATATGCAGGGAATGGAGAGATATGGATGATGTGCAGGTAGAGGAGATTAGTTTAACTTGGCATTATGATCAGCATGGACATGGTGGGCCGAAGGGCCTGTTACTGAACTGTTCTACGTTCTCTGCATTACTGGAGCTGCAAAGCAACAACTCTCCCAGCTCCACTGCTCAGAGGTATTGCAGATTTTGCTTCGACACTGCAAGGCCAAACAATCCTCTTTATGAAAGAATATCTCTCTAACACTTCCTTTATGATGACGTTCCAGTCACAACTTCCAATACTCCACAGCTACACGATGTGTCAAATGGGGTTGAGTCTGTAAAAACATTTCAAGTACCAAGCTTTTTGCTATGCTCCATCTCTCCAATTGCTTCCATTCTCTCATGAAAGATAATTTGTTCCAGAATTGAGCCTTGGGTCACCTAAGTTCAAGTGTGAACCCAGACAGTAAAGATAAGTAAATTATTTAACTACCTCTGATGAAATGGGGCCGAGTTAACATGCAACCTGATGTACTACTAGAAACAAAGTGGTACACATACCCCAGTTTGCCTTGACCGTGGTGAAGTAGAAATGGTTGAAAACTTCAAATTCCTAGGAGTCAATATCACCACCTTCTCCTGGACCAGCTATATTGAAGCAACGACCAAGAAAGCACACCAACCTTCATTAGAAGGCTTAGGAAGTTCAGGCAAAAGGTGTAGAAGTGTGAAAACGCAAACCACCAGATTCAGGGACAGTTTCTTCCCAGCTGTTATCAGGCCACTGAATCATCCTGCCACAACCAGAGAGCAGTGCTGAACTACTATCTACCTCTTTGGTGACCCTCGCACTATACTTGATTGGACGATGCTGTCTTTACCTTGCACGAAACATAATTCCCTTATCATGTATCTATACACTGTAAATGCATCGATTGTAATCATGTATTGTCTTTCTGCTGACTAGTTAGCACACAACAAAAGCTTTTCACTGTACCTCGGCACACGTGACAATAAACTAAACTGAACTGAACTGAATGTGTTGGAAGGAACTGTAGATGCTGGTTTAAACCGAAGATAGACACAAAAATGCTGGAGTATCTCAGCGGGTCGGGCAGCATCTCTGAAGAGAAAGAATAGGAAACGTTTTGGGTTGAGGCCCTTCTTCAGTCCGAAGAAGGGTCTCGACTCAAAACATTACCCCTTCCTTCTATCCAGTGATGCTGCCTGTCCCGCTGAATTACTCCAGCATTTTTGTGTCTATGAACTGAACTGAACTTGTGTTGCCCCTGTTATCTTCACTGTGATGGAGAATACAGTTAGTTGTACAATCATCTCCATGCCCACCCTTCCCCCCTCCCCCTGGCTCAGGCTGGGCAATGTGGATGGAGGAATTCAACCCACTAATCCTTGGCTTCCTGATCAGCATGACCTCAGTTCCAGAGCAGACATTTTGTCGCAGAGCCATCAAGATCACTTGTCAACTCATTGCTTTGGCTGAAGTTGAGATTGCGTTTTGGTAACTTGTACATGTAAATAAAGATTCCATGCTTGGTTACATAAAGGAACGAAAAAAATGTTACTGTATAAATAATTACAATAAATCTATGAAAGCATTCATTACATTTCATGTTAGAGAGGCACATTGTTAAATTTAGAGTGCAATTAGTCCATTCTTTTCTAATGCCATAAAGTAAATGTCAGAATCTATTAACAGAAACTATTAATCAATTGACTAATCCAGATTAATTAGCCAGTGAACTGGCATCCCATCAGGACACAAAATGCTGGTTTAAACCAGCGATAGACACAAAAAGCTGGAGTGACCCAGCGGGACAGGCAGCATCTCTGGAGAGAAGGAATGGATGATTGATCAGGTTGAGATCCTTCTTCAGACTGAAAGTCACAGGAAAGGGAAACGAGAGATATAGACAATGACTAGACCAAGTGGACCCGTTGGGCCCATTCCTCGTAGAGGAGGGACAGGGGAGAGAGAGGGTGTCACTGACCTGGGCCCCGTGGCGCAAGCTACCTTTTTGCATATCTTTCATATCTGCATGGGTTACCACAGGAGGCAGCGGTCTGAAGAAGGGTCTCTACCCATTCCTTCTCGTCAGAGATGCTGAGTTACTCCAGCTTTTTATGTCCCATCAGGAGACAACAGCCGGGGAGGCTTCTTTGTTTGCTTCCTCACATGAAAGGAGCAGGTTAATGGGACAAGCAGCTGTCAGTCATAATACCTTCAGAAGCCTTCCATTTGGGAAAGATGTAACATCATCCGAGCGGCAGCTGTTAACCCGTATTGAAGGCACTCAGCCTTCCTCAGTGACTGCCTCTTGCAAGAATCCTTGCAGCTGGCCAGCAAGCCAGCAAGCTGCAGGAATCTCTGACTGCGCTGCAACATCCTAGATTGTATGATATGACCCCCAGACTGGAGAATGTCTATGTAGTCATCAATCATTATCAATGATTGTATGTTCAATCATTATCCTGTATGGGTTCCACAGGACCAACACTGGGATGGGATGGGATAAGATGGGATGGGATGGGAAGGGGGGTGGGGGTACCTAAGTAATGTGATCCTCCTCAGCTGCCATCAATCCCTCCCTCAGGAAATACCTGTCAGGGAGGAGGGGGGGGGGGGGGGGGGGGGAGGGAGGGAGTGTTACCGAGTTAGAGTAGGAAGGGAATCAGACAGAGTGAGCATTGTTGGCACAGGCTAGTGTGTCAGGGCTGTGTGACAGACTGCTATTTCCTACACGCACATTCTTTGGCAATCAGGCTTTTAGTCCCTGCTTGTCAAGCTGGCAACAAGCATCATCTTTACCATTCCTCAGTGAAATCTCTCCAGTTCCCCTCCAGGTACAGGTGTAGTTCAGGCTGCGGGTAGAGCCAAGTTTTCTGACATAAATAAAAATAAATGCGGAATATTTACATTTTCCATGTTTAGATACTGTATTCACGGTACTGTGGTAGATGCTATCAGATGAGTTATTTTGTCTTCTTCTGATGCAAACAGAATTTATGTTTTTGCATCTAAATGCTGTCAGGTCGAAAGATTTTTTAACACATTCATGGTCAAAAGAAAGTTAGAAGACTATGGTTAGTTGCAGAAAGTGAACTACTTTAAATCAAATTCCTTTCTGCATTCTCTTTTCTATCCTCTGTGTGGATTGTCCACGGATCCACTTCCTCAGGCAGTGGTCCAAAACCTTTATCAAATAGCCTTTGTTCACATACAGGTCTGAATACCAGTAAGTTATTCAGATGAGGGGTGTAGTGTCCGTAGGAATTTCACTGTTAGTGCTTTCAGAAAGGAGGTAGGAGTTAGTGCTGTAAGAAAGGAGGTAGGCATACCAACAGAATGTCCTTGGGTGGCACAGTGGTGCAGCGGTAGTGTCGCTGTCTTACAGCGCCAGAGTCCCGGGTTTGATCCTTATAGATCTGGCTGTCTTTACAGAGTTTGTATGTTCTCCCTGTGACCACGTGGGTTTTCTCTGGATGCTCTGGTTTCCTCCCATACACCAAAAGACGTACAGGTTTGTAGGTTAACTTGTTTCAGTAAAAATTGAAAATTGTTCCTAGTGTGTAGGATAGGCCAGTGTTGGGGGTGATTGCTGGTTGGCATGGACTCAGTGAGCCAAAGGGCCTGCTTCCACGCAGTATCTCTAAAGTCCAAAGTCTTTCATGGAAGGTAGTCGTCTCAGAGCTGAGCAACCGTCTGGTGTAACACTGGGTTACAGTCAGCCTAGGGGTACGCTCAGTTTTAAAGGTGCCCTTTAAATAAGCTTATAGAAATCGTCATCTATTTGCACACAAATTTATGCGCAAAATATTTACTTACATACTGTTATTAATTCAACCGATTATGAATTCCGGTGGTCCACTCTGTTTGACCTCTGAGATCTGCTCAACTGGGAAGGCACATTTCTGAGCCTTGAAGTGTCCACTCTAGGTGACCTCAATACTGGTGGTTCAATGGAAATTTATGAGGATGTTGCCAGGACTCGAGGGGCTGAGCTGTAGGGAGAGGTTGAGCAGGCTAGGACTTTAGTCCTTGGAGCGCAGGAGATGAAGGGTGATCTTCTAGAGATGTACAAGATCATGAGCAGAATAGATAGGATAGGAGTCTTTTACCCAGAGTAGGGGAATCATTGTCTATATCTCACGTTTCCCTTATCCCAAACCAGCCTGAAGAAGGGTCTCGACCCGAAACGTCACCCATTCCATCTCTCCAGAGATGCTGTCTGTCCCGCTGAGTTATTCCAGCTTTTTGTGTCTATCATGGATAGGATAGGATAGGTTTAGAGGCCAAGTGCAGGCAAGTGGGACTAGTGTAGATGGGGTATGTTAGTCAGAGTGGGTAAGTTGGGCCAAAGAGTCCATTTCCACACTGTATGACTATGACCTCCTCCAGTGGCCATGTGCATCCCTTCAGTTCCAGTTCCAGTTCTCCTGTGGCTCCCTGACCCATGTTATATCCAGCTGCTTAAACTGTCTCCTGACCTTGTGCTCATGCCCACCTTTTTGGCTCCTCCTCTTTGCCTCTACCTGTCTTTCTATGTTACTTTACACCAACTTAGCCGTGCTTGCAAACACGACCTATTGGTATCTCAGCTGCTGATTGCCCTTGTGTTGTGGTGTGGGATGGTGCTGTACATTGGAAGAATCAAAGCCAGTCAATAGTCCATGAGTTGCCAGGAGTCATCTGCAAATTTGCTAGTGTTACCTTTAATCCCATCATCTAAATCATTAATATATATTGTAAATAGTTGCAGCCCCAGCACCGAGCCTTGCGGCACTCCACTCGCCACTGCCTGCCATTCTGACAGGGACCTGTTTATTCCTACTCTTTGTTTCCTGTCTGCCAACCAATTCTCCATCCATGTCAATACCGGACCCCCAATACCATGTGCTCTAATTTTGCCCACTAATCTGTGTGGGACCTTCTTAGAGGCGTTCTGAAAGTCCAGATACACTACATCCACTGGCTCCCCTTCATCCATTTTACTTGTCACATCCTCAAAAAATTCCAGAAGTTAGTCAAGCAGGATTTCCCCTTCATGAATCCATGCTGACTTGGACCAATCCTTTTCTGCTATCCAAATGCGCTGTTATCACTTTTTAAATAATTGATGCCAGCATCTTCCCCATCACTTCTCCCTCAACAACTTCTCCTTTGACTCCTCCCACTTCCTCCAAACCAGAGGCGTAGCTATGGGCACTCGCATGGGCCCTAGCTATGCCTGCCTCTTTGTCGGGTATGTCGAACAATCCCTGTTCCGGGCGTACACCGGCCCCATCCCCGAACTCTACCTCCGCTACATTGACGACTGCATTGGTGCTACCTCTTGTACCCATGCAGAACTCACTAACTTCATACACTTCACCTGCAATTTCCATCCTGCTCTTAAATATACCTGGACTACTTCCGACATCTCCCTCCCGTTTCTGGACCTCACCATCTCCATCACAGGAGACAGACTAGTGACGGACATTTACTATAAACCCACTGACTCGCACAGCTATCTGGACTACACTTCTTCCCACCCGGTCCCCTGCAAAAAGTCTTTCCCCTACTCCCAATTCCTCCGCCTACGCCGCATCTGCGCCCGGGATGAGGTGTTTCACACTTGGGCTTCATAGATGTCCTCGTTCTTCAGGAAACGGGGTTTCCCCTCCTCCATTATAGATGAGGCTCTCACTAGGGTCTCTTCTACATTCCACAGCTCCGCTCTTGCTCCCCCTCCCCCCACTCGCAACAAGGACAGAATCCCCCTCGTTCTCACCTTCCACCCCACCAGCCAGCGGATCCAACAAATCATCCACCAACATTTCCGTCACCTACAACGGGACCCCACCACTGGCCATATCTTCCCATCCCCTCCCCTCTCTGCATTCCACAGAGACCGTTCCCTCCGTAACTCCCTGGTCCACTCGTCCCTTCCTACTCAAACCACCCCAACCCGGGGCACTTTCCCCTGCAACCGCACAAGATGCAACACCTGTCCTTTTACCTCCCCCCTCATCTCCATCCAAGGACCCAAACAGTCTTTCCAGGTGAGACAAAGGTTCACCTGCACCTCCTCCAACCTCATCTATTGCATCCGCTGCTCTAGATGTCAACTTATTTACATCGGCGAAACCAAGTGCAGGCTCGGCGATCGCTTCGCTGAACACCTGCGCTCGGTCCGCATTAACCAAACTGATCTCCCGGTGGCCGAGCACTTCAACTCCCCCTCCCATTCCCAGTCTGACCTTTCTGTCATGGGCCTCCTCCAGTGCCATAGTGAGGCCCACCGGAAATTGGAGGAACAGCACCTCATTTTTCGCCTGGGCAGTTTGCAGCCCAGTGGTATGAACATCGACTTCTCCAACTTTAGATAGTCCCTCTGTCCCTCCCGTCCCCTTCTCCTTCCCAGATCTCCCTCTATCTTCCTGTCTCCACCTATATCCTTCCTTTGTCCCGCCCCCCTGACAGCAGTCTGAAGAAGGGTCTCGACCCGAAACGTCACCCATTCCTTCTCTCCCGAGATGCTGCCTGACCTGCTGAGTTACTCCAGCATTTTGTGAATAAATACCTTCAATCCAAACAGTAACTCTTTGAGTGGCTATCAACTGGTAAGAGGAAATATTCATCTGCCAACTGAAAGACAACCCCCACTACTTGGAAGGGACCACCACATTTACGCCGAGATGCGAGCACCTGTGGTCTTTCATCTGAGTAGAAGTTCTCCAAGAATGCAAAAACAGGCCTGTATAGATTACCCTTGGCCTCCTTCTTCATGTAGACAATTTCCATTTGCTAAGCATGGAAATTATTCTGTAGTACCTTTGCAATCACCACTGTGTGTCCCCACTTCATGCAACCTTGACTCACAAAGAGCTCGTAGCACCTTTTGTAGGTGATCTGACTCAAATCTGATTTCCTCCACCTAACATCAATTCACATAACCACCTCAGAAGAACAAGGGTTACACATTGTCAAATGTTTGGCTCTCTGTTAGTGCTAGATTAAAATGTAGCTTTAATTTTCACCATGCCTTCATCTGAAATCTTGTCTATAGTTCATGGCAGAAATAGACTCATCAACACCACATACATCACTGGCCCTACCAATATTACCATTGTCATCAGCAATAATGTACCTTCTCCTGATGCTCTGCTCTCTGTCCTTACTTGGGATCTCAACAGCATCATTCACCTCCATGGACAATTCCACTGATCCCATTCAAAGGACAGGTGGCTAAGTCCACTTTATCTCTTTAGCTCACCCCACAAATTCCCACATTCACATCACTGCTCCAGCAAGAGAACCTTGTTCTCCATTTCCATCACACTGGTCACTGTCTTGCCACTCCCACAACAGCAACTTCCCAAACTTAGCACTAGTGCAGTGGCTGTAAGCTCTATAGTTCTCCTGCATTCAGAGGCAAATAACGATAGTGGATCTATCACGGACATTCTTCATAGTTAGCATCCGTTCATCTGCGAGAGATGATGGTGCAGCTTTGATGTTCTCCTGTTTGGAGAGGGGAATGTTTCATCTGTGGTTGCATTTCCTGCTATAGCTGACTGGGCCTATCCTTGACAGGCAGACCCTCCCACAACAATCACAGGATCAGTTTCAATGCTGACAGTAAACTCTAAGCTTACCCACTGTGAGTGATTAAATCACATATATGTCCTGCCACATGGTACACTCAGTTATTATTGGTATATACTCTACAAGGATTAAATTATACTTTGGTCTGATCTTCTCATGACTCGATGTCAGTGATACTAGCGATTTTGATGCGACATCGGAATTACTGAATAGAACATAAGAAATAGAAGTGGGAATAGATCACTTGACCCATCCATCCTGCTCTGCCATTCAATAAGATCATGGATCATTAACTTAAGTGACACTTGATTGATTGTTCGATAGATACAGCGTGGAAACAGGTCATTCGGCCCACCAAGTCCGTGCTGAACATCAATACCCCTTTCACACTAGTTCTATGTTATCCCACTTTTACATCCACTACCTACACTCTCGGGGCCAATTTACAGATGCCAATTAACCTCAAAGCCCGCTTGTCTTTGGGATGTTTGAGAAAACCTGAGCACCTGGAGGAAACGCATGCAGTCACAGGGAAAACATGCAAACTCCACACAGATAGCATTCGAGGTCAGGATCTATCCTGGGTCTATGGTGCAGTAAGGCAGCAACCCTACCAGTCAAGACACTGTGTCATCCCTTAAGTAACACATTATAGCACTACCACCATATCCCATGGTTCCTTAAATATTGAAAAATCTATCAATCTGTGTCTTCAACATAGTCAATGACTGCCACAACTGTCTTGCCATAAAAATCCAAAACTTTCACTTGTCACTTGGTGAAAGAATTTCTTTTCATCTCTGTCAGGAAAAAATGAGCCTTTATTCTGAGTCTGTGATGTTTGGTTCAGTCAGGGGCAAAGTGATCCCCACATCTCTGAAGATTACCTCTAGTTCTCTGAGCTCTGGAAAGGATGGATCCAGTCTACTCAATCTCTCCTCATTTGACAATCCTACCCTCCAATTTAGTGAACCTTTGCTAATGTTTCTATTGCAAGTAATCAGTTCCCTTGGTTGGGAGACTGCAACAACCTATAATATGCCCAATGTAATCTCGTTTCACCAGGGCATCGTATAATTGGAGGGATAACATTATTGGCACTCAACTCCTTTTACTACATTCTTCAAAAGTACTAATGATTGTGCCTGTAATAAAACTCAGGTGATGCTGAACAACTAGAGCACTATTGTCTACTCTGCCTGAAAGTCATAGAGTCATAAAGTGATACAGTGTGGAAACAGGCCTTTCAGCCCAACTTGCCCACACCGGCCAACATGTCCCAGCAACACAAGTCCCACCTGCCTGCATTTGGCCCATATCCCTCTAAACGTCCTATCCGTGTACCTGTCTAACTGCTTCTTAAACCATGGGATAGTCCCTGCCTCCTCTGGCAGCTTGTTCCATACACCCACCACTCTTTGTGTGAAAAAGAACAGGTTATTTGCCACTGTAACAAACTCACAGTTGAGAACATTTTAGTTTGAATGGGCCAATTCTGCACAATGTGATTAATTCAGCTTATGGAAGGCTGACAGCAGGAAAGAGAAGCTTTTCATTTCCTTGAGTCTTTTCAGGTTACTACAGAAAAGAGTAGGCTAAAATGTTATTGCTGCCATGGTGCCACTAGCCACATCCAACCAAGTTATATAACATGAAATGCTAATTTAACATTTCTGATTTAATGTGCAGACAAGGATTGTGAGAACTATTAAGCACATCTTACATGAAAAGGCCTATTTCAGTATGAGTTAAGGGATCCTAATTTACCCGAGTCACTGCCAGAGAGCCCGAGGCATCAATCTTACTCCTGGCTGATTGGTTGTTTGTTATTTATTGCCATCACCACATTCCTTTCACTGCTGATGTCTGCGGCCCCATCCCCATCCCCATCATCTATCCAACCATTCATCATCTGCCCAACACTCTGGTCCATTATCTGCTTGAGTGTAATTGTTCATCACCTGACCTCATCACTTCTGTTGATCACTCGCACACCCCACCACCCCCTCTCCCACTCATTACTCACCCTCCAATCATCCATCCAAACCCCTCGTCTCCATTTTCTGCCAATTCAAATACATTGTATCCTCTCGTTCCTCTGTTCTGATTTACCAGTCACATCCTTAAGGCTGTGTATCAAGCAGTAGTCTGAATGGACAACAGGTAAAATCAGCACAGGTAAAGTGACGAGAAAAGGGTTCCAATACAGCAAGAGAAAATGTGTAGGAAGGAACTGCAGAAGCTGGTTTATACCAAAGATAGACACAAAATGCTGGAGTAACTCAGCGGGACAGGCAGCATCTCTGGAGAGAAGGGTCGAAACCCTTCTTCAGACTGAAAGTCATGGGAAAGGGAAACGAGAGATAGAGACGATGATGTAGAGAGATATAGAACAAATGAATGAAAGATATGCAAAAAAGTATCAATGATAAACAATGATCCTTTATCTTTGTTACTTTTTTGCATACCTTTCATATCTGCACGGGTTCGCACAGGAGGCAGCCCCGATGCAGTCGTCAATGTAGTGGAGAAGAGTTAGGGGATAGGGCCAGTGTAGGCCTGAAACAAGGACTGTTCAACATAACCGATAAAAAGGTAGGCATAGCTGGGGTCCACACGAGTGCCCATGGCTACACCTTTAACTTGGAGAAAGTGAGAGAAGTCAAAAGACAGGTTATTGAGGGTGAGGTCTAGGGAGTAGTTGTTGTTGTCGTTAAAGGTGCAGCCATGGGCACTCGCACGGGCCCCAGCTATTCCTGTCCTTTTGTCAGTTACATGGAATAGTCCTTGTTTCCAGCGCACATTTTCTACTTCTGAGCCAGTCGTCCTCACTCTCGAGAGGCTACCAAGAAGGAAGGTGTGGAGAAAAATAGTTTACATACTGAATCAAATATTCTCTCACCTATTTGCCTGACCTGCTTTTGGGAAAATTAAATGAGCACATGTGCTTACAATTCACAATTTTAGTCAAAGCACAATGGAATTACATATTCCTGATCTCACAAGAGTGCTGGCAGATGAAAAGCAATGGCAGTTGACCTCTGCACATATAAAAAGTGGGCAACCAGACTCCTCAGGGGAATGACTGACAACAAGCCCATGTTACAGTAGAACCCAAATTGAAACATCCTGCAGATTGGGCATGTTTGACTTCCGCTAACACCTAACCCAATCTGTTAGATGCCAAAAGCTTTTTGCAAACAAAAAAAAAGAATGAATATACTTCTAAACACTGTGATTGCCACTATCACTTCCTCAACACTCAACAAATGAGAATATTTAAATTGTGAACTAATACATTCTACATATATTGACCACTACCTACTCAATAAAAGTAGCTGCGTAAGGGGAGGTGTTTTTGCTCATGACTGGGGAAGTCCAGTTGAAAGACTTGCTATCATTTGTTCATGTGAACAAGAAGATTGCTTTGATAGGATTTCTGTTCAGACTAGTCAAAGGTTCAGAATCCCATAGTTAAGGATATTATTTACACAGTGTAATCTGTAAATTTGGTCGTTTTTGAAGAAACCACATCACAGCATGAGTCCTATTTATTAGTCATACACTAATGATCTGGCAATTAAGTCGTAAGCAGCACAGTGGACCTCTTGGGAAGTATCATTAAACTGGAGAGGTTAAAGTATGACTGTGCCTCACTTAAGTTGGATTTTTTTGTGATTTATTTTACATAACAGTAATTTTTTTGCAGTCATTCTAATCTTTTCCTTAACCCTTTCATCACCAGAACTTAAGCAATGTTGGAAGGTGTGCAGAGAAGATTTACGATGATGTTGCCATGATTCGAGGGCATGAGCTATTGGGAGAGATAAGGCAGGCTAGAACTTTATTCCTTGGAGTGCAGGATGCTCAGGGGTGATCTTATAGAGGTATATAAAATCATGAGGGGAATAGATAGGGTGTATGCACAGGGTCTTTTACTCAGAGTAGGGGGAATCAAGAACCAGAGGACATAGGAATAAGGTGAGAGGAGAAAGATTTAATAGGAACCCGAGGGACAACTTTTTCACTCAGAGGGTAGTGAGTATATGGTATGAGATGCCAGAGGAGGTGGTTGAGGCAGGGACAGTAACAACATTTCAAATACATTTGGACAGGTACATGGATTAGAAAGGTTTAGAGAGATATGGATAAAATGCAGGCAAATGGGACTAGCTTAGATTGGGCCTCTTGGTCAGCATGGAGGAGGTAGGCCGAAGAGCATGTTTCTGTGCTGTATGACACGAAGACTCTAACAGGCCTTATTTTTTAAATTATGCATAGATTCCATTCTCGGTTCGGTGTGATTACTCAAGTTCACAAACTCCAACAATGTTCAGACATTTTTTAGTTCTTTTCTCATACAACTGAACATGGATAAATAGTTTCCAAATAATTACATGCCCGGTTGCAAGAATTGTACAGAGCTCATGTCAAGAACAGATTCATTTCATAATACTTATCCTTCTGTCTTTGCTGTAGTTTGCATGGATGTGATGTTAGAATGGCTTGGAGCCTCCTTTTAAAAGGTGTACACTTTAGGTGGATTTCGACGACTTGCAAGAAATTCAAGCTACCTCTCCTGACCCAGCAGATTTGCTAAATTCATCGGTGGAGCTCATTGAGGGCACAAACCTAATCACAAATATTCAGCTGCATAAATTTTCAACTGTGATCCCAGAGCATCATCCTATTCCTACATTTCTCTGTATTTCTTAACTGTACATTAAAAGCTTCTTACAATTAACCAATGATAGGATTATCTCCCTATGATTAAACAATCTGCTATGACTTTGACTGGAGGTAATTAGGTGTAGAAAGTAGCTACTTAGGTGAGGCACTGGATGGAGCTGCTGCATGTGTAACCATAACAAGAGTCTCACCCTCCCCTCCCTTCCTGGTGACAGAGGTAAAACTGACAGCGGCCATGCCACTGACTGCACGGGCAGTGTGATGAAGGGTCTTGACCCGAAACATCGCTTATTCCTTTTCTTCAGAGATGCTGCCTGACCTCCAGCATCTGCTGAGTTACTCCAGCATCTATCCACTGACTGCAGGGACAGTTGAATGAACATAGTGAGACTGAAAGGCTGCAAGTGTTTATTTCAATGCACGGTGTATTTATACCGTAAAGCAGATGAACTTTGTGCCTGGATCAATGCTTGGGTTTATGACGTTGTGGCTATTGCAGAGACTTGGTTGCGAGACGGACACGACTGGCAGCTCAACATTCTAGGGTTTCAATGTTTCGATGTGATAGAGAGGGATGTAAAAGAAGTGGAGCAGTACCATTGTTACTCAGCGGGCAATGTGATAGCTGCACTCAGAGAGGAGATACTGGAGGGATCATCCACTGAGGCAATATGGATGGAGTTCAAAAATAAGAAAGGTGCAACCACGCTGGTGGGATTTTACTATAGGCCTCCCAAAAGCCAGCACAAGATTAAGGAATAGATATGCAGATATATTATGGGAAGATGTAAAAGCAACAAGGTTGTTATTATGGGTGACTTTAACTCCCCAATATTGAATAGACTTCTTTAGTGAAAGAGGCTTAGACGGGGCAGAATTTGTCTAAGTGGGTTTCTTGAAACAGTATGTGGATATGGGAGGAACTGTACTGGACCTTGTATTGGGAAAGTTTGGCCAGGTGACTGGTGTTTCAATGGAAGAGCATTTTGGGAACACTGATAAGATAGTTATGAATAAGGATAAATCTGGACTTGGGGGAAAGCACTGAATTGGGGCCAAAAACATTACAACATTATTTGGCAGGAACTAGGGAGAGTAAATTGGGAGTGGCTGTTCTGGGATAAGTCCACATCTGACATGTGGGAGTTGTTTAAAGACCAGACGATCAGCGTTTAGGACCAGCATGTCCAGTAAAGTGGAGAGACAAGGATGGCAAAGTCAGGGAACCTTGGACGATAAGTGAAGTTGTAAATCTGGAAATCTCGATAAAGGAGATAATTTATGCTTGGAGTCAGAGGATGTAGGCATGGTATTAAACAAGTACATTGCATTGGTATTCACCAAGGGGAATGAATGTGGGGCATACTAATGTATGAGTGAATTTTGAGATCATGAAGAAGATAGCATTGGGTCTCTTGAAGAGTATCAAGGGTTTCATGGGATCTACCCCAAGTTACTGAGAGAGGGAAGAGAGGAGATCAATGAGATCTTAACTAAGATCTTTATTTCTTCTGGAGGACTGGAAAGTGGCCAATGTTACTCAAGGCACAAAGTGCTGGAGTAACTCAAGGGATCAGGCAGCATCTGTGGAGAGAAAAGATAGGTGACGTTTCAGTTTCCAGCACTTTTTTACTCCAACATTTAGTGTTTTGTTCAAGATTCAAATGTCTGTAGTTCCTTGTGTCAGCCAATGTTATTTCTTTGTTTAAAATTGAAAATAGGGTTATTCCAGGAAATTATCCAGGTAAGGCTAGTGAGCCTTACAACAGTGAGAGGGGAGGATCCTGGAGAGGATTTTTAGTGATAGGATTTAGTTGCATTTAGAAGAGAATTGGGAGCTGTCAGCATGTCTTTGTGGGGGCAGGTTACCTTTTTCAACATGTTTGAGGTTTTGAAGAGGTAATGAAGGTGATTTATGAGGGTAGAGCAGCAGATGCTAATGATATGGACTTTAATAAGGCATTTGACAAGGTCCCTGATCCAGAAGATTAAGATCAGATCTGCTTAGCCATGGAAGACAGAGGGCAGTGGTGGAATAGTCTTATTTTGGATGGAGGTCTATGACTATAGATATTCTATGTTCGATCAGCTCACCATGACGAAGAGCTTTTCTTCCATTGCCTCCACCTCCATTCCTTTTTCTATGGGAAGGAGTCCTCACCAACCAGTGATGACCCCTTCTCCCATCTCCACCGGTCCCCCTCCTTTTGGACTCACCAGAACGGCCTTCTACCCTCTCTAGACCTCTTTATTTCTAACTGCCGGCATGACATCAACCGTCTCAACTTCTCCACTCCCCTCCCTTACTCCAACCTCACCCCCTCTGAACGTACAGCCCTCCGCTCACTCTGCAGCAACCCTGACATTATAATCAAACCCACCGACAAGGAATGTACTCTGGTGCACCGGGCTGAGGCCAGGCGACAACTCTCAGCCATCTCCTCTTACTGATCCTTGGACCATGATCCCTCAGATGAGCACCAGTCCTTAATCTGAAACACTATTACTGATTTCATCACTTCTGTCTGTCTGCCTTCCACAGCCACCAACCTTATCGTTTTGCAGCCCCGCACAGCCCGTTTTTACCTTCTCCCCAAAATCCACAAACACAACTCCCCTGGCAGACCCATTGTTTCTGCCTGCTCCTGACCCACGGAAATGATTTCCACGTACCTCAACTCCATCCTATCCCCCCTGGTCCAATCTCCCCCAACCTGTCTATGATACCTCGAATGCCCTTTGTCTCTTTAATGACTTCTGCTTTCTGAGTCCCCACTCCCTCATCTTTACTATGGACGTTCAGTCACTCTATACCTCCATCCCCCACCAGGAAGGCCTCAAAGCCCTCAGTTTCTTCCTCGACCACAGAACCATTCAATTTCCCTCTACTAACACTTTACTCCGACTAGTACATTGGCCCTATCCCCGAACTCTAACTCTGCTACATTGATGATTGCATTGGTGCTACCTCCTGCACCCTTGCAAAACTCATGGACTTCATTAACTTCACCACCAATTTTCATCCTGCACTCAAATTTAATTGGACCATCTCCGACACCTCCCTCCCCTTTCTTGATCTCAGTCTCCATCACAAGAAATAGACTATTGACTGATGTCTATTACAAACCCACTGACTCCCACAACTATCGACTACACTTCTTCCCACCCTGCTTCATGCAGACACTATCTCCTACTCCCAATTCCTCCGTCTACGCCACATCTGTGCCCAAGATGAGGTGTTCCATACTAGAACATCTGAGATGCCTTCATTCTTTAGGGAACAGGGGTTCCCCTTTCCCATCATAATTGAGGCAGTCACTCGTGTTCCCTCAGTACCCTGCAGCCCCTCCCTTGCTCCCCTCCCCTTAGTCACAACAGAGTTCCCCTAGTCCTTACCTTCCACCCCATCAGCCAATGTATACAACACATAATCCTCCAAAATTTCCGCCACCTCCAAAGGGATCCCACCATGAGCCACATTTTCCCATCTCCACCCCTTTCCGCAACTCCCTGCTTAACTCAGATTATAATGGCCTGTTTTCTTTATCATCATTACTTTTTTGCATATCCATTCATTGTTCTTTATCTCTCCACATCACCGTCTATATTTCTCTTTTCCCTTATCCCTAACCAGTCTGAAGAAGGGTCTCGACCTGAAATGTCACCCATTCCTTTTCTCCAGAGATGCTGCCTGTCCCACTGAGTTACTCCAGCATTTTGTGCCTATCTTCGGTTTTAACCCGAATCTGCAGTTCATCCTTACACATAAAAGTGTGCAGGGTGACTGTTATCACTGCAGACATCAAAAGTGCAAGGTTCATCAAGTACAACAAGTCATTAATATACTAATAAAGGAAATGTAATTGGATCAGTAGCCTTCCCTGAACCATTTTTCTCTTCCTGATCCTCTGTGTTGAAATCAGTTACAGACATCCATTCTTACCATGAATGCAAGCAGCTTTCCTGGGTAGTAGGGATTGAACCAGTATTGCCTGGTTGCTTACTTAACTTACTCACCGAATATACTTAACTATAAGCAGAATCCCGAGCAGATGGTTGGTATTTAATCATTACATCAAAGAGGACAGCAACTCCTCAGAGTTAGTCTCTTCTTATTATATAAATTGTTTCTCCAATCTGCTGCAGAAGTTGCTCTTGCCCATATAAAGTTAAAGATCTTCAATCTCTTTGGTAATATCAGCAATTATTAAACGTGTTTAATTTCACAGGAGATAGTTCTCAGTTCATATTGCTGTAAAGTAAAGCTCTGAAAAAACACCAAAAAATCCATTTCGCCCCACCCTTGGAAGAGCATTTCCTACTATAGCATGGGGCTGTCAGGACTTGGTGGGCCAAGAATGCTGACAGTACAGTTGCCCAAATTGGCAATGGTCCTGAAAAAGACAAACTGGATGGGTGATGTACAAGTTGGCACATTCAGCTTGCTTGAATAGAGGCTACTCTTCTCAATTGAATGTTGGCCTGAAAACCTGTGGCCATTCTTTAATTTTGTCAGGATGACATATGGCAGTTAGTCATATCCCCTTGAGGCACCAGAGTGTTTTCAGTAGTTTGCCATCCACACCAGAGACGGCAATCAGCATTGGCATAGCTAGAATCAAGGCTCATTATGGCCGGAGAAATAATTGGAGGAACCTATGTATCATTTCAACAGGGGACGCATGCAACTGATTTGGAGGTTATTAAGGGGGTTTCTGGCATGACTCTGCATTTCTGTTCAAGTGATTATGAGAATCCCTTAGAACATAGAAGATATAACTGTACAGCAGTACAACGTAGGAACAGGACCTTTAGTACACAATATCTGTGCTGATCATGATGCCGGTTAAATTAATCTCCTCTAATGAGATGGCAATGATCTTCCATCCTGACCTTCCATTCCCCCACTCCCCTCTTTCCATTGCACCTATCTCACCACCACATTGTCATTTCTTTCTATGTGCCTTGACTGGAATTCTGGCATTTACATGCAATTTAAAACATATCCCATGACCTGGAAGGTTTGCTATATTCAGCCTTGAAGGCACATATCCAGCACCTGAAACTCCGTTATATAAATACAAAGTAATGAGTTCCTTCTTACACATTTCGACAGCTACACCGCAAAATCTCCTCAAGGTATGCCTACTTTGAAGAAGCTCTCCTCCTCTCTCCGACGAGAGTGCTGCAACACTCTCTCTCACTGCTCCCCCTCTGTGATTCTCCCTCTCCCCTGACTCTCAGTCTGAAGGTCTTTATCCAAAACATCACCCATTCCTTCTATCCAGAGATGCTGCCTGTTACTCCAGCATTTTGTGGTCTATCCCAAGATTTGTTTGGACATCCCAAAGCATTATCCTATTTTTACATTTCTTTGCACTTCCTCTAATACCAATATTATATTAAAGATAGCATTATGTTTCTCCCCAAAGCAAAGACTATTTTTTGGAAGTTCCATACACAACTACTGACATCTTTCACAATAAAAGTCACAAGCTTCATATTGATTTGGGGGGGAGAAACTGACCAAAATATATATATTAAATAGATCAAAATGACATTTCAAAGGATGTGGATTGACAAACACTCTATTCATTGTCAAACTTAGAATGATTTTGGTTTAAATTAATGCAATTGTGTCAACTTCACTTAATTTAAGATTCTGATTCAGTCCCAATTTGAACAGATGGCATTTAAACTAACCTTTTTCCTCTTTAATGAAAGCATGTTTTGTGGAACAAAGCAGATTTTACAGAGGAACTTGGACACATACAGCAATAAAATAGACACGTTTCCTTACACAAATGATCTACTTGCTCGATTCACAGAGTCAAAAGATGATTAAAATCAAAGGCACCCACTTATATCACAAAGCTTCTCATAATTACAGCCCCTGTTATTATGGAACTTTAAAAAAAAATTCCGAAGCTAATTTGTTCAAGGATTTAACCCCATATCTAAATGATTGTTCACTTCTCATGTTTTAAAGCTTGTTTGTTTTACATTTATAAAACATTAACAGTTACCCAAAAGGTAAATGCTGCAGAATTACCCTCTTCAGGGGAACAGCATCTGGCCATCTGTGGATGGCTAATTTTGACCTGTGAATAAATTAATCTTGAAAAGTGGCATTGTACTTGATAAATGTTCTAACTTTCTCCCAAGCAATTTAGTAAACTTTGCTTATTTAAGGATTGTCCCTTGTGGTAGCAGGTCATAAAATTTCATCTAACAGTCAGTGGGCATTCAATCTGAAGCCAATCTGTTGCCATTTAAGGGGCCTATTCAACTGGCTGTGCAAACACCAGCAGCAGTTCGATTTTATTATACTGCCCCACAGTTTCAAAATGCAGAGGGGGAGGGAAGAGGAAAGTAGATCATACTAATACATTCCAAACTTTGTTTTTACACAAATGTATGAGCACAATAGGTCTTTGTTACTCTGGTGTTATGAACTGCATGCTATTTATAACAGTATTACTAAAAGCTTTTGCTGAGAGACACAGGCCCAGCCAAAGTCTTGCTCGTACACCACTCTCTGGAAAAGATTGATGAGATGCAGGTCTGTGCCTGGGATTCTCCACACAGTTTCAATCATGTCATTGTGGATGGTTGCCAAGTGAGGCCACGCAATTATTCACAGGAAGAAAAATTATAAGTTGAACTTTAGCAGTCAGTCTTTTTTTAAAAGCTTCTTATGGGTGTGGTTCTTTATTAAGCCACTTCTCTCAAAGGTATGACCCTAGCTAAATTTTTGTTTTAATAAGCAAGTCATCCTCTAATCCCAAGTAGCGATATGTTGTTTGTGAATCTACCCATAGCATGTCAGTGGGCCGTTTACCTGGCTGATGAAAACATTGCCTTCAAACACTGTTCTGAATCCCTTCAGGGTTAATGGTGATAGTACTGCAATGGGCAGGAACTAGCAGAGATGAAAACCGAGAAAGGATCGATTTGCTGAAGGGTATATTTTTCTATTTAAAAACTATGTAAAACGTGTTCCTGAAGACTTTCACCTAAAACTGATGCGTTCTTATGCTAAATATTAAACCTGCACCAAGAGCTACCAAGTTTTCATTTTCTTCCAAAAACATAGTGACGTTTGAACAATTTGTTTCAGGGTTGTAACTGGCAGAGTAGATAAGGGCGGACCAGCCGATTTGGCATATTTGGAGTTTTAGAGGTCCCTTGAGAAGGTGCTACATGAGGTTATTAAATAAAATTAGAGCACTTGGGATTGCCGGTAATTGGTGTGAATTGAGGATAATGAACAAAAACCGGAAAGTAGGAATACACAGGTCATTTTTAGGTTGGGAGGCTGTGACTAATGGGGTGCCACAGGGATCAATCCTGGAACTTCAGCTGTTGACAAACTATCATTTTGGTTAAATGTAATTTATGTAATAAATGTAATTTTGGTTACCAAATGTAAAATATCCAGATTTGCTGATACAGCATTGGATATCAGTGTAAACTGTAAGGAGGTTGCAGAGAGGCGTCAGGGAGATGGACGGACAAGGACATGACAAATGGAATATATTAGTCATGCAGCACAGAAACAGGCCTTTTCAGCCCAACAGGTGAGGCCACATTTGAATTCTTATTTATGGGTCTGGTCACTTATTTAAAGCAACAATGTAGTTATGATAGCAGGGGTGGAATGAATGCTCACTTGTTTCATTACTGGGATGGTGCTGTTTATCCTGGAGGTTGGGCTTGCATTCCTTTGAGTTTTGAAGAACATAGAGTCAGATAGTCATAGTCATGGAGTGTTACAGTGTGGAAACAAGCCCTAAGCCCCAACTTGCCCACACTGGCCATCAATGTCCCAGCTACACCAGTCCCACTTGCCTGTACTTGGTCCATATCCCTGCAAACCTGTCCTATCCATGTACCTGTCTAACTGTTTCTTAAACAATGGGATCGTCCCAACCTCAACTACCTCCTCTGGCAGTTTGTTCCATACACCTACCACCCTTTGTTTGAAAAAGTTACCCCTCGGATTCCTATTAAATCTTTTCCCCTTCACCTTGAACCTATGTCCTCTGGGCCTCGATTCCTCTACTCTGGGCAAGAGACTCAGTGCATCTACCTGATCTATTCCGCTCATGATTTTGTACAATTCTATAAGATCACCCCACAGCTTCCTGCGCTCCATGGAATAGAGACCCAGCCTACTCAACCTCTCCCTATAACTCACACCCTCTAGTCCTGGCAACATTCTTGTAAATCTTTTCTGAACCCTTTCAAGCTTGACAATATCTTTCCTATAACATGGTGCTCAGAACTGAACACAATATTCTAAATGTGGTCTCACCAACATCTGCAACATGACCTCCCAACTTCTATACTCAATACTCTGACTGATGAAGGCCAAAGTGCCAAAAGTCTTCTTGGCCACCTTATCCACCTGCGACTCGACCTTCAAGGAACCATATACCTGTACTCCTAGATCCCTCTGCTGCACAACACTACCCAGAGGCCTACCATTTACAGTGTAGGTCCTGCCCTTGTTCGACATCCCAAAATGCAATACCTCACACTTCTCTGTATTAAATTCCATCAACCATTCCTCCGCTCACCTGGCCAATCGATCCAGATCCTGTTGCAATCTTTCACAACCATCTTCACTATCTGCAAAACCACTCACCTTTGCTAATCTTGCCCTGTATGTTCTCATCCAAATCATTGATGTAGATGACAAACAGTAACGGGCTCAGCACTGAATCCTAAGACACACCACTAGTCACAGGCCTCCATTCCGAGAAGCAATCTTCCACCATCACCCTCTGCTTCCTTCCATGGAGCCAATTTGCTATCCATTCAGCTATCTCTCCTTGAATCCCATGCGATCTAACCTTCCAGAGCAGCCTACCATGGGGAACTTTGTCAAATGCCTTCCTGAAATCCATGTACATAACATCTACAGCTCTGCCCTCATCAACCTTTTTGGTCACGTCTTCAAAAAAATCTATCAGATTTGTGAGACAAGAACTCCCACGTACAAAACCATGCTGACTATCCCTAATCAGCCTTTGCCCATCCAAATGCCTGTGTAATCTATCCCTCAGAATACCCTCTAGTAACTTTCCAACTACAGATTTTAAACTAACCGGCCTATAGTTCCCAGCATTTTCCCTGCAGCCCTTCTTGAAAAGAGGCACAACATTTGCCACCCTCCAGTCTTCCGGCACCTATCCTGTTTTAAGGTCAACTCGTAAATTTCAATCAGGACTCCCGCAATTTCCTCTCTATTTTCCCGCAATGTTCTCGGATATATCTGATCAGGCCCTGGAGATTTGTCTACCTCAGGTCCTGAACATGAGGTCATCTGATTGAAGGGTACAACATTCCCCCACACCTCCCCTTTCTCTCCCCACCCCCCTGTGCCTTACCTGGACTCACACCTATTTCTGTCCCCCCCCCCTCACCACCTCCCCTTTCTCTCCCCACCCCCCCCTGTGCCTTACCTGGACTCACACCTGTCCTCTCCCCCCCCCCCCCCTCCTCACCACCTCCTACATTCCTTCCTATGGATTCACAATTTGCTTCAATCTCACACCTGCTTTAATCTCTGGCCTTTTTTCCAACCATCTGCTTTTCAACCATCCATCTCATCTGTGACCATGTATTACCTTTCTCCTTAATTCTGCCTCTCCTCTCTCCCAGCTTTCTTCCCACCTCCCCCCCTTCAATCAGTTTGAAGAAGGACCCTGACCTGAAATATCACCTCTCCATATTCTCCAGAGATGCTGCCTGACCCAATGACTTACTCCAATGACTTTATGTCCTTTAGGTATTAAATTGTTCCAAGACACGGCAGGGTAGACAGGGTAGGATAATATTTCTTCTAGCTGGCGTGTCATGAACAAATGATCATAGGCTTAAAATAAGGAGTCAGCCATGCTGTATGGAGATGAGGAGAAATGTCTTCATGCGGAAGATGGTAAATCTTTGGAATTCCATATCCAAGAGGCTGCAAAGTCTCAGTCACTCAATATATTTCAAGGTATTTATTCACAAAATGCTGGAGTAACTCAGCAGGTCAGGCAGCATCTCAGGAGAGAAGGAATGGGTGACGTTTCGGGTCAAGACCCTTCTTCAGATTGATGTCAGTGGGGCGGGACAAAGGAAGGATATAGGTGGAGACAGGAAGACAGTGGGGGATCTGGGAAGGGGAAGGGAAGAGAGGGACAGAGGAACTATCTAAAGTTGGAGAGGTCAATGTTCATACCACTGGGCTGCAAGCTGCCCAGGCGAAATATGAGGTGCTGTTCCTCCAATTTTCGGTGGGACTCACTATGGCACTGGAGGAGGCCCATGACAGAAAGGTCAGACTGGGAATGGGAGGGGGAGTTGAAGTGCTCAGCCACCGGGAGATCAGATTGGTTAATGCAGACTGAGCGCAGGGAAGTGAAGTTGAGGTAAAGTTCAGGCATGATTTCATAGAATAACACGAGGGGTCAAATGGCCTTTTCTGGTTTCTGAGTTTCAATTCAAACAGTCGCAGAAAAACTTCCATCCCTTGTGCCTCAATTTCCACCCAAAGCTTGGCTCGAGTAATTTAGTTTTGTTTAGTTTAGGGATACAGTGCTGAAACAGGCCCATCGGCCCACCGAGTCCACGTTGATCAGCAATCACCCAGTAGGCTAACATTATCCTGCACACTAGGAACAATTTACAATTTCTACCAAGCCAATTAACCTATAAACCTGTTCATCTTTGGAGTGTGGGAGGAAACCGGAGCACTTGGAGAAAGCTCACGTGGTCACAGGGACAAATGTACAAACTCAGTACAGACAGCATCCATAGTCAGGATTGAACCTGGGTCTCTGGCACTGTAAGGCAGCAACTCTATTTCTGGGCTACTGTGCCAGCCCGATTTCTAGCACTAAGCATGACTGTGAGGCTGTGAAGCAGAGGGAAAGATAAATAAACAACAAATATGTTTTGTGTGTCTACATGCAAGGAAGAAATAACTGCCATTCTGCATCTTCCCAGTATTTATCTTCAACGTATTCAACTTAAAGTTTAAGTACTTCTCAATGAGAAGCCAGAAATATAAAGTGACAACAGAAATAGAAGATATGGCTTTTGGTGAAACAATTATTGCACTGACCAGGCATTTTATGTGCTGCCATTAAAAGTTGGTGGTCCTTTGTTTGCCTGGAGATCTTTCATCATTCATTTTAGAACATTTCCACAGCTCAGTCTCAACTACTGCTTTCCAGTCTAAATTTCCAGCTGCTCACTGGGAATTACTTAAATTTTAAACTTATAAATAGTATAAGATAAATGCAGATTAGGTACTTCTTAGTTTAGTTTCGTTTAGTTTCGTTTAGTTTAGATTGGTTTAGAGATACAGTGTGGAAACAGGCCTTTCGGCCCACCAGGTCCGCGCTGACCATCAATCCCTGTACACCAGCACAATCCTACACACTAGTGACAATTTACAATTCTTACAAAACCAATTAACCTACAAACCTGTCGGTTTTGGAGTTTGGGAGGAAACCGGAGCTTCCGGAGAAAACCCACGCGGTCACAGGGAGAACATACAAACTATATGCAGACAAGCACCCTAGTCAGGATTGAACCTGGGTCTCTGATGCTGTAAGGCAGCAACTCTACCACTGCACCACTGTGCCATTCCTGCCCCTTCCTTCCAAGTAGGCACAAAAATATATTTATTGGCCACTAATTCTCTCCTTCTGTAAATACTTCTTAGCCAGTCAACCACCATTGGTGCTGCCGATGTCACTCCTTTCCCAATCATTAACCCTCCAAGAAAGTCTTTCAGATATCGAAAGAATGTTATTTCATTGCCATTTCCACTCTGTGAAGAGATAATGACATCTATGTCCAGGCTTTCCAACACTTCTTTAGGCACATGAGATTCAAATCGTGTCTCCTAGTATCAATGTCTCTTTTCTGTGGTTGGGATGATGCTGGCAACCTGCCATCAATTTGATGTTAACGCTCCAAATCAAAGAGGATTTGTAGCAGGTCTTTGTTACTTCACAAAAGGGAGGTATGAATTCTAGTCGTGTTGCTGCTACTGTTGAAGATGACTGAGAACAACTTTATACCTGAACACTTACTGGGAGGCAGCAAGCTCGGTCAAAATATCAGAAATAGATTTCTGATCTATTTCTCCTTCTATTGAGGGAGAAACATTTTGCCTATAGAGAAGAAAATATTTTAATATTTTGAGATTTGAAAAATAACGTTTACTTTCTAAAAGTGCGGTCATTTTCAACAAGGATAGGAAGTATGAAACAGGGAAGTAGACTTGGAATGTACTGAGATAGTGGATATTAATTACAACCAACTCTGCAGGTCTCTTTGGTATGTGCTGACTGGTACCAAAGTTGATAGAAGTGTTTTATAGATCAGTCAAATAGCATCAATGCATTATCGTATGTGGAATCATATTACCGTAAACCCGTAATGTGATGTGGAACCCGTAAAAAGGGACCACATCACCCCGATTCTGGCCTCTCTCCGCTGGCTCCTAGTATGGTACAGAATCAATTTCAAGCTCCTCCTATTCACATACAAAGCCCTAAACGGGCTTGCCCACCCCCATATCAAAAATCTTCTAACCCACCACTCTATCTCCAGGTCCCTCAGGTCGGCCGATTTGGGGCTACTCACTATCCCGCGGTCTAGGCTTTAGCTCAGGGGTGACCGCGCTTTTGCGGTTGCAGCTCCAAGACTGTGGAACAGCATCCCTCTCCCATCAGAATTGCCCCTCCATCGACTCCTTTAAGTCCAGGCTCAAAACCTATTTCTACTCCCTAGCGTTTGAGGCCCTCTGAGGGGGTGCTGTGAACTGTTTATGTATGTGCTGTTATGTTTGTGTGCCATTGTATGTTCGTTTCTTAGTACCTGAACTGATGTACAGCACTTTGGTCAACGTGGGTTGTTTTTAAATGTGCTATACAAATAAAATTGACTTGACTTGACTTGATATATTTCAGTGAATGTCCATTGCCATCCACAGATTCAGTTATTCTCCGTACACTGGGAGTGACGATGTGAGTTCTGAATATTGGTCGTAAATAGCATGAAGTCTCATGATATCAAATCAAATATAGACAAGGAAATCTCTTGCAGGTGAAAGGATTTATATGTATGTGGACAGAATTCTGCATTGTCTTTCTTAATGCAGGAACATTACATCACAAAATGCATATTTGAATGATTTGTAATCTTTCAGGAATATTTTTGACCAGTATCTTCTGCTGGAGCCTGTGTTTTGTTGCATGACTTTTCTCGGATTAGCAGAATTTTAAATCAATGTTATGCTGAACTTTTGCCAGAGTTCATGTTTTTTAGAAGACATACTGGCAACAAGACAAAATTACTTGATTGTAATACAAGTCATTCTTTACATGTTTGCCACAATGAATGTCCTGACTGAATTTTTTTTTTCATTAAATATAATGCCATTGTTAAGCAAAATAGTATAATGGCACTTTAATAAATCATGTTCTATTAATTGTTTCTAACAGCTGCCATATTGACCAGTTATGCATCAATGGCATTCTCTTGGGATATCTGTGAAATGACATGAAAAATATCTTGCTGATACCAATTTAGTCAAAAATGTACCAGAGAATGTGCTTAACTGTTAAGTGCATGCAGGCCAATAATAATTGCGTAGATGTTATTATAGACTCAACTTCAAGCAATTAGATTTGGTACCTCTAGCTGGGAAAGGGAAATGTGCCAAAGTTCCTGATTGTTGTGCATTGAACATTAGTTAGGGGTTGCAAGTTTGGAGATTACATGATATGTAGCTTCTCGTGATGTCCTCCACTATCCAAAGCGAAATGGTTTGGTAGACATAAAGAGCATGGTCTTCACTAAAGACCATGTTTCTTCCAGGCACTAACAAATATCTAGAAATACGAGAAATAGGATCAAGAGAAGGTATTCAGCACCATAAGCCTACTTCACCAATCAACTAGATCATGGATGACATTCTACACAGCACCATTTTCGTACAGCCCTCATATAATTGTAGCAAGATGTCATTGTTCTTTCATTCACATCCTCTTGAAATGAAGACCAATGTACCATTTGCCTGCCTCACCTGCTGTTTGCTTTCAGTGGCATGTGCAGATACACCCAATAGCACCAACATTTCCAAAATCATATCATCTAAAGAAAGCTCAACGTTTCTTTTTTACTGACCTCAAGAGAAATTGCAGATAAAACATTACAAATTTGGCAACATTGCATTAGAAAGTGGGCAGGATTTTTAAAGGCCTTTTTATATCTTGAGACCATGATTCATGATGGGGTATTATCCATGGAAACAAGCATTCCTTTGATCTTTCTTCCTAAAAGTGGCAGCTTGACCAGGTGACTGGCATCCCTGGGCTACATAACAAAGCTAGTCCGCTCAATATTAGCTTCGGTCAGTTCAGTAGGAATTACTGGATACCAATTATATCTGAACTCTACTCTGATTCTTCCTTCTACTTATCTCATGGATGGTGAAACTAATCGCAGTACACCCATTAGAATCGTGGCTAAGATTAAATAACTCAGCACAGATCAAAAATCAAATCAGGATTTAGTCTGTCTGAGATCTTTGCAGTAGGAAATCAATTATTTCCACCTTTCTGAAGATCAATAATATTATTGAAAATCATTGAAGGTTATAAAACTTATAATATTAGTTTTCTGTGGGTTTCTTGGGATTATTTGAGCTGGTACCAATGATGACGATTATTTCTAGAGCAGTAATTAAAGGAAAAAATTGTGATAACTAATGGTTAAAGAAATATGTGATGTTATTCCTGTGGAATCCTGGGAAGCTGGAAACACTTAACTGCAAGAACGACATGTGCAGAAATAACCAATAATTTGTTCAATGAACCCACATCTGGTAAGTCTGCCTTCAAATGGGGTTCATGGTCTGACAGAAAGCAGCCTCTAAACTTTGTCAGTGGCAGAAGTAGGTTTTTGTACACCAGAAATTTCAAATACAGGAAGTGCGTTTGTTATGATAGCATAACAATTTGGACTGGCCATCAACCAGAAAAGAAACAGACTTAAAAAGAATTGTTTAAGATTTTTAAGAAAATATAAATTCAAGTTCAAATATACATGCGCAGGGCTGTCTCCCATTTGAACTGTTTTTCTAACTACTTTGTCTGAATTATAATGTGACTAAAAATAACAAACACGGGTAATTTTTACACAGCTCAACAAAGAAACTATAAACTATTTCTAATTTGAAGGTATATGGTGAATTAGGATAACTGGAAAATTTGGGTCCAGCCAAGGCCAAGTTTCACTTCCTATATTATGTGCTATTCTCCTCTGTGCACTCTATTTATCTCAGTCACTCTCTTTCAGGCCATTCTGTTTTTTTTGTCTTTATATTGATGATGGAGATTATAAGCACTCACAGGGGAGTGAACGCAATTATTCAAATACATCCTGCTGGGATGATGAATATATAATTTGAACTTTCTATTCTAGCTGCTGCAAAACCAGACTGTTAATCATTAGCTTTCACACCACTGTGCAAAAGTATATTTTACTGAAGCATTCTGGCAGATCCTGGAAACCAATAGCAAAAGAATAAACCAGAATTGGATTTCCACACAATCTGTGTTCAAAGTGCGATCCTGCCTTGAGTTATATGCATCGATACCCCACATAGCACTGACCAGCTGAGCACCACTGTGTCATAGTGCCCTTAGTCCCTCTGTACATTCACAAGTGACATACCCCGTACTGTTAGAAAGACATCTGCTTGTGCAGCCTTGCCGGGAACCTGTGATGAACCCCTGACCCTCCCTCATTAATAAATTGTCTACAGAATTATCATAATGCTTAAGAAACATTTAAACTGGTGCATGGATAGGATAGGTTTAGAGGGTGTATGGGCCAAAAGCAGGCAGGTGGGTAGTGTAGATGGAGCATGTTGGTCGTTGTGGGCAAGTTGGGCCAAAGAGCCTTTTCCATGTTGTGTGATTCTAAGTGAGGAGATTGATCTGATAGAGTAGAGTCTAGGACCAGAGGTGGGAGGGTGGTGAATCTGTGGAATTATTTGCTACAGAAGGCTGTGGAGGCCAAGTCAATGGATATTTTTAAGGCAGAGATAGATAGATTCTTGATTAGTATGGGTGTCAGGGATTATGGGGAGGAGGGAGGAGAGTGGGGTTAGGAAGGAAAGATAGATCAGCCATGATTGAATGGCAGAGTAGACCTGATGGGCCTTATGAACATATGAGTGGGCCACAGCGTATGGACCAGGTATGGCACCTAGTACTGTGGTGCAGGTCTGAAATCTGCACTCTGGCAAACTGGTGAGTGCAGTTCTTTGCTGGGGACTGGATGCACCTCCCTGCATTGGCAGACCACCCGAATACCACAGTTTCTCTCCTCACCTCCTGCCGACATTTTTTAAGTATCGGGCTCATGCCCATTAAACTCAGAAATGGGCAGGTTTGTGCTGAATTGCAATCAGGACCTAAAATTAACTCATTTTACAGTCCCACTAGTAATTGCAGGTTAAATTCTCTGCAGACTTTTGCCCCCATTATTTAATGTCCCAGATGCCTGTTTGTCCTAGTTTGCTGCTATCAGCTGGCACTTCCAGCAGATCTTATGGATATTTATCTTAAAAAACAAAAATATAATTGCAATCCAGCTAATCAATGTGCTGCAGGTTGTCTGGATCCAGCATAACCTGAGCCATTAAGTAAAAATAATAAGTTAGAATGAGCAAATGGAAATAATTAAATAAGCAAAAACCTTCATGAATTTTCAGTGGGTTAAATAAATAAATCTGGTGGTAGGATCAGAGCCAAAAGTGGTGCGTGCAAAATGTGTACTGCCAGGGTCCAGGCACCAAGCATGAATAACTACATCTGAAGTGTACAATGGTTACTGACCTTTAGCAGAACATTGTCGTTTTGGGAGTTATCTGGACAAACTCTGCACCAGTTAGGTGTTGGAAAATTTTTACATTATTATTTTCAGACCAGGCCAACTCAACAGATGTTAGGCGTAGAGAGGTCAATGAATCCACCTATTACGGGCGCAGCGGTAGAGTTGCTGCCTTACAGCGAATGCAGCGCCGGAGATTCAGGTTCGATCCTGACTACGGGCGCCGTCTGTACGGAATTTGTACGTTCTCCCTGTGACCTGCGTGGGTTTTCTCCGAGATCTTCGGTTTCCTCCCACACTCCAAAGACATACAGGTATGTAGGTTAATTGGCTGGGCAAATGTTTTTAAAAAATTGTCCCTAGTGGGTGTAGGATAGTGTTAGTGTGCGGGGATCGCTGGGCGGCGTGGACCCAGTGGGCCGAAGGGCCTGTTTCTGCGCTGTATATCTAAATCTAAATCACTTGCCAGGCTTTGTCTCACCCACATCTTCTCTTCCAGCATTCTCTCCCCTACTCCGTAGAAGGGTCCTGACCTGAAACGTCACCTACCTATGTTCTTCAGAAATGCTGCCTGACCCGTTGAGTTACTCCAGCATTTTTATGTCCATTTTTCAGAATGAGTGACTGTTGGCCAACAGAACAGGAATAGAAAGGTGTCTGTGATGTGAACAAAATAGTGGATAGTGAGAAAAGGAACAGGGAATGGATGGTGACACAGGTACTTGGAGTGGGTACATCGAAGATAGATATAAAAAGCTGGAGTAACTCAGCAGGTCAGGCAGCATCACTAGAGAAAAGGAATAGGTGACATTTTGGGTCGAGACCCTTCTTCAGACTGGATGCACATCGCTGAAGGTCATGTGTGGATCAAGTGGCCTAAATATACAAGAGGTTCAACACCATACAGGACAGAGCAGCCCCCATCAACACACATTCACTCATTGCCCCACTGACACACACTTACATCAGTATGTACCATCTACAGGATTCACAGCAGAAACTCACCAAGACTCCATAGACAGCACATTCCAAACCCAATAACTTCAACCAGCTGGAAGGACAAGGGCAGCAAAAGTACAGGAAAAGTACCACCTGGAAGTTGCCATCCAAGCCACACGCCATCCTGTCTTGGAAATGTACCGATATACACTGGATCAAAACCCTGCAATTCCCTCCCTAACAACATGATGGATATGCCCTCACCTCCTTGTGCGTAGACTCGATGGCCCAAATGGCCTATTTCTGCTCCTTTGCCTTATGAACCTCAAAGACTGCAGTTCCCCCCCAACATCCTCTCGAGCAATTAAGGATTTGCAATGAAATGCTGGCTCAGCATGCAAAGCCCATACTCCTTGAATAAATAAAGCAAAAAGATAGCAGGAACACGTAGAGGATTAGGATCCCCACTTCTCTGACATTTGGTTGGATATCTTAGGAGCTGAGATGAGGATGGGAGCAGATGGGGCTCCTAATTCCCTAAAGAAAGTAGAAAAACAAAGACATTTGAACTCTTGGAGTATCCCCTTTCATCGACCAAGAATAATTCCCCAAAAGGTAGTACAGGTGAAGATTATCCTTTTAAGGTGCACCTACATTTCCTTCCTTTGGTCAGAGCTTTTTTCCTGGTTATGGTCCTGGTGTTTCATGGTTGTGTGTCTACATCGCAGTGTTGAAGCAATAGATCATAAGAAGGCTGCAAAACAATTGATGTCATTGTGGCATCTCCATTGAAATCCATATGACTCACAAAGTATCTTGCCCAGAGTAGGGAAATCGAGAACCAGAGGACATTGGTTTAAGGTGAGGGGGGGAAATTTTAATAGGAACCTGAGAGGTGACTTTTTCACACAAAGGGTAGTGGGTGTATGTAATGAGCTGCTGGAGGAGGCAGTTGAGGATGTTGGGGGGAACTATCGTAACGTTTAGGAAACACAAGTTGGGCTGAAATGCTTGTTTCCACCATGTAAGACTCTATGACTATATGCACAGAAATGTGCACTTTGAGTTTGAAATGCATGTAATGTGTGCTACATGCTGTCAAATATGTGAGCAATTGAATTTAAACTTTAATTCAATTGTGTAGCACATAAAAACATGTGATACTCAATGCCCAATGCAATTGAATTTCTCAAACACAGGGCAACAAAATATTGCACACTTGGATGAAATGAGGACAGATATTCCATTAAACTTTGCGGGCACAAACACATAAATTGTAAGGACTAAAACTAGTCAACTAGAAGCTTAACGAATAAGCTCAAGTTGCCATGATAGAGGATGAAGCTCAATTGGCTGATGAATATTCACAGCTGTAGGATTTGGAACAGGGATATTTGGATAGGAATTGGGAAGAAGGGTAGGAATAATGCAATTCATCACCATGGAGATAGAGGTGAATGATGGAGCACAGCAAGAGAATCAGAGCATAGAGAGTCCAGGGCCAGTTCAATGATGCTCTGGTGCTCGAGTATAACTGAATTTGCCAGTGGCAGCCCCACATTTAGGGACACTGATCCACACCCTAACTAGAGCTATGACTACGCCTGATATATGGCTGAACTGCCTGTCTGGCATTGGACATGGTGCAGAGGTGTGCTGCTCAGCATATTAGATCACACTCCTGCCCAGGCATTGGAAATATTTATAACTGTCAGATAGATTTTTAATTGATGAACACACATATTTTGGAAACTTGTGAAATTGTTCTCTTCCAGGCACGATTAGTGCAATAAGCTTGCTCAACAATTCACAGAGTTGCTGTGAGAAGCTCTTGGCAGTGCCTGTTCAAGGGTTCATCTGTTCTAAATGGATCAGTTGCTTTAGTTTAGCTTAACTTGGATAGGTGGTACGAGTGCAGACGTGGTCAGTGTGGGCAAGTTGGGATGAGGGGCCTGTTTCCATGCTATATGACTCTATGACTCTATAACTGGTCAGGATGCCTTTGGGGCTGAGGAACAACCAAGTACCAGAATAGATGGGATAAGAGGAAGAAGGCAAGCATCAAGAAAGTGGCCATAAACTCTGAAAGTGGTCAAGTAGCTCCTTTTGTACCTGAACTTCAATGAGAAGCAGTTTCCCTGGTGTTTTTAGTGAGTCGACGAGACTAGATCACCTGCTGCCACCATAACTCAATCTTCAAATCTTCATGGACAACATCGCTGGTGGCTGTCAAGGACCTATGACTTGTCCCATTTACAGAGCTCGCTCCTTCCACCTCACAATGAAGCATTTCATTGACAGATGCCTATCCACTGTTATGTCGGGGACTTTTCTGAGGAATTTTACAGCAGGCAGAAGGGCAGGATAGGCAATAAAGATACGTCACCTCAAATATTTTTTTTTGATTCCTTATGTTCCAGTCCCTCCCTTTATTGTTCCAAAGGATAGCAGAGGTCCTCTACAACTTTTTCGAGCAGACATTCCTGTTTAAGTATTGCCAGCGATAATCAATGATCACTCAGTCATGGAAGTTCACTCATGAAGCCAATCGTGTCCTCATCCAAAACAGAAAAGTGTATTCTTCATAAGCACAGGTATTCTTAAGCTGCCTATTCAGGAGCTGCCATGATAAAGCTTTAGTAACTGATGTCATCTCAATCTTCAAAAGGGCATGAAGTGCTGGAGCAGCAAGTCAGGCAAGACCCTTGAAACATAATTTATCCATGTTCTCCTGAGATGCTGCCTGACCAGCTGATTTACTCCTTCACTTTGTGTCCTTTTGTGTATTAAACCACATCTGCAGTTCTGTGTTTCTTCATCTCAAACTTATTAGTTTGTCAGGATTTCAAGCTGGTTTGCCAGCAAAGATTCATAACTAAAAAAATGGCTTCATTTAAACTGGCACAACTCAATTTCCTAATAGGGCAGCTTATTGAAGATTACTGCAAAGATTCCTCTAACTCCATGTTTCAGATTTCTGCCACTAATTTCTCCTCATGTTTAAAGATTAATATGCAATATTAACCCAATTTACCTGATGCCCTGGAGTCTAGACTTCAGTCGACATTCTGTGGTTTATGTTGTCTGGCATGTGTAATCTAATGTTTGGAATCAACTTGATTCATGTAGCTGGTTCTGGAAAATAACATTGCTAAAATAACTTATGGAAATACACTTACAAATTATGAAGTGGATTAAAAAGAAAGCTACAAATTCTGAGATTTTAGCATAAAGTATATATTTTTGAATAAACAATCAAAATGTATTTTGTTGACGTCAAACCGGGTAATGAATTGCAGCTACACCCTACTTTGGAACGTTCTTTCCAAATGTTGGACCCAATTAACTATTATATTTGACACCATAAGAATTCCAAAACACAGTAAGTGACACTTGTAGGTATCAGAATACAGCTGTGGTCACATAAATGCAGAAACATTTTCACTCACTCACTAATATTCTCATTATCTTGCCATCTCCATTAACATAGTGTGACGGTGGGAGGGGGTATTATTGAATTCTGTCTGCAGGCCATAGTTCAAAATGGTTCACATTTCATTATAGAGTGGATGAATTCCAGATGTGGTGCTGTGAGTAATCAGTACCAAGTCTGTAGCAGTGAATGTGTTTTGTGCAGCTGGGAGAAGGTTGTCACTAAAATATGACTAATGGCTGTGTAGTGCAGTTATATTACAGACTAATTTGCTTTACCCTCAGCCAAGAAATAGCTAAAACCATGGGAAATTAATTCATTTCACTCTGTTGTTATCAATAATAATATTCCGAAATATTAATGATGTTCTATGATGTCTATTTTATATATCTTTTGCTTCTCTTTACCATAAAGGGTTGGGATATAATGAGGATTTGTACATCATCCATTTTTGATAATTTTATGTAATGGGTTTAAATGAGAAGTGATTTGCTGTATTACCGTTCTCTCGGGAATACTGTACAGCCAGCTTCCATGAAAAGTTAAGTATGTTTCCCTTTGACTGGAATGTACTATTGTCAAGCAGATAAATGGCGGCAGTAAATAGTGGGGGAGGAAGAGAATAATGGATGCAATAAAGATTTCACCCCCAATTGCTGGTAAAGTTAAATACTTTTGGAACATCTGCAAAAGGGGATAAGAGAGAAAGAGATTTAGAGATCATTACGGAAAGGAACTGGTTCAAATATCAAACGCTGTAGACCTACCCAAATAAGGAGAGAAGCAGGAGAGGCGAGAGTTATTGGTGAAGCAAGTCACAGTTGGAAAGGAGGTCAAGAAGGGTAATTATTCAGACCTTTTGGAAAAGGGGCAAGGGGGATCAGGCACCAAGATAAATCTTATCAGAAAAGGTGCAGTGGAGGCAGATCATTGAGGCCAATACTATTGGAAACAAGGTAAAAGGGGATCTAATGCACGGAGATCACAGCTGCTAGAATCGGGTTTTCAAATGTGGGAGCACGAGATTATGCCATAGGTGAAGAGAGTTGCTACTTGGAGATAGAAATCAGAAGAGTTCGTGAAAAGTGTAAGAGTTTTGCATTGGACCTGATATCACAATTTTTTATAAAATTGATATTGTTAATAAAATAAAATGACTTGCTCTGAAACCTACTGAACATGGAGTTGAGATATAGGAGACTTGGCATATTCAATAACCAAGGTTTATTTGATTTGTTTAATTTAGAAAATATGAAATTATTTCACCTTAACTTATTAGTTATAAGTAAACTTAAATCACCCAAGATTGTGCATTATTGATGCTTGTTAGAAATACTGAAGTAGAACATACAGTACACCCTTCCTGAATTAAACCATTAAGAGATTTATCTCACTCATGACATTAAACTACTTCAGGTTGACTTGCATAAAATGCATGAATGGAATTACATATTAAATTTCGTCAATAATTAATAGATCGATCCATTATTTTAGGAACCAAATACATATTAACTTCATTTGAAATAAATATTAGAGGTGAGTGACACCAACAGACAATGTTCTGGTGTATAGGAAAATAACTGCAGATGCTGGTTTAAATCGAAGGTAGAGACAAAATACTGGAGTAACTCAGTGTCAGGCAGCATCTCAAGAGAGAAGGAATGGGTGACGTTTCGGGTCGAGACCCTTCTTCAGACTGACATAGACAATAGACAATAGACAATAGACAATAGGTGCAGGAGTAGGCCATTCAGCCCTTCGAGCCAGCACCGCCATTCAATGCGATCATGGCTGATCACTCTCAATCAGTACCCCGTTCCTGCCTTCTCCCCATACCCCCTCACTCCGCTATCCTTAAGAGCTCTATCCAGCTCTCTCTTGAAAGCATCCAACGAACTGGCCTCCACTGCCTTCTGAGGCAGAGAATTCCACACCTTCACCACTCTCTGACTGAAAAAGTTCTTCCTCATCTCTGTTCTAAATGGCCTACCCCTTATTCTTAAACTGTGGCCCCTTGTTCTGGACTCCCCCAACATTGGGAACATGTTTCCTGCCTCTAATGTGTCCAATCCCCTAATTATCTTATATGTTTCAATAAGATCCCCCCTCATCCTTCTAAATTCCAGTGTATACAAGCCCAATCGCTCCAGCCTTTCAACATACGACAGTCCCGCCATTCCGGGAATTAACCTAGTGAACCTACGCTGCACGCCCTCCATAGCAAGAATATCCTTCCTCAAATTTGGAGACCAAAACTGCACACAGTACTCCAGGTGCGGTCTCACCAGGGCCCGGTACAACTGTAGAAGGACCTCTTTTCTCCTATACAACTCCTCTTGTTATGAAGGCCAACATTCCATTGGCTTTCTTGGGCTGGTGCTCAGAGAAGACTAGTTGGCAGGGGGAAAATTTATCTCCTTTAGATTAGTTTAGTTTAGAGATACAGCGCGGAAATAGGCCCTTCAGCCCACAGTCCATGCCGACCAGCAATCCCTGTACACCAGGACTATTCGACACACGAGGGACAATTTGTAAACTTACCAAAGCCAATTAACCTACAAACCTGTAGGAAATAACTGCAGATGCTGGTTTACACCGAAGATAGACACAAAATGCTGCAGTAACTCACCGGGACAGGCAGCACCTCTGGATAGAAGGAATGGGTGACGTCTCAGGTCGAGACCCTTCTTCAGACTGAAAAAGGGTCTTGACCCGAGACATCATCCATTCCTTCCATCCAGAGATGCTGCCTGTCCTGCTGAGTTACTCTAGCATCTTGTGTCTAACTTACAAACCTCTATGTCTTTGGAGTGTGGGAGGAAACCGTAGCAGCCGGGAAAAATCCTGAACAGGATGAATAAGGTAACAGAAATGCAAAGGAAAGATCAAATAGATCAATATTAAACCTGTGAGCTTTCTGAATGCTGATAATTGCCTGGGTGCACTTATTTGAACAATGGCTGCATGTATACCAAAGTAGTGCTAGAATTTATGGAGAACTACATCAAGCACACTCAGTGTCAGAGGGGTTGAAAGAGGAGGAGAAGGAAAGAAAAGGTCATTCCTAATGCGATGGTTGGCCCAGCTAGTATAAATGCAGGACATGGGCACCCTTGTTTAAAATAAATTCTTTAAATGGCTAACAGCAGAGAATGCCTCAGGCAATCTAACACTTCTCTTGTGCCTCCGTTTCTTTGTAGCTGTCTGCATTTACTTTGACATGTGGCAGTTGTTTCTGAGTTGCCCATTGGTGCTGAACTGATTATAGATTTGTTAAACAGCATTAATTTTTAGTGAAGATTTCAAGACAGTTATGACCACAAATAATTAACTTGTTCTTTCTCATGGAGTATTTTTTTTTAACTGTTCAATTTAATCATTACAAATGATAGTCATTACAATGTCAAACCTGTTTATTCAATACTATAAAGATTAATTAACCCAGAAACTCAATCATATAATTTATAATGATTTTTTTTAAATACTGAAACAACTTCCGTCCTTTAAGTTGTCATTGTATGGACTTTAATCACTGAGCTGAAAACTATTTATAACCACATAATTTATTTTCTTTCGTTTTATACAGCTTGGCTTGTTTTTATTTTTATGATGGAGCACTCAAAGTAACACATGATATCAAAATATAAAGAAGCCTTAAAAGTTAAAGGTGCATCGAATTGCATCATAATTCCCTCTGAATAAATATTACTTCCATAATGGTCATTGAGTTATACAGTCCTACAGCACTGAAATAGGCAACTAGGTCCAACCTTTCCATGCCAACCAAGATGCTGCAAACAAGCTAGTCCCATTTGCCCGTATCCCTCCAAACCTTCATTCCTCATCAGTTTTTTTTTCAAAATTCAGTCTCTAAAGCTTGCTGTGCCATTTCATTAGAAGTGTGTAAAACATTTTAATCCGCGCCAAATAAATGCAAAGAAACTAGATTAGTTTGGAGATACAGCTTGGAAACATGCCGACCAGCTACCCTAAACACTAGGGATATTTAAGCCAGTTAACCAAAAAACCTGCATGACAATAGACAATAGACAATAGATAGACAATAGACAATAGGTGCAGGAGTAGGCCATTCAGCCCTTCGAGCCAGCACCGCCATTCAATGCGATCATGGCTGATCACTCTCAATCAGTACCCCGTTCCTGCCTTCTCCCCATACCCCCTCACTCCGCTATCCTTAAGAGCTCTATCCAGCTCTCTCTTGAAAGCATCCAACGAACTGGCCTCCACTGCCTTCTGAGGCAGAGAATTCCACACCTTCACCACTCTCTGACTGAAAAAGTTCTTCCTCATCTCTGTTCTAAATGGCCTACCCCTTATTCTTAAACTGTGGCCCCTTGTTCTGGACTCCCCCAACATTGGGAACATGTTTCCTGCCTCTAATGTGTCCAATCCCCTAATTATCTTATGTTTCAATAAGATCCCCCCTCATCCTTCTAAATTCCAGTGTATACAAGCCCAATCGCTCCAGCCTTTCAACATACGACAGTCCCGCCATTCCGGGAATTAACCTAGTGAACCTACGCTGCACGCCCTCCATAGCAAGAATATCCTTCCTCAAATTTGGAGACCAAAACTGCACACAGTACTCCAGGTGCGGTCTCACCAGGGCCCGGTACAACTGTAGAAGGACATGCTTTTAGAATGTGGGAGGAAACCGGAGCACCCGGAGAAAATCTACGTGGTCACAGGGAGAAGGTACAAACTCCATACAGACAGCACCATAGTCAGGATGAAACCTAGGTCTCTAGTGCTGTAAGGCAACAGCTCTACACCACTGTACTGCCCTTGAAAGCTAATAGAAATTGAAACCTGTGAATCAGAATCTGTCCCATATAAATCCCTTGCGGTGTTTGAGGAGCCTTAAGAAACTTTAATTCTTGCCACCTTGGTTTTGTTGTCTCACAAATCCTAAATTGGTGCTGCGCATTGAGTTGGGTTGTGTTGGATCAAGTCCCCAGCCTGGATGTGCCATCCTCAGTGCCCACCTGCGCACACCTGCCTTCACATCTGGAGGGCTTAGTGACTGCACTCTTTGCACCCAGGAAGCATCCAGCTAGAGACAAGGAAGCCTCGGGCACCTGTCTGCTGAGACTTGCCCTTTGGATGATCCTAATCCCCCTTGATAGCTTGCTGCTGTCAGAGTTTTGAGCTGTTTTTATGTGTCACTGATGGTCAACAACATTTAAAGATCATTCAAATAGGTAAAACAATGACAAATATGTTTAAAAAACATTCAAATAAACTAAATTGAACACTTACTTACTCTTATCCTTTCCCATGGTATCAACATCATTCAAATGAATAGGGTTGCTGCTTGAGTGCCAACAGTCAAGTGTTGATACTGGCACGTTGTGAACTGCCGGCTGTCAATCATCTGGTTAGGACTTACATTTTGTTGCCTTATTCTGGCAAGAGCAAGACGAGGAGAAACAGCAACAGTGAGCAGACATAACCCTCTCTCTTTTCCTCCCCTCTTTTTCCCGCCCCCTACCTGAATGCACACCCATTTCTCTCTTTCCCCTTCCCCTGTCTCCTTCCACCTATATTCCTTCCCCTCCCTTCACATATCACGCCTCTTCTCTACTTATCTCACTACCTTTTGTCTTTTTTTTATCTCTGTCCAACCATTTGCTAATCAAAATCCCACTCACCTGTATCCACCTATCACTTGGCAGGTTTTATCCCACCGCCTACCTCTCTTCCAGCTTTCTTCCCCACTACAATAGGTTTGAAGTTGTGTTCCAACCTGAAATGTTACTTATTTATATTCTCTCGTGATGATGCCCTACCTGCTGAGTTACTCCAGCACTTTCTGTCTTATTTTGTGAGAAAAAGATAACATTATTTAAGATTGTTACTTGTTCACCAAACTGAAGAAAACTGATGTAAGAAAACCAAAAAATAAGTTGCTGGATGAACTCAACAGGTCAGGCAGCATTTGTGGAGGGAAATGAATAATCGATTTATCAGGTTGGGAACCTTCATCTGGACTACTGCCTGACCCATTGGGTTCCTCCAGCAGCTTGTTTATGCTTCAGATTCCAGCATCTAATCAATCTCAAGCAAGGTCCCAACTCAAAACATTGCCTTCCATTCGTTCCACAAATGCTACCTAACCCACTGAATTCCTTCAACACCTTTGTTTGACCAAGATTCCAGCATCTGCAGTTTCTTGTGTCTCCATCTACAATCCCATGTGTCTCCACATCAATAGCAGGTGCCATTCATGCAAAATAACCAGGCATGGACATTATGTATAGATATTATGTACGGAAAGTAAAATTTATTCTATTGCTGGCATTAAAATTCACCAACAAAACAGAAATGATTCCCTACCTTTTGCATGCCCGATCAACAAGGTGGAGAAGGCAAATTATATTTTGTGTGAAATCGGACAGATTTGAGAAACTGGAATAAAGTGAACAAACGTTCACGTGCCGTGCCTTATTAATCACCTGGGATGTACTTTGGTTGTTTTTACAAAACCCCTGTTTGTCAGTGGAAGTGTATATAAATACAGCACCACCTGGAAAACTGCAGTTAGTGTTTGAGTATATGTCAGCAGCCGTTTGCAGCCCAATCATTGAAGTGTCTAAAAAGATATAGTATTGTGCCATCAGATAATAAATCATCAGATGGGATTTTGCACTAAACTACTACTTTCAAGCTGCTTACACAACATAACATACAATGACTGTAACAAAATAGCTGTCTATAATGTTGGTTTGCATGTTCATGTAGCTGGATGGCTCCTCCTGGCTGTCCAGCTGTCAATGGTGGGATTTGTAATTGGCAATTATCAGCTCTTTCTCTTCAGGACTTTTGCTTCCCAAATTGTCAGTCATGAAGCTTGAGATCTAACCTATAGACAATAGACAATAGACAATAGGTGCAGGAGTAGGCCATTCAGCCCTTCGAGCCAGCACCGCCATTCAATGCGATCATGGCTGATCACTCTCAATCAGTACCCCGCTCCTGCCTTCTCCCCATACCCCCTCACTCCGCTATCCTTAAGAGCTCTATCCAGCTCTCTCTTGAAAGCATCCAACGAACTGGCCTCCACTGCCTTCTGAGGCAGAGAATTCCACACCTTCACCACCCTCTGACTGAAAAAGTTCTTCCTCATCTCCGTTCTAATCTGACTGAAAAAGTTCTTCCTCATCTCCGTTCTACTTGCAGCAAATTATATTTATTTTATCGTGAGGTCACTTCTTTGTATATTTTCCCTTTATTAGATTTAGAACGAACTTAGCATTCACTGGAGAAGGCCAATTGTTATTGGTGTTAAACAAATAACATTTTTACACAGTATTCTCAGTTCGGGTACTGAGCAAAATTTGCTAAAGGGAAATAATTTTAGCCCCAATTCAGGTCAGGTGCATCTTCGAACTTACCAACAGGAGAAACTTCTTAAAACAATGTTATGACCAAAGCAGATATAAAATAGTCTGAAGAAGAGTCTCGACCCAAAACATCACCTATTCCTTTTCTCCAAAGATGCTGTCTGACCCATTGCGTTACTCCAGCTTTTTGTGTTTATCTTTGGTTTAAACCAGCACCACATTCTTGTGATATGCCTATAATGAGCAGGAGGTACATCTGGAGATCCACCACTGTACAGCTGAAGAGGGATGAGCCATTTGGGGTATGATATACGGAGAGAAATGTCATGCTGCTGCTGCTTTATGAGTCCCATAAAAGTCAGCAAGAGAAAAACGGCTTCAATCACAAGCCCACAAAATAGCCACCCCGAGAGCTGATATGCTTCATCTCAATGATTAGCCACTCTTTCCTGAAGGAGGCTCTGGTCCAGTATATTTGCCATTTGGAATTCCTATCCCCACCTTACATCAATGGTCAACAGTCTTACATCAATGGTACAGAATGCCACAGGAGATCCTTCTTCCCTGTGGCTATTAAACTGTACAACTCCTTCCCTTCTGTCATGGCCAAAGCAGATATCCTCCCCTTCTGTCATGGGGTAGACTGACTCCCCTCCCCCACCAAAAAAAAATGTTTTCCACATTCCCAATCCTTTCCACTCATCACTTTAATTTCATGCTTCATGTGTCTTGTGTTTTATGACTGTTAGTGTCATAGAATCATAGAGTGATACAGTTTGGAAAAGGCCCTTTGACCCACCTCGCACACACTGGCCAACAATGTCCCAGCTACACTAGTCCCACTTGCCTGCGCTTGGTCCATATCCCAGCAAACCTGTCCTATCTATATACCTGTCAAACTGTTTCTTAAATAATGGCATAGTCCCAGCCTCAACTACCTCCTCTGGCAGTTTGTTCCATACACCCACCGCCCTTTGTGTGAAAAAGTTACCCTTCGGATTCCTATTAAATCTTTTCCCCTTCATCTTAAACCTATGTCCTCTGGTCCTCGATTCCCTACTCTGGGCTAAAGAGTCTGTGCATCTACCCAATCTATTCCTCTCATGCTTTTGTACACTTCTATGAGATCTTCCCTCATCCTCCTGCACTCCATGGAATAGAGACCCAGCCTACTCAACCTCTCCCTATAGCTCACACCCTCTAGTCCTGGCAACATCCTTGTAAATCTTTTCTGAACCCATTCAAGCTTGACACAATATTCTAAATGCGGTCTCACCAACGTCTTATACAACTAAAACATGACCTCCCAACTACTATACTCAATACTCTGACTGATGAAGACCAAAGTGCCCAAAACCTTTTTGACCACCTTATCTACCTGCAACTCAACCTTCAGGTTGACCATGCACCTGTACTCCTAGATCCCTTCGCTCTATGACACTACCCAGAGGCCTACCATTTACTGTGTAGGTCCTGTCCTTGTTCGACATTCCAAAATGCAACATCTCACACTTCTCTGTATTAAATTCCATCAATCATTCCTGGAGTGGAAGTTTTGTTGCCTCCATCACAGTAAGGGGGTGTTTGGAGTCACTGTGATGGATGTTTGTGTTGGGGTCATGTGTCTTGTGTTCTTTTTTTTCTTTTTTTTTGTTCTTTTTTTTTGTGTGTGACTGCAATGTAATTTCGTTTGGTACCTCGGTACCGAATGACAAATAAAGCTCTGTATTCCTGTATTCCTCTGCCCACCTGGCCAATCGATCCAGATTCTGCTGCAATCGTTCACAACCATCTTCACTATCTGCAACACCACTAACCGTTGGCAAATCAATTTCCTGGGATAAATAAAGTTCTATCGTATCATAGCATATCGTTTCTAAAAATTGGAAAAAGCTCTGCCTCTTAATGGTGATGCTGCCTTTGCCCTTGATTACTCTGTGTTAAAAATGGGAAACTGCATACTTCCCCGCAATTACTGAAGTTTTATCGTGTGAAGGAAAATCTCTCCAATATGCAATGTGAAGGACCTCATACTGGATGGTTAAAGTATAAAAACAAGTTGCATAGGGTTATCAAAGGCTTGTACATGATTCAAAATGATCTAATCAAGCTTTTTGAATGATTAAAGATGGTGACAGATTGGTTACAGGGAAAATAACCATCGACTGTTGGTGTCTTAATTTCAGAGATACAGCAAAGGAGGGAGGGAAGATTGGACTATTCGGTGAACTTTTGTAACTTTGTCGGTGCCAAAAACGTGGCAACACTTGTGTACTGTTTGGGTGAGGTCTGCTATATGATTTTGCCAAGTTGTATGTGAAAGAAAGCATGTGGTACATGTAACAATAATGTATAATTGAATCATTGAATAATGGAACAGACCCTTCAACGCAGAGTCCACGACAACTATTGATCACCTGCTCACATTAGTTCTCACTTTCTCCTCCACTCCACGCTCATTACGGGCAATTTTACAGAGGCCAATTAACCTACAAACCCGCATTTCTTTGGGAAGTGGAAGGAAACCAGAGCACTTGAAGGAGACTAACACGGCCACACAAAAAAACATGCAAACTCCATACAGACAGCGGCCGAGCTCAGGATTGAACTCCGGTCTCTGGTGCTGCAAGGCAGCAGCTCTACCAGCTGAGCCGCTGTGTTGCAATGGTGTGCAATATAAGGCATCATAACCTTAAAATGAGGGTGACCATGAAAGCAGAGACTCTTCCATGCATGCTTAGTGGAAATCTGAAACTTTGCTCTTTTACGAAGCAGAGGCTGGATCAATTGAGGAGTTGAAAATTGAGATGGATAAGTGGGGGAATTAGGGATTACAAGAAGAAGGGACAGGGCAAAATAAACTTTTGAATTGATGATCAACGACCTAATTGAATGGTGAAACACGAACGAAGGGCTGAATAGCATTATTCTGTTTTTCTATGAGTATTATTCAATTTTGTGAGAGGCCAAAGAGTGCTCAATGCTTCTAACTTTATCGGGGGTCAATACCTTCAGGAAAGGGGAGCTTGATTGATGAAGAACATCTCTTTCCCAGATATGGGACTGTTGGAAGACGCACTCAAACCATTGTCTTATTTCATACAATTAACAAGCCTCAATTCACAACTATACCAAAAAATGCACCAAATTATTTTTTAAAATATTATAAGTAGCATTTAAAATGAAAGAAAGGTTAAAATGTTTAAATAAATATATCTTTATATTTCAGAGTTGACAAGTTTATTTGACACAAAATGAACTATTTCATCATCAGTAAATCTGCCAGTTTTGAAGCATGTTTAATGCTGAGCTAATGTTGAATTTGACTATTCTGAACATATGTTTTATCTTTAAGCAGAAGTGTATGTGTTTGATAGGGTTAAAGCCGTGACTGGGTTGTGTCTTTGTGTGGAGCTGACCACACACATAAACATTGAAGTTTTACTTGCATCAGGAAATTCTTTTTGTAAATGCTCATTCATGTATACAAACATATGCTGCTCATTATACTGTGTTTACTTATGCCATATATAGTTGTCTTAGCCTTAATCTACTCACACTCCAAAGGTTCCCCCTCAAAATGATTGTAGATCTCATTAAGGCCATCTTTATCCAAACATTAAAAATCATTTATCTAATAACGATGGTATGATAATAATGATCCCAGTTTCCTTACAGTAAATCTGTACCATTATTCAAAAGGATATTTGTCCATTCTCTCTAATCCATGCAATATATTACTTGTTCTGCTTGCATCTGAAAAAACAATTTAGCTTCACAAAATGCCCTCCTGGACAGCTACAAAGAATAATTTGCTGAATTGTTGAAATGATGAATGAATCACTGGTGGAGGAAGGGAATTTTCTGGTCAAATTCCACTAGTTTTACAGCCAGTGGCCGAGAAATTTTCCCAGCTAAAACAATGTTTAGCTGTGCTATGTCATAAAATTTACTTTTAGACTTTACTTTAGACTTTAGAGATACAGCGCAGAAACAGGCCCTTGGGCCCAGTGACCAGCGACCACCCCATACACTAGTACTATCCAACGCACTAAGGACAATTTACAATTTTACTGAAGCCAATTAACCTACAGATCTGTATGTCTTTAGAGTGTGGGAGGAAACCGGATTACCCGGAGAAAACCCATGCGATCACAGGGAGAACTTACAAACTCCATACAGACAGCAAACATAGTCAGGATTGAACCCGGGTCTCTGGCGCTGTATGACAGCAGCTTTACCACTATGCCACTGTGCCACAAATATATTATTTGAATATGAGAAAATTACAGTGAAAACTTGGTGCCTTACTGCAAAGTCACATGTAGTATTTCTTTGCACCTGTCACCCTAACACACGAGGGAGCACAAGCAAACACTGTGACATCATCCCAGTAAGAGGATGCAAGTCTGCATGGTAACTACTAGATCTGGTCCCCAGCATGTTTGGCCCATAGACGGCAAGGGCCACTCATGGGGCAGTTGTTCTTCTCAATGATCATGAGGTTGGATCACTGTTGGTTAAAGGAAATTTGCTCAAGCAGGTAGAAGTTTGGATCTCTTTAATAAAAATGCCGATTGATGTATGTTTACTTGGGATTTTTTAATCTGAGGTTGGCAGATTTTTGGTGACCACTGATATTTTGAGATTTGAGGCTAAGGCGAGGTCACTGGAGTTAGGTCACAGATCGGAAATTATCTTTTTAAACAGCAAAACAGGCTCAAGGGGCTAATTGGCCTGCTCTGTGTTAGTCTGAAAAAGTAACTAAGTACCCCTGTGACTGATAAACCGCTGTCTGCAAACAACTATACAAATTACTAGCATTGAGGAAATGAGGGAAGGGAAGTGAGATGGAGATCATGTGGAACTGTTTGAGTTCTGTTACGATAACTTAGATTGATGCATTAGGGTAAAATGTGACATCGCATACCTTTCTGCTGGAAATGGCTGGAGAAACTGTTTACCCAAGATCAGCTGGCGTAAGACTCACAAACCACGAATGTTAACACAGTGCGGTAAGATCTTCATAACTCGGACAGAGTTAAATCCAAACTAAACCTGTGAAGTTAAAATAAACGGAGAATGAGTAAACTTATCCAAACATCTTGCTCACTTAATGTTAGCTACAGTGCATCCACCTTGTCACTGTTTATGTATCCCTGTTCAGAACATTTGTCAGTTGCTATAGAACAAGAGACGGATCAAGGCACTTGGTATGGGATCTTGGGTGAATGCCAGAATCCTCCATCCAGTAGCAATTTGATTTCACACTGACAGTACAGCTACATTTCCATGTGGCTAATGTTCAAGGTTGATTTTCCTTTGTCTGTTAAAACCCAGACTAAATTGATCTTGTGTTCATAAAAAAATGAAATAAATGTAGGGAATGTTTGGATCTTGGAATTCCATCATATTGCCCAACATTTTTGCATTACACAATAAATTCAGCATGGGTGTTTGGGACATCCAAGTACATGTGGGTCTCCATGGTTCTCCATCCATGCGCCTCACATGGGCACAGAGATAGCTGAGTGAGCAGCAGTTGTTCACCAGAGGAAGAAGGTCTGCTCCAACGTAAGTTAAATTCTACTTTACTTGAGTTACCGCTTGGGGGTCCACCAGTCACATTGACCCAGAACCCTCGCCAATAGTGCCAGAGTCACCTGCATGTCCTTTTTCTTTCCTTGAATGTTGGATGGATGCCCTGACCACTCAACCTTGCAACTAAAGCATGGCTTCTCCATAGAACCACACAGTAAGCCAAGGCACATAGAATATGTAACATAGAACAGTACATCACAGGTACAGGCCTATCTACTCACGATGTCTGTGTCGAACAATGATGCCAAGACCATGTCGTAACTGCCTGAACATAATTCATACACCTCCATTCCCTGCATATCCATATGTCCATCCAAAAGTCTCTGACATTCCACTATTGTATCTGTCACAACCATGCCTCCAGCATCATGTGCCACGTACTGTGTAAAAAAATTTGCCCTGCACATCTCCTTTAAACTTTGACCCTCTCACCTTAAAATCTATGCCCTCTAGTATTTGAATTTTCCATTCTGGGAAAAAGGTTTACCCTACCAGTGCCTCTCATAATTTTATATGCTTCTGTCAGGTCTCCCCGCGGCCTCCAGCATTCATGAGAAAACAACCCAAGTCTTTCCAACCTCTCCCTGTAGTTAATGTCACAATCCAGGCATCAGTCTGATAAACCTCCTCTGAACCCTTTCCAAAGCCCCTACATCCTTCCTGTAATGGGACGACCAGAACAGCAGGCAATACTCCAAATGCAGCCTAGCCAAAGTCCTATAAAGACATCCTGACTTATACTCATTGCCTTGGCCAATGAAGGCAAGTATACCATATTCCTTCTTCATTACTATCGACTTGTGTTCTTGACTCAAATACATCATTAGTTTTTGGGTTTGATTCAAGATTTAAAATAAATCAACTGAGGCTCCTGCTCCTGATTACTAACTCAAGCACATTCAGGGAATTATGGGCGTTGTCTGTAAGATCCCTCTGTACATCAATGCTGTTAAAGTTCATGCCATTTCTTGTATATTTTCCCCTTACATTTGACGGATTAAATTCCATCTGCCATTTCTCTAGCCATTTCTGTAGCTGACCTATATTCCACTGTATACTTTGACAGTCCTCCTCACAGTCCGCCACCCCAGTTGGTGTCATCTGCAAACTTGCTGAGCAACCGAGCTATGTATATGTCCAAGTCATTAATGTATATCACAAACAGCAGAGATGGCAGCACAGATCCCTGCGGAACTCCACTGGTCACAGATCTTCAGTTTGAATAGTGTCCTTCCACCACAACCCCATGTTTTCTATCAGTAAGCCAATGTTTGTATACAGGATGCATAGAAGTAATTGATCCAACCGAGCTTCACAAGATACTGGCATGGGTGCCCTGCACAAGATTAATATGTTTTTTCAAGTTTGCACAACTTTTTAGCCATCCTCAAAAAATATTTTGTTACATTCACCACATGATCTATGAATCATGTTAACAGACCATGCAAGGCTGCCCATGCCACATTAATCAGAGAATTATTTATTGGAACTGCAGCTAAGTTTGAAAGAACAGTTTATCAGAAAAGCTGGGGAGTACATTCATAGGATCCAGACTAGTTTACTAATATGTTCCCAATCTCTTTCTTGACTCAAGTACATCATTAGTTTTTGGGTTTGATTCAAGATTCGAAATAAATCATCTGTGTCTCCTGGTCCTGATTAGGAACTCACACAGATCACTGGAAATATACTGTGTGGTCTGGACATGAAGTTTGGACTTGTCTGTGACTCAAACTCAGTCTGCCAATACACAAAGGTTAATCATTGAAAATCATGCAACCAAGAAGGAGGTATTTCGGCCCATCATATCTGTGCTAGTCCAATCCCTCTCTTTCCTCATAGTATTGCTGTTTCTCCTCTCTCGAGTATTACTCTGAATCTTTTAGAATGTTCTGGCCGAATCTGCTTCCACCATTCTTTCACATAGTGATTCCTTCCATCCGTTCCAAGTTAGACTGCATAAAATATTCCTCCAACAACTCAATGTTTTAATTATGCTATGATTACTCCATGTTATGAAGCAACATCAATTGTTGATAGAAGAGAAGTGCTTAATTTTAAAAGTTCAGCCTTGCCTCTTAACATTGAAGTACTTTGGGTCATCTGCACAATGGGCTTCCTCCCCTCTCGCCTGCTGTTGTCTCCAAGATGGAGTATGTTGGCAACTCCGGGGATGAAGGAGGAGGCAGCAGCAGTGGAGCGGGGAAGGGGCCAACTGGACGCAGCGAAGGGAGATGTAGGGGGCAAGTCACTCCATTCACATTCAATTTGCAATACCATATGTAGCCGTTCAGGGAATTTCAACTGAGCTCTTGTAATTTTGTCCAGATTACACAAGGCGGCGGAGCACCAGTTGCCGGAAAATCGGTGTTCAACCTGTGTATGTTTAGTTTAGTTTAGTTTATAACAGTATAACAGAACTTTATTGTCATTCGGTATAAATACCGAACAAAATTTCAGCAGTCACAAAACACAGCAAAAAAGAAAAGAACACAGGACACACGACCCCAACACAAACATCCATCACAGTGACTCCAAACACCACCTCACTGTGATGGAAGGCAACAAAACTTCCACTCTCTTCCCCCCGCACCCACGGACAGGCAGCTCGACCCCTACCGAGGCGACCGACACGCACAGCCACCGCAAGGGGATGGAAGGCCCCGCGGCCGAGCCGCACCGGGCACTGAAACGTCCTGCGGCCGAGCCGCGCCGGCAATGTTAAGTCCAGCGGCCGAGCCGCGCCGGGCGATGGAAGGCCCCGCGGCCGAGCCGCACCAGGCGCTGCTAAGTCCCGCGGCCGAGCTGCGCCGGGCGATGGAAGGCCCCGCGGCCGCACCGGGCGCTGCTAAGTCCCGCGGCCGAGCAGCACCGGGCACTGAAACGTCCCGCGGCCGAGCCGCGCCGGCGATGTTAAGTCCCGCGATGGAGCCGCGCCGGGCGATGGAAGGCCCCGCGGCCGAGCCGCACCGAGCGCTGAACCGTCCCGCGGCCGTACCAGGCGATGGAAGGCCCCGCGGCCGAGCCGCGCCAGGCACTGTTAAGTCCCGTGGCCGAGCCGCACCGTCGATGTTAAGTCCAGCGGCCGAGCCACGCCGGGCGATGGAAGGCCCGCGGGCGATGGAAGGCCCCGCGGGCGATGGAAGGCCCCGCGGACGATGGAAGGCCCCGCGGGCGAGCTGCGTCCCAGGGAAGAGACCTAATAAAAGAAAGGTTTCCCCCACCCCACCTGCCGCCCCACCCCACCCCACCCCCCACACATACACAGCCAAAAAACAGAAACGAAAACCATCGCAACACCGACACAAACAAAAAAAAAGGGAAAAAAGACAAACAGACTGCCAGAGAGCCGCAGCCGTTAGGCGCATCCACACATGTAGTTAGAGATGTAGCTCGGAAACAGGCCCGTCAGCCCCGAGTCTACACTGACCAGCAATCCCTGTACACTAGCAATATCTTACTACACACTAGGACCAATTAACCTACAAACCCGCACGTCCTGGAGTGTGGGAGGAAACCGGAACATATATATACAGTATATGTATATATACAAACTATTTTGTTGTTTACTATGGTATTTACAGTGTCCTATGTTTACATCTCAGTTGTGCTACTGAAAGTAAGAACTTCATTGTTCCATTTGGGGACATTAAAAAATAAAACTATTTTGACTCTCCCTTGACTGTCAATTGACCACTGTCAATTGTTTCAAGTGTGTAGATAGAATCAGGGGGAGTTGATGGGAATATGGAGAGAATAAATTGAATTAATGAAGTGTGTGTTTAATGGTCATTGTGAATGCAGTGGCCAGAAGGGCCTGTTCTCCTGCTGTTTGACTCTATGACGTCTCGAGCTGGCGAGCAGCCTGGGTTCATCCACGCCGAGGAAGCAACTCACACCAAAATATTAATAAAATCTGTCCCTCATAATAGGTTTACCACCGGCATATACTAATTCTTAGAAACCTTTCTTCAAAAATGACCCCTAATGGTGAATCTTTTCTTCAATTCCATAAGTCGTTGAATTACTCCGATTCTGGTCATGTTTATTTACTGAAATGCACAACTTGGCATAAAGCAAATAATGCAGCAAAGGCAGGCAGGGCCGCCTTTGTTTTACTACAACACTACTGTAAATTCTAAGCTGAATGTTTTTCTCTTCCCTCAGACAAAAAGACCGAACGTTTATGGTTGATTACTTATCCAACCATGCTAGCATATTTTTGGATGCACTACACAGAAGTTGAGAAGTGGCGCCACGGAAGCCAGCAGTAATCAGCATCTCACAAACAATCACTGGCAGCACTAATGTGGTACTCTTTAGGAAAGAATTTCCAACAGTTCTGTGCCCTTTGATTTGTTAAAGCCAGCCTTAGTAACATGCATCATCTTCAGCTCTGTGAATACGTTTCCCGGAGTTAAGCTGCATAATTTTGAATTGTTAATATTAAGCTTTCACTGATATTTTGCAGTTATCCAAAGGATTTGGCAGGAGACCAGATCCAACCGAAGGCCTGCAAACAGCCACCCCAGTACATCTTTCTAAGTCTGGGCTGCTGCCCATCCTGTCCAGAGAAAGATAGGCCCCAGTTTGAATGAGTCACTCTTGGCAGAGTTGGGAGGAGATTTGATTTGGTAGCAACACAGGCAGTTATTTGTGGTGCCTTGCACCATACTTGTTGCTTCCCGCCCCAGAAAAATAAATGAAAACTCACCTGCTGGGCTCCATTTGGCTGGAACTGTGCAGAATGAGGGCTGCAGTCAACATGTAAAACAGCAGTCCGACATTGTTGCATAGTTTGCTTATTAATAGGTCCCACTGCCTAACTAAGAAGAGTACTGGGCACCCAGTGATAGATGCATGTTCAGCAGCTGTGGCAGTCTATCACACTCCATTATAATGGGAGCACATCATTCTTTTCTCATCAAGAAAGGTTGCTCAGAATCAGCTCTAACAATACCATTGATGATATTTTACAAATGCTCCCTTGTCTAACATTCGTGTAGGATAGTGTTAATATGCGGGGATCACTGGTCAGCGAGGACCTGGTGGGCCGAAGGGCCTGTTTCCATGCTGTATCTCTAAACTAAATTAAATTAGCATGCCAGGCTTATCTTAAAGCTATGTGCGGACACAGAATTAAAATTTATTGCATTAAAATTAGCTGACAATGGGATGATGTTAGAGTGAATGATCTAGATGATTGAATGGCAATAGAATGGTAATTTTACAGAAGACATGTTTTGCAACTATTCATTTTGGCTCAGATGTAAATAGTTGTGCTTAAGTAAAGGTTACTGGGGTGTGTATAATCAGAAATATTACAATAATATTCACACATTCAATGTCCTCAGTGTTCATGGCATAGTGCAGGATTACATTTAAACATGATAATACTAGGTGATTGTTATGGCACTTGTGCATTAGATGTCCAGGACATAACGATGCAATGAAAAATGGAAGCCAAATCTCTCGGGGGAAAATTACATGCAGAGGTGGAAGAAATTTGAAGTTTGATTTCTTATTGCTTTTTAATGCTAGTTCATTCAAGTTTGAATCTGAGATGACTGGATTTTTAACTAAATTACTCATGGACATTTTGAGAAGATTAATATGCAGAAAAAGTGAATATATGTGGAGATAATCCGAGATCAGAATTGATTTCCCTAAATGGTAGAAGAGGCTCGAGGGACAGGGTACTGATTGTGGATGATCAGCCATGATCACAGTGAATAGCGGTGCTGGCTTGAAGGGCCGAATGGCCTACTCCTGCACCTATTGTCTATTTCTATTGTCTATTGTCCTAGGTAGTCTGCTTTAAGAAATGCTTTTGCTCATTTTTTAAATTAAGTCGTTGTTGATATAGAAAACTTGGATTTACACTGGTTAGAATAGAAAATTGAAACATAAAGTAATCAAATGAAAAAGGGCACATGCTCTCCACAGATGCTGCCTGACCCATTGAGTTACTCCAGCACTTTGTGTCCTTTTGTCTAAACCAGCATTTGCAGTTCCTTGTTTCTACAGTATTCAACTGATATTTCTTTGTCCACTGAATATTGTACATTTTACATCATCGCCCTTCAATTTAAAATGGATTGAAACATCTCAGAAAAAAAATGTGGGATTGTTGCATAAGATATTTTTCTCCTCTGATATTTTCAACTGTAAAATTACAACCCTAATGACTGTCTCAATATTTCCAACCTGGTGCAATGTCCCATTTGGAAGGTTGCTTCCCACCAGCTTGGTAGCACTTTGAAATATGTCATTAAAGAAAGAGAAAAAGCAGATGACAATTGAAAAGCTAAATTCCTGTGTTTATTTTGGCCAGGTGAAACTAGAGTGCTCATCCAGTCTCCACAACATCAATGTGGGATAGTGCTACTCTGATCTTCCCCGCCACAAATGCAAGAACAACTTTCTTTCCCCCCAAAATCCCCCACTCTGGCCATAAGACCAATATTTCTTGTTGGAGTGGATTCTGGGCTGAGCGGATAGCACACCCCTTTGCAGTGTGCAACTAACACTGTGTTGCTGAGTGTGTCGAACTGGACTGAAAATCTCGACAAGACACTCAGAAGTTCATTGAAAACATTCACTAATCTCCTCAGGTTTTTGGGTTGTATTTCTGTAAAGACTCAAAAGAACACTTTTTCATTTATTGCTTGGCTTGTTGGCTGAGGTGTAACATTTGGTCAGGATGCTGGGGACAACTCACCTGTTCTTCTTGAATAATAGGTTCCTTTATATGTACCTAAAGATTATATAGTCTGATCTCTTGTACAAAAGATGAAATAGTTCTTTCAATACTGCATTGAAATGTCAAGTTAGATTTTAAATGCCGTGGGATTTGAACTCGTGACCTTTTGACTTGGGGAGATGAGACTGCCACCATTGAGTTATAACTGTCACCTTTAACCTTTGTAAGACCAGCAGCCTTGGCTCAGCTCATGCTTCATCTTTCCAATCAGTCGCACCCAATGCTTTCACTGCAGCTCTTTGGGCTCTGAGGTCGGGTGGCTGGGGAATACTCAGTGGGAGGAAACAGGCGATGCCCGACAGTGAGTACAAGAAAATAACTGCAGATGCTGGTACAAATCGAAGGTATTTATTCACAAAATGCTGGAGTAACTCAGCAGGTCAGGCAACATCTCAGGAGAGAAGGAATGGGTGACGTTTCGGGTCGAGACCCTTCTTCAGACAGTGAGGGTGGATTTGGGATTTGGTGCACTCCTTCCACAACCTCTGCGTGCCCCATTTGTCAAAATCTCAGGAAGTTGCTCAGTGCCTTCATGGATGTTTCTTCTCCATTTTGAGATGTCACAGGCAAGGGATTCCCCTGAGACTTTGTCAGGATGTATTTTCTTTCTTAGGAAGTAATTCTCTTCCTGTGACAATGCTCAGAGTGTTTGCACTGGGAGTCTAGTGTCAGGCATGTAATATGTGACCTGTTCCCAGAGATGGTCGAGGGTGATCAGGGCCTTGATGTTGGGGATGTGGACTGGGAGAGGATGCTGACCTTGGTCCAGCTTTCCCATCAACATTCTGACTCAGACATGACTGCCACCACTGAGTTATAGCTGTCAGCTTTAGCCTTTGTAAGAGCAATAACTATGGCTCAGGTCTTCCGACACATTATACGAGAGGTTCATTTCCCCTCTTACTGTTCTTGAGCTGCGTTAAGGTCAATGTACTGAATTGGATAGGATCTGATTTTCAGCTCATAAACAAAAACAATCCATCTCTTGTGCAGAGTACAGACGTGCAGGGGGAGGAGGCATGTTGATAAGTTGCAAAATGCCTGAACTCAGGAAACCTCAGTAATGCCTGGAATGTGGAAAATTTCCTCAAAGCCAGCGCGGATCAGATTGCTTGTGTTTTTACAACAATTAGGAGAAATGTGAACTATATATACTGCAGATATTTCAGAATGATTACTTATGCTTTTCTCTGAAACAAAGGCGGTGACCCTTTGTTTTCCCCTTGAAGAAAAAAATACACATTGCAGAACCCCCAAGTTATTTTAATTCCCAATTAATGTATGTTCGTGGGTGGGGGCTGGTACTTTGATGTGTAGATAATGTATCCAATAATATGGTAAGTTTCTTAATTTATTATTGAAGGTAAGAAATCACCTCTTTCTCACACATATTATATCTAATGTGCATCTCAGATCTCTCTTCGTTCATCAGCGGCATGTTGCTCCTCAGTAATATCATCTGAAAACTTGGAATCTAATTTTCACATAATCCGACAAAACCCTCCCTGCCAACTCTCCTACCTCTCCACTCTTTCAACATTCTCAAACAGCATAATCAAAATCCAGTTCTGGAAAAACAAAACATTTCCTTCAACCAAATAATGGGAAGGCAAATTTAGTTCTAGCCTCTGCACCCCAGCCACTGATTCCAGTCCACTTCCTGGCAACAGCTTGTCACTGAACTAGACTGTGCTCCTTCTTGGGGATTATATGACGAACTTTGGACCATATCTTTGCATCATTTATTTCCACATCTATAGCATAATCCAACCCTGCCCCTGCATCATCTTATCTACTGCATCACCTATCCTTTATTACAGTAGGGGGAGGAAAGCTGGAGGGGCTCACAGAACTCCTGTCAGAGCGAGGAGGAGGTCTTCTTTAAAATGTGCATACTTTGAGGAGTTTTGCAATGGAGAAGTGAAGTGGAGATACAAGGAACTACAGATGCTGGTTTACCAAAAAACACAGCATGCTAAAACACAACATGCTTTAGTTTTCCAGTGCACTCATAGCTGGCTATTCACTACACTGGCAACCACAGCTTGTACCGTTTCCCATTCACCCATCATCCTCTTCTTGTTTGTCTAGGATGACCTCTGGTTCAGCAACATCACAGTTTTAACATCCATGTTTTCATATCCCGCCCTCCCTTTCTCATCCCTCCCTAATTTTAGGATCTTGAGCACTTCCAGTCACAATGTTTCTGCCATTTCTGGCCTTCTATTCAGCTGCCAAGGCCATAACTTTCAATTCCTGCCCTAAATCTCTCAACTTCAAGTCTGCCCCCCCCCCCTCCTTAGCATGCTTATTAATGCCCACCATGTTAAGGAATTGATCAATGGTTCAATGGTACTTTGAAATCCAAACTAATGAGTCTGAAGAAGGGTCTCGACCCAAAACATCACCCATTCCTTCTATCCAGAGATGCTGCCTGCCCTGCTGCTTTACTCCAGCATTTTGTGTCTATCTTTGGTTTCAATCAGCATCAGCAGTTCCTTCCCACAACTTATATTTCTTTACTTGACTCAATATCACATGTTCCTTAATATGCTTTTCTAAAGTATTGTGGGACATTTTACTGTATTATAAGCAGTATGAATATATTATAAGCAGTATGTATATATGCTACTCTGTGAATTAATTTTCATGTTTGAATGTTTTCAATAAACTGAGTGTCATTAATTTTCTTACATTTTTGTGCTGCTGTACAATATCATAGTTGTAAATGATTGGAATGGTAGTCATGTCCATATTTTGTTATCACCATGATGATCATTGATCCACTAATAAAAAAAGAATAGTCAGTCATGATTGCATGCAGCGAAGAACTTATCCTAATTTTCGTTCAAAGTTTCACTGCCATTTTACTATCTAATGATCTAGTTGCACATTCTTGGGACTATCTCTTTTCCGCTATACCACAAATGAATGGCTGGACAAAAATTTGTTTAACATCTTACAGCTGAGAGCATTTCAAAATAAGCAATCGTCAACCAAAATAAAAGTCCAAAATGGCAGTAATTTTCTAACCTAGCATTTATTTACTTTGAAATGAACAATTAGCATAGAAAACATTATTAAGTTTCCATTTGGAAGGCAGATAAAATTCCCTTTTCAAGAAAAAGTTGGAATTAAGTTTTATAGTGGGACTGCATTCCCGGAATAATCAGGATTGACCTGCGGTAGAAAACCTCATTCAAATTCACTCACATTGCTCACTGACATACGCTTGTGTGTAATGTGAAATATGGCATTGTTTATCGTGTGCTGGTTTTGAATTTCTAGTTGGAAGTTCTGTAAACAAAGCTTCACTGATTGATGAATGCTGAGTCTAATTCCGCAGTGAGAACAAGAGAGGAGAGAAAGAATGATTTTCTTGCAGTATGTTAAAATGCACCTTTCAGCCAAAGTACTTTAGTTTACTTTAGTTTAGTTTAGAGATACAGCATGGAAACAGCCCCTTTGGTCCACCGAGTCTGCACCGACTCCTACACATTAACACAATCCTACACACACTAGGGACAATTTACATTTATACCAAGCCAATTTACCTACATACCTGTATGTCTTTGGAGTGTGGGAGGAAACCGAAGATCTCGGAGAAAACCCACGCAGATCAAGGGAGAACGTACGAACTCTGTACAGACAGCACCGGTAGTCGGGATCAAAACCCGGGTCACCAGTGCTGCAAGCGCTGTGAGGCAGCAACTCTACCGCTGCGCCACCATGCTGCCCTTCCTTTGAAGGGTAATCACTTTCGTTGTATAAGAAATGTGGCAGCCAACAACATGATAATGAGCAAATAAACTGATTTTGGTGTTGTTGTATGAGGGACAACCTTTTGCCGGGACAATAAACATTATTCCCCTGATCTTTTTTGACAATGTTGCACACTTGAAGGAATACACCAAAGTATCAGGTTACATGGAGGAATAAAGGAACTGCAGATGCTGGAATCTTAGCAAAACACAAAGTACTGAAGGAGCTCAGAGGGACAGCAGCATTTGCAGAGGGAATGGACAGGCAACATTTTGGGTTGGGACCCAACTTCATTTTGATAAGTTTTTTTGTCTTCAAGTGTCTGGATTGATACATTAACTTACATAGAAAGCAACAAGATCCCAGACTGTATCCTTGATGGGTATTGTTAGTTAATCACAGTCTGGAAAGTTACTTGATCCTCTGGGGAAAATCATCAAGTAGTCCTGATTGTTAACTAACAACCTCTGCTAGAAATCCCATCTCAGATTGCAACGAAAGGACAGTCAATTTTGGATGCGATGCTCTCCAGGATGAAATGGTCTCATTTTCATCCTCAGGGCTCCCACAGGAAGAATGTTCATTTGGATAAAGTATCAAAAAAGTGTTTGTGGCTGTGGCAACTCAAGGCAGCACCTTCAGCAGCGAGATGAGAGGTTTGAGACTTAAATAATCTGCCTTGTTGCATGGGAACTTCAAAAATATATCTCTTTCTCATCCTTTAAACTAATTGAAATCAATTATTTCATCTCTTGAGACATCATTCAAGTGATCGCACCAGGCAATACCTTTACCATTAAATACAGGTACTGTGAAGTAAAGCCATGATTGAACTTGCATATAAATTATCACAGAAACTATTAGTCTTTCTCATGTGCAGCTTGAACCGAAGCTAACCTTTTCAAATGAGCCAGCTGCACTCAATGATATCATGAGCTTAGAGCACAAAGGAGCACTAAAACAACCCACTTAACCTGCCTTCAAGGTGATTAAGGAGAGAAACAATCTTCAGCTATTCAAACGCCAAGGGTCATAGCACACATTCAACGCACTAGGCAGCGACAAACATAAGACACCAAAATAAGTTTCCTCAGGCTACCTCCATCTATTATTACTGTTTTACCATCCTTATTCAAAAAGGAAGTGTTTGGTAGTTAACTGTTACTTTAGCAATCTTAAGACATATTCATATTCTTCCGTCTACATTGATTAAATATAATTCTATATTAAAACCAGAATAGATATGTTGTGCTTGTTTTTGTGTCTTATCCCAGATCACTGCTGTCTTACAGCCTATAATCTGACATCAAATACTCCATATTTCTCAAGCCAGGTGTTACAAATCCTCTTATCAAACTTAATCTTCAGCCATCAACCTTTGACACAAGAGGTAGTTTTTGCCCCAAGCTTTAGCCTCCTCTGCTAAAACAGTCATTATTCACACAATATGTCCTGTCGAGAAGGTTTACACATAAATGAGCCCGTGCCAGATATTCTGCACCATATCGTCAGTGTGTCCTCAATAGTCTTCATCTCAGCCTTTACAGAAACATTGCTGTGATAATTATCAGCTTAAACCTATAACACCTTACATCCCTTCCAGCCAGAGATATGAGATCATTGTTACAGCACAAATTATAGCAGCAACTAAACCAAAATGTTGTGATTGGTCTGAGAAATGACTAAAAATCTAATGTTATTTATTCAGCATAGAAATAGTTGAAAAATTGTTTAAGTTTGCACCTGAACAATATTTGCTTTAATAGTAGTAACCCTTTGTCATTACTGCCTACGATAACTTCAAATAATAAATGCTTGAATGTTTTGTTGGTAATTGTTTGGTAAGGCAAAACTGAGGGATATTATCGCATTAAAAATTCCCCGATTAACATTTTAAATGAAGGACAAATGATCTTTATCAGTAATATGAAGAATATTTTTTTATATTTTGTCGCTTAATCCTTGCAATGTTGCAACAAATGTCAAATATCAGAAAAGAGCAGGATTATGCTTGGTTGGGATGTTCCCTGAGGTCAGATTCCCCACTGACATTTATTGTGGAGGCTGATCACCCGCAGGGAAGCAGTGAAAGGAAATTCTAAGAATGCAATGTTCCGTACCACAGTGCAAAACTTAAAGTAAATCACCATTTTTTTGTATGCATTACAGGATGTGAATGTAACTGGCAAGGCCAGATTTTAATGCCAAGGCTGATTGCCTTTGAACTGCTGTGGTTATTCAATGTGGAGTTACTCCCACAGTTAGTAATGCAGATCCAGAATTTTGAAAAACCAGCAATAAAGTTTCACATGAGGATGGTGCAAGTCTGAATGAGAAATTGCAAATGGTGTTGTTCCTATCAATCTGAACTAGTAGTGGAATTGTCCTTCTTCCGGGTAGGGCGGCACGTGGCGTAGCGCCAGAGACCCGTGTTTGATCCTGGCTGCGGGTGCTTGTCTGTATGGAGTTTGTATGTGCTCCCTGTGATGTGCATGGGTTTTCCCTGAGATCTTTGGTTTCCCCCCACACTCCAAAGACGTGCAGGTTTGTAGATTACTTAGCTTGATATAAATCTAAATTGTTTTTAGTGTGTGTAAGGTAGTGTTAATGTGCGGGGATCGCTGGTCAGTGCGGACTCGACGGACCGAAGGGCCTGTTTCCGCGCTGTATCTCTAAACTAAACTAAAATAAATTGGCAGGTTTTGGAGGTAGCAATGCATCTTATAGATGATATCCATACAATGCATATTGTATGCCAGAGTAGCGGAGGGAGTCCACAGTTAAATAGTGGATGGGGCAACAATCAGTTGATGCTGAGCTCCTGGACTGTTGGTGCAGAGGCACTTATCCAATATGGGAAGTCTGAAGATTTGCCACTCAATGCATCATAACTTGTAACCACAGAAGTTATGTGGCCATTCTATTTAGGTTTCTACAGCGTTGAAGCATGAGGTGTCAGTGAGGCTAACAGTGTTTGGTGTTATCTGGATAGAAATACCACAGTATCTTTGGGTGATGAGGGATGTACGAGTGAACATGGAAATGAAAAAGCTGCAGTCAGACATTTATTGCATCACCTTTAGCTTTGCGAAATCAGCATTTTATTGACTGGGGCCTTATTCAAATACATTGAGCATCATGAAGTGCCTGCATCCTCAACATTTAGTAAGCTTCTTACCAAAAGTTAAATCAAATCAAATAATTTTAATTCTAAAACCATTATAAACCATTATGGAGAGAAGGCAGGTACAGGATACTGAGTTGGATGATCAGCCATGATCATATTGAATGGCGGTGTAGGCTCGAAGGGCCAAATGGCCTACTCCTGCACCTATTTTCTATGTTTCTATGTTTCTATAACAAAGTGCTAAATGTCAATTACTGGCAGTCAATCTTTCTGAAACTGAAAATTACATATTGCAAGCATGGTGTATTACTCATTCAAGTTTAAGTTATTTTTGGAGATTGCCATTTGCTTAAAAAATGTAAGGGATTTGGAACGTTATGGTTAAATTCAGACCCAAAGCCAAAAATAAAAATTGCCATATATTTACAATTAACTTAATGCATTCCCCTCTTGTAAATAAATAAACTGTTCACAAAAGACAATATAATTTAAAGATCTGACTGATTGGGGGAAAAAATTCCCAGAATTGCCAAATCCTCAAAGGAATGGGCAGCGAGATAGAATTACACCAAGGGGAAAGATGGAAGCACTCAAGCAAAGAAAGCTTAACAGCCTGCAGGAGGATTTATCAGAAGCCACCCCAGGTACAGGGCACGCCACGGTCCCATATGAGCCAGTTAGTCTGTAAAGAGTTTTGTCTCTGTAGCAGTGGCTCAGTTTGTAGCATTATCCCCTTTGAGTCAAGAGTGTTGTGGAGTGTGTTCTGCTTCAGAAACAACCAAGAAATTTAGTCTGAACACTGTTGAGATGCATTCTTTAAAATGATATATTAACTCAAGTCATATCTGCTCTCTCAGATGGATTTCATGGCCCTATTTTAGAAAAAAAAAAAGCAATTCTGCTATTCTAGTTAAAATGTCTCATTAATAACATCTGACCTTAATAACACAGCTGGATACGGGTGCTTGCTTTTTGCAAATTGTGTTTTCTATATTGTATCCATGATTACACTTCAAAAAATACTGTATCGGTTGTTTTTGTATTTTATAATTATCTCAAAAAACTGCAGCTTCTGTACAATAATTACATTTGTGAACAATATTCAGGAAACCAGAATGAATCAGCTTCTTCTTCTCCATTGATTGATAAATGCCAAAATGAATTAATAATTCAGTATTTTACAGTGTCCCTGGTGTTGTGGCCAATATCTGTCCCTCAGCTATTGCTATGTGAAACCATTGCTATTTCTAAATTGACTGTCACATTTCCTATGTTCTGACTGTTGAATATATTTCAACAGTACTTAATTAAATGCAATCATCAAGACATCTTCGAATAATGAAAAGAGCTGTTTTAATCTGTTTTTTCATTCTTTTAATTGGATGCATTCCAAATTCATTCCCTTGTTGCAATTTCTTACCCATACATGTAATGCCTGTGTTTGCAATGTAGTTGAAATAAACATGACCAATGCAACACATGCTCTTACTTTACTCATTAGATCATTTGAATTCCAATGCAAAGTGTTGTGTACAGCTTAATTCACCCTGGAATTCTATACCCTTTCACTGTGGAGATACAGTTATTGTATTCAGTTTCTTAATGTGTATTCTGCGGTGTCACTTAATTGAAACAAACATTCCAGCCCTCTGTTCTTAGTATATCTGTTTTTGGCCTCATTACAGTCCTTGATGATGGATAGGACAGGCTTAACTGATTCTGACCAAGCATGTCTGCTAAAGAGATGATAGAAGTGAAAAATGAAACGGTCAAAGGAATTTTTACCACTTTCACTGCACACAGGTGTGAAAATGCTCAAAGGTAACTAAAGAAAATGTCTTGTTTTTAGTCAAATTCACTTAAAAAGGATTGTCATAATAGACTTTCTCTGAAGTTAAAGCTTAATTAAGTACGTAAATATCAGGAGCTGCCAATATTATTTTATAATAAGCAATTTTTTTGTGCAGCGTTCAACCTATTTAGTGAGAGTGTCATTACACATCAATGTTTATTAATAAAGACAAATTCGTCTTAAAAGGCAGAACAAAATGACTCCTTAAGCTTATGTTCATCCAATGTACAAAGAAGCACTGAGTCACATGAATCTCTTATTAACTAAAGAAGCATTGTCCCTATCCTGAAACCATAAAGAAACTTTCTATTCTATTTTCAATGATTCTTCTCAGGAACTGGGACAATGTGGTGTTTACCCCACTTCATCATAATCCCCTGAAAGCAATCCCTGATACATTATCCAAGAAAATAGGAGTACACAAGCATAAACCATGAGGTGTATCACAACTAATAGAGCTTCCTCCTTCCCTGCCTTCAGTGAGGATCCCCATTGTCTCTGTCGTATTTGCTCTGGGGATAAGACCTCATTATATCTTCCTTCCGTAACACTGGCTTCCCCCATGCAATGGTGGACAGAGGCCTTAACTGCATCTCATATATTTCCCATACTCTGCTCTCACCCATTCTCTCCCTGAACAGACCAAAAACAGAACAGAACACACACAATTCCCACCCTCCACCCCATCAGCCTTCATAACTTCAGAGTCTTCAGAGTCTTCTTCTTCTCCTTCAGTCTGAAGAAGGGTCTCAACCCAAAACATCAACCATCCCTTCTATACAGAGATGCTGCCTGTCCCACTGAGTTACTCCAGCATTTTGTGTCAGCCTTCATTACAGATCATCCTTGGCAATTTCACCAGCTTCAACAAGATTCTGCCACCAGACACATCTTCCCCTCCCCTTACAGCATTTCACAGCGGACACCCCCTTTGTGACTCCTCGGCTGGCTGTCCCATCCTCATCAACCACTTCCCATCTCATTGAACTTTGCCAAGCAACCACAGGAGATACACCACCTGTCCTTTTACCTCTTCCCCTCCCATCATCTCGGGTCCCAAGCATCTCTCCATATGAAGAAGCAATTTTTTAATTGAACTTTTTTGCAATCTGATGCTCTGCTTTTGTTGCTCATAATGTGGCCTCTTCTACACTGAAGAAGCCAGATGCATGTTGGGTGATCGCTTCATGGAGCTCCTGCATTGAGTCTCCTCCTGAGCTTACATCTGACGGCCACCTTAATTCTCCACCCCACTACCACTGTGAGCTATTTGTCCATGGTATTGCACACTGTTACAGCACAACGCAATTCAATATAGAGGAACAGCACCACATCTTCCATCTGGGCAAATTGCAGCCTTCTGGACTCAATTATTCAATGCTGAATACTCCAACATTACATGATTCATTCCTTTTTTTGCACTTATCAGAATCGGAGCCAGTATTTCTGCCATAACCTTCACAGTTTCTTTCTTTCTCAGTCAGTATAGGCTGACCTGCTGGAAATGCCTCTCAAACTTGCTATTGACAATACGTAATAGAGACAAAGAGAGATATAATCTGATTCTAACTGCCACTCTAACTGTTATATTTATTGATTTGATCTCACCCTATCAGGGATATTTCCTTTGTACTAACCATCCCTCCTCCACTTTCTCTGCCACTGAAAACTAAATTGTTTCCTCTCTTTACAGTTCTGATGGAGGAATTTTGACCAGAGATGCTAAATCTCCTTCCACAGGTGCTACCCTGTTCATCATTCCCAGCAATTTCTAATTTTATTTGTCAGCTTCCAACAATGGATAATCACGGGCAGAAGGGATGGAGAGGGAGGTCATCAAAATGGGAATTCTGACTTTATCCCAGAGCTTCTGAGGCATATTCCAGCACTTTATCTTCATTCCAATTGAGATATGAACATTTTACAGACTAAGATTCCAACCATAAATTTCCAAGCAAAATACTGTACGAATGCAGCTGCTGTCAGCCCTGCCACCAGAGAGAATGAGGTGATAAATGGCATGTGCACATTTTCTTTTCTTGTTTTGAGTATCAAATGCAAGAACCATTTATTTTTCCTAACTCCTTACTGTCATGCACAAACAATTTATTGCAATTTGATTATGACAGACCTTCACTGCTATAAATCAGCACACCGCAGAGAGTATCAATTATTTAACCAAATAGAATGGCATTCGAGAATCTTTGTTCAAATGCCAAACCTTGAAAAATTTGCTATCATATTTGCTGATGAGAACTTGCACATTGGTTTTAAGAGCAACAAGCTTATAATACAAGACTATGTTTTTTTAATCAAAAATAGCTTTTTCATCATAAGAAATTGGGGCGGCACGGCAGCGCACCGGTAGAGTTGCTGCCTTACAGCGCCAGAGACCTGGGTTTGATCCTGACTACAAGTGTTGACCGTATGGAGTTTGCATGTTCTCCCTGTGACTGCATGGGTTTCCCCTGGGTGCTCCAGTTTCTTCCCACATTCCAAAGACGTGCAGGTTTGCAGGCTAATTGGCTTCTGTAGGTATGGGTGATCGCTGGCTGGTTGGCACAGCCTCGGTGGGCCGAAGGGCCTGTTTCCATGCTCTAAAATTAAAAGTATTAACTATATTGAGCCTGAGGCTGCTGTTTTAATTTAATGCACTGGATCTATTTTTTTGCCTCACGAATTGAGACATGGGTTTAAACCTGTATTGTCCAACTATTATTTCTAAAGCTTTATTAATCATTGCAAGGATCATCCCCATGGAGAAAAGTCCATTCATTAGGTAGAGCCAAACTATCCATATCCATGAGATAGAATTTTTAATAGGCAGATGGTCGGACAAAGGACAGAGATGAAAAGACAGAAGGTGTGAGACAAAAGAGTTGAAGAGATGGCAATTGTGAAGCTGGAGTAAGGAATGTAGATGGAAGGGGAGGGGGAGGAAGAAATAGGTGTGAGTCCAGATGGGGCAGAGAGGGAGACGGTGGAAAGTCCAGGTGGGGCAGAGAGGGAGACGGTGGAAAGTCCAGGTGGGGCAGGGAGGAAGACGGTGGAAAGAAGTGGGGGGGGGGGGAGCAGGGAGGGGTGCAGGTTTTGTATTTACATAAAATTGGAGAAATCAATGTTCATACTATTGGGTTATAGGTTATGCAAGTGGAATATGAGTTGTTCCCCCAGCTTGTGTGTGGCTTCACGCTGGCAATGGAGGACACCCAAGACAGAAAGGTCAGTGTGGAAATGGGAAGAGGAGTTAAAATGGTTCGCAACCGAGAAGTTCGACGAGGAGCAAAATTTCATATTTTTGTTCTTAAATAAGACAATTTAATTTGATAACAATGTATTTCTGTTATGTTATAGAATTATTTTTTCAAAGGGAAAGTTAGTCACAATTATCTTTGTGCAGTAAGGTTAATCTTTTAATGTTGAGGGTTGTTGAGGTATGGACCATACTATCAGAATCCACCAGAAATTTAAGAAGGGATGTGGACGTATTTGCAACTGATGTTGTACAGGAATATGAGGTCTTTTTGACATGTCTTAGGCAAATTGATCAAACTGAAGATACAGGAAATCCAGCAGATACTGGAATATTGCATTGAACACAAACTGCTGGAATAACTCAATGGGTCAGGCAGCATCTCCAGAGTACAAAGTGCTGAAGAATGGTCCCGACCTGAAATGTTACCTATCCATGTCCTTCCGAGATGTTGCCTGACCCGCTGAGTTGCTCCTCTAGCTTGGAGTTCTTGTTTATCCAAGAGGAGAACGACACGGATTGCAGTGTCAAAATATGTCTCCACACGTTTAGGACATTCGGCTTTAGCTCATGTTTGCTCCTTACAGAATTGGACATCCAGCACTTTTAGAAACATAGAAACATAGAAAATAGGTGCAGGAGGAGGCTATTCGGCCCTTCGAGCCAGCACCGCCATTCATTGTGATCATGGCTGATCATCCACAATCAGTAACCTGTGCCCAGCTTCTCCCCATATCCCTTGATTCCACTAGACCCCACAGCTCTATCTAACTCTCTCTTAAATTCATCCAGTGATTTGGCCTCCACTGCCCTCTGTGGCAGAGAATTCCACAAATTCACAACTCTCTGGGTGAAAAAGTTCCTTCTCACCTCAGTTTAAAAAGGCCTCCCCTTTATTTTGTGGGCCCTGGTTCTGGACTCCCCCAACATTGGGAACATTTTTCCTGCATCTAGCTTGTCCAGTCCTTTTATAATTTTATATGTCTCTATAAGATCTCCTCTCATCCTTCTAAACTCCAGTGAATACAAGCCTAGTCTTTTCAATCTTTCCTCATATGACAGTCCCGCCATCCCAGGGATCAATCTCGTGAGCCTACGTTGCACTGCCTCAATTACAAGGATGTCCTTCCTCAAATTAGGAGAGCAAAACTGTACACAATACTCCAGATGTGGTCTTACCAGGGCCCTATACAACTGCAGAAGAACCTCTTTACTCCTATACTGAAATCCTCTCGTTATGAAGGCCAACATGCCATTAGCTTTCTTCAACTTCTGTTGTACCTGCACGCCAACTTTCAGTGACTGGTGTACAAGGACACCCAAGTCTCGCTGCACTTCCCCCTTACCTAACCTGGCACCATTGAGATAATAATATGCCTCCTTGTTTTTGCCGCCAAAGTGGATAACCTCACATTTATCTACATTATACTGCATCGGCCATGCATCTGCCCACTCACTCAACCTGTCCAGGTCACCCTGCAACCTCCTAACATCCTTTTCGTAGTTCACACTGCCACCCAGCTTTGTGTCATCTGCAAACTTGCCAGTGTTACTTCTAATTCCTTCATCCAAATCATTAATATATATGGTAAACAGTTGCGGCCCCAACACCGAGCCTTGCAGCACTCCACTCGCCATTGCCTGCCATTCTGAAAAGGACCCGTTTACTCCTACGTTTTGCTTCCTGTCTGCCAACCAATTCTCTATCCATGTCAACAACCTATCCCCATTACCATGTGCTCTAATTTTGCTCACCAATCTCCCGTGTGGGATCTTTCTCAGGCTTTCTGAAAATCTAGATACACTATATCCACTGGCTTCCCTTCATCCATTTTACTTGTCACATCCTCAAAAAATTCCAGATTCAAAAAATAATAGATTGAAAAAACTAGGCTTGTATTCACTGGAGTTTAGAAGGATGAGAGGGGATCTTATACAAACATATTAAATTATAAAAGGACTGGACAAGCTAGATACAGGAAAAATGTTCCCAATGTTGGGGGAGTCCAGAATCAGGGGCCACAGTCTTAGAATAAAGGGGAGGCCATTTAAAACTGTTGTGAGAAGGAACATTTTCACCCAGAGACTTGTGAATTTGTGGAATTCTCTGCCACAGAGGGCAGTGGAAGCCAAATCACTGGATGGATTTAAGTTAGATAGAGTTCTAGGGGCTAGTGGAATCAAGGGATATGGGGAGAGGGCAGGCATGGGTTATTGATTGTGGACGATCAGCCATGATCACAATGAATGGCAGTGCTGGCTTGAAGGGCCGAATGGCCTCCTCCTGCATCTATTTTCTATGTTTCTATGTTTCTGTTTCTATGTTTCTCCCACCCTCTTGTTTATCAAGAATTTATAAACCTTTCCTCTTACCACTGCTTTTGACGATGAGAGTTCCAAAGATACAATCCTCTGAGAGAAAAAAGAAATCACATCTGCCCAGCCTTAACTGAGCAATCCCTTACATTTTAAAATGTTGTACAATTTTCACAAGGAGAAACATTCAGTCCACTTAGGGTCTTGTACATTTCAGTAGATACAAGCCGAGCTTGTCTGACCTTTCTTCAAAAGATGGTTGGGAATGTTAGAATTTGAAGCCAGAATAGGGGGGAGGGGGGGAGGGGGAGAGAGAGAGAGGAAGAGAGGGAGAGAGAGAGAGAGAGAGAGAGCTTTTCTGCAGCGAGGAAGAGTCCGTGTTCCACGTGTATAGGAATTTTGTGTGAGGTTGCTGCCTCTGTATGAATATCTGCTCCTCAAGTTTTGGTTGCATTTTAGTCCCACAATCCTAGTGTTTGGGCACAGGGCAGGGAGTGGGGAGGGCAATCGAGAGGGTGGAATCCCCCTGTCGGTTTGCTCCTGGGCCTGGCCAAGATGGCCATTCGTGGGTCCAGGCTGCGGGCGGTCGATGGTCACACCAGAGTCGGCTGCCTACCCTTCTTCAGGGCCTATGTCTGTGCTCATGTGTCCCGGTAGAGGGAACATGCGGTATCCACGGGGACACTGGAGGCCTTCCGTGAACGCTGGTCGCCGCAGGGGGTCGAGGCTATTGTAAATAGAGATTGCACCATTGTACTGTAAGGATTGATTGATGTATTGTGACCATTGAGCGTTTATTTACTTTTTGGCACACTGTATTATGTATGTGTTGAATAAAGTCCTTGGAATGGGAAAAAAAGAGCTTGAAGACCTGGCCCACACTTCTTGTAGACCAGCAAGTTTAAAGAACAGTCACCAAATCTCCGGTAGCTAATTTGCAAATATTTGCTCATCCATTTAAATAGTGCTGATGGTGAAAGAGGAAGCATTCAAAGTCATGTTCAGCTAAGCAAGGTTAGCAACTAAAGCTTGGACCTGTAAGTGTAGCCATGGAGAATGTCGGAGGATTTTTTTTGTACTTCTTGTTTTGTACATATTTATTATTCTGAATAAAGTTTATTTTGATCTAAATTTTAAAAACTAAAGCTTGAACCTGCGTGAATGTCCATGTCCTTGACAGCATTGGTAGCACCGTCATCAAATCACCCACATACGATTGACATCATAGTACACCCTTATGGAATCAATTGACACATAGTTCTTCGGGAGCCAAATTTTGCAGCCTATATTTCTTGCATAGTTCTCTGCCAGAGAACTATATTTGCCTAATGTTCTGAGCTAAAAGTAGCAGTTGGGTACATAAATTCACTTAAGAATGCATCACACATGGCCGGTGACATTTAGAACTGCTTTTGATTGCTCCTATTTTAAATATGTCAGGATTTTTAAACAATAATGATCACAGGTGGGACACATTAGCCACAGCATTATATTGCAAAATGTTTAATTTCTAATTTATATATAGGTATATATAGGCCTGAGTACATTGAACAAGTTTTCATTTAATCTAACTTTCACCAGAGCTAAACACAATCAGTCATTTTATTACCAACTATAAAACTTATAATTGAATGCTTTTGCTGGTAATGTTCTGTTCTATACACTAGCTAATAAGGTCTTTTGACAAGGTGAAAAAAAAGATCAAATTGACTGAGCAAATAATAGGCTGGTCGTAATATTAGCCTTCAGGGCAAGAGAGAAGAACAGAATGAAAACTCAGAAACTGGTTTGTAAAGGGCCTATCCCACTTTGGCGATTTTTAAGGCGACTACAGGCGACTAGGCTGTCGCCACACGGTCGCTGGTGTGTCGCAGGGTGTCACGGGCATGGTCGTGAGTAGTCGCCAAAAAGTTGTAGCTTTTTTCTGGTCGCCGCGGAGTTATCTCCCTGTTCGAAAATTTTCGGCGACTGCTGGCTTGACGCCAATGATCGTAGCTTGTCGTCTCCTGTCATGGGCGCTGTCGTAGGTTGTCGCCAGGTTGTCGCCAGGTGACTTTGGTTGTCGCCGGTGCTGTTCCACCTTTTATAAGAATTTTGTTTGTTTGAATAAAGTAATTTTTGGCCATTTTGACCAAAGATTGATGTTTGGTGTTATTGAATTTCAGAGTAGTTTCTCATGGTATCTCTTTCAAATATTTTAATTTCATTTATTTTGACCAATAAAACAAACACAAACACAAGCATTGCACTGCATTGAAAAACAAACTCTTTTCATTCAGGGACAAGGGCTTCAACCACACAGACCTCTTCTTGGGCTTCTTCTTCCCCATTCTTCTTGTCCTTCTGTCTTGCAGAATTTTAAGCATGGGGGCTGCTGCAAGCAGCAGGGCTTGCATTTGATGTAAGAGCAATGCGATCATATGTTGCTTCCTGACAGTCATGATGCAGAATGATCGGAGACCCTATCCAAACCCATTTTTGTGCCAAAATTACATGAAATGGCTACGGTTGTCATCAGTTGTGACCTGACAGGGTCGTAGCTTGTCGAGGGTGGAGGTAGGTTTACTTCGGTTGTCGTAGCTTGTCGTAGTCACTGTCATAGGTGGACGTCCTAGGTCGCGACGACTGGGTCGCCGGTTGTCGGTAGCATGCCGTCGACTAGGTGGTAGGTTGTCGTAGCTTGTTGTAGACATTGTCGTAGACATTGTCGTAGGGGGAAAAATGTCGCCGGTTTTTGGACGATCTGCTGCGACTTTGACAGTCGCTGGCAGTCGCCTTAAAAATCGCCGAAGTGGATCAGGTCCATAATAGTAACAGTGCATGTTTCTTTATTCCCAGTCTTTTTTTGTAACAATCCTGGCCCACTGATATTACTGTTACACCTGAATTAGAGGTCTTAAGACACATTCTAAGATGTGAGCATGGAATCTATTATTGAAATTCAGTACAGTTATACTTTCCCAAAGCCTTCCCAACATTCTTACCTCAGCCAACACATCTTTTAAAAAACTATCAGATTACTTGGTATCTTTTGACCAAGGTATTTTGTTATTTCTAGGTGATTTGCTATGTTTACCTGAGTCATTGTTCCTGGCATACAAAACCCTCCTGGGACTCCAAGGCAATTAGTTAAGCAATCATTTTCTGTGTGTCAGGATTTCTAGGGTTGGAGGTATTTCTCTAATATCTTCACGTCATTAATGTTATTTTGATAAAATTGTATCATTGACCAACATCTTTCAAAGTTCATGTATTTTGGGTGCGTTACCACTTTTCCAAATTTTCCAAATTTTTATGTTTTCAGAAATAGAATTCATCTTAATGATGAACCTCTTTTGCATATTCCTTTAACTTCTTGAAGCTGTTATTTAGTGATGTCTTGAAATTAGGATTGCCCTATCCTTACATACTCATGAAGGCAATGTGTAGCAAGTTACAAAACTTAAAACTAAGTTCCAATCATAATTTTACTAATTCATTGTTTATTAGTTTAGTTTTGTTTAGTTTAAAGATACAGCGCGGAAACAGGCCCTTCAGCCCACCAAGTCCGCACCGACCAGCGATCCCAGCACATTAACACTATCCTACACACACTAGGGACAATTTACAATTTACACTAATACCAAGTCAATTAACCTACAAACCTATAAGTCTTTGGAGTGTGGGAGGAAACCCACACGGTCATGGGGAGAACGTACAAACTCCGTAAACACAGCATCCTTAATCAGAATCTGCTTTAGTTAAACATTTTGTTCAAGATGGCCGTGCCGTTGTGTTTGGCTGCCTGCCACTGTATGTTTCTTTTTTTTTTTCCTAATCAGATGTACAGCACTTTGGTCAACGTGGGTTGTTTTTAAATGTGCTATACAAATAAAATTGACTTGACTTGACTTGAGAATCGAACCCGGGTCTCCAGTGCTGCAAGCACTGTAAGGCAGCAACTTTACCGCTGAGCCACCGTGCCGCCCTTTTTTGTATTTGTAACATTGTATACTGTCTAAGGTCTCCCCTCAGCCTACGATGCTTGCTTTTGTAAAATTTCAATAATATTATCTCAATGATAGTGACACACATGAGTGAAATTAACTGCAGTAAATTTCAGGTTGTACCTTGGACAATAATAGACCAGTTACAGCCCAAATGACCTAAAGAAGCACACATAGGAAGATGCCAGTGTATATGTTGAAACAAAGTCCAGGTGCTTCAACACCACCATTTAAAATTCATGTTTAGTTTAGAATCCACTTTATAAAAGCCATATGTATGTTCATTTCTACAATTTGCCTACTAATTCAACAGTACACTCTCCATAGATACTCAATAATTCTTTCACAGTATCTTCACAACAGAACTTCCTGATTTTCTTGATAATTAAACTTTAACACTTCCAATGCAAGTAATTAAAATGGCAAAAGTATAGTTGACAAAAGATAGCTGAAACTTAGGAATTTTCTATGAACATGTAAGAACCATGGTTACAGCATCAGTTTTTCTATTCTTCAATATTCAATTCAAAATGAAGTAAACACACTTTAAAGTAAAGCAATTCGATTGTTTAAGTACTTAGAGACAAATGCATTGGCCAAAATATCTCTGTACTAGATGAAAACTAGTTCAGACTGCTAGGTTTCAGTTTACCTGTTTTAAAGCTCACTAATGCTAAGAGACAGTTTAATGATGCATTTGACTAAACAGTTTGATTGCATTATAGTTGTCAAAGCGGGTTCTGATTTATCAGTTGTGTATAATTTAGCAGACATATTGAAAGTGGGAAATGCCAATGATTTGGAGCATAGTAAGTCAATGAGCTTTAAGCAGTATTCCAGCAGAGTTCTCTCTGAGAAAAAAAGTTAAGTTCTGTGAACTTTAACCTGAAGGTCAATGCTTCAGTAAGAAAGTGTTTGATCTCTAATCTGAAATGTACTATATGCAGCATGTCTTTGAAGATGAAAAATAACTGCGTAGCATTATTAACTCAATGAGCATTCCCTCTAAACCTGATCCCCCTTTACTAAAGAAGAGTTTTCTGTAGTTCCAGTATAATGATGTTGATAATGCCAATGTGCGTGCCATTAACTCATACACTGAATTTGAAATATATAAATGGTGTGATCCCAATTTAGAACATTCCAGGCACATTGGCATCAGATGTGGCAAATGCAGTCTTCCAAGATGTTTGAGCATAAGAAAAATGTGAGAAATTAATTCATTCCCACTTGACCCCCATAATGTGTTTTGTCAATTTTTCACGTGAATTATATATGGCTCATTAATAAATCAAAACCAGAAGTGCATCAGATTTTACAAACAATTGTCAACCAAAGGTCCAAGGGATGTTCTAAGGGCAGTCTTATTTATACATTTCATTTGTTCTCTCAATTAGTTTCAGTACAGATTTACAAATGGTTCATTTTAACTATACATTATTCTATGGTGGAATAATATAGGAAAATTCTGAAGGGTTCAAATAACAGAAGACATATGTGTAAAAAGCAACAACTTAATTGTAAGAAGAGTACAGTACAATGTTATTTCACAGATTAACCAGAGAAAACTTTGAGGCAAGCAATATCAGTGGATTTACAGATGCTCAATTGGACTCCTTTTACTTGTGGATGATTCTGTAAAGGAATTGACAAAGTATCAGCTACCTGTTTTACATCTTTACTGACTTTTATTTCTAGCAACTCCAAAGTAAAATACAAATGGGGAGTGAAGGAAAATGACCAATTAATTCACTTCTTTCACATCATCACACAAAGTCTAAATCTACCACAATGTATTTCCTGGAAGGAAGCAGTTAAACGATAGGCAGTGTGCTATTAACTACGGACGGATAACTTCTTATTGGGCCGGAAATAATTGCTGTGCCTAAAAATGCCTATAGATTAAAAATAATCCATTATGACATAGACATTTCAATTAAAATTGATTCTGAGCAAATCTAGTTGCTAACTTGAAAGAAATTCTGTTAACAATATTTTGAATGTTGCAGGCATATTTTTGTTTCCCTCTTTTCCAAGGCTTCCCATTTAAAACATATTGGCAACTTTCTGGATTCAGTATTGTTTTGTAACTCATCATGTATTTATTTTACTGTTTGCTTCTTTATTTTCTTCTACTTTATTTTTCTATTTTCGGGGACAATAGTAAAGAAGATTATTCAGTTAATAGATTCTTTGCCAGTCCTCTAAAAGAATTAATCTAGAAATGGGTCTGCAGATCTTTTCTGCCATATAAATGTCTCCCTAATGTTGTTTTAAGAACAAACCAAATTAACGTTTGACCAGGTAGGCGTGAGGACTCCTTCTCATTGAAAAAGGCACAGAGGCGAAGGGGACGGAAGAAAAGCTCTTCATCGTGTGAACACGTTGAGGTGGGGATGGAGGGGAACAAAAGTGAGGCCTCTGCTGAGTCTGAAGAAGACCCGAAACGTCACCCATTCCTCCATTCCAGAGATGCTGCCTGTCCCGCTGAGTTACTCCAGCATGAGGTTTGACCGCATCTTCATCAAACTACCTAAGTGGATGTCCGTGACCTTGATCGCATTGTTACCACCACATACAGTCCTGGGGGGAAAAAAAACTCCCTTCTTCACATTGGTACATCCTCCCTCACTTTTTGTGGCACAGGCACCAGACTAAATGGGATAGACACAGAACTAGTCTGAAGAAGGATCCTGATCGAAACACTGTCTGTTCAATACTTCCACTAACCTTGCCTGACCCACTGAGTTCCTCCAGCACTTTTTTTTGCTCAAGATTCCAGCTTCTGGGTCTGTTTCCTGGGTCTAAAGACTCAGAACAGATCGGCCAGCTCAAAACTGGACATCCATGATGTGCTAGGGACCAGCAGCAGCAGCAGAAATATAATCACCACTATTACAATCAAGCCAGGGATTGACCAGGGTTCAGAGGGGAGTGGAGAAGGGCATTGTAGAATCGAACACAAGGCTCACAGAAAATTGCAGTACCAAGCTGATGAAGTAGCATCACATATGTGCTGAAGAGTGGAAAATATTAGAATAACAGAATTAAGCAACCCTAAATGCAGTGCAGTCCCACCAGGTCTAGTGGTGGACAATTAAACAGTTAAAGGAAGGGGAAGGCTCTAAGAATATTCCCAACAGCCATGGTGGGGCCGAGCAAGTAAATACTAAAGGCAAGGCTGTAGATTTCGTAGCTACATTCTAAATGAGGAAGTCAAAACCCTCAGCATCATAAGAAATATCTGTCATTGTTGTTTGAAGAATCATAGATGGGTAGAGATAGATACTTCTGTTTGAAGCACAATGTTACACTACTGCAATCTCATTTTTCTTTCACAGAGGCTTTATGAGATTGTGGCTGTCAACCAGGCTGTAACTGAATACATTGATATGCCACATGGGCTGCGTTGTTAGAGATTTGGCTGGGATTTCAAATGAGTACATTTACTCGGTTTGCTCGGTTTATTTCTTGATCAATTGAGACAATGACCATTTGCAGCTGCTGCCTAAATGTTCCGTTGAATCAAGAGAAGATTATTAAGTGCCCTGAAGAGTTCATTGTGAAACACTAGTACTTTATGTTCAATTGTAAATATCCATTAGTGTATTTGACTCCAACTGTTCTAAAGTGGGCCATTTGTTATGCACCTGTAAGATTTGTAAACTGGAATTCCTGCTTGCATATAAGTATTCAGCTTCTAAGATTAATTCAAAATGCAACAGATGTTCGACTAGAAATGTGAAGACAGAGTAAACATAACATGCATATTTTTACGAGGCTGGATGACAATAATAAAGAGACTGATTTTGGGTTCCAAGATGGCCCCCAATGGAATGTCTAGTTGAGAGATGAAGTAGTTTATGGGAGAAAATAGCCTGTGCCCATTTTAGGCTGTAACCTCTGGAAGTCAATTATAGTTGCAGTGTATCCGTAGTGAACAATGGAAGTAATCGATTGGAGCACCTCAATTGAAAATTATTTATATGGTACAATAGCAGCTTAAAGAGCTGCAAGTATGTGACATGAATGCATAGGATGGGTGTTATGAGCTTATGTAAACATTAGCGGTAACAGTGCAGCAACTAGTAGACCTGCTGCCTCACAGCGTCAGAGACCCAGGTTCAATCTTAACCCCAAGTGCTGTCTGTGTGGAGATTGCTTGTGACCACTTGGTTTTCCTCCGGAGGCTCAGTTTCTTCTCACATCCCAAGGAGGTACAGGTTTGTAGGCTGATTGGACTCCACAGATTGCCCCTAGAGTGTAGGGAGTGGATGCAAAAGTGGGATAACATAAAACTAGTGTGAACAGGTGATCAATAGTCAGCATGGACTCAGTGGGGTGAAGAGCAAGTTTATATGCTGCATCTTTCAATCAATCAAACCCAGTCTCAAGTACCTTCGGAATTGTATTCCCATTTGGGAAGCCTGCTGCAGGCCTTTGGTATCTGAGAGTCAAGACCGTATGGCTCTTTACCCTCAACTTTGCCAGCTTCCTGCAGTTCGTTCTGGTCAGCCAGTCATGGAGTCAGACTGCACAGAAATTAGTTCACATTAACCATCAACTGCACGTTTACTCATCCCATTTTACTCTCCCATCAATTGCCCCCAGACTCTATACCCTTGGAACAATTTACGATACCCAATTAACCTAACAACCCACAACATTTAGAAGTGGGAGGAAACCAGAGAACGTAGTGATGTAGTCACAGAAAAAGTGTGCAAACTGCACACAGGCAGCAACTGAGGTCAGGATTGATCTGGAGCTGGGAGGCAGCAGCTTATCGTTGTGCCACCCACTGTTGTGATTGTTCACGCTGGTTCTTCTGTTCCATGCTCCATTTGACAGACAATGACTGAGCTTATCTGATGGCCAAATATTGCAGAGATTCCATCTGTTTAATACTATAGAGCACCAGCAGTTTGCGAAACTATATATTTAACAGCCTTGATGTGATCTCCACTCAGCTCCCAGGATTGACATGGCTTTCATTATAAAAAGGATCTGCTGGTGTGCTTGGAGCTCTGAGCAGTGAACAGCCATTTGAGCCAACAATTGCCCTTGTCTGCCAAAACCCGTTCTTCTAATGCGCATGGCACTTTGAAAGATGAGAGACAGCTGTGCTGGGAGAGGCCAGCATGCTTGGAATAAGGGGGGGGGGGGGGGGAAGGGGGGATGGGAGAGAGAAGAAAACTGGAAAAAAGTTCCCTTACCTTTGCCACTGATAAAAGATAGTCCTTCTGTGTTGAACAGTTAGTGTCATTTCTCAGACCAGTATTGTTGAAAATCTTGCCAGCAATGGAATTTGGGCACAACTGCACTGTTGATTACATTTGGTTGAGTTTCATCCTGGAAGAAATATTCGCAAACACGAACATCTTGCCAGGAAATGAACAGAGGGTTATAGTGACTGGCACTAAGATTAAAAAATGGATAAAATTGCTTAACTGAGCATTAACTTATCTTTTAACTTCAAAACATAATTATTTTGCCATTGTGCAGATATATTTCTATTCCTTAATCTAATTACTCTGTTTTTTCATGTAAACTTTTGTTTACAAATATTTAGTCACTTTTAAAAGCTTTATCGATCCTGTTTCCACCATTATTTCCGGTAGAATGTTCCAACCACTTGCATTCGCTGCAATGTTCTTCATCCCCTCTCTCTTTCACTGTGGATTGAGTTGAGGAATTGTAAAGGTAAGAAGACACTAATTGGTGTTATCTACAGACCCCCAAATAGTAGCCCAGATGTAGGGTGTAAGTTGCAGCAGGAGTTAAAACTGGCATGTAACAAAGGTAATGCCACTGTGGTGATGAGGGATTTCAATATGCAGGTAGACTGGGAAAATCAGGTTGGTTCTGGACCCCAAGAAAGAGAGTTTGTAGAGTGCCTCTGAGGTGGATTCTTAGAGCAGCTTGTAATGGAGCCTACCAGAGAAAATGCAATTCTGGATTTAATGTTGTCCAATGAACCAGATTTGATAAGAGAACTTGAGGTAAAGGAACCACTTGGAGGTAGTGATGATAATATGATTAGTTTTAATCTGCAATTTGAGAAGGAGAAGGTTAAATCGGAAGTGTCAGTGTTGAAGTTAAACAAAGGGGACTTTGAAGGCATGAGAGAGGAGCTGGCCAAGGTCGACTGGAAAGGGATCCTAGCAGGATTGACGATGGAACAGCAATGGCAGGAATTTCTGGGCATAATCCGGAAGACACAGGATCAGTTCATTCCAAAGAGGAAGAAAGATTCTAAGGGGAGTAGGAGGCAACCGTGGCTGACAAGGGAAGTTAGGGATGGAATAAAACTAAAAGTAAAGATGTATAACACAGCAAAGAGTACCGGGAAGCCAGAGGTTTGGGAAACTTTCAAAGGACACCAGAAGGTAACAAAACGGGCAATACAGGCTGAAAAGATAAAGTACGAGGGGAAGCTGGCCAAGAATATAAAGAAGATCAGTAAAAGCTTTTTTAGATATGTTAAGAGAAAAAGAGTAGCAAAGTCAAATGTGGGTCCCTTGAAAACAGACATGGGTGAAATTATTATGGGTAACAAGGAAATGACAGAAGAGTTGAACAGGTACTTCGGATCTGTCTTCACTGAGGAAGACACAACCTTCCAGATGTACTAGAGGATAGAGGATCTAGGGGGGTAGAGGAACTGAAAGAAATTTGCATTAGGCAAGAAATAGTATCGGATAGATTAATGGGACTGAAGGATGATAAATCCCCTGGGCCTGATGGTCTGCATTCCCAGGGTCCTCGGGGAGGTGGCTCTAGAAATAGTGGACGCATTGGTGATCATTTTACAATGTTCAATAGATTCAGGATCAGTTCCTGTGGATTGGAGGATAGCTAATGTTATCCCACTTTTCAAGAAAGAAGCGCGAGAGAAAACGGGGAATTACAGACCAGTTAGCCTGACTTCGGTGGTGGGAAAGATGCTGGAGTCAATTATTAAAGAAGTAATAACGGTGCATTTGGATCGCAGTAAAAGGATATGTCCAAGTCAGCATGGATTTATGAAAGGGAAATCATGCTTGACTAATCTTCTGGAATTTTTTGAGGATGTGACAAGTCTAATGGATGAAGGGGAGCCAGTGGATGTAGTGTATCTAGACTTTCAGAAAGCTTTTGATAAGGTCCCACATGGGAGATTGGTGAGTAAAATTAGAGCACATGGTATTGGGGGTAGGGTGTTGACATGGATAGAAAATTGGTTGGCAGACAGGAAGCAAAGAGTAGGAGTAAACGGGTCCTTTTCAGAATGGCAGGCAGTGGCGAGTGGAGTGCCGCAAGGCTCGGTGTTGGGGCCGCAACTGTTTACCATATATATTAATGATTTGGAAGAGGGAATTAGAAGCAACACTAGCAAGATTACGGATGACACAAAGCTGGGTGGCAGTGTAAACTGTGAAGTGGATGTTAGGAGGTTGCAGGGTGACCTGGACAGGTTGAGTGAGTGGGCAGATGCGTGGCAGATGCAGTATAATATAGATAAATGTGAGATTATCCACTTTGGCGGCAAAAACAAGGAGGCAGATTATTATCTCAAGGGTGCCAGGTTAAGTAAGGGGGAGGTACAGCAAGATCTGGGTGTCCTTGTGAGAAGGAACTTTTTCACCCAGAGAGTTGTGAATTTGTGGAATTCTCTGCCATAGAGGGCAGTGGAGGCCAAATCACTGGATGAATTTAAGAGAGAGTTAGATAGAGCTGTGGAATCAAGGGATATGGGGAGAAGTTGGGCACAGGTTACTGATTGTGGATGATCAGCCATGATCACAATGAATGGCGGTGCTGGCTCGAAGGGCCGAATAGCCTCCTCCTGCACCTATTTTCTATGTTTCTATGTTTCTTTTTTTACAGTGGTTGACTAAGCAATAGTATCTATTCCGTGTTTAATTTGGTAGCATTCACACCACTGTGTCAGTAAATTGTAATTTCAGACCTTTCCCCATAGCGGCGACTTTAAAAGAATTTAGGCCATCAATCTAGTGAACTATTGCAGGAGGAGTGTCAGTTTTCAGAAAATTAAGGCTCAGGTGTAATGCTTCCCTGCTGCCCATGGTGTACTGACCAATATTTGCCCCTAGAACAAAATTGTTAAAAAATATGATCTGATCTGATCTGATCATTATCATGTTATTGTTCTGGAAGCTTAATAGCCACTGTATTTCCCACTGTGTAACAGTGAGTACACTTTATTGGCTGTAAGCATTTGTGGATGTGCAGAGCTGGACATGAAAGATGGTGTATGATTCTGGACCTTTTTGTGTATGAAATGAGGAATTAAAATATAGCCAGCATTCATTTTTTATTAAATGCACCTCTGAGTACAATTAGCTATGTGTATGTTTACACAAAATATATGAAACTCCTAAATATATGTACACTTTAAAATTACAGGAATGTATTTAACTTTTAAAGCCTTTTGTGAATACATGGTCCTTTCAACTTTTCATCTTTTCTGAATAAATGGAAACCCCTTGGGCTTTGAAGTCATTGATTTCCTTTGGTATTTTATCTAAGTTAGACATTCAAGGATACCATTGGGACTTTGGCTGCTTTTTCTGATCTCCAGTCTTTCCAACCGAAATGTCAGAAGATCGATTGTGGCACCTTGATTGCTGCCTGACAGAATTATACAGAAAACTAGGAATACAACCTCCAACCCTGTGGTGTGCAAGCTCTTGTGTAGTTCCAGTCAATATGTTAACATTCTTTGAAAGAACCAATTCATAGCTTTTATGATCTATGCACTATCCAGGTTTTGATTCTTATCTCTGTTCCATTAAGTACACGCTCATTAGCATCTGGCTCCTGTGCACACTTGGTGTGGACTGAGTCAGAGATTCCACCCATTGTGTCCAATCATGCAAGGTACGCATGTTTGTCGGAGCCAGTGTCAGTGTCTGCTTCCTATCTAACAGAGGCAATCCATCACTTCCAGGGAATGAAATTCAATTACCCCATTGCAGTGCCAAAAAATATTCCACCCATTGTTAAAGGAGACCGCAACTTCAAAACTTTTTGTAGTGCAAAATATGATCATTTATCTTGAGGAAGAAAATACCACTGGTAAGTGAAAGAAAATAACTGCAGATGCTGGTACAAATCGATTTATTCACAAAATGCTGGAGTAACTCAGCAGGTCAGGCAGCATCTCGGGAGAGAAGGAATGGGTGACGTTTCGGGTCGAGACCCTTCTTCAGACTGATGTCGGGGGTGGGACAAAGGAAGGATATAGGTGGAGACAGGAAGATAGAGGGAGATCTGGGAAGGAGGAGGGGAAGGGAGGGACAGAGGAGCTATCTGAAGCTACAGCTATCCTCTGTCCCTCCCTTCCCCTCCTCCTTCCCAGATCTCCCTCTATCTTCCTGTCTCCACCTATATCCTTCCTTTGTCCCACCCCCGACATCAGTCTGAAGAAGGGTCTCGACCCGAAACGTCACCCATTCCTTCTCTCCCGAGATGCTGCCTGACCTGCTGAGTTACTCCAGCATTTTGTGAATAAACCACTGGTAAGTGAAATGAGACAAAATATCATCATTAATTCAATTAGCAGAAGTGAGCGGTTCTTATATTATATTTTATATAATAATAATAATAATCCATTTATTTTATATAGCACCTTATCACATGCTCAAAGCGCTTTACAAAAACAATTAACATAGAAACAAACAGACAAACTATCCTGACGGAAAAGCGGCGAATACTCAACGCCAGCGTCCTCTCACGTCAGGGTCCGGCAGTAGACATTAAAAAGCACAAGACACACAGATATAATTTTTTACACAAAACAGCCATCACAGTGATTGCTCTAGGCATACCCTCACTGTGATGGAAGGCAAAGTCTTATCTCCTCCTCATTCTTCTCCCGTGGTGCCACGAGGTGATCGAGGCTCCCAACTTTTTTGAAGCCCCCACCGGGCGATGGAAAGTCCCAGGGCCGAGCCGAGCCGAGCAGGCCGATGAAAGTCCTGAGCCCCCACCGGGCGATGTAAAGTGCTGCGGCCGAGCCACGCAGGGCGATGAAGGGCCTGCGGGCGGGTCGATCGTACCTCGCGCTTCGGGGCGGTCGAAGCTGCTACGGCTGGAGCTCCCAAAAGCCGGTCGCCAGCCAGGGACCTGCGAGCTCCCGATGTTGCAGTCTGCAGGGCCCACGGCCGAAGCCTCCGAGATGGTAAGTCCAGGCCCTGCGACCGGAGTCTTTGAGGTCGATCCCAGCTGGAGGCCGCCGACTCCACGATGTTAGGCCGTAGCGCGAACGGAGATACGACACGGTAAAGGTCGCATCTCCGTTGAGGAGGAGATTTGAAAAAAAGGTTTCCCCCAACCCCCCCGCCACCCCCCTACATACACAGAATTAAAAATAAAACAAAACGTACATTTAACAACGACAATGACAAAAAAACAACAACAAAAAACGGAGAGACTGCCGGTGAGCCGCAGCTGCAGAACACAGCCACGCCCCTATGATATGATATGAACCATATCATCTCCTTCGAATCTGCAGCAATGTCACAAAAGATCTGTTGGCATTTTAAATAATAATGGATTGCAGTACCTGACATTACAATTGCACTTTAATCTTCTAATCGGTTGAAATCACTCTCAATGTATTTGACACTAATTGAATCATTAGAATTGAACGCTGCTTTATTTTTACTTTGCAAATTGTCATTGCCTGTAAACCATATATTGATAGTGTTCAAAATTTACATACCTCATACTGTGCAGCATTAATAGAGCTTTATCTCTGAGAATCTGTAGCTCTTCAAGCTACTCTAGCAATAGCTAGTCTTCTCAATTTTCATACTGTAAGAACCCTGACATTTGGCAATAAATTATTTGGTCAATACATCAAAGGTATCTCCGATTACATCACAACTTTTGTGAAAACACAGCAAGACAGATGACTAAGATTAATGATATTTGGGTTAAAGAAGGAGTCACTTTAATAGATATAAATCCCTCACTGATGGCTCATGCTCCCCACTGGGCCTGCCTCCTCATTGCAAACAAGATTCAACTGGTTTACTCTGATGGAAAATTAACTATGATTTATTCATTTTGTTTATTTGCATCATTCCATTTGAAAAGATATTGTAAGACAGAGCACAGGACACCAGTACATATCCATTTGCTAAAGGATTAAGGAAGTGAAAGCAGAAAACTTGCACTGTTATGGAGTTTCACCAGATAAATATTTCTAAGTGTTTAATTTATTCACTCCATAATGTCACTGTAAGTCTATGTCCAATATTTGACACTGGATATGTAAAACAGTGACAGCTTCCATTTATATTGCCTTTCACCGCAACAAAAATGACCAAAAATGCTTTACAGAGGCATTATCAAACTAAAATTAATGGCAAGCCACATGAAGAGATATTAGGGCACAGGATCAAACGCTTGGACAAAGCAGTAGCTTATAAGATGGAGCTTAGAGTCATAGAGTCCTACAGCACAGAAAGAGGCCCTTCGGCCCATCGTGTCCGCGCCGCCCGTTACCAAACACAGTCTAATTTTAATCCCATTTTCCCGCATTTGGACCGTAGCCCTGAATGTTGTAGCATTTCAAGTGCCCATCCAAATGCCTCTTAAACGTTGTGAGTGTTCCCGCCTCCACCACCACCCCAGGCAGTGAGTTGCAGACTCCAACCACCCTCTGGGTGAAAAAGTTCTTTCTCACATCCCCCCGAAACCTCCCTCCCCTTACCCTGTATCTATGTCCCCTCGTTGTTGAACCTTCCACCAGTGGAAGAAGTTCCCCGCCATCTACCTTATCTATGCCCCTCATGATCTTGTACACCTCGATCATGTCCCCTCTCAGCCTTCTCTGCTCCAGGGAAAACAACCCCAGTCTGCTCAGTCTCTCCTCATAGCCGAGGCCCTTCATCCCTGGCAACATCCTGGTGAATCTCCTCTGCACCCTCTCCAAAGCTATCACATCCTTTCTATAATGTGGTGACCAGAACTGTACACAATACTCCAGCTGTGGCCTCACCAGTGTTCTGTACAATTCCATCATTACCCCCCTACTTTTATATTCGATGCCCCGGCTAATGAAGGCCAGTAACCCATATGCCTTTTTGACCACCCTGTCCACCTGTCCTGCTGCCTTCAAGGACTTGTGTACCTGTACTCCAAGGTCCCTCTGTACCCCTGTCTTCCCTAGGGTCCTTCCATTCATGGTGTACTCCCTCTCCAAGTTATTTCTGCCAAAGTGCATCACCTCGCACTTTTCAGGATTAAATTCCATCTGCCACTGCTCCGCCCATCTGACCATCTCATCTATATCTTCCTGCAGCTTGCAGATCCCTTCCTCGCTATTCACCACCCCCCCTACCTTTGTGTCATCTGCAAACTTGCTGATCATGCCCTGTACGTTAACATCCAGATCATTTATGTAGATTACAAACAGTAAGGGACCCAACACCGATCCCTGCGGCACCCCACTGGACACCGGCCTCCAGTCACAGAAGCACCCTTCTACCATCACCCTCTGCCTTCTGTCACTAAGCCAGTTTTTTATCCATTTTGCCAAGGTGCCCTGGATCCCATGGGCTCTTACCTTCTTGACTAGTCTCCTGTGTGGGACCTTGTCAAAAGCCTTACTGAAATCCATGTATACCACATCCACTGCACTACCCCCATCTACCTCCTTGGTCACCCCTTCAAAAAATTCAATCAAGTTAGTCAGACACGACCTTCCCTTAACAAAGCCATGTTGACTATCCTTAATTAACCCTCGATCCTCCAAGTGAAGACTGATTCTGTCCCTCAGAATCTTTTCTAGCAGCTTCCCCACCACCGATGTCAGACTCACCGGCCTGTAGTTCCCAGGTTTATCCCTACTGCCCTTTTTAAATAATGGCACCACATTAGCTATCCTCCAGTCCTCCGGTACATCCCCTGTTGCAAGAGAGGCTCTGAAAATCTGTGCCAGAGCCCCCGCAATCTCCTCCCTTGCCTCTCTCAGCATCCTGGGATACATCTCGTCAGGGCCCGGAGACTTATCCACTTTTAAGCCTGCCAGAGCCTCCAGCACCGCCTCCCTGTCAATAGCAATATGCTCAAGAACATCACAACCCTCCTGCTCCATTTCTAAGTCCGCATCGCCCTCCTCCCTCGTAAAAACAGATGCAAAAAAATCATTTAAAACATCTCCTACATCCTCTGGCTCCACACACAGCTTTCCACTATGGTCCCTGATGGGCCCCACTCTTTCCCTCGTTATCCTCTTACCCTTGATATACTTATAGAACACTTTGGGATTTTCTTTTATTTTGCCCGCTAGTGCTATCTCATGGCCCCTTTTTGCTCTCCTAATTTCTTTTTTAAGAACCGCCCTACACCTTCTGTATTCCTCTAATGATGTCTGTGCCTTAAGTTCTTTATGCCTTCCAAAAGCCCCCTTTTTTTTAATCAATCCTACTATATCGTTCGACATCCAAGGTTCTTTGGACTTGTTCGTTCCACCCTTAAACTTTAGGGGAACATGCTTCCTCTGTACTTTTTCAATTTAATGGATGAAGGAGAGGAAAAGAGGTTTACGTAGTAAATTCAAACTACTAGGAAACTGGCAAGTAAAGGCACTGCAGCCAACAAAACTGTGATACAATTTAAAAAATATGATTATCACACATATGCAACATTGATTTAATCACGGAAATTAATGTCAAAAAGCCAATACCAGTTTCAAATTTTTGTTGCACTGTGCGACAACACATTGCTTAGGCAAAAGACAAACTTGAACAATGAGGCCTAGAAAGGTTGGGAATCTGTTCTTATTTCTATTCCAGGCACAGATTTGTGCACTACTCCTCCAGACGTCACTACCTGGTCATCATGCAGAAACCACAATTTAGGTGGCAGTGACTTCTGACAAAAACCCATGGGAAGAGAGCAAAGGGCAGATGGATAGAGAAACACGACCAACCTCATCTACTGTATCCGCTGTTCTAGGTGTGGATTCCCTTATATCGGCAAGACCAAACGCAGACTGGGCGATCGTTTCTGACACCTTTACTCAGTCCACCTTGGCCTATACGATCTCCCAGTTGCCAAACATTTTAACTCCATTTCCAGTTCCCACACTGACTTTTCTGTCCTGGACCTCCACCATTGTCAGAGTGAGGCCACACGCAAATTGGAGGAACAGCACCTCATATTTCACTTGGGCAGCATACAATCCAGTGGTATGAATAATGATTTCTTTAATTTCAAGTAACCCTGGCATTCCCTCTCTCCACCCTAGTCATCCTGCTAGTTTCACTGTCCATATCCCTTGATTGTCACCTTTTCCACAACCAACAATGGACCATTGTGGGCTGGTTCCTTGGACATCGGTGCCAGATTTGTTTTGAACCTTTTCATATGTCTAGTTTCCCTCTTCTCTGAGTCTTAATCTGAAGAAGAGTCTCGACCCAAAACATTCCCTATTCCTTTTCTCCAGAGATGCTGCCTGACCTTTTGAATTTCTCCTGCATTTTGTGTCTATCACGATTGTACAAAAATGACTGAGATCAGTTGAGGTAGGAAAGGACAGAATAAGAAAGCCAAAGGTGTTCTCATCGCCTTGCCAAAAAGCAATAATATTTTTAAATGTATATATCTCATCTGATGCAGCTCCATGCTTTAGGTTAAAACCGTACATCTGCTGATGCAGCTTTATAGGACTTTAGTTAGGTTGCATTTGGAATATTGTGTGCAGTTCTGATCACCCCATTTCAGGAATGAAGGGGAGGCTTTGGAAAGCATGCAGATGAGGTTTACCAAAAGGATGGCTGGGCTAGAGGGTATTAGCTACTAGAAAAGGCAGGACAAACTTGAATTGTTTTCTGTGGAAGGCCGAAGGGTTGCTAGGAGACCTGATCATGAGAGGCATAAATAGGGTGGACAGTCAGAATATTTTTTCCAAGGATGAAAAATCAAATACTAGAGGACATTGCTTTAAGCTGAGAGGGGCAAAGTTTAAACAAGATGTGCAGGGCTCGTTTTTCTTTGACACAGATGAAAGTGCTACCGATGGTGGTGGTTGAAGCAGATAGATTAGGAACATTTAATAGACTTTTAATGGAGTGATATACATTATGTGCAGGTAGATATGTGATGGTCATGGCCTAATGTTTGGCACAAACATTATGCGCTAAAGGGCCTGTTGTTGAGCTGAATTGTTCTATGTAAAATAGCAAATTAGATTTGAAATAGCAATCATCACCACCTCCCACTATAGGAATCCTCCAAAAGTGACAAACAAAGATTAATAAAGTGGAAAGAAACACAGGCAAAGAGAAGCCACTATGTTATTCTTGAACTGTACTGAAGGATGTAAAATGGCATTTAGAATCTCAGCAATAAATACAGGTTTTGTGACTTCATTGAAATTTGTATGGCTGTTGTATAATTAGGCACACTGAGCAAAGGCTGGCAAATGAACATTGGCTGGATATTGCCTGCACAATACTTCTTAAGTAGAACATAGAAACATAGAAAATAGGTACAGGAGTAGGTCGTTCGGCCCTTCGAGCCAGCTGAATCTGGCTGATCACCCAGAATCAGTACCCTGTTCCTACTTTCTCCCCATATCCCTTTCATTCTCTCTAAGGGAAAATGTCCCATCTTTTTGGTTACCAAGAAGTAAACGATTAGAAATTAAGATAGGCATTCTGGACGTTTGAGGTTAAATGTATGGAAAACCATCATCATTTTAATCTAAAAAGCAAATGAAAATGCAGATGTTAAAAATCTGAAGTAAAATCAATATGTCAACAGAGAGACAAGCTTGAACTAATCTTTCAGATTGATGAAAGAGAGTGTTTCAAGAATCTTTTGATTATTTCCAGAATTTTCAGTTATATTGTATTGAGATATTGTGTCATAAAATGCAATTTTTATTACATTTTTATATTGTTTTCTGTGCATATTTATTGATATGAGTATGCCATTACTCTGCCGAAGGTTTTAGAATATTAGGATTTACATGCTCATTTTTGCTTTAGGTTTTTGGATGGGGTTTAAAAGTGATCTATTGTCATGATTCAATCATCGTAACATAAGAGGACTTAAATATTTAAATGCGGAAGGCAAATGTGATCTGAAGGGTGTTAATATACTCTGAATAACCTGAAGAGGGAAAAGCTCATACTGCTATTTAGTATGAACAGACTGTGGCATAACAGAAACCATAATTTGAGACAATCAGAGAGGAGTCAGGAGAGAGTATGATTGAAAAAGAGAATGATTGCAGCTTTAATGGGAGACTATATATCAGTAGTTGGTTAGTGGGGTAGATGTCTAATGATTTGTAGAATTATTTTGAAGCAGAGTGCAGAGAATGAATGCAAGTTCGACGAGTACTGAAATAGCCAAAACTATAAACCAATTACTTGAGAGTCAGAGCTTAACAAAATATCCATGCACATGTGAGGATACTACAAGAAGGACTTTCAGCCAACGGTCTCTACATGTGTTGGTCTCTTAATTTTTAATATATAATTTGATGAAAGGAAATTAGAGATCATTTGGAACTAATACATTGAACTGACCTAACCTACTTCATAATCATTGTACAATGATATCCCCCTCTGTGACCATCAGTTCTCTGACCACTGAGCAAACTGGAGGTAGTGGTGGACAAATAACCATTGAACACTTGCAACCGTGAAAAGGCTTCTGGTGCAAAGGTTAAGCAAAGCATGAACAGGTGTTTCTGTTGTGCTTTCGGGAATAATTGAAATCACGTAACAAGCATTTGCTGCGACCACCCACAGAAGAGCTGGCAACTAAACAACATGGAATGGCAAATTATAACATCATTCCCACGTATTAATGAATCAAAGTTAAATTCACCAAACAAAATTGAAGTAGGATTAACACAAATGAAATTTTAAAAATAGCCATTTAACAAAGTAATTGTGGATACATTACATTGATTCTGATCTGAAGAATGTTACACCCATGATGGTTAATCTTAAATAATAAATAGTCGGCAAAGTCCACTGATAGGATTATTACATGTTGATTTAAAATATAATGCAGAATTATTAATATTACAGAATACAATCAGTAGAGGGTATATATTAATATCAAATGGAATCATTTGAACAGATTATTTATGCAAATTTACACACATTTATTACTGAAATATAAATTTGATGTCCAATGTTGCAAGAGCAAAATTTCTCAAAAGCATGAGCAGCCTGCTGCTTACAGATATATTTCATAGCAAGGCCCAGGTCTTCTCAAGGACACATTCCTTCGCCCCCTGCCACCCACCGCATGTCTAAGCATTTATGTCCACATCCTGCTCTCCCTGGAACGCCACATTCTCCTCTTAGAAGTCAAGGAGGTGGGGGTCCATTCCCTCTAAAGTCTGGATTGTGCACACTTAATATGTATTGAATTAATTTAATTTAATTCAACCACTATGTTATAAGTCTGTAACAAACTAAAGGAAGTCATTGGATTTCAAAAGATTACTTCAGACAGTAACACATTCATCTATTATTAATAATAACTAGTAATGTATAAATTAGGAGCAAACTATGATTATAATTATATAATTAGCTTTATAATTTTAAATGTAGACAGGTTAATTTGCAGAATTACACATGCCAGAGAACATTGGACCATGGATGGTTGGCTATATCCCAGATCTCCAATCTGATCTGGAGGAGATGGTGGTGGGATTTCCCCTTGAAACCCCAACAACAACAAATAAATAATGGCATCTGCCCAAGTCAGGTTAACAAGTGAATTGGACAATGATGTTTTCCTTCTGACATTGTTGCAATTGATCTCTGCAGTGAGAGAGATTTGGACCTGAAATGTGCTGTCGGAATAGTTTTGATGAGTTGTAGTATTGCAGGTACTGGTCAATGCAATGTGTTGGTAATAGAGAAATTTGCCATTAGACTATTTTGTCCAGGACAATAGCAGACTATAGCAGAAGTGTTGCCACACTGCACATATCCTAGTGTGAGGAATAGTTTCTCATATCCTTGTCCAATTATGATGGTACAGAATTCTATCACAGAACCTGCAGTTCTGGAGGTGATCCTTTCTTCCGAATATCCCTGTGCCAAGATATTCATTGTGTGTAGGTAAAGTATGTGTTTTTGCAACAATAACATATTGTACTTTATCTTTGAAATCCATTACATTAACTTTGTTGTCACTATTAAACTAAAATTGTTCTAACAATTCACTCAGTTCCAAAGGCCTTGCATATTAATTTCCTTCATGTGCCAATCTAAGTCCTTTTTGAATGGCCTGATTAACTCCTCTTCCACAAACTTTAAAGGCATTGAGATCCATATCCTAAAGCACACAGCCATGTAAGCTTTTTGGCAGTGCACGCTGGTGTTTTTTTGTCTGTTCAATAAGAAAAAAAAATGCTTTTATAATGGTATCCAGCTCTACTTGCCAGAAAGGCATTTCTAGTCACCGTGATGATGATACACCTGCTTCTGTCAAACTTCTGGTCAATGTACGCACAAGGAACTGCAGGTGCTGGTTTACAAACAAAAAAGACACTAAGTGATGGAGTAATTCAGTGGATCAGGCAGTATCTCTGGAGAAAATGGATAGGCAATGCTTTGGGTCAGGACCCTTCTTCAGACTGATGGTAATAAGGGGGAGAAAGCTAGAACAGAGAAACTTTTGGCAAAGATGATTCCCAGAATGTTTTTTGAGACACAATGAACTGCAGATACTGAAACAAAAGAGAAAAAGAGACTCCAGCACTTTGTGTATCATTGTTAGTGGACACATAATGAAGCTGCTGCTATTGAAGATTGGACAAAGCTATGCCCCATCTTGCTTTGGATTATCATTCTCTGGCACTCAAATGACCACAAACTTGTCAGCACATTGAGCATGACATCACAGTTAAACAAAGTAGCATTTCACTTTGTTGATACAGATTTTGAAAAGACATTTAATGAAGTACAACATGAAAATTGGGAGTGGTGTAGGGAGGAACTGCAGATGTTGGTTTAAACTGAAGACAGATACAAAAGGCTGGAGTAACTCAGTGGGTCAGACAGCATCTCTGGAGAAAAGGAATAGGTGATGTTTCGGGTCAAGCCATTCTTCAGACTGAGAGTCAGGGGAAAGGGGAACAAGAGATATGGATGGTACTTAGGAGAAATGAATAGAAGATATGCAAAAAGCATGAAAATCAAGGAAATGTTAGGCACGCAATAGGCCGTTGTTGGCTATGGGATAGGTGACAATGAGTATACAGACAGGAACTCAACAGGCCGACTGTTAAACCAGTATGATGACTAGGATGGGGGAGGGACAGAGAGAGAGTGAATGTTACTTGTAGTTAGAGAAAACAATGTTCATATCGCCTGTAACTGCCTGCTTGAGTTCCTTCCCACTTATTTTATATTCCTAAAAGGCCCTGACATATTTCATCTTCCTAAATCTTAGAAATGCTTTATTTTTATTTTTGACCATCATCTTTGGTCATCAAAGGGTCCTCCTTTACCTTGCCAACCTTGTCTCACTTCCTTACGGGATCGTGCCAGTGCTGAACTCTGATCAGCTGGTCTTTAAACAGCTCCCACATGTCAGACGTGGGTTTACCCAGTAACAACTGCTGCCAATTTACTCTCCCAAACTCCTGCCTATTAATGTCATAATCTGCCTTCCTCAAATTTAGTGCTTTCCTCTTCAGTCCTGGCTTAACTATCTAAAAAATTATGGAGTTGTAATCATTGTTCTCAAAATGCTCTGAGGGGTTGGGGTTCTTGCATATTGCAGAGCCAGGACATTCAATGGATGAACATTAGATTGTCTGGAGAGCTTGGGGAGGTGGATGGTGAACAGAAAGACTTTAAGAATTGGGAAGCAGAAGATCAGCTTGTTGGGGCATTGAGATAAAGGATATTGAGTGTGAGATCTATGGGGTTGGCTTTGTGAGGGAAGAGCACAAGAGGTAAGGCAAGACTATATCTTGCAAAGACCTTAATCCAACCTTGTTAGGTAGGAAGTGCTTCGATGCTTGATGTTTTTGCTTCATTCAGCACGCTGACGTTGGTTCTTCTATCTTCCCAGCTGATATTTAAGCTGCTTCGAAGACATAGTCGATGGAACTTTTCAAGTGTTTTCAGATGGCGTCGATATGTTGTCCAGGTTTCTGATGCATACAGGAGCGTTGGAATCACCACTGCTTTGTACACTAACATTTTGGGGTCTGTTCGGATGTCACGATTTTGAAAGACTCTTGTTCAAAGACGTCCAAAAGCTATTTCAGCACACTTAAGACAATGTTGGATCTTGGCATCAGGGTCGACATTGGAGGAGAGATGACTTCCAAGGTACGGAAATTGATCCACATTTTCCAGGGTTGTTTCACCAAGTTGAATTGACAGTTCTTTCTGATTTGTCCCAGTTGGTGACGATTGCTCTCTCACTGCTCCCCCTCTGTGATTCCTCCTGCCCTCCAACTCTACAACATCCTATCTTTGTCCCGCCCCCTCCCCTGACATCAGTCTGAAGGAAAGTCTCGACCCGAAACGTCACCCATTCCTTCTCCCCTGAGATGCTGCCTGACCCGCTGAGTTACTCCAGCATTTTGTGTCTACCTTCAATTTGAACCAGCATCTACAGTTATTTTCCTACAGAGTCAAAGGCCTTAGTGAGGTCGATGAATGCCATGTACAAAGGTTGAAGTTCTTCTTGAATTTTTAGTTGAATAACTTTGTATTTATGACTGTTGTGCAATTAAGTTTCTATGTGTATCAAGTTTAAAGTTTACAAATAATAAATACCCCTGTCTTGATGCCGATGAAGGTAGAACATTATCAGTCCCGGTCTGTTCACTTTTTCTCACAAGGATGAACGATTTGCGTTAGATATTAAACTGTGGTCTCCAAAGATAAGTCAGATAGGAAAAGGTCTACAATTGCCTACCAAAGCATTAACTTTGTGGGCCGAAGGGCCCGTTCCTGTGCTGTATTGTTCTATGTTCAGTCACTTCAGCAGAATGGATCAATCTGAGAACCTCTTATTTATGCAGCCATCACAAGATTGTTCATTGCATTGACTTACCAATGTGTCAAGGGAGTCTGGCATATGTTAGGTTGACGTATTTTGTTTGAGCATTCAATCACTGTGGATGATGTGGCTCATACCACTGCTGTCAGGTTCTGACATTGATTGAGCTGCTGCCGATTGGTTGTAACTGTTTCTAATGAGGTCAGCATGCCGAGCAGATTTTCAACCAGAGACATTCCAGTTTTTCCAAACTTGCACCTGCAGAGAATCCAAAATCAAAACATTTAAAACGTTTTTTTGAGAGATCAAATTGGTCAACATAATTAATTAAATGTGTAGATGAAAAGTAAAATCAAAATATAGACTAGCAAAACTAAATTGAAGAAAAAAATTGGAATAGATTTTTGAAATTACACTCTAATATTCTGAATTATAGACTTGCCAGGTAAATACTATGAGAGTAAAGTTTAACTGGCATTTAAAATGTTTTATTGTAGTTACATGCATTTACTTAAATGTGAATCTAAAATTGTTTTCACAATTTATAACCAAACATATTTGGCTCACAATTGATGTGCTATAACACACAACTGCAGTCTTAGATTGAAACCTTGGACAACTGAACATATAGATATCTACTGAACCCAGAAATAGCATTCCATCTACCAAACCTATTAAAGGCAAAAAAAAAGCTGGAGTAACTCAGTGGGGCAAACAGCATCTATGGAGAGAAGGAATAGGTGATGTTTTGGCTCGAGACACTTTTTCAGACCCGAAACGTCACCCATTCCTTCTCTCCAGAGATGCTGCATGTCCCGCTGAGTTACTCCAGCTTTTTGTGTCTATCTTCAGTTTAAACCAGCATCTGCAGTTCTTCCCTATACAGAACCTATTAGTTTAGTTTAGAGATACAGCTTCTTTAACAATCATGTGTATTTTAGAATTTAAATGCAATAATGGAATCTTCTATTTTAATTAATATCTGAGAGGATAGGGAGTGTTTCCATAATGAGGCTGGCAAAATGAGATGTGAAGATTTTCAGTGGCGTGTCTTAGCTGCGTCAATGTAAATACAATTAAAAACAGCAAGCTGCATGATTTGCATGGGCTTTGTAAGATTTGAGAAGTTTTCCCTCATTTGGAAAGCAACACCAAACCAAAGAGCTGCAGTTTGGACATTTTAAACGGGAGACTGGGGCTGATAGCGGAGAAAGGCTGCGGTCAGATTACCAAAGGATGTCACAATCCGTGGGTCCTAAAATGGCCGCAGGACCTCGTGACCAGCCACAAAAAGTAAAAACCTTACAACCCAGTCTCTAGGTTTCTGCAAAGCCACGGCCAGAACAATGGGTGGGTATTGGCCATGCAGAAACCTGCGAAACCAGGTCGAAGTCCAGACACTGGGGCGCTGACATCAGCATACTCACAATGCCCCAAGCCAACCTAAACAGTTCATCTCGTTAAGGGGGCACAATAGCCCATAGAAAACTTGCTGGTAGGTGATGGGAAACCAGTTAAACCCATCACCTCGCAACGAAATACCAATTAACACCGTCTGGCCATCCCCGGTATCCCCGGACATAAGCGCAGATCAGAAAAGAACTCATACATATCTTTTTAAACAAAGAGATTCCAAGATCTGGCGGGAGATAGGATGGGTCAGAATAGTATAACTGGCCACGACTTTTGGGTTTTAAACTCAAGAAGAAATACTGGAAGAAGAAGCTGAAGCTAGAAGAAAACCTGCAAGGAACGCAAGCAGGCAAGAAAACGAATGCAGGAGGAAGAAAAGACAGGCAAGAAGAACGGATGCAAGAGAGAGGAACAGGCACGCAACTCGAGGAGAAATACTGCAAAACGAACAGCCAGTAACCCCAGTAATAGCCCCATGGTGAGCATGTACCCAGATCTTGCATATCCTGGACATAGTTTAGTGTAGAGGGGAGGGTGGTTTGAATAAACGTTGGGTGTGTAAAGAAATATGTGTTGGTCAATTTTGCGATGTGTCGTACGTTCCCCATCTTACAGTTGTGTATATGTCTTGTAGAACTGTGTGTTTAAGAATTCAGAGAATAAGGTATTCGTGTAGAACTGTGCGTTTTATGATTCATAAGTCAAAGGTATTCATGTGATTCAATATGTGTTTTATAGATATGTCGTATAGAAATGTATAAGTATTCATGGACAATAGTCCCAAGCGCTAAATAAAAGCCTTTTCCATTTAAACCCTGGTTTTCAAATCTGGTCTGGTTGAATTTTTCTGCACAATAAACGCTCCTGCATCTAAGTCCAGTGTCTAGAACCGTAGGGGGTGAGTGGGTCGAACCCTTCACGGGGAACCAGTTTGCACGGCCTGGTCAAGGGATCAGAGCAAGGCACGGGGACCTTAGGTCGGGCGAAAGCTCGGCGCAGAAACCCCTTACAGCTTTAAAGACTGGCACGCCCATGTTGTAACTGGGAAGACTGCCATCCATGATATTTTAATTTATTGCTTCAGGAGGAAGAACATGATCAGTGAGAAGCCATTAGCTTGGCTATTTTGTTTATAATGACAGTAAATTGTCAGCTTTCACAATGATTACACAGTGAAACTGACAGCATCTGCACCTACATAAATCTGGATTACCTGGAGTTGCTGCTTCTGACACCTCGTTTCTCCTGAGGTAGTTCTTGCACTTTTATGAAGCCACCGAATTGACAGGAACTTCAACTTTTTATGAACTTTCTTCATCATTAAAACTCGCAAAAACTGAATTATTTTAAAATAATTATGACTGATGTCAATTTTCTCCATTGCTTAATAGAAATTCCATAGGTTTTTAAAAGGATCGCATGGAATCCAAGATGAGAGGGCCGATTGGATTCTTAATTGACTTGGAGGAAGGAGTCAAAAGGTCATTGTGGAGGGTTGCTCTTCTGATAGGAGGCCTACAACCAGTGGCGTGCAACAGAGTCAGTGCAGGGTCCACATTGTTTGTTTGAATTACTGGTTGAAAGATACAACATGGAAATAGGCCCTTCGGTGCCTTGTATAAACCACTTGATAATATTCATTCTGCACTTTCTACAATATTTGGGCAGGGTGCTAAGATCATTGACTGATTCAGAACTTGAACAAGAATTCATATGTAGATGCATTTCTAAATTCACCAGATAAGAAATGGTTGATGGGGCATTAATTGTAAATGTGACCACTCCAGCAGACCACTCCATATCAAGTCCAGAATATGTGCACTTGTTATGCAAATTACAGGTCTTTACTTCACTTCACCCCTGGGCTTTTCTGGTAGTACACTTATGTGTGCTATATCAGAAATCACTAAAGAATGCACTTCTAAAGCAAGGATATTTCCTTTAAAAATGGGGCACGACAATTGTTTTTTTAATAATTACATTGTACAGCAAGGTGTGTCAATGTATTTCCCCTGTCTTGGGGAGCAGTAACCAGAATGTCTTCTTATTGAATTTTTGATGCAAGCTCCATGCATCTGAAACAATTAGACAAACTACTCTGCCCAGATTAAGAACTTCAGCGATGCAAAATTGTTTTGGTAAATAAAGTCACTGTTATTCTTTTTTACATGGTAATACACCCTATTGCCACATATTCTTGCACATCAACCCTGCTAGACGTTATTCCAGCTGTAACAGGCTGTTGCGACTGACTGCCTAGCTGGGAACATCAATTCAATTATGATAGGCCTTTTTACAATTGGATCTATAAGTGTGCTTGTATCTACAAATTACTGTAAATTTAAATTCAAATCTCAATTCATAAGAGATATGATGCCACTAATGAATGGAAGGTTGAGTAGATGAATAAAAATTGCTGATACTTTTAGATTTCATTGGCAGAGCTATTAGCACATTGTTTATGAACATATAATATGAGGTGTGTGGAAAGATATGAATTTCCAGTTAAAAACACAAGAGGGTGCTATTGCTTATGTAATAATTTGAGGGGACATAGGGATGTTAAGAGAGCAATTTAGTCCTTCTTTAGTCTGAAGAAGGGTCTCGACCCGAAATGTTACCCATTCCTTCTCTCCTGAGATGCTGCCTGACCTGCTGAGTTACTCCAGCATTTTGTGAATAAATACCTTCGATTTAGTCCTTCTGGATTCTCTTTGCTTATGCCTTTGAGAAGATTTCTAATTTTAATCTGCATCGAGAGGAAATGATTAAGGAATTGCATTTAAACAATACAGAACACATCAATGGACACAAAATTCTGGAGAAACTCAGCGGGTCAGGCAGCATCTCTGGAGAACATGGATAGGTGACATTTTGTGTTGGGACCCAATTTCAGACATGTTATTACATTTATTCACAAAATGCTGGAGTAACTCAGCAGGTCAGGCAGCATCTCGGGAGAGAAGGAATGGGTGACGTTTCGGATCGAGACCCTTCTTCAGACTATTACATTTGCCAGATTCCATGTTGAGGAGTGCAATGTACACTTATATCTCAAGATATCCAATGACTTTCTCCAGTTTTAATTCCTGCTTCAAAGTAATTATCTTTTAGCAGGTTTAAATATTGAGCAACAACTTTGGAAAAGGCAAAGAAGATCAGCAGACAAGGATAAATATGGAAGTGTAATATTTTACAATTAGTAGTTCTGTTGTATTCACTGGTGTTTTACTTTGAGGACTGATTTACAGCAAGGCAAGATCATCTATTCTGATGCCAAATAAAATTACATTTGTCAGTAAAAGAATGTAAGGTGATATTTCTGAATGAGAGAAAATAAAACATTATTATGGTGCATATTACTCCAGAAATTATTGTTCCTTGTTAGCCGGCTAATCATAATTTACATCAGAATGTTATTTTTTTAATTGCGGACGGCAATCTTGTGATCAGTACTGCCAACAGCACACAGCTGCACACAACCGTTTACACAATTCTAGCTAAAACAGCAAATCACCCTCCATGATCCTTATAATGGTTCTACCCATCCTGGCCTCGAGTGCCCGTTGCTCATGGTGGGATGGACAACTCAGATTGAAAACTGCTGGAATGGCAACTGAATCACAAGCAGAAGCAAAACATTTGACCGATGGTGAAGCATCAAACCTCAACACTTATAAATTCTGCAATTGCTACGCACACTGCAGGTAAAGTCTGGTTATCTCATGGTCTGCACAGACACTTACTTCCTAGATACCCTCAAGGGAGTTGGTTTCCCATAATTTGTTTGAACATCACATTATATTCACATATTTTATAATGAGCCATCCAAATTGTCAAATGCAAATAAAGTTACATTATTTCTTCAGAACAGTCAATCAATTATTTCAAATCAATATATACAGTGATTTGTACAATTATTGTACACTTGTCATGTTCTAAGAAAGGAGGGAGAGAGAAAACGGGTAATTATAGACCAGTTAGTCTGACATCAGTGGTGGGGAAGATGCTGGAGTCAATTATAAAAGACGAAATTGCTGAGCATTTGGATAGCAGTAACGGGATCATTCCGAGTCAGCATGGATTTACGAAGGGGAAATCATGCTTGACAAATCTACTGGAATTTTTTGAGGATGTAACTAGGAAAATTGACAAGGGAGAGTCAGTGGATGTGGTGTACCTCGACTTTCAGAAAGCCTTCGACAAGGTCCCACATAGGAGATTAGTGGGCAAAATTAGGGCACATGGTATTGGGGGTAGGGTACTGACATGGATAGAAAATTGGTTGACAGACAGAAAGCAAAGAGTGGGGATAAATGGGTCCCTTTCGGAATGGCAGGCAGTGACCAGTGGGGTACCGCAAGGTTCGGTGCTGGGACCCCAGCTATTTACGATATACATTAATGACTTAGACGAAGGGATTAAAAGTACCATTAGCAAATTTGCAGATGATACTAAGTTGGGGGGTAGTGTGAATTGTGAGGAAGATGCAATAAGGCTGCAGGGTGACTTGGACAGGTTGTGTGAGTGGGCGGATACATGGCAGATGCAGTTTAATGTAGATAAGTGTGAGGTTATTCACTTTGGAAGCAAGAATAGAAAGGCAGATTATTATCTGAATGGTGTCAAGTTAGGAGGAGGGGGAGTTCAACGAGATCTGGGTGTCCTAGTGCATCAGTCAATGAAAGGAAGCATGCAGGTACAGCAGGCAGTGAAGAAAGCCAATGGAATGTTGGCCTTCGTAACAAGAGGAGTTGAGTATAGGAGCAAAGAGGTCCTTCTACAGTTGTACCGGGCCCTGGTGAGACCGCACCTGGAGTACTGTGTGCAGTTTTGGTCTCCAAATTTGAGGAAGGATATTCTTGCTATGGAGGGCGTGCAGCGTAGGTTCACTAGGTTAATTCCCGGAATGGCGGGACTGTCGTATGTTGAAAGGCTGGAGCGATTGGGCTTGTATACACTGGAATTTAGAAGGATGAGGGGGGATCTTATTGAAACATATAAGATAATTAGGGGATTGGACACATTAGAGGCAGATAACATGTTCCCAATGTTGGGGGAGTCCAGAACAAGGGGCCACAGTTTAAGAATAAGGGGTAGGCCATTTAGAACGGAGATGAGGAAGAACTTTTTCAGTCAGAGGGTGGTGAAGGTGTGGAATTCTCTGCCTCAGAAGGCAGTGGAGGCCAGTTCGTTGGATGCTTTCAAGAGAGAGCTGGATAGAGCTCTTAAGGATAGCGGAGTTAGGGGGTATGGGGAGAAGGCAGGAACGGGGTACTGATTGAGAATGATCAGCCATGATCGCATTGAATGGCGGTGCTGGCTCGAAGGGCTGAATGGCCTACTCCTGCACCTATTGTCTATTGTCTATTGTCTATTGTCTATTGTCTTTATGTAATTTATGTAATTCCGCCCCTCAGAATCTTACATTTTTCATTCTACTAAACTCTATTGAATGTAGATCTAACTTCTTTAGCCACTCCTGATCGGTTATCCTGTTTATCGATAGGAACTGGCCAAGGGAATCTCTGCTTCAAATTCAGTCTATCATTTCTTTAATAAGTTGATCCAAACTGCGCACAGTATTCCACCTGTGGCCTCACCAACACCCTGAACAGTTGCAGCAATACTTATGTATTTCTAAACTACATCCCTCTTGCTATAAAGACCAATGTGCCAATTGCCTTCCTAGCCACTTGCTGCCTGCTAACCTTTTGCAATTCAGGCACACAAAACTTCAATCCCTCTATGCTTTGTTTATCTATAGATTTCCTCCATTTAGTTAATAATCTGACTTTAGATTCCTCGAACCACAAAGTACATAACCTCACACATTTCTACATGAAATCATGTTGACTTGGTTTCAAATATCAGGTTTCTCTAAACCTGAACTCTGTTGATGTGGAAAGGCTTTTGAATGGCAGGAGGAGAGCCACAAACCACAGATACCCAACGCCTGACTTGCTCTTCTAACCACAGTATTTATGTAGGTGATCCAGTTTCTGCTCAAAAAATATGAACAGCAAGTGTTGAAACTCTAAGCATGTCAAGCAGCATCCGTGAGACAAGAAGGCAAACAGAAACCACCGAGGGTGAACAAGGCGCAGGTTGAAATCCGGTTGGAAAGAAGAGCTGAGCTTTATCAATATTGGAATTCCCAAAGAGAATTGGCAGTGAATTTGACAGTAATTAAATGACTAAAAATACAACACATTGGTGAGCATCCATTTCTCCAACCCCCTCGACCCCCCCCCCCAAGTCATGCTCTCCTCTCCCCTTCTACGTACATTCATCTCCCATCCCAAATCCTTATTTGCCCTTTTTTACCTTCTTTTCCCACATACCAGTCCACCTCAACCCACATCCCTATATCCTATATAGGATAACCACATCCTATACATTTCTATACAGTTCAATCCTATCCTCTCAACCGACACCCATTTGTCTCCTTCTCACCACAAACCTTTGTCACGTACTCCATCCCATCTAACAATACACAATCACACCCCTCGTCTGTATCCACCGACTTGCCAAGTTTTGTTCTGCCCCACCTCTCTTTTCCAGCTTTCTCTCCTCCAATCAGCCTGACTAAACGCCCCTCTAATTCCACCTGCATGTGTTTGGCCCATATCCCTCTAAACCTTTCCTCTCCACTTACCTGTCCAAATATCTTTTAAATGTTGTTATAGTACCTGCCTCAAATACCTCCTAGCATCTGACAGCATGCAAACAGGCCCTTCGTTCCAACTTGCCCACACGTCTGGCAGCTCATTTCATATATCCACCATCTGTGTGAAAAAGTTGCCCCTTGGGTTCCTGTTAAATCTTTCGCCTTGCACCTTAAACTTGCTGAGTACTGGCCTGCAGATTTCCCCGTGGCCTCTCAAAATGGACAATGGCACTTCAGAACAGAACTAAGTACACAAGGAATTTGATTCAGTGGGACACAACTTTCCCACCTGGAGAGTTTGATCTAGTCTTCATCCAGGCTATTTTCTGTTAGACTGTCAGGTTGATGATTTATGTCAAAATTTGCACCTGAAAAGATACGTCCCTGTTGGTGATGAAGCTGAGTACTGGCCTGTGGATGTGGATTGAGTCTATGATAAATAATGTAGTGTAAACCCTGGTGAAACCTATGTCATCTGGTTCTGGATTCCCCTTCTCTGGGTAAAAGACTCTGTATTCACCCTATCTATTCTCCTCATGATTTTATAAACCTTCTAAAAGATCACCCGTCAGCCTCCTAGCTCCAAGGAATAAACTCCTAGCCTATCCAACCTCACCATATAGCTCAACCCCATGAGTCCTGGCAAGATCCCCATCTCCAACTCTCTGCATATGACACACACATGCACGCACACGCACACATGCGCACACACACGCACGCGCACACACACGCAAAACACAAAGTGCTGGAGGAACAGAAGGTCAGGCAGCATCTGGAGAGGGAATGGACAGACAACATTTTGGGTGGAGACCCTTCTTCAGACTCAGTCCTTGACGAGTCCCGACCCAAAAAGGTCATCTGTTCATTAAAGATTCCTTTCCCAGATGCTGCCTGGTCCAACACTGTCTGTTCTGCACATAAATGCATATAATTTTATTTTTATTGCCACCTACAAATACATTGTGAAAATTAATAGATGACTGATTGAGTGTTTTATTAAAAAATGACTTTTGGTTGAGTTGGTAATGGATGCTCTAGTAATTATCTGGTACCTTGGCCCACTTCATGATGAAAATTTGCTTTGAGTCTGTGTTTCTGCTTATAGTAACTGCCCCATTCAGTTCTGCCCACACAGTACTTGGTTCAACATGGTTGTCTCATTCTACCTTACTTTTGCAGCTCAATGCAACTGCAAATGAATGAATGAATGAATGAATGAATGAATGAATGAATAAGTTTATTGGCCAAGTATGCATATACAAGGAATGTGCCTTGGTGCTCCGCTCACAAATGACAACACAAACATACAGTTAACAATTAAGAATAAAGCATAACCACATCAAAACAATAAGGATACAACATTACGGTCTAAACATGTGGGTGAAAATAAACCAGAGCAAAAAAGATACTACAGACTTTGGTTATTGAGTAGGACTATCACTCATGGAAAAAAGCTGTTTTTATGTCTGGCTGTGGCTGCTTTGACAGTCCGGAGTCACCTTCCAGAGGGAAGTGCTTCGAAGAGTTTGTGGCCAGGGTGTGAGGGGTCAGAGATGATCTTGCCCATTCGCTTCCTGGCCCTTGCAGTGTACAGTTTGTTAATGGGGGAAGGTTGGAGCCAACAACCTTCTCAGCTGTGCAAACGACCCGTTGCATGTCGTTGCAAGCGACTCCGGATGTCGTGCTTGGTGGACCATGATGGAGAAGGTGAGGACGGACTCAATGATAGCACTATAGAATTGGACCATCATTGCCTGTGGCAGATTGTGTTTCTTCAGTTGCCGCAGGAAGTACATCCTCTGTTGGGCCTTTTTGACTGTGGAGTCGATGGTGGGCCCCCATTTAAGGTCCCTGTAGATGATGGTTCCAAGGAACTTAAATGACTCCACAGATGTGACTTTGGTGTTGATGATGGTGAGTGGGAGGAGGGGAGGGGGATCTCTTCGAAAATGTATTACTAGGAGGGTAGTAAAGTGGTGCAGCAGTAGAGTTGCTGCCTTACAGCATGAGAGATCCGGGTTCAATCCTGACCATGCATGCTACCTCTGGGGAGTTTTGTATTCTCCCTGTGACCATGTTGATCTTCTCCAGGTGCTCCAGTTTCCCCCCACATTCCAAAGATGTGCATGTTTGTAGGCTAATTGGCTTCTGTATAATTGTCCCTATTGTGTAGGATGGAAGTAGTGTACAGGTGATTGTTGGTTGGCACAGTCGATGGCCTGAAGGGCCTGTTTCCATGTTGTAGCTCTAAACTAAACAAACTAAACGAGGAGACTGACATAGAATAGAATAGTTCCTTTATTGTCATTGTAACATGAGCCATGTACAACGAAATTGTAAAATGTCAGCCAGTCAGTGCACCATTCAAACATTTCTAAAAGCTAACGATACATACAAGGTAAAATATTTTAAAAAAGATAAACAACTAAAATAAATATCATGAAAATAGCACGCATAAACACCCAACCCTACATCCTTCTGTCGATTTCACAGTCTCTTATTATGTATCGCCCCTGCGTTCCTTGGCGGCTACATTTAGTGCCTTTATAGCAGTGGGGTAAAAACTATTTTTAAGTCTGTTTGTCCTTGTCCTTGTAGATCTGTACCGTCTGCCTGACGGTAACAGTTCAAACAGGGAGTGTCCGGGGTGGGAAATGTCCTTTATAATACTCTGGGATTTTTTGATGCAGTGGGAACTGTGTAAGTCCTCCAAGGTAAGTAGAGGGCAGCCGACAATCCTCTGGGCGTTGTCAATGGCCCTCTGGAGCGCTTTCCTCTGAGCCGCTGTGCAGCTGGTGTACCATACGCATACACAGTATGTTAGGATGCTCTCAATGTAGCACCGATAAAAGGACAACAGCAGTCTCTGAGTGATGTTATTCTTCCTGAGCACCCTCAGGAAGTGCAGTCTCTGCTGGACCTTTTTCAGCAGCGCAGAGGTGTTCACGCTCCACGTCAGGTCCTCCTCAATATGGATTCCCAGGAAGCGGAAATCCGCCACCCTCTCCACACAGTCCCCTCTGATAGTTAATGGTACCATGTCCGTTTTATTCTTTCTGAAGTCTATTATTATTTCCTTTGTCTTTAAGGTGTTGAGGAGCAGGTTATTTTCTCCACACCACACTGTCAGCTGCTCCGCCTCATCCCGGTAGGCGTACTCGTCCCCCCCGGTGATGAGTCCCACCACCGTAGTGTCATCCGCAAATTTGACAATGGTGTTGCTGTGGTGGGCGGGGGTGCAGTCATGTGTATAGATGGTGTAGAGCAGGGGGCTCAGCACGCAGCCCTGTGGAGAGCCGGTACTGAGGCTGAGGGCCGTGGATGTGTGATGGCCCACTCTGACTCTCTGGCTGCGAGCTGACAGGAAGCTATTTATCCACATGCAGGTGGAGTGTGGAAGTCCCAAGTCCCCCAGTTTGTCCACCAGTTTATGGGGAAGGATTGTATTAAAGGCAGAGCTGTAGTCCACAAAGAGCATCCGCACGTAGCTCCCCGGCTGCTCCAGGTGGAACAGTGCAGCATGGAGGGCTGTGGCTATAGCGTCCTCTGTGGATCTATTCGCTCTGTACGCAAACTGGTGGGGGTCAAAGCTTCGGGGCAGGAGTGATGTGATATGACCCCGGACCAGTTTTTCAAAACACTTCATCACCACTGGTGTGAGTGCGACTGGCCGGTAGTCGTTGAGGCTGGAAATGTGGGGTTTTTTGGGCAAGGGGACTATGATTGCGGACTTCAGACAGGATGGAACAGTGGACTGGGCCAGAGACTGGTTGAAAATCCTCGTACAGACTCCAGCCAGCTGGTCAGCGCAGTCCTTCAGCACGCGTCCAGAGACGCCGTCGGGTCCAGTAGCCTTCCTTGGATTGATGGCCCGCAGCGTGCGCCTCACCTCATGCTCCTCTATCTTGAGGGTTAGGCTGCTGTGGACCATGTGGTGTGATATGGCTGTCTCGGGTGGCTCCACTTCAAAGCGAGCAAAGAAGAGGTTCAGCTCCTCTGCCAACGAGGCGTCACCTTCAGCAGCTCCAAGGTTGGTCTTATAGTTGGTTAGATACTGGATCCCCTGCCACACCTGCCTGCTGTTGTTACTGTCCAGGTGGTCCTCTATCTTCCTCCTGTAGTCTAATTTGGCCTCTCTGATGCCTCTCTTCAGGTTAGCTCGGGCCATGCTGTATAAAGCCCTATCGCCAGACCTAAAAGCAGTGTTCCTCTCTTTTAACAGCCGCTGGACCTCCCGGGTCATCCAGGGCTTCTGGTTGGGGTAGACCCGGATGCGTTTGTCCACTGTGACAGTGTCCATGCAGTTTTTAATGTAACATAGTACACTGTCTGTGAACACCTCCAGGTCCCGGTGTTCAAACACATCCCAGTTGGTCCTGTCGAAGCAGTCCTGCAGCTGCTGAGATGCACCATCAGGCCAAGTTGTGATGGTCTTTGTGATGGTAGGAGCGGTTTTCCTGAGGGGGGCATATGCAGGAATTAAAAACAGGGACATATGGTCCGACTGACCCAGGTGTGGTAGTTGTCTAGCCCTGTAGCCCAGCTTGATGTTGGAGTAGACCTTGTCCAGTGTGTTAGCTCCTCTTGTAGCACATTTAACATGCTGATAGAATTTGGGGAGCATTTTCTTCAAGTCCGCGTGGTTCATCAATTATGAACTTACTGACTCCAATAGATATCTAGACTAGACTTCTTCCCACCCTGCCGCCTGAAAAGACTCTAACCCCTACTCCCAATTCCTCCGTCTACGCCACATCTGCGCCCAAGATGAGGTGTTCCATACCAGGATATCTGAGATGACCTAATTCTTTAGGGAATGGGGGTTCCCCTCTTCCATCATAGATGAGGCCCTTACATTGGTCTCCTCGGAATCCCGCAGCTCTGCCTTTGCTTTCCCAACCCTCAGATGCAATAGGGACAGAGTCTCCCTGGTCCCCACCTTTCACCCCATTAGCCATCGCATACAGCATATAATCCCCCGGCATTTTCGCCACCTACAACGGGATCCCACCATTAGCCATCTCCACCCTTTTTCGCTTTCCACGGAGACCATTCCCCCCACAATTCCCTACTTAACTCATCCCTTCCCACCCAAACCGCCTCCTCCCCTAAGTACTAAGTCCCCTATACCACCTCCTTCGACTCCGTCCAAGGATTTCAACAGTCCCCTCAGGTGAAGCAGGTTCACTTGCACCTCCTCCAATCTCATCTTCTGTATCCTGTGTTCTCAGCGTGGTCTTTTGTATATCGGCTGGACCAAGCGCAGGTTGAGGGATTGTTTCGCTGAACACCTCCACTCAGTCCGCCTTGACCCATGCGATGTCTCAGCTGCCAAACACTTTAACGTCCCCTCCCATTCCCACACTGACCTTTCTGTCCCTGGCCTTCTCCACTGTCAGAGTGAGGAAAACACAAATTGGAGGAACAGCACCTCATATTTTGCTATACATTGAATTATCTCAAGTCTCATAACTCAGTGGTAATATCACTACCTGGGCATTCATTTTTTTGGAAACATTTCCAATGACATCATCCACCCCCAGCTAAACTGTGGGGTGGATGGTGGACCCATTCCCAGCTACATTTGCACTGCAAGATTTTTTTTTCTCATTGTTCTTTGATGTTATTTTTATTCTTGAGTCCATTATCCAAATCATTTCTCACATTTAAAAATCAAATTCTCCCTTTGGAACTGTTGCATTCATTCTATTCAATTACCCTTTAACACCAGGTATAATTTAATTTTATACAGTCAGATATTTCAATAGCAATGAATCTATTTTTTATGTAGGAAGGAACTGCAGATGCTGGTTTACACTGAAGATAGTCACAAAATGCTGGAGTAACTCAGCGGGACAGGCAGCATCTCTGGATAGAAAGAATGGGTAACGTTTCGGGTTGAGACCCTTCTTCAGGCTGAAAGTCAAGGGAGAGGGAGACACAGATTTTAAATAGAATGACCATCTAAAGAGTGATCGCTGAATTTTGGATGTACTCCAGAATTCACATGTTCACAAGTTATAGGAGTAGAATTAGGCTATTCGGCCCATCGAGTCCACTCCGCCATTCAATCATGGCTGATCTCTGCCTCCTAATCCCATTTTCTTGCCTTTTCCCCATAACCCTTGACACCCGTTCTAATCAAGAATTTGTCTATCTCTGCCTTAAAAATATCCACTGACTTGGCCTCCACAGCCCTCTGTGGCAACGAGTTCCACAGATTAACTACCCTCTGACTAAAGAAGTTCCTCCTCACATCCTTTCTAAATGAGCGCCTTTTAATTCTGAGACTATTACCTCTGGTCCTAGACTCTCCCACCAGTGGAAACATCCTTTCCACATCCACTCTATCTATGCTTTTCATTATTCTGTAAGTTTCAACCTTCTAAACTCTTCTAAATTCCTCAGATGGAGTTTACCTCAGAAATGAAACAAGCCTCATCCAGGAGGTGACCTCAGTATAACTTTTTTATGGATATTGTTATCTTCAGCAAGCATAGGAGCAAGCGAGTTCTGGTAAATGGGATTAGCACAGACGAGCACTTCATAGCCAGGACAGATATGGTGGGACAAAGGACCCGTTTCCATGCTCAATGATTCTGTAACTCAAAGTCCCACTCATGGACTCCTACTTTACACTGTTCAATGCTTGGTATGAAGCTTTTATCTCTTTTGGTTCCCACCAAATTCCCAGTCTTTCTCTAGCTACAGTGCTGCATTCCTTTGTCAAGTCAATATAAATAAAGATCTACATTACTCTTGAACCTCTCTGGTAGGGGAGGTTATTATGATTATTCTTTTCCAAACACACGTAGACCAATGAGATTTTTCAGAAATGTATTGATTAAAGTAACTGATCATCACTCTTCCCAAAATCTTTCCACAATCCACAAGGCTATTTTAACAGGACATAGATACAGTATTTAAGAAATTTTAAGCACTTAGGAGATCTTTTCTGACTGTCACATCAATTAAAATTATTTGTTTGATCAAGTTGTATTTTTCTGCATGGCAGTTGGGCATCAATTATTATTAAGTATACTACTATAAAATGACTTAGACCTCATAAAAAGAAGCTTAAGATTTTAGCAGAACTGCTGAGAAAGTCAGTCAGAGGGATTTCCTTTAATACTGATGGGAAGCCTGCATAATAATGCCACATCACTAACAGTAATTTGGGAATTTTTGTCAGTGGTCATGCTTGTTGTGACGATTTAAAAATTCCAAGTTTAATTTTTACTGGTCTTTTCTAACGGAAGAAAAGGATGTAATGTACTCATCTAAGCACCAGAGGGGGAAGTAGGAAATGTATCACTGAGCAGCTGGTCATTGTGTGACCTGTAGGTATGAACAAGTTCCTGTCAATAAATCATTCCATGAACAGATTGCCAGGCACAATCGCATGAAACTGGAAAGGGGCCTTTGGGTTTGGAACTGGTAGAGAAGGTGTATAGAGGAAATTGTGAGCCATTTTCTGGAGGATAGAATCGATGAGGTCAGATGACCAGCTGGAGGAAAATGACAAAATAAATGAATGGTGGTTAGGGAGGTGGAGATGGGTAGGTGGGGGGCAGCGGCAGGATCTAAGCTAAAGGAACAGAAGGGTGATATAAGTGACAGTAATAAGAGCAAAAAAATGTTGTACAACAAAAACAAAACAAAAAAGCTAAAACAAAACTCAGCAAGTCAGGCAGCATCTGTGCAAAGTGAAACAGTCAATATATCTGGTCTGTGATCCTTCGTCAGAATTTAGTGCAGACTTGAAACATTAACTGTTTCTCTTTCCACAGATTCTGCCTAAGCTGCTAAGCTTTTTGGCATTTTCTGGTTTTGTTTCAGATTTCCAGCATCTACAGTCTTTTTAATTTTCAGGCAATTGTGTCATTTTTCAGCATCTGTCACTTCACTTTAAGAATGCCCCAAAGTTTCTTTATAAGCCAATGAAGTATTTTTGAGATGCAGTGACTGAGTGAAACACAGCAGCAATTTTATACTCATGAAACTCCTGCAAGCTGAAAAGATAATCTATTTTAATGTTGTTAAAAGAGGATAAATTCTGGTTGGAATGTCAGGGATGATTCCACTAGTCTTCTTCATCAGAGGATCATGGGTTCTTCTGCATCCACCTTTAATAGTACAGCAGTCCCTCGGTCCACCAGGTGGCGCTTCGATGCCAGCCTCGCCTACAGTTTGTCTGTCCCTTTTCGTCTTTGTTCGTTATTTTTAGTGAGTTTTAAACGTATGTGTTGATGTTCTCTGGTTTGTTTTCTGTGGGGGTTGGCGGCGGGGTTGGGGGAATCTTTTCTTCAATCTCTTACCTTGCCGGAGATGTGATTGTTTTCCGGATCGTATCTCCGGTCTCTCTGCAGCCTAACATCGTGCAGCTGGAGGCCTTGCTCGGGACTGACTTTGAGCCTCACCGCGGGGCGTGGACTTACCATCGGAACCGATTCCTTGCCTGGATCGACGCTCCAGGACTGAGGACTTTAACATCAAGGAGCTCGCAGTCTCGGGTTGGGACCGATGTTGGGAAGCTCCAAAAGCCGCACGACGTTCGACAAGCTCTGACCTGGGGTCCGATCGCTCGGTGTGGGAGAGCTGAGATTCCCCCCTCCCCCCCCGATGCAGGAGATTGATCGCTCCTGCATCGAGGACGAGGAAGGTCCGCCGCCAATTACGGGAGTAAGATCATCCCATCAAAGGAAGGTTAGAGACCCCCAACCGCTGGAGGACAAAGAAGGGAAGAGATTGGACTTTTTTTCACCTTCCATCACAGTGCGGAATGCAGAGGAGTCACTGTGGTGGATATTCATGTTAAAATGTATTTTGTGTGTTCTGTTGCTTTTTATTGGTATGACTGTATGGCAAATGAAATTCCTTGTATGTTGCAAAACATAAAGTATGATTATGATTATGATTAGGATTATGATGATTATGAAACATAGAAACATCGAAAAGAGGTGCAGGAATAGGCCATTCGGCCCTTCGAGCCAGCACCACCATTTAATATGATCATGGCTGATCATCCAGAATCAGTTCCTGCTTTTTCCCTATATCCCTTGATTTCGTTAGCTCTAAGAGCTAAATCTAACTCTTGCTTGAAAATATCTAGATGTTTATGTCCAGTCTCCCGAGTACAATTTCAAACCAAAACCTTCTGATTCAGACACAAGAATGGCATCAACAATCGCAGCACTGAACAGATGCCCTGCGTTTAGATATTGATATGCTGCATTTATACCGTCTTTGCTTTCGTCGTCTTGTATAGGTGTGATGCACTGGTGAGCTTCACCTGTAGATGGAGATATAGTCCCACAGACTGCTGCAGCTGTCCTGGGACGGAGATTCTCAAAATGCAAATAATCAACAAAGCATTAAATCAAAGGGTCAAAATAGGCTGGTGAATCGGGTATATTAGGTCTTTGTTTCCTCTCCCAAGATTTCTAAATCTGATTTATACTTCTAAATCTGGTTGAATCTCACAGAATATTAAACAGTACAGTGCAGGAACAGGTCCTTAGGCACATAATGTCTGTGGCGAACATGATTCCAAGTTAAATTAACCTCCTCTGCCTGTAGGCTATCCATATCGCTCCATTTTCTTCAGATTTGCCATGCTTATGTAAAAACCTCCTAAACATCACTATCATATCTGCTTCCAGTACCACCCCTGACAGTAGGTTCCAAGCACCTATCTTTCTCTGAGTAAAAAACTTGCCCTGCGCATCTCTTTTAAACGTTGCTCCTCTTACCTTAAAACTATGCCCACTAGCCTTTGACATTTCCATACTAGGAAAAAGGTTTTGACTGTGTACCCTATCTATGCCTCTCATAATTGATGAAGAGATACAGGCACTGCGATCAGAGAAACACCAACCGTTCAGAGCACACCAGAACGACCTCATGTCACAAGTGAAGAAAGATGCCCTTGCCAGCGCAAAACAAAAAGTACAGAAGAAACTCCGTGAGATGCAGGACAAATGGTATAGCAAGAAGGCCAATGAAATCCAGGGCTACGCAGACAGTCACGACACCAAGCGTTTCTACGACGCATTGAAGGCTGTGTATGGACCCCAGTCCTCTGGCTCCTCTCCCCTCCTCAGTGCAGACGGGACCCAATTGCTGACAAGAAGAAGCAGATTCTGGAGAGATGGGCTGAACATTTCAACCAGGTCCTCAATCGCCCTGCTAATATCAACGACGAGGCCATCACTCGCTTACCTCAGATGGAGATCAACCAGGGCCTTGACAACCTCCCGACAGAAGAAGAAGTCACAAAGGCCATCAAGCAACTTTCCTGTGGCAAAGCACCAAGATCAGATGCAATTCCTGCTGAAGTGTACAAAGCAGGAGGCCCTGTCATGATGCAGAAGCTGACTGAACTCTTCCAGTCCATGTGGAATGAAGGGAAGGTCCCACAACAGCTGAAAGATGCCAGCATAATCCACATCTACAAGATGAAAGGCAACCGCCAGCCTTGCGACAATCATCGAGGCATCTCCCTCCGGTCCATAGCTGGGAAGATCTTGGCTCGCAACCTGCTCAACCGTCTCATTCAACACCTTGAGCAGGGTCTCCTTCCAGAAAACCTGTGCGGTTTCCGTGCTGGACGTGGAACTGTCGACATGATATTTGCTGCACGCCAACTCCGGGAAAAATGCCAAGAGCAGCACAGCGACCTGTTCGTGACCTTCGTCGATCTGACAAAGGGATTTATTGGAGTAGCTGCCTCAAAAAGGCAGCCAGCATCATCAGAGACCCACACCATCCTGGCCACACACTCATTTCACCACTGCCATCGGGAAGAAGGTACAGGAGCCTGAAAACTGTCACGTCCAGGTTCAGGAACAGCTTCTTCCCTACAGCCATCAGGCTATTAATCAGTACAACCTCAAATAAACTCTGAATTACAATAGATTATTATTATTATTATTATTATTATTATTATTAGTGTACTATGTTTACATATTCTGTTGTGCTGCAGTAAGTAAGAATTTCATTGTTCCATCTGGGACATATGACAATAAAACACTCTTGACTCTTGACTAAAGTCATTCTGAAGACAAAACGAGTCAAATGGTCTACATGTATCATTCTATCATTTATCTACACCGATAGATTAAATATAATAGCCTCTCAGTGATTTGCTGACAGCCTAGAGCACATTTATGTTATGTACCACATCTGTTGTACCACTTTATGAAATACAAGTATATTACTAATCATTAAGGAGATGGGATGCTTTCTAACCAGTTAAACTAACTTTCAGCAGTGAGAAAAGAGGAAGGCCAATGAGAAGTCTTTTCTTTTCATCACTTTTGGGGAAAAAGTGGGCAGAGATTTGTTCCGACTAGCAATTCCTCTCCTCCTGATTTCCTGCTGCTGACAAGCAATTTTACTGATTGTGTTCGAGTAAGCTTAGCTTTCTTACAGATATAAGGTTGGAAGGATCATTCCCAGTCTTTTGTTTGTCTTTGCCTTTTTCACTCCACAAAGAATTTAATTTTAAAAAAGCATACATTTCCTGGGCTTTATAGCTGCCGAAAATATACGACAAGGAAGTACAAAGAACCTTTGTAAAACACTGGTTCAATACAGCTGGAATTTTGGGTCCAATTCTTCAGCAAAGATGGAAGAGCTTTCGAGAGAGTGCAATAAAGATTCCAGGAATAAGAGACTTTGGTTATGTAACAGACTGAGGTTGTTCTCTGTGGAACAGTGAGGTTGCAAGAGAATCTGTGAGCAGCCTGATGTGACCAGTCTCCCTTAGTCCAACCTTGGTCAAGGAGACGCCCATGCCTGCAGTTTTACAAACCATGAAATGGCTTGAGGGAGGAAAAAACAAATGTGTCTGCCTCTCACATGTCAGCTGAACTCTAAGGGTTGCCCAGGTCAGGCTCTCAGGGAAATGTACTGTAAAATCTTTGCAATTGGAAAATTTTACAAGCTTTAGTAAAGAAAAATGGATTGAAAAAAGTCATATAATTTGTGAAATTAGAAATTGTCATACTTACATTTTCCATTTCAGGGGGAAAAGGTTAACATAATGAATGCAGTGAAAAATAAATTAGAACCTCGCAGAATTAAAAATGATATTTTTATTGATGAGAACATATTGAAGTAGATTTATACGTGAGGCCTTACCATTAAGTCATCTTCAGACAACACAGTGAATTTTCCACTTTGTACAGCATATGCAATTATAAGCATGGATCAGACAGACCAAAGTGAGCTTGAGAATTAACACATTCGTATGAGTACTCCAAAAAAATATTTCAAATCTACTGTATAAACTGTCCACGGAGTCCCCAGGTTACATCAGCCTTGACTTGCAAATTTTCGATTGCAAACATTTTCTGATGAATTTTTAAACAATGTTTTTAACAAGTTAAGCTTCCCCAACTTTATTGATGATCGGTGAATCAATTGATTTGGTTGGCCAATGTGGCCAGAGACTAACTATGCAGCTGAATGTGTTTTGAGCTGCTCAGCTGACCATTCGCAGGTATAGGGATGAATTTGCTGGCTGTTTTTTCACTGAAATCCTTCAAGTTCCTCATCAAGTAATTTTCTGCATTCCTCTTTTGTGGAATCAGTTCCCCACCACCATTTTCAGACGGAGCACCCTTTATTCCAACAACACTGAATGGAAAAAATATTCACATTTCTTAATAGATGTTTTGTCAATGATTTATAGCCTCTGCTTCACCAGAGGAAGTGGCCATTCTTCACTTCTCTACAGCTTACATCAGCATTATAGGATGGTTTTATTCAATGCATGGTATTCATCTACAGAAAATCCTTGGTGGGACACAAAAGGACACAAAGTGCTGGAGTAATTCAGCAGGTCAGGCAACATCTCTAGAAAACATGGACGCTTTGGGTCAGGATCCTTTAACACATAAAATTGCTTTATTGTTGTTTGTCAAGCCTGTGGCTGTGGGATATTGAACCTTTATTCTGAATGACCTCAAATTGTGGCTCAAAGTGTGTAGTTTTGGTGCACTACATGCCGATGATGTAACAAGTTTCTTGGCACTGAAATGGCTCGGTAACTGATCTTTGGAAATGAAAGGTGCAACAGTATGATTGGGGATAGGATCTTCGAAGAAAGCAACTGGAGGTTAGTTTCACAGGATTTCCAAAGAAGAATCAGTACACACGGATAAGGATGCTTATTCAAAATGAGGGTTTCATATTGTGAATGCGACATTTCATTTGTAACGTCATTATGTCTCCTTCTGCCACCTTCATACCCTTACAATCTATCTTGTACTCTTCATGCCCAGACTTGTTGAAATATAATATTTACATATTAAACATGCACCCCATTAGATCTTCTCTCCTTCAGAAAACAAAGATCAAGTAATTGAAATTCCTTGAAGAAAATTGGAACACTAGTGGAAGGTGGATTGGAGTCAAACATGTTAATTTAATTGCAAAACCTGCCAATATTATCGTACAGTTTGGGCTTTTTTCTGGCATTAGTTTCTACAATATCCGTTAAACTTTCTCTTTCTACAAAATCCGTGAACAGATCGTCTTTATTGAATGGAAATTATTTACCCACCATGGCATATAGGATATACAGTATATTGTGTACACAATTTAATAAATAATCATAGGGTTATAGAGTCATACAGAGTGGAAACAAGCCCTTTGGCCCAACGTCCACATCGACCAATATGTCCGTCTACACTTGTCCCACCTGTTTGAATTTGGTCCATATCCCTCTAACCCTATCCTATCCATGTACCTGTCTAAATGTTTATTAAACGTTGCGCTACCTGCCTCAACTACCTCCTCCGACAGATCTTTTCATACACCCACCACCCTTTGTGTAAAAAAAGTTACCCCTCATGTTCCTATTAAATCTTTCCCCCCCTCACCTTAAACCTACGATTCTTGATTCCCCTACTTAGTTAATGACTTAGATATACATTAATGACTTAGACGAAGGGAATATACATTAATGACTTAGACGAAGGGATTAAAAGTACCATTAGCAAATTTGCAGATGATACTAAGTTGGGGGGTAGTGTGAATTGTGAGGAAGATGCAATAAGGCTGCAGGGTGACTTGGACAGGTTGTGTGAGTGGGCGGATACATGGCAGATGCAGTTTAATGTAGATAAGTGTGAGGTTATTCACTTTGGAAGTAAGAATAGAAAGGCAGATTATTATCTGAATGGTGTCAAGTTAGGAGGAGGGGGAGTTCAACGAGATCTGGGTGTCCTAGTGCATCAGTCAATGAAAGGAAGCATGCAGGTACAGCAGGCAGTGAAGAAAGCCAATGGAATGTTGGCCTTCGTAACAAGAGGAGTTGAGTATAGGAGCAAAGAGGTCCTTCTACAGTTGTACCGGGCCCTGGTGAGACCGCACCTGGAGTACTGTGTGCAGTTTTGGTCTCCAAATTTGAGGAAGGATATTCTTGCTATGGAGGGCGTGCAGCGTAGGTTCACTAGGTTAATTCCCGGAATGGCGGGACTGTCGTATGTTGAAAGGCTGGAGCGATTGGGCTTGTATACACTGGAATTTAGAAGGATGAGGGGGGATCTTATTGAAACATATAAGATAATTAGGGGACTGGACACATTAGAGGCAGATAACATGTTCCCAATGTTGGGGGAGTCCAGAACAAGGGGCCACAGTTTAAGAATAAGGGGTAGGCCATTTAGAACGGAGATGAGGAAGAACTTTTTCAGTCAGAGGGTGGTGAAGGTGTGGAATTCTCTGCCTCAGAAGGCAGTGGAGGCCAGTTCGTTGGATGCTTTCAAGAGAGAGTTGGATAGAGCTCTTAAGGGTAGCGGAGTGAGGGGGTATGGGTAGAAGGCAGGAACGGGGTACTGATTGAGAGTGATCAGCCATGATCGCATTGAATGGCGGTGCTGGCTCGAAGGGCTGAATGGCCTACTCCTGCACCTATTGTCTATTGTCTACTCTGGGCAAGAGATTCTGTGCATTTACCCGATCTATACCTCTCATGATTGTGAACACCTCTATAAGATCACCCCACATCCTCCTGTGGTCCAAAGAATAAAGACAGCCTGCTCAACTTCTCCCTATAGCTCAGGCCTTCATGTCCTTGCAGCTTTTACTGCAGAATATATAAGTATAATGGGAACCACATAACCTCTTGATTGGCTTTTGTCAAGCCTGCGGCTGCAGAAATCCCACTGTAAATCCCTGCATACATGTGCGGGTTAAATAAAGTTTTATCTTTACATTTCTTTACATGTTAAATAATATAGAGAGGCTGAAATCTAACTGAAGTTACAAAATGAGAAAGATTATTATAGACATGGAAGATCAATGGTGGGGAGGTCAGAGCCAGTGATGGACTGGGCAATGTTCACAACCTTTTGCAGTCTTTTCCGCTCCTGAATGTTCAAGTTGCCGAACCAGGGCATGATACAACCAGTCAATATGCTCTCTACTGTACACCTGTAGATGTTCAAGAGAATCCTCTTTGACATACCGAATCTCCTGTGCTTTATTTATAATTGCATCAGTGTGCTGGGTCCTGGAAAGATCTTCGGAAATATGCTCGCCCAGGAATTTGACATTTTTGATTCTCTCCACCTGTTGATATAAACAGGATTGTGGGTCCTCATCCTTACCTCTTCCAAAGTCCACAATCAGTTCATTGGTTTTACTGATATTGAGAGCCAGGTTGTTGTGCTGGCACCATTTGGTCAATCGGTCAATCTCACTTCTATACTCTGACTCATCACCATCTGTAATTTGTCGAACAACGGTGGTGTCATCGGCAAACTTGAAGATGGAGTTCGCACTGTGTCCGACTACACAGTATAGAGTGGGTAGAGCAGGGGGCTGAGCAGGCAGCCTTGAGGTGCTCCCATACTGATTGTCAATGAGGAAGACGTTTCTCTGCCAATTCGAACAGACTGTGGTCTGTGGATGAGGAAGTCGAGGATCCAATTGCAGAGGGATGCACAGAGACCCAGTTCCGTGAGCTTGGTAACCAGCTTGGAGGAGATGATGGTATTGAACGCCGAGCTTTTACTCACGGGGAACCATACACTGTAGTCCTAAATCTTTCTGTTCTGCAGGGCTCCTTACTGTGAGCTATTTACAGGGCTATTTAATATGTAAACCTATCCTGGTTTGCCATTCCAAAGAACAACATCTCATATTTGCAAGAGTTAAATTCTATTTGTCACTCCTTGGCCCAACTTCCCTGACGATGTATATCAGTTTTAGTTTTAGTTTATAACCACATGTACCAAGGTGCAGTGAAAAGCTTTTGATATGTACTAACCAGTCAGTGGAAAGGCAATACATGATTGCAAGCTAGCCATTCACAGTGTACAGACACGTGATAGGGAATAACGCTTAGTGCAAGGTAAAGCTAGTAAAGTCCAATCAAAGATAGTCCAAGGGTCCCGGATGAGGTAGATAGTAGTTCAGGACTGCTCGATAGTTGCGGTAGGATGGCTCAGTTGCCTGATAACAGCTGGGAAGAAACTGTCCCTGAATCTGGTGGTTTGCGTTTTCACACTTCTATACCTTTCGCCTGATGGGAGAGAGGAGAAGAGGGAGAGGCCAGGGTGCGACTCATCCCTGATTATGCTGCTGGCCTTGCCAAGGCAGCGTGAGGTATAAATGGAATCAATGGAAGGGAGGTTGGTTTGTGTGAAGGTCAGGGCTGCGTCCACAATTCGCTGCAATTTCTTGCGGTCTTCCCAAACAAAGCTGTGATGGATCCCGATAAAATGCTTTCTGTAGAGGTTGGTGAGAGTTGTTGGGGACATGCCAAAATTCCTAAGCCTTCTGAGGAAGTAGAGGCATTGGTGTGCTTTCTTGGTTATTACTTCAATATGGATGGTCCAGGAGAAGTCGTTGGCAAAATTTACTCCTAGGAATTTGAAGTTTTCAACAATCTATTCTTTGGAACCGTCAACGTAAACTGGGGTATGTGTACCGCTTTGCTTCCTGAAGTCAATCACCTCTCCTTTGACACCAGGACACGAGATTCTCAATCACCTTCCTGTACTCCGACTCGTCATTATTTGATATCCGGCCCACAATGGTGGTGTCGTCTGTAAATTGAATTAGATTTGTACCTAGCAGCACAGCTATGGGTGTACCAGGAGTAAAGAAGGGGGCTGAGAATGCATCCTTGCGGAGCACCAGTGTTGAGGATTATCTTAGAGGATGATTTGTCCACTATCCTCACTGATCGGGGTTTGTTGGTCAGGAAGTCGCAGACCCAGTTGCAGAGATGAGTGCTGACTCCAAGTCATGCAAGTTTAGAGATGAGCTTGGATGGTATAATGGTGATAAAGGCAGAGTTGTAGTCTATGAATAGGAGTCTGATGTAGGTGTCTCTCTTTTCCAGTTGTTCCTGGGATGAGTGTAGGGCCAGGGAGATGGCATCATCCATGGACCTGTTGTGGTAGGTGAACTGCAGTGGGTCAAGGCCGTTTGGTAGACTGGTAGATCAAGTTTGAACATGGATATCCTTCCTTGCTATTCACTTTACCGCCAATTTTGATGCCGTCCAAATTATTAACGTTGAATTAAACACCAGTGGACCCAGTGCTGCCCCATATGGCACACCACTTGAAAACAACCTTCTACGATATCCTTTGATTCCTTCCTCCAAGCCAACGTTGAATTAATCTGGCTAGCTCACCTTGGGTTCCCTGTGATCCAACATGTAAAGCTTGCACATAGTCCAGGTTTACAGTTTCACTGGGCTGGAACCTCATAATTTCCATCCTACTATAGTTTGTAAATGAAAACTAGTAAATGATTGATATGTCAGCATGCAAATGATTGCCTCATATATTACAGTTGCAAACTCCGATGACCAATCTAAACCTCAAGCACTTATTTGCTGACAAACTTCAGAATTCCGGTGCAACCCTCTACTTTAGGTGATTTAAATCTTTGATAAATTTACATAAGGCAAGTGTAAATGCTAAGCAGATAACAGGTGCAGGAAGCACTAACTTTTGGCAAAGGCAATAAAGTATGTTTTTTCTACAGTTGGTCGTGATAGTGGAAGTTGTACTATATTAAGTAACCAACACAGCTTTAAATAACTCTTTACAGGTACCTTTAGCCTGTGTTCTACAGCAGAAAAGCAGTGAGAGGTGGGGACGAGTGGAGGTGAAACAGTCTTACAAAACCCAGGGAAGGGGAAAGGGAGGGTGAACTCCCTATTCAGTATTGGGTAACTTAAAACTGAGAACTTGGCTAGCTTACAACCCAATGTTATGAACATTGTATTCTCTAATTTTAGGTAAGTACATAACCCTCCCCCTCACCCTTATTTCCCCTATATAACCTCCTCTTCTTCCCCCCCTCATACCCCATCTGGACTCAGAATTATTTCTTCCCTTTCCCTTCCGCCTACGATCCTTCCCCTAGCATCACAATTTGCACTGTTCAATCCTTTTGTCTCACACCTTCTGTCTTTTCATCACTGACCTTTGTCCAACCGTCTGCCTACCTGAAAACTTTGCTCATCTGTGTTGCCCTATTACCTGCCAGACTTTGTCCTGACCCTCCTCTCTTCCAGCTTTCTTCCCCCCCCCCCCCCAATCAGATGTCACAACTGAAGGGTCCCGATCCAAAACGACACCTATCCATGCTCTCCAGAAATACTGCCTGACCTACAGAATTTCGACTGCGCTGTCCTCCGCCCCTCTGGTGGAGGGGTAGACCTTACGGCCCTCGACAACAACACGTTGAACTGGCTACAGCGCCTGGAGGGTGTTACATAACCTCTGCTGCCTCAAACGCAAGAAGAAGAAGAATTTCTCCAGCACTTTGTGTCTTCTCAGAGTATTTTCCACTCTTTCTCACAATTTACTAATGCATGATGGACCCAACACGGTCCTGGACTTACTTGTCACTGTAAATAAAATATATCACGTGAGTGCATCCTATTGCGAGTGTCAGTGTGGTCACTGCCGATCCTGGCGTCAACCGCGACACCACAGTTTGTCTCCTAAAAAATAATGAACGAAACATTGAAGGTGCAGAAATCCAGAATATTACATTATTGCAGTTGCTGTAAATGCTATAAGAAATTATTATACAAAGAACACCACAGACGAAAAATATTTTGGAAACAATTATCCAGCCTTTGGACCATCTTTCATGAAAACCTGTGTGAGCGATGAAATGAACTATATTTAAGAAACCAAAAAACATATTAAAGGATCAGAGAATCTTGTTTACACTGCATATTTGACAAGCAAATAGACTCCTGTCTATTTCACATACAGAACTAACCCGGTTAATTTTGTCATACCAGGATAAGCCTCAGGGTAGGACCAATACAAGGTCAACATATTACAAAATGCCGGTGTAACTGAGTGGGTCAGGTAGTATCTCTGAAGAACATGGAAAGGCAATGTTTCACATCTGGACCCTTCTTCAGTTATTTGAGGTCAGGATCATGGATAGGCAACCCGAGTTGCCACCTATCCATGTTCTCCAGAAATGCTGCCTGACCACTGAGTTACTCCAATACTTCAGGTCTTTTCTTGTACACCGGCATCTGCAGTTCTTTGTGTCTGCGTCTGTCATTGTAATACAATGTCTTAGCAGATTTATTATTATGCAACTATTTATCCATATTTCATAGCTCTTGGTCTGTAGGAATTGCACAACATAATTTGTTTCTCCTCATAGTAACATAAGAGCAATTTTACAATTTTTAAACGTTCTGATATATCATTCTTCAGAACTTCATTAACATGCATTACCTATTGCACGATGTTATGCAAGTCATGATCATACCTAGCAAATCCACTTCAGTCCAATGCCAGTGCAGACAAGGTTTGAGGGTATATCCTCACATGAACCCTATCACAATCTTCTTGTCTGCAGTACTCCCATTAAAGACCTGACACCAATCACCTGAAAGGCAAAGGTCCTCAACCAATGTCCCCACCACACAACACTGCCCTTAGGCAATCAAAGCCCTGGAAAACATGGATTATTTTTGACATCTTGCCAAGATCCTCCCAAAATCTGACATTTTGACAAAATTCATCATACGGATAGTTGGGTGAGGAAAAGTGCATGAAATCAGAACACCAGACCAGTAATGCACACATGGTCTACTAGAAAGAGTGATCCTCAGTCTCCTGTATACTTAAGAGTAATCGACAACCTTTGGCAAGCACCTCAAAGCACTGAAGAAATATCACCAATGCTACTTCTGCAAAATCCTCCAAATCCATTGCTGAGTGTAGCAAATCACCATCAGCATCTCTTGCAACCTCTTCCCAGCTGCAAGGTTCTGACTACACTCCAAAGTACTGTGCTCATACCTGTCACCAGACTTTCAAAGCAAGCACCGAACTCTGAGCTCTGTCTTAGGATGGGATTCTCCAAGGGAAATATTTCAAGGATATTCTCAAACTCTCCTGGAGGCAGTGTAATATCTCCATTAACTCGAGAAATCTGAAATATGAAATATGAAAAATAATATGAAAGTCCCTGGTTCATGATCACTCAGAAGGAGAAAGAGAATCTGAGTTGAAACTGAGCAACCCAAGTTCACAAATAACCCACTGCAAAGAACACCACCTACTGCACCTGTGGCAGAGTTAGTGGATCTCTCTTGAATTCTTCATTCTCCTCAGAACCCACAGAACTAGAGTGGAATTACGGGTGTCAGAGGTTATGGGGAGAAGGCAGGAGAATGGGGTTAAGAGGGAGAAATGGATCAGCCATGATTGAATGGCGGAGTAGACATGATGGGCCGATTGGCCTAATTCTACTCCTATCACTTATGAACTTATGAACGAAGTAAGAAACAAAGTGCTGGGGTAACTCAGCAGGTCAGGCAGCATCTCTGGAGAAGATAAATAGATGAAGTTTCAGTTCAGACTGAAAAAGGGTCCCAACCTGAAACATCTCCTGTCCATGTTCTCCAGCGATGCTGCCAGATCTGCTGAGTTACTTTATGTCTTTTTTTGCAGTTCTTTTGAGTCTAGAGTGGAAGTAAGTTATCCTTGACCCCAAAGAGACTACCCACGGGGAGGATGGGTTCATCACAACATACTTTAGAGCTATTGTAAAGGATTTTACGTCTAAAAATCTAACTGCTGAACTAAACGTGACCATTGTATGCTAATGAATAAATGGAAATAAATGTAGCTATGGAGACAGACAGTACTGCCAATAACTCACAAATCAAACCCCTGAATGTTGGCCATGTTTTAATGGTTTGGGATAGTGAAATATTCTTGTCCAGATCTCCTGCAGTGGGAATCTGGCAGTGTACAATTTTCACATCTATATTATGGATGCGAATAATGTTATCCAAGATTAATCACATGAGAAATTAAACAAAATTAAACAAATAGGGAGCAGGCAGGAAATGGGGTTAGGAGGGAGAGATGGATGAGCCCATGATTGAATGGCGGAGTAGACATGATGGGCCGAATGGCCTAATTCTACTCCTATCACTTATGAACTTATGAACGAAGTAAGAAACAAAGTGCTGGGGTAACTCAGCAGGTCAGGCAGCATCTCTGGAGAAGATAAATAGATGAAGTTTCAGTTCAGACTGAAAAAGGGTCCCAACCTGAAACATCTCCTGTCCATGTTCTCCAGCGATGCTGCCAGATCTGCTGAGTTACTTTATGTCTTTTTTTGCAGTTCTTTTGAGTCTGGAGTGGAAGTAAAGTTATCCTTGACCCCAAAGGGACTACCCACGGGGAGGATGGGTTCATCACAACATACTTTAGAGCTATTGTAAAGGATTTTACGTCTAAAAATCTAACTGCTGAACTAAACGTGACCATTGTATGCTAATGAATAAATGGAAATAAATGTAGCTATGGAGACAGACAGTACTGCCAATAACTCACAAATCAAACCCCTGAATGTTGGCCATGTTTTAATGGTTTGGGATAGTGAAATATTCTTGTCCAGATCTCCTGCAGTGGGAATCTGGCAGTGTACAATTTTCACATCTATATTATGGATGTGAATAATGTTATCCAAGATTAATCACATGAGAAATTAAACAAAATTAAACAAATAGGGAGCAGGCAGGAAATGGGGTTAGGAGGGAGAGATGGATGAGCCCATGATTGAATGGCGGAGTAGATTTGATGGGCCGAATAGCCCAATTCTGCTCCTATCACATGATCTTATAACCTTTGAAAACTTTTATCTTTTTCCAACAAAAATCAACAAAAATGTACGTGGCTGGATTACAGGGTGAGGTCAAGGCCACATCTTCATGACCAGAAGTCAACACACACCATTAATGATCCATAGAATTGTTCATAACACGGATGCTCAAAAGCTTCTCCATGGAGGCGTGCCTGGAGAATGCAAGAATGTACTAGGCTGCAAGTGACTAGTTTTCAATTTCAATTAAAAACTTTGTAATTGAAAGAAAGAGAATCAGAAAGGAGAGATTTCCATTTGAATTTGGATACATAAAGTGGATTTTTAATACTATCTTACATTATTTTTTAAGATTATCAGAAGGACAAGGACATTAAGTCATTCATTTTTCTTCTTTTATGATGACAAATCTTAGTTGATCACAATGGATGCTAACTTGCTCTCAGCCTTCCATTAATGCTGTCTGTAAATGATGCAATATTATCCAAGGAACAATGCCTTCTTTCCTTTTTCTTTCTCCAAAAGGAGATTAATAACTGGGCTAGGTGAAAAAAACATATATGCGGTGTATTGGTGCTCGAATGCATTTTGTCATTAGAAACATTTACAATGATCAGAATGTCTTACTTTGTATCCAATGAGATGAAAAAAAATCTTTGCAAAAGACCAGTACCTGCCATCTCCGGAAATTATGGCTCATCTCTTAGTCGCCTGGGTCATGCTCACTCAAGAATTTGAATATCCAACATTGGCTAACACTTCACTAAAGTACCGAGTGGGTTCTGCAATGTTGGAGGTGTAATCTTTCAAAAGAAACAATAAACTAAACTCTCAGTCCTCTCTCTCTGGCTTTTTTTAGAACAGATTCAGATTGTTATTTTTAGAGTCTTACAACTTAGCAACCATATTATACTTAAGAAATACTTAATTGGCTGTGACACGTAGAATGTCCTCTGCGTGTGAATACTCCATGTAACTGCATATTTGTTCTTTGAGCAGCTATTGTTAATTGCTTACATACCAGATGCCAACAGCAAATTTGGTTACTTCAGTAACTCACCATATTCGACTGTCCCTTCATTGACATTTTAAATAAATGCTAATCTAAATTGTTTGCTTACATTTTGCCAGATATTCCACTTCACAACTAGAAAAGAGAGTTACTTTGTGTCTTATGAAATAGAGGAATTAGAGCAACTACTATGGGCAATGACTGCCCATAAAATCTCAAGCAAATTCAATCACAGTCTTTATTCATCTTCATGATTACGCTTCCATTATCAGAACTCAATGCACAATTCATTAGAAGCAACATGCATAACTTTGCACGTCATGAAGTCATTGAAAGAGACTGCAGAAAAGAAGCTGATTTCACCCATTTGTACTTGTGTCATATATTTGAAACAGCTATATAATTATCTCCGTCCTCCTATTCTTTTGGCATCAACCTAAAAAGTAATTATTTGATTCACTTTTTACATTTGCAATACCCCGTCACCTGGCACCAGTCTTATCTGAAAACGATAGGCAGAATATGACCAAAACATCCAGAATATCCAGCCTTATGAATGAATGTGTTTCATTCAGATAGACTTTTCTTTGCCTTCCATCACAGTGAGGGTGTGCCTGGAGCAATCACTGTGATGGCTGTTTGTGTTAAAACTGTATCTGTGTGTCCTGTGCTTTTTGTTGTCTACTGCCGGACCCTGACATGAGAGGACGCTGGCGCTGTTTGTTCGCCGCTTCTCCGTCAGGATAGTTTGTCTGTTTGTTTTTATGTTATGACTGTTTTTGTAAAGCGCTTTGAGCACCTGGTAAAGCGCTATATAAAATAAATGCTTATTATTATTATTATTATTATCGAAGGTAGACACAAAATGCTGGAGTAACTCAGTGGGTCAGGCAGCATCTCTGGAGAGAAGGAATAGGTGACGTTTCGGGTCGAGACCCTTCTTGTTTCATTATCGTATCAACCCGGTGTGGGGGGACTGCTGTGAGAGAGGGGGAGGGGGGAGAACAAAGGGGAGACCTGGCGTAGATACTCTGTAACTTTGACAGCGCCCTTTATGGGTGACTATTTGCATACCTTGGGTATGCAAGCAAAGAATTTCACTGTGTCTTGTCACATGTGACAATAAAGTATTCATTCCTTCATTCATTCAATGCTTACCCAGTCATAACTCACTGTGTAAAACATATTCTCCTTATACAGTCATACAGTGTGGAAACAGGCCCTTCGGCCCAACTTGCCCACACCGACCAACATGTCTCATCTACACCTGCCTGCATTTGGCACATATCCCTCTAAACCTGTCCTACCCATGTACCTGTCTAAATGTTTCTTAAAAGTTGTGATAGTACCTGCCTCAACTACTTCATCCAGCAGCTCGTTCCATATACCCACCACCCTTTGCAGTTCCTCAGGTTCCTATTAAATCTTCCCCCCCTCACCTCAAACCAATGGCCCCTGGTTCTCAACTCCCCATACTCTGGGCAAGAGACTCTGTGAGTCTACCCGATTTATTCCTTTCATGATTTTGTACAGCCCGAATGTTTCGTGCCCTACTTAAGTCCTGACCTATGAAAATTGCAGATCAGATAATATCACATGACTACTGCAATATGGATCATGGGAGCAGCTGCCCCTGAGCTTTGAAAACTCCCAGGTAATCCATCACTTCCCATGTTTCACGCCTGTTGGATGCGCATGGGGATTCTGGCTTCCCTTTCTTCTGGATTTTGTAAATTAGTAATAGAAAGAAAACCTTAGTTTTCTGCAACTTATATTCCCTTTTATGCAACTTCGAATCAATTTTTTGACATTCATCCTACAATTTTGGTAGAGTCTTGCTCAGGTTGTTTCAAGGCCTTGTGCTAATTACCTTCCATCTGTTTCCTTTTGTCATGGAAAACATCGTGCATCCCCACCATTCCCAGATTTAAAATTTGCCAAGTCCTAGGAAAAGAGAACATTGAAAGTATCCCTACACCCAACCATGGGTAGCGTTTGTTGGATCCAAGTTAACAAAGTTCAAAGGGCCAAACTGTCTTTTGTAACTATGGACAAGGTGTGAAATTATCTTCACTAAATGAAAGAGAGAAAAGGAAAACATAACATGAAATCTGCCAGATGAAACCTATCATTGAAATTGGATTTTTTAAAAAATCATTACAGTCCTTAAAGTGTGGACTATTGTATTCAGAGGTAAACTCCAAACGTAAGTCATGAGGCTGGGTACATTTCATTGTCAAAGAACACTTTACTTTGCACTAAGTTTACATATTATCTCCACTGAGAGTAAAATTTAGCAGAAGGGCTGAGGCAGTGATGGTAATTCAAGTGTGCCTACTGTGTGCTGATATTAACTCTTTAAAATAGTTATTTGAAATTGTATTAAGGGCCGGTCCTTCAGTGGGTCAGGCAGTATATGTGGCTGGACAACCGCAATGAATGTTTATCTTTGACCTGAGACATTAACTTTGCTTCTCTTTCCAGAGATGCTGCCTGATCCGCGAAGTGTCACCAACATTTTCCGATGTTATTATTTTCAGTGTAACATTATCATTCGAATCTTGTTCTTTAAAATTATAAGGACTCCGGTGGCAAGTGTCAGCATCCTACCTCAAAGAACAATTTGCTCCGCTTTCTGCAAGTGTACGATTCACAATGGATTTGCCCATCTTTGCTACAGGCTTACTCGGAGACAACACCCCTACGCTGTGAAAGCAAAGGCAGGAACAGGAGAAATAAACGACACTGCATAGAAAGATCCCATCTTGTGGAAGGAAACGTGCAGACAGACGCCAGTGCGAGAGGGAAGTGGCGAGCTCTTTTCTGTAACTTCCATTCCGCCGCTGGCACCTCGGGTGAACACACCTTATTTCCCAGCGGTTGGTAATTTGCAGAAGGAGCAGCAAGTCGGTGGCCTGGTAATCGGGGAGTCGCATTATACACGGAAAATAAACACAAAGCCGGGTGTGGGAGCTGGATATTCCCCCCAGGCGCCAGAGAGCGAGCAGAGTGAGTATGCAGCTGCCCGCGGGGCCGGGCTGGGCTGTCATAGGCTGGGCCGCCGCTCTGGGCGCGTGGACCCGGGGCAGTTGACGCTGGGCTCCGGGCCGCTTCCTCACGAGCTGCCGGCGCCGGCTTGCAGCCGAGCACTGCTAGCTGCTAGGTGCTAGCTGCAACCTGCAACCTCCTCTCTCTCTCTCTCTCTCTCTCTGCTTTTCAGCTCGGGGTGGTACGCGCGTTGCATTTCTTCGCTCACGGTGCAAATGGTCCACCGGGAGTGGGCTGGTATTTCCTCCTGTTACTCCTGGGGTTGCTTGGGGTTGGAGGCCGAAGGCAAAGCAGGCGCCGAGCGCACGGCGGGGACGGAGACGGACACCTCCGACCTGGGCTCTGCTCGCGGGACTCCCGTGTTGTAAGGTTTTAATTCACCAAGTGCGAGGTGTCTATGCTTTAAAATCCGGATTGGTTTCGGATCGAATTTGTGCAGGGAAGCGAATGGTTGCTGGTTGGAAAACAATTCGAGCCCTTTTGTGTATTGTTTTTTAAATGGTCATATTTCCATGCCCCCGCTGTTGGGTGTCCAGCCCCGTGTGGCTACCTAGTTAGTATTGACTAGTTCACGCTAGTCAGTTCAATTTCAAAGATATGGGTGTCGCTGACTTTATGTGGGGGCAACAATGGGTGTGATTTTAAATATAGATGTTTTTGTTTCTTTTATTATATTAATCCAATTGTCTGGATTTGCATTGTGAAGAATGCTGCTGATTGCTTTATTGTCGTATAGCTGAATCGAAGAAATGTATTTCTTTTGTCGAGAAACGCCCATGGTATTCACTTTTTTATTTCTTAAGAAAAGCAATTTTGTGCATAAATATAATTTTAACTTCTTTTACACAGGCAGAATGCATTTAAAACTGCGGGCGCAAGAGAGGAAGGCTCTTCCTGCTGGACGCTGAAATTGGTCACCTTTACACGGCCGGTTGTACGCTGGGATGCAGTAGCCAGCTACCATGACCGTTTTTAACCAAGCAAATGTGGAAGATTATTACCAGATCGGTGAAGACCTGGGCAGGTGAGTGTTTAGGAGACCGAGTGTTCCGATAAGGATCTTGTGAGAGCGGCGGGAACAACGGATGAGAAGCTTTCTATTTACCGCGTGTTCTGACAGGTATGTGTAGGAGGTGGAGAAGTGTGCCTGAAATTGTGCTTGGTTTAATTTCATCTACCCTCCACCACCCAACATCACTTGCAGCCATGCATGTGGAAGCCAGGTGCATATTTTTCAAGTTAATTCGCAATAAATCTGCTTCTCAGAATGTGCTATATGTTGCCTTAAATGGAAGATGTCAACGGTTTCAGAGTGGGCAAACAAGGTGTCTTGTATATGGTTTATGTCTTTAATCCTCATTCAGTTCATTTATTTTTCTTTTATCTAGATAATCCAGTGGGAATGATAATGTTCACTGTGGTCTAATTTGTTTGCAATTACGTTTCTCTGGGAAGGAGCCAGCTAACCTTGAATATAGTAGGAGTAAACATTTGTGGAAGATTATATAAATTTGAGAACTGTATTAGCGTTTGCAAGCTTTATGGCGTTGGGCCATATCTTGGTTACCAAGGAACTATTAACAAACTAAAAATTAGTAGTGCAAGCATGTGCTGTAACCAGTTGATTTGCACTTGTGGTACAGTTTCATTGTTCGCATGGTGTTGTTAAATATGAAATTGTCAAGTGGTTCAGTGGATTGAAATGGACAATAGTTGTAACCTGTCATATACATAAGAAAATGTCTTGTACAGCAGGGCAAAGCTCGAATTGCACTCTTTTTAAAATAGTCTGCGCACCTGATAGTATCATATTTTAAACAGAAAGCTGGAGTTTGTTAACATATTGTACTTATTTAGTATATCATAAGCTACTTGGACATATATAAAATATTACTTTGGAATGTGTAAGTCATTCTCCATAGGTTTGAATTTGTGATTAAAAACTTGTAATTTTAACTCTTAGGTTGTGATTAGAAAAAACCTGTGTAAAATACAATAACCTCAGTCGTTTTGAGGAGATCAGTATTACATATATCTTATTGGACAGCCATGTTTTCTTGCACTGTACACAATTGTTTAAAATTACAATCTGTTGAAATGATTGAAATTCCACAACTACTGCATTATAGTTATTTTCTTTAAAACGAAGTTTAACCATTGTTATATTCCCGATGGTCTGACGATCAGAACCATGGGATCATAAGAATTGTTATGTCACAGAAGGCGACTATACGCCCTACAATGTCAGTGACAGCTCTTGTAGAGTAATCCAGGCATTCCTATTTCCCAACACTTCTCCACAGATCTAGAGATTGTTTTGCCTCTGGATTGTCCCAATTCCCTTTTGAAAGGCCTGATTAACTTTGTTTTTACCATTCTTATAGACTGCGAGATGCAGATGATAACTGGTGCATAAAAGGTTTCTCTTGCATGCCCGTGCTTTTTTTTTACCATGGAGTGACCATGCCCTTTAACCAATGAACTATGTGTGTAAATGAGAGCTTCTCTGTATTTATCCACGTGATATTTTTATTGCCTTGAGGTCTCTTAAAGTGACCTTTCATATCTGAGTTTGCAATGAATTGTCACATCATACTTCAACATGAAATTTAATTTAACATCGGTGCACTGTGTTACTGCAGAGCACTGGTATCAAGTTCCTCATTCCCATCCATGTTCTTGAACGTAGTTATAGAATTAAGGCTTAGGCCTTCCTGTTTAGAAGAGAGGGTTGTTTATACTTCCTGGGAATAAAACAGTTGAGTCCTGGAATGGGTTCTCTCCCTTCCTCCTTGGCCAAGAAAGATTTAGTAAAGGCACAGCACAAAACATAAACTAATGTGTAAAAATTGCAGATTTTGGGAAGTTAGAAATAGAAATGTCAGAAAATCCTTGTGTGCAGAAATCCAGAGAAACTGGAAGACAAAAGAGGCAATAGTGCAATAAAAAATGGTAATACAGTGACGTGCAATAACGGAACAGAGGTCTCGAGCTAGTAAAAGTGAGAGAAATTGAGTCATCTGAAATTAACAAAGAAAATAGTGATTGCTAGAAATCTTTTTTAATGCTGAACATGTAAAATAGCATGTTCAATAGAATTACATTTTGTTTGTAAGGTTGCTTTATGTTTAAAGAGAGGTTGAGTTGTTTTTCCACTATGTGTTGAACTATACTAACATTGAGTATGAGGCAGAACTTGAAATGAACGTGGGAACAAGATTGAGAATTTGAATGGTGGGTGATTTTGAAATGTTGGAGTCCTGCTTCCAGACTGAATACAGGTGCTGTGCAAAGCTGTTGTTCCTTCTGTCTCCCAACTCAGAGGAGTGAATATGGTATACAAGATGCAAGTAAATTGCAGCTTCATCAGGAAACAGTGCATTGTGGACATGAAAGTCAAATAAAACTAATGTAAAATAAATTGCAAATGTTGAGTCTGAAATTAAAAAACCAAAATCCTCAAATGTATGGAAGAACAGAAATCAGGAGAGACTGGAAGACAGAAGGTATGACAGTGCAAGTAAAATATGGTAATATAATTACAGGCAAGGGAACAGAAGCCTAGAATTGGTCTGTGGCAGAAGCAGAAGTGGCAGAAGCGGAAGGTAGAGGTCTTTAATTAACAGCAGTCTATGTGTGCTTTTATGCTCGTATTACTTGAATCTTGACATTTGTGTTCTTCCTGTGCCAAAATACTTTATTTCACTTCCCCTCTGTATAAAATAAAGCAATGCAGATCTAGACAAAAAACCGAGTACAGAATGGAAACTTCTTTATTTTAGTCTTTGTTTTGGGCCATGTTGGAGGGTTGTGCCTGTTGATTGATTTATGTCCTTGCATGTCCTAGGTATGTAAAGAGGAAAAAAATAGTCAAGGCAAATGTGGGTCCCTTCAAAGACTAAAGTGGGAAAGAGTAAATGGGCTGAGAGAAAAGTTTGTCATATTAGAGACAAATTTAAAATTGTATGAAGAACTTGCATAAAAGGATGACCCTAAATTCTGAAAGAATGGTTTTAGGACAGACAAACTTTTTTTAATGAATTAAGTTGAACTATGCCTGATAATTACGCTTCTGCCCTACCTTGCGTTCTTTGAGGAAGCCATTCTATTTCCTCTTCTTCCCTCTGTTGCCCCTGTTCTAATGATGTCACTTTTCTTATTAATACTTCTGATGTCTTTTTACTTAACCAAAGTTTTCCTGTGCTGTAATTGACAGGACATTTCCTCCACTTCTTCTCCCCCAGGTCCTCGATAGGGTTCCCTGGTTCACATCTCTCATCTGTTTGTGATTGTCCTTCTCATTTTTCATTTTAAGGTGGACTTTAAAGATTTTGAGCAGGGAATTGATGTCTGATTTTCCAGATCCTGCATGAAGATGTATTTGTGATTGGAAGGGTATCAGATGGGTGAAGTATAGATTGCAAGAAAACTTACATAATGTCCTTTCCCTATTAGCTGCAGAGCTAGGCCTAAGATGTGAAAGACATACTTGGGTGTTTTATGTTCATCTTTCTGGGATGCAGTGTTTAAATACATAGTTTGTTTATGTCAGTCTCCTATTTTCACCCACATGATAGTTTTTAATTTCAATGTTCAATTGAACTGCAAAAGCATACTCTTTAAAAATATGATTGAAATCCAAACTCATTGCTTATTTTGACATTGTATGATACAAATCAATATTTGTTTTAAAGGCTAACTCATTCCAATTGATTTTATCATTTAATGAAAGTAAATGTATGGGAATACATTAAAGCTCGTTGTCTTGGATAACTGTTTAGTGAAATCAAGTGGTGTAACATTGCTGTGACCTCCGAGCTCTTCTGACCTCTGCATGTGAAGTTGCCAAGGAATAATCTGTCTCGGAGCTCAAATTATATCTCGGTATGTAACGCTAATTAGTTTCACTGATTTCTCTGAACAGAATCTTGCTCTTGTTACAAGCCAAGAAACATCACAATATATTGGAATGAATCTGATTTTCTTTTTCCTTAAATTGGACTCTCATCAAACATTAGTCGGTCCACCAATCCTACATGTACCTTCACTTTCAGGTTTTAGGCCACTATTCTGGCCATTTACCCTGTCAGTAAATAAATAATAGTTAAGTCTTTGGTTCTTGCTCAATATTCATTCCTTAACCGACATCACTAAATTACATTATATGATCAATTATCTCCATTATTGTTGATAGAATCTTACTGTGGGTAGATTGGCTGCTACATTTCCTTGCATCATCACATTAGTGACTACATTTCAAAAAACAATTAATGGACAGTGATAACATTTAATTTTTGAAAACTGCAAGTTCATCTTTTTCTTTGCTACTTAATTGTGCATAGTGTTGAGTAGCAATATTTTTCTATAACTACGTTTTTATGAGCTCAAGAATCCAAGGAGAAGTGTTCCATTTTTGCAGGTCAAGTAACTGAAAATGAAAAAACTCATTGTAGGATTTACATCTCCCACATAATTGTGTGTAAATTAACTGGCACTTTTACTATATGACAAACAGTACATTTCCTTTTTTGGTGTAAGACTCTGTGGGATGGAACATGAAAAGCTGTGGTCTTGTCCTTGACACATTGTCATCACTCCAGTTCTGAAGTGACTGAGGCTAGTGTGGGAAAGTACTTTACAGGTTTTGCCATGAGTGGGGCAGGCGTTGCTTGACCTGGAGAGCGGGTAGGTTATTTTGGCGATGGTGTGTTCCTATTACCATTCCTTCCAGGCTTATGTGTGCTCTTGACACCTGGACTCGAGATTCTTGTTGCTATCCCAAATGCTCCCTTTCCACATTGAGCAATGCCAGGCCAGGAATTCCCAGGAACTGGCGAGAATGTGGCATTTTTCAAGGACATCCTTGAATCTTTTCCTTTGGCTTCCTGGTAATTTATTCATGCGATAGCATTTGGAATGAAATATTTCTGAAGTCTGGCATCGGGCATAGGAATGGCATAGTCTGTCCACTAATACTAGCTGAGTGTATGTAGAGTCTCAATGCTGGAGATGTTGACTTCAGAAAGCACTAATACTCACTCTGGATTTTGTAGAGTCGGCATTAATAGTACCTCTCTAGTGTTTTGAGATGCCTGCTTTAGGTGGTCTGAATCTCAAGCATCTAGGGTCTCTGCCCACTAGATCATGTCTTCAATCTTGTCTTAATCTTCAATCGTCATTTCAGATGACCAAATGGTATACTGTTGCACTGAGGGGGGTGTTGCATTCATTAGCAAGTGACTGCCTGCACAAATATATGCTACCCAATATAAGGGGAGGGCACCATATTTTCTGAGTCTTGTGTGGACTTTTATTGGCAGGAGGTGATCTTGTGTGATGGTTTTGTAAATGTTGAGTGTAAGACTCATCCTCTCATATACTTTGGTGAAGAGGTTGACGTTGGCTTGGAACTCGGCTATGTTGCATGTGTTCCCGAGCATTGTCTGCACACAGCCACTCAATGACTCAGGTTGGGGTGACCTTGGTTCTGAGTTCAGGCAATGTACATTGCACTGTTTTCCATTAGTATTATACATTAGTTACACTCCATTGGGCATCTTGTACCTTGTGGCTGGAAGTATTTTTTAACCATTGAATTACATTACCCGTTTCAAGAGACTTCAGCAGAGAGCTATCAAACATTATCACCTAACTTTCTTCCATTATGGTATCAGTGGAATCTTTTTCCTGAAAGTTGTGAGAGGAAACAGATGAGCATGTTTAGGAAGAGGAAACAGATGAGCGCATTTAGGGAGAGCGACAGTTTTTTTTAACCACCTCTTGCATCTGCTGCTCATCTTTGGCCAGGTTATTTTCACTTAACTATATTGACTATTTTCAGTCTGGTGGCTAAAATGGCAGAGAATATTGATTAAAATCAGGAAATAAAACAGAAGATTCTGAAGATGTGCAACTGATCAGGCAGCATCTGTGGAGACGGAATCAATGTTTTGAGTTGATTCTCCAAAGATTCCTCCCGAGTTCCTAGCCAGTTCCCCCACTTTCTGTTTTAATTCAGATTTCCAGCTTCTGCATATTTTCATTTTGAATTAAAACTGGGATTTTCTTGTGTAGGAAGGAATTGCAGATGATGGTTTATACAGAATATAGACACAAAAGTGGTGGAGTAGCTCAGTGGGTCAGGCAGCATCTCTCGAGAAAAAGGATGGGTGGCGTTTTTGTGTCAGAACCCTTCTTTAGACTGCTGGCACTCTGAAGGTTCCAACCAAAATGTCACCCATCCTTTTTCTCCAGAGATGAAGCCTGGCCCACTGAGTTACTCCAGCACTTTGTGTCTATCTTCTGTATAAACCAGCATCTGTACTATATCTCTACTATTCGCTTCAACCATTCTATTTTGTTTAGAGTTCCATATTTTCATGACTCTTGGTAGAGAAGTTTCTTCAGAGTTCGTAATAGTTCTTATTTCAATAGTCCCTCGTTATGTCCTTTTCCACATGGGAAAAAAACCATTTTCTTCATGTACAATCCATCAACAAAATCTCATAATTTTATCAAAATCTATTAGGTCACCACACTAATCTTTTCTCGAGAGAAAATTGACATGTACCTAAAGTTCATAAAAGTGTTGGGTAGTGTGAGGTATGATATTTTCACTGGCTGGTGTTCCTAAAACCAAGGGTCTCAATCCACAAACGTGGTTAGTTATTCAAGGCTGAGCTGAGAATAAATTTATACAGACAAATTTATACAGATGGTGATCAGTGTTTGAAATTCTTTGGAAAAGGGGATGTATGTGGTGGCTCATTCTCTGACTTTATTAAGACAAGAGTTTAATAGATTTTTGATTATTCAGGGAACAAAGGGATATGAGATCAGTATCAAGCCTGAGGCAAAAGATAAGCCATAAATTTATTGAATAGCAATTCACATGAGGGGCCTAGAACCCCAATTTTACTAATGCTTTTTATGGTCATAGCGTATCTTAGTTATTGTAAAAATTAAGGAACATATTGAGGATGTTGTTAACAAATGCCAATTGCATTTCAGATAAAGAGGTCTCCAATTTATAACCTAGCTTTTACTCAATTGAAAATAAAGTTGCTGGAAGCATGTAGGACAGCATCTGTGGAGAGAGAAAATAAATAGATCCATTGACCTAAAGGATTGAGCATATTTCTTTCTCTGCAAATGCTGCCTAACCTGTTGGATAGTTCTACCATTTCCTGTTTTGATTTCAGATTTCCTGCAATGTAAAAGTAATAAATTGTGATTTCCGTGTAAGTTTATAATGAGTTTCAGCATGTAGAAATTGTCTTGCTTGCATGCCCGAATTATTTTCAATTACGATATTGAGAAAACATTTCTGTAAACCAAACGCCATCATTTTAAAATATTAGTTGTCTGAATTTGTGTAAACTGCGAAGTAGGTGGAACTTCCATAATGGCAGAATGCATAATCTGAACTGAACTAAGGTGTGATCTGTGCCACATTGTCGAATCAGGTGCTGGATGACAAGGGGAAATTGATTGAAGCTTCATGTGGATTTAAGATGAGGTTTGAGACTGGATGGTGTATTCTTTAACTGAAAAGCTTAATGTAAATTAAACTATTTTAAGAAGAAATTAATTGGCACCCTTTCATCAACTTGCCTATCATCCTTAAAACAATAATACATAATGGTCGTGCGTAGGAAGGAATTGCAGATGCTGGTTTATATCGAAGATAGACACAAAATGCTGAAGAAACTCAGCGGGACATGCAGCATCTCTGGATAGAAAGAATGGGTGACGTTTTGGGACGAAATCCTTCTTCGACTGGAAGAAGGGTCTCGACCTGAAACGTCACTCATTCCTTCTATCCAGAGATGCTGCCTGTCCCGCTGAGTAGCTCCAGCATTTTGTATCTATCCTAAATACATAGTGGTCAGTGCTTTGAAAGGATACAGGATGAACAAACGCTGTCTGTGGACTATTTCCAAAGAATGTCCATTACATTTCAAAATTGAAGTTTTGTTTAGTTTGTTTCATTTGATTTATGTAGTTCTATCTTCAATATTTAAAATAAGAGCACGGTTGAGTGATGGTTAGGTTATTTTGCATCAGGCCTGATTACAGACCTGGGGATATGTGTTCATAGTCCACCATAGAAGTGGACAGTTTAAGTTCAATTCAGGTCTTGGGCAATTGGAGATTGGTGTTGAATGCTGGCCTTGCCACCAAAACACATCTATCTGCTGGTTAAGAATTTTAAATTGTTTACGTAATCACAAGCATAATATGAAAAAGCACCATTATTTTCATTTCCTATAATCTAGAATTTCACAATACATTTGACAAAAACGAAAGAGTTTGCAGTTATACAGCCAATAAATTTGAAGTTTGGTAATTGTGGTAATTTGGCCTTATAAAGCCATTTGGTGTAAAGCAAATAACAGTGAGTTAAAAACTATACAGGCTTTTGCAGTTCAATAATAAATGTTGGCTGAGATGCAGAGTGTCCCCAAGCTCTTTGAATATTAGAATCCTTTATTCCGTCTGAACAGGCAAGCGACCGGAATTTATTGTCATATCTGTAAGATACCTCTTGAATAATGCATTATTTCCTATGTATAGAGATTGAAATATCCACCTAAATTATTTATTGAAAGTCTGGGTTCTGACTTTTGAACCCACAGCATTTTGACTCTGGGGCATGAACCATGTAATCAGGAAAATTCTGAGAGTTTTTTTGTTTCCTAGTGGCCAAGAGTACAGTGTGCTTACAATTGCGAATCAGGGATGATTTCATGAAGTTATTTAAGTCTTGATTCTTGTGGCATTTGTAGGTTTGAGGCAATTGCAACAGATAAATGCCTTTTCAGCTAAAATGAGTAAAGCAAGTAGAACGTGCAATTGCTATATTAATCGTTATTTGCACATGAGATCATTATATAGTTCTCAATTATTTACATTCCTTTTTATAATCTGTTATTTACTACCCATGCTTCTCTGCAACCACTCATCCATTCCAGTATTTATACACCTTTCCTAGATTTTCGCCTAATTCCTACGCTTTGTCAACTCTTCTCTCTGGAAATGATTGTACGAAAGACACCACGTAAATATAAGGGGCTGCATTTGGTTCATAGAACAAGACAAGGAATAGTACCAGAACAAGCACTTCGGCCCACAATATCTATGCTGAATGAGGTGTTAAATTAAACTAATCGTCTCTAATCCATATTCCTCCATTCCTTGCATATCCATGTGCCTATCCAAAAGCCTCTTAAACATCCAAGTTTGCCCAAAGTCTCCTTATATTTAATTTGCTATAATCTAATAATTTAGTAAAGCCTCTTTTGCACCCTTTCCTCATCCTCCTTATCGATTGAGTTTTCACTTGTAGAAGAGACACGTGTGATTTTTGTTTTCTCTAAGTATTTTTCTTATCTCTGAAATGTTAAAAAATTCTTTACCTCCCACGATATTTTATAGAACTGTTGCATTCCTGACCAATTAAATTGCCAGGCCTTGGCATTTATTTGGGTGGTTGATGATTATTTGCAAGTAATTTAAGGGTCTGTAATAAAGGTGCTATTTATAATGTACTGTTGCTTACATTCAATAAATGTGTACCCATTTTAAAGTCTATTGTTGAATTTTCAGTCATGTTTGCTTGCTTCTCCTGTTAATGCTTTGTATTGATTGATTTCAAAGTAGGTGTAAATTTTACCAAGTTTGTACTGCAGTAGTTGTTCACACCTCATTAAAATGTAATATCTCAATGAAGAATTTGTAACCGCTGATGAGATGAAGATGTAATTGATAAATGTTTGTTGGTTACTTGGTTTTATCTTGCACTGTGTATGAAAGATGGCAACAGCAATGTTGCTCTAAGTGGTGGGCATTGATTGTATGGAATGAATTATACATTTCTTGATCTGACAATGCAAGAGGTATGCTAGTTAGAGGTTTGCAGCTACTCATTGGATTCTGGGAGTTAGACCTAGGTAGAATCCTCACAAACTGGAGGGATACCAAAATACTGGCAATAATTGATGTATTAGATAGAAAGAATTAGAGTTGATATCATGGATGAATGAGTTTTGATCACAATTTGTGTTGATTGAAGAAAGGCAAACAACCTTAAACTATTAATTATGCTTTCCTTTCCACAAATGTTGCATGACTTGTGCATTTTTTATATTTTATATTTCTATGGTACAGAATCTGAAGAATTTTATTCTGGCTTGCATGTGTTCAATTGAGCCTCAATCTTTTCTGACTTTTTCTTTTTTGAGGATCTGGATGTCATTAGCAAGGCCAGGATTTGTAGTCCATGTCTAATCGTCGTTGTTCATCTGAGTAGCTGTTGTGCCATTTAAGAGCAGCCACATTTCACTCCCAATAATCCATACAGTTCATTCATATCACACATATGCTGCATGTCTAAATTATTGAAATTAGTATTGTCTTCACTTCTGAAGGAAGCTGTTTCTTGCTGCCATACCGCATGGAAACGGGACCCACTAAGAGTATGCTAACTTTTTTGCCCATCTGCATTGAACTAATTTTCCTACATTAGGTCCATATCTTTCTACGCCTTGTCTATCTAAGTATCTGAATAAATGCCTCTTAAATGTAGTAATTGTATCTGATTCCACCACTACCTCTGACAACTTGTTCCTGCTATCAGCTACTCTCTATGTTTAAAAGCAAGATATATTCTCTGCAAATCTCTTTGAAAACTGCTTCAGCTTGATTCAAACCCATGCCCACTTGTGTTTGATACCTCCGCCATAGTAAAAGGATTTTTATTATCTACCATACTTACGCTTCTCTTTTATACTTCCACCAGGTTATCACTCGGCCTCATTTGCTCCAGGGAACACAAGCCCAGCCTATATCATCTTTCCCATAACTAAAGTAATCCCATTCTGGAAACATCCAGGTGAATCTCCTCTGCCTAAGAAACGCTCGGAACCAAGCTTGTGGGCTGAGTACATTTTTTTTCGGAATGATCATCTTAACTTTCCGAAAAAAGGTACTGACCTGTAATATCACCTATCCATTCTTTCCCCATGAAACCCCTCCAACACTTTGTGTTTTGTTCAAGATTCCAGCATCTGCAGTTTCTTATGTCTCCATCATGTTATCTTTGTTTGGTCTCAAACATATGTTGGAGACAATGTTATAAGCAGAAAATAAGATTATACCAAAATGGAAAGAGTGCATTGTTTCTGTTAGAAGGTGTGTTTGTCTTTTGGACTGACTGGTGAGACTGACTGGTGTTCTGTCTCTTGCACTTGTTTGATTTGGTGATCAATTGTTAAGGATGACGGATAGAACCTGCTAAATTGTTACATAAATGGAGTGTATAAAATAGGATCATACTGCATTTAACCAGGAAAGACCCATAACTCACTAGAAATTAAATGTTCTTCATTAAAGGCATCTATTCAGGTCAGTTAATAAGCAGCAACCATCTCAGTTTTTTCAATGTAATTGTCTCATCCCAAAACCTATTTGAAATCTTGTCATGTAGGTATCTCGTTTCTAATGTCAACAGTATAAAAGTATATATTCACAAAATGCTGGAGTAACTCAGCAGGTCAGGCAGCATCTTGGGAGAGAAGGAATGGGCGACTTTTCGGGCCGAGACCCTTCTTCAGACTGATGTCAGGGGGGCGGGACAAAGGAAGGATATAGGTGGAGACAGGAAGATAGAGGGAGATCTGGGAAGGGGAAGAGAGGGACAGAAGAACTATCTAAAGTTGGAGAAGTCGATGTTCATACCGCTGGGCTGCAAGCTGCCCAGGCGAAATATGAGGTGCTGTTCCTCCAATTTCCGGTGGGCCTCACTATGGCACTGGAGGAGGCCCATGACAGAAAGGTCAGACTGGGAATGGGAGGGGGTATAAAACTATATAATTGATTTCGCCATAGTTGTTTATTGAAACTATTTTATCCGCATTTTTAGAGCAAGCTTCACGCAAACAAGTGATCTAAGCGGGTGATTCCCTATAATTTTTACCATCATGATATCTAACTATCTTCCACATTTTAGGATTTAAAATTTTCATGTGGCAAATTGCTGAAAAGGTCTCTTTATGAAAGCTAGATTTGACTGAATAGGCAACACAACGTGTCGTCTTAACCAATTAGATTATAGGGCTGTGAGATTAATATTGAAAAGTTTGAGAAGGAAATATACCATAAGATTTTAATATCAAATTCAGGAAGAGGAGGACAATTAGATTAAGAATGCTGAAAAATATGGATTAAATTTAAACTATTTGAAACATCAGATTGTTGAAAGTATACCTAGAAGAAAATGGACAAGACGTTAGTGCTGAGTTATTTCATAATTCATATGAATACAGTAATTTCCCTGCATTGAAAGTGACACAGACATTGAGATACTATCTGAGATACTACATTGAGACAAAGTCTGACAGCAACTTTGTAATATGTGAATTTTAATCACTCGTCTGAAATTGTAACATTTGCAGAAGAATAATGAGACACACCATTAGCACCATGGCCAACTGAATGCAATATTGAGGTCATACAGCTTCCCACTGTACAGCTGTCATACAGAGATTACAGAAGGATTTGCATTATTTATAGTTATTGAGTATCATGATTTTCCATTGGCTCATACCAAACAACATTGTACACTTGTGATCTTTGTTAGATTAAAAGTGGGAGAAGTTTTCTGATGGTGCAAGATTATTTTTTAAAGGTGTTGATGCCACTGGGACTAAGAGAAATTGAAGGCCTGAAAATATCTGTTGCCAGAGTTTTAAACTCGTACAATTGTTGTTGCAATGCAATCCATTTTTAGAGTGGTTACCTTAGTAAAACCTGTCCAAAAAGTAATTTTAAGAAATGAAAGATGGCTTTTCAGATGAAATAAATCTGTTCTTTGCCTAATTCTGCATTTGTTCTGATTGAGCTTGAAAATTAATAAGCAAATCTTTTCATTAATGAGATTAATTTAAGGCATTTTCATGAGGCTAAAGCCCTTCAGACATAGCTGCATCTCAGCTGGTTATAACTAAGAAGCTGTGCCTTTGTCTCTGCTGAGTTAATTGATCTCAGTTGTGCCAATATTAATGGTGCCGCATCTGCCTTTGCTGCCCAACTTCAGGGAGAGAAGAAAATCGACCAGCATTGTTGCTCCTGATTGCTATTGACTAACCGCAGTGAAATGGGTATGCAAGGTTTTCTAGTAGTTTAAGTCTGCCTGCAGCACTACTGCATTTGATTACCATATGATATCCTTGGAAGTGGTTGGTCAAATAGCTTGTTAGCACCTGCTTTCAATCTGAAAAGTGAAAAAATGTCGTTTGTATTAGGTTTTAAAGGGTGACTACTGACCCACATTACCATAATTCAGCACTAAGGAGAAAGAAAAATGAACATCAAGTTACTATTCAACTGATTTGCTTTCAATTTATTTCTAGTCTCTAATTAAATTGTACGTTATTGTGTCGCTGTTAATTTGGAAAGTTTTCCATTGTAAAGTAACTTTATTGTAATAAAACCCATGACAAAAATTGTTTTGGCCTAGCAACTCTTCAGCACTCTGAAAGGCACATTAATTGCTCAGATCAATACATTTTTTTTGAGCTTCTAATACCATAAAATTATATTAGATACGCGGTTGAAAGGTCTCCACTCACTCCACAAGTGGACAAAAAACGTTTGTGTGATTGGATTAGGTGAGGAGACGGATTGTGCAGAGTGCAGGAGTTTCACCTACCGATGGAGTGGATGAGGGAAGATCAGACCCTCAGGACTAAGGTGGGGCTTGTTTTTGACTTGTGGGTTGAGCAAGTAGCATCAATGAGTAGGGATGTGGTAGTTTTGACCAGTGATGATATTTGGTACATCAAGTTGAAGCTAGTTCCCAGCACCAGACATCTTGGATTTGGTCCTGTTTCGGAAGATGCCCTTTAAATCAGACGTTTTCGTTCTAGAGATACAGCACGGAAACAGGCCCTTCAGCCCATCGGGTCCACGCGACCTACGATCCCCGCATATTAACACGATCCTACATCCACTAGGGACAACTTTTACATTTACCAAGCCAATTAACCTACAAACCTGTAGGTCTTTGGCGTGTGGGAAGAAACCGAAGATCTCGGAGAAAACCCTCGCTGTCACGGGGGGAACGTACAAACTCCATATAGACACCTGTAGTCAGGATCAAACCCAGGTCTCCGGTGCTGCAAGCACTGTAGAGCAGCAACTCTACCGCCGTGCCACCCCGCTGCTTCATTTACATACCAATTAAATTTGTTGGTTTTCAGATATTGTGCATCATTGGACATTGGTGTGCATGTCTGGGTGCTTCTGTGGAATAGCAATGTCATGTATGTGGAAGAGCAGGAAGGGAAGAGGGGTCTGAGCTGTTCCTGCTTTCATTGCCTCATCATGCCTCGCAGATTGGTTTCCCATAGTTATTTTATTGCAGTAGAATTTCTAGCACCATGCTTTATATTCCCACTTTGTTTTAATTAAACTTTTGCTGGCCACTGTGCAAATTGACCATCAGACATTGATTCCTCATGTTGAATTTGAATAATGGCTTTGTAGCAATTTGCTTGCTGGAGTAAATTATGTCATTAAAAGGGAAAAAATCATTTTTTGATTTATAGGGAACTTGACCTGTATTCATTTTTATGTATTTGTATTTCATAATTTAAAGTACTTAATCATTTAGTGTGGCAATACTGACAAAGGCAGTACTTCCAATGATTCCTTGTTGGAAGTAATGGTAAACTGCTATAAATAGTGAATATACAGTTACAAAGTTGCAGGTGCCATTTTTTTGTGTATTGGGATTTGGATAATGTGTTGATATGAACATGTGAATTGGGAGCAGGAGTGGACCATTCAAGCCCTCAAACCTGTTCTGCCATTTAATATGATCATGCAGTCCTGATTGTAACCTCCTTTTACATTCCAGTCTACCGGTGATACCTTTTCACCCTTTTGGGTATTTGCACATCCTCCCTGTGACAACATGACTTAAGGGTTAAATTATTGGCCTTAGTATGTGGGGAGTGGATGAGAAAGCGGAACATAGGATTAGTGTGAATGGGTGAGCAATAGTTGGCATGGACAGAAAGTCGAAGGGCCTGTTTTCATGATGTATTTCTAAACTAAACCAAAACCTTCTTGCTTACCAAATATCTATCTACTTCTTTCAAAGAGTCTGATTGAATGGCTTTTTGAGGAAGAGAGTCCCAAGGATCAGGTCCCACTGGAAGAATAAAATGTTACCTTATTGTCAAAAATGGGCAACACCTTAATTTTAAACATTAACTCTTGTTGCTGGTTCTCTCCCGAGGAAACATTCTGTCCGCACCCACTGTTGGACTCTTCAGGACCTTGCATATATCAATCACTCTTCCGAACTTCAATGGATTGAAGCTTGGTCTCTCCAACCTTCCTCATAGTGCAACCTGTCATTTCAGGTATTGGACCAATAGTGCTCTCTGAGCTATCTCCAAACCATTGGCAATCATAAATCAGGACACCAATATTGTACACAGTACTCCAAGTGCTGTATATATAATGGAAGCATAATATCCTACTTTTCTGTTAAATTTCCCTAGAAATAAATAATAACATTAATTTTCCCAGTTATTTTTTGGATCAGTAGGAAGGAAATTCACATTAGGCAGGAAATGTTGGGTAGACTGCTGGGACTGAAGGCTGATAAATCCCCAGGGCCTGATGGTCTGCATCCCAGGGTACTTAAGGAAGTGGCTCTAGAAATCGTGGACGTATTGGTGATCATTTTCCAATGTTCTATAGATTCAGGATCAGTTCCTGTGGATTGGAGGGTAGCTAATGTTATCCCACTTTTTAAGGAAGGAGGGAGAAAGAAAACGGGAAATTATAGACCAGTTAGCCTGACATCAGTGGTGGGGAAGATGCTGGAGTCAATTATAAAAGAAGAAATTGCGGAACATTTGGATAGTGGTAACAGAATCATTCCGAGTCAGCATGGATTTACGAATCTTGACTAATCTTCTGGAATTTTTGGAAGATATAACTAAGAAAATGGACAAGGGAGAGCCAGTGGATGTAGTGTACCTGGACTTTCAGAAAGCCTTTGATAAGGTCCCACATAGGAAATTAGTGGGCAAGATTAGAGCACATGGTATAGGGGGTAGGGTGCTGACATGGATAGAAAATTGGTTGGCAGACAGGAAACAAAGAGTAGGGATTAATGGGTCCCTTTCAGAATGGCAAGCAGTGACTAGTGGGGTACCGCAAGGCTCAGTGCTGGGACCGCAGCTATTTACAATATACATTAATGACTTGGATGAAGGGATTAAAAGTAACATTAGCGAATTTGCGGATGACACAAAGCTGGGTGGAAATGTGAACTGTGAGGAGGATGCTATGAGGATGCAGGGTGACTTGGACAGGTTGTGTGAGTGGGCAGATGCAGTTTAATGTGGATAAATGTGAGGTTATCCACTTTTGTGGAAAGAACAGGAAGGCAGATTATTATCTGAATGGTGTCAAGTTAGGAAAGGGGGAAGTGCAAAGAAATCTGGGTGTCCTTGTTCATCAGTCACTTAAAGTTAGCATGCAGGCAGTGAAGAAAGCTAATGGCATGTTGGCCTTTTTGACAAGAGGAGTTGAGTATAGGAGCAAAGAGGTCCTTCTGCAGTTGTACAGGGCCCTAGTGAGACTGCACCTGGAGTACTGTGTCCAGTTTTGGTCTCCAAATTTGAGGAAGGATATTCTTGCTATTGAGGGCGTGCAGTGTAGGTTCACTAGGTTAATTCCCGGAATGGCGGGACTGTCGTATGTTGAAAGACTGAAGCGACTAGGCTTGTATACACTGGAATTTAGAAGGATGAGAGGGGATCTTATTGAAACATATAAGATTATTAAGGGATTGGACACATTAGAGGCAGGAAACATGTTCCCGATGTTGGGGGAGTCCAGAACCAGGGGCCACAGTTTAAGAATGGGGGGTATGCCATTTAGAACTGAGATGAGGAAATACTTTTTCAGTCAGAGAGTTGTAAATCTGTGGAAGGCAGAGGTGGCAAATTCTCTGGATGCTTTCAAGAGAGAGCTAGATAGAGCTCTTAAAGATAGCGGAGTCATTTGGGTATGGGGTATGGGGAGAAGGCAGGATCGGGGTACTGATTATGAATGATCAGCTATGATCACATTGAATGGCGGTGCTGGCTTGAAGGGCCGAATGGCCTACTCCTGCACCTATTGTCTATAGTATATCAGCCTTTTGCGAGTCATACACTGGGACATCCAGATCTTTCTGCAATCTCCCATCATTTAACTAATGTGCTTTTGTTTTCCTGCCAAAATGGATGGTATCACATTTTCCCCACATAATATTCCATTTTTTTTTCTTTTTTTTTTTTTATTGAAGGAAAGATACAATACGAAAAAAAGTAATGCATTACATTCCCCTCCATTTTGTTCTTTATATATAACAACAAAAATAACCCTCACCCACCCTCCCTGGACACCCCTTTGCAGCTGATGTGTTCACAATACATCATATCACAAATACAAATGCACAATTTGACAGCAAAACCTCTACATTCTTCCAAGGCGCAGGCCCATACATATCTACAACATGTCAGATGGTTCAGGATTCTCTCGTTCATTATGCATCAGCCATCCTGTGAGGTAATCGGCAATTGTGTAAACAAAAATAAGTAAATAAATAAAAGTAAAACATAATTAAAGGCAGATCCCCAACTACAATCAAGTGCCCTCAGTCAGTGGGTAGTTCTAGTCAGTGGGTAGTTCATTTGCAGGATGTTTGCCTACTCGCTTGTATTCCTATCCCTGCCCTCTTCAAAATTTATTTTCCTTCCCATCTTTGTGTCATCACCAAATATAGCAAAGATATCATTGGTGCTTCATCCAAATCATTTATATAACTTGTTGAAACTGCCAGCACCAATCCCTCTGGTGCACCATTTGTTAGATCTTGCTAAATAGAAAAGACCCATATCATGCCTATTCTTTGTTTTCTAAGACACCCAATCTTCTGTCCATGTCAATACTTCCATGAGCTTTTACTTTATGCAATATTATTTGTGGCACCTTAATTGGGTGTTTACTTACTTCCCTTTTAAAGATATGTTAAAGAGCTCTACTAAATTGGTCAAACATGATAGACCTTTCACAAAGCCATGCTGACTTTACCAACTAGTTTGAGTATTCATAAGTGTCTTGCTACAACATCTTGAATTATGGCTTCTAATATTTTCCCAAAGGCAGAAGTGAAACTAATTGGCCTATAGTATCCTGCATTCCATCTTCTGACCCTTTTCAATAAAGGAGTAACATTTGCTTTGTTCCAGTCTAATGGTACCTACACACAACTGGGGAATTATTAAATATTAAAACCACTTCATCTTTCCCAATAGCCACTTCTTTTCAGACTCAAGAACAAAGTTCATCAGCTCCAACAGTTTGCTCTGTATCACTTCCAAGGTACATGTGATTTTTCCTGATTTTATTAAATGTTCATTAAAAATACTTATAATTCACCTACTTGCCATCTTGTTTTCCATTATTAAATCCCCAGTTTGTATAGGACCAGTGCTCACTTTGTTAAATATTCTTGAAATATCAATGGAAACTCTGGTGAGAAATTGAGGGGCTCCTGGAATTGAAGGTACTGGAATTGAGGTGTTAGATGTTAAATTTTTTGGATATGTTGTCATAAACCTTGACTGTGTTATATGCACGCAGAAGACACATATTCGCACATGTGGAGGGAGCAGATAATTAAGGTGGTGATTAAATACTCATTCAACCAAACTGCATTTAACTTGGTTTCAATTTGTTGAATTTGTCCAACCATATTGGGAATATTGCAATCCACCTGTTTGTGGGGTGGAGAGCATTTGGACTTTTGAGTGATACATTTTTAGCTGAAGAAAACTGAGCATCTGACCTGCTCTCAGGAGCAGATATACAGCTGCTCTAGTTGAATTTGTGGTAAATATTATCCCAGGATGTTGATTGTAATGGATTTGATCTTGAGTAATACTATTGAATATCTAAGGTAACAGGTCACATTCACTCTTTGGTACAGTGGTCATTTTGTGGCTTGAATGCTGCTTTGCACTGATTAGCCCAAACCACCATGTTATGTTGCACAATGGTGCATTAATCTTGTTTAGACTGCAAAATTTAGACTGCAAAATTGATCCGTCCGAACTATATTTAAAGCTAGTTGTCTTTGTCTTTGAGCTTTTAATGAGATTACAAATGGATGAGGTTTCTTCATACAGCTTTCATTACAGGGATAAGTCTTTCAAAAATGAAAACTATCAGCTCATTTTAAAAGATGTCTTTGGGTGAAACAGTTTAAATTTCCTTTGTGAATTAATATTATTGCAGCTATAAATCCCTTGCAAATAGATTTTTCTGTACTTTTTTGAAAGAATTGAAGACACAAGAAAATACCAGGCAAGAAAATCGCGAAGTAAAATGGGAGCCTGTACCATTGTGTGCAAATTTGGTGCTGCAACAATTGACAGGGGGGCTTGTTTGCAGTGAAGCGCCTGCCCTAAGGAGTTCAGTTTGAAAAGATTACTTTTGTGCTCGGTCCGCATTGGCCAAACTGGTCCCCCGGTGGCCGAGCACTTCAACTCCCCCTCCCATTCCCAGTCTGACCTTTCTGTCATGGGCCTCCTCCAGTGCCATAGTGAGGCCCACCGGAAATTGGAGGAACAGCACCTCGTATTTCGCCTGGGCAGCTTGCAGCCCAGTGGTATGAACATCGACTTCTCCAACTTTAGATAGTTCCTCTGTCCCTCTCTTCCCCTTCCCAGATCTCCCTCTATCTTCCTGTCTCCAACTATATCCTTCCTTTGTCCCGCCCCCCTGACATCAGTCTGAAGATGGGTCTCGACCCGAAACGTCACCAATTCCTTCTCTCCTGAGATGCTGCCTGACCTGACCTGCTGAGTTACTCCAGCATTTTGTGAATAAATACCTTCGACTTTACACTTTGTTCAGGTTTTGGTGTAAGAACAGAATTATGTTTGTGACTGTTACAAAGCATACTGATGAACATGGATGATAGGAACAGGAAAGATACAGTTCAATATGGAGTGGTGTCAAACAGTGTACTTTGGAAGAACTGACGAGAATAAGAAATTGAAGAAAGGGGGCATAGATTGAAATCAATTTATGAAAGAATTATACAAGAGGTAAGGAAAATATTCTTCATCCAGGGGGTGTCGGAGATCTTGAGCCCATTATCCCGAATGGTAGTGGAAGCAGTTGCCCTCATAATGTTTAAACTGCATATCCAAGTACAAGTTAAGACATGTTGACATGTATCTGAGTACAATGGATCTCATGCTGGAGGTGGCTGGGTAGCTTTTCTTCCACCGGTCCAGGTTTGGCAAGTTTTCTTTTGATTTTTGCAGAAAGATTCATATAATTTTAAAATTATGCAGGCAATTGGAACGAGCTTCGTTAGATAACTTGGTCGGCATAGATAAGTTAGGCCAAATGATTTCTTACCATGATCTATAGTTATGACTGACTTTGAAAGAGGCAATGAAGAGGATTGATGAGGGCAGGGCGGTAGATGTTGTCAACATGAACTTAGGCAAGGCCTTGATCTAGCATGGTAGGTTAGTCTGGAAGTTTAGATCACATGGGGTCCAAGGTGAGCCAGCCATTCGGGTACAAAATTGGCATGGTGGATGGAGACTAAGGGTAGTAGAGTGAGATTGTTATTCAGATTGTAGGCCTCTGACTAAGGGTGTATTGCAGGGATTCGTGCTGGGTCCACTGTTGTTTAACCTCTATATTAATAATCTGGATAACATAGTGAGTAAGTTTGCGGATGACACCAAAATTGCTTGTGTAGTGGGCAGTAAATATTGTCCAACATCCAACAGGAATTAAGTCAACTGAGAAAGTGGAACAAGGAATGGCAAATGCAATTTACTTGGAGTTGTGTGAGATGTTTTGCTTTTTGGTAAATTAGGGCAGGATATGGACAGTAAATGGTAGGATCCTGGAATGTGTTGCGGAATGATCAACGGTCTTGGTACATAGTTCTCTGAAAATGCCGACCTAGATAGATAGTGGTAAAGAAGGCTGCTATAGGATAGATATAATTAAGCAGGGAAGGGTGCAGAAAAGATTCATGAAGATATTATCAGGACCGGAAGGTAAGGGTTATGAGAAGAGATGGGCTGGCTGTTTTTTCTTCTTCTGTGGAGCATAGTGGGTTGAGGATACGCTTTTTATAACGCTACATAAAATCATGCACATAAATAAGGTGGATACTCACAATCTTTTTCTGAGGGCAGGGATGTCTAAAACTAGAGGGCATAGATTTAAGGTAAGAGAGAAAATATTTGAAAGTGATCTGAGGAATATGTATGTGAACAAGCTGCTAGAGGAAGCTGTGGAGCAGATACACTTGCAACATCTAAAAGATATTTGGAAATTTACATCGATAAAGGTTTAGAAAGACATAGGACTAGCTTAGATGGACCTCTTTGCCAGCATGGAGGGCCTTTTTCAAAAGGCCTTTTTCTGTGCCATATAATTCAATAATAGTGATCTATGAATGAATTGCATTATAAATTTGCCTATCTTCTGAAAATCTTGGTGAGTCGGAATGGGTAATATCATAGTTAAATGGATGCAAAAAAAATTCAAGCAAATTTGTCAAACCTATTTTATGAGACGGTGGCACTTTAAGCAAGATAATATTTTTCAGCTTTTTGATTTTATGTATTTGTGGAAGTGATATTTTATTACTAATAGCGCATGACCATCAGCAGTTGTCTTTTTTTGTTTGATGTCATACTTGGTTAACTTTTCAAAAAGCCAAGACATAGAGGAAATAGAGGAAACACTGAAAAAAAAACCTCAACACATAACATAACATAACATAACAGAACTTTATTGTCATTCGGTATAAATACCGAACGAAATTTCAGCAGTCACAAGACACAGCAAAAAAAGAAAAGAACACAGGACACACGACCCCAACACAAACATCCATCACAGTGACTCCAAACACTCCCTCACTGTGATGGAAGGCAACAAAACTTCCACTCTCTTCCCCCCGCACCCACAGACAGGCAGCTCGACCCCTACCGAGACAAACGACACGCACAGCCCCCGCAAGGGGATGGAAGGCCCCGCGGCCGAGCCGCCCCGGGCACCGAAACGTCCCGCGGCCGCACCGGGCGATGTTAAGTCCAGCGGCCGAGCTGCGCCGGGCGATGGAAGGCCCCGCGGCCGCTGCTAAGTCCCGCGGCCGAGCCGCACCGGGCACTGAAACGTCCCGCGGCCGAGCCGCACCGGGCACTGAAATGTCCCGCGGCCGAGCCGCGCCGGCGATGTTAAGTCCCGCAGCCGAGCCGCGCCGGGCGATGGAAGGCCCCGCGGCCGCGCCGGGCGCTGAACCGTTCCGCGGCCGAGCCGCACCGGGCGATGGAAGGCCCTGCGGCCGAGCCGCACCGAGTGCTGAACCGTCCCGCGGCCGTACCGTGCGATGGAAGGCCCCGCAGCCGAGCCGCGCCGGGCACTGTTAGGGCCCGCGGCTGAGCCGCGCCGGCGATGTTAAGTCCAGCGGCCAAGCCGCGCCGGGCGATGTAAGGCCCCGCGGCCGATGGAAGGTCCCGCGGCCGAGCTGCGCCCCGGGGAAGAGACCTAATAAAAGAAAGGTTTCCCCCCCCACACCCACACATACACAGCCAAAAACAGAAACAAAAACCATCCCAACACCGACACAAACAAAAAAAAGAAAAAAAGACAAACAGACTGCCAGAGAGCCGCAGCCGTTAGGCGCAGCCACACGTGATCATGCAGCATATGCGGGGAGTGAAAGTTAAAATTTCAGTTCAAAGATGCTTTATCAGAATTGGGAAATTCAGTTGTAGAGAAAATGGAGGAGGAATTCATCGGAGTCTGATTTATTCTCACTCCTGTGCTGTGCTCGCCCTTTCCTCCTGGATGGCACATGAATAGTGTTGCTTGGGCCTTGCTTCCACCCTACCAACCTCTGCATTCAACTGATTATACTACACAATTCGCATCATTCCAGCAAGATTCGACCACCAGGCATGTTTTCCCCTCCCCTCTTATGTTTCAAAAGATTCGCTCTTCTCGCAACCCCCTTGTTCACTCTTCTGTCCCCATCAATCTCTGGCTTGTAGCATAAAAAACACAATACTGGAAAAACCCATCTGTGTAGGAAATGTATGGGAAAGTGCTTTTGCCAGGAGTGTCATCTGTCCAATACCCTCCACAGATGCTTGCAAACCTGTTGAGTTTGTTGTGTACTTTGTTTTTTGGTCAAGTTTTGAGCATTTGCAGTCTCTTGTGTCACTGTCTGGTAGCATGTTCGCTTGCATCTGCAAGAGATGCAATACCTGCTCTTTCACCATGCGGGGTTACAGGTGCCCTAACAACTTGCTTGTACTTCCAATCGTGTATACTCTATTCTGTGTGGTCTGCTCTATATCGAAAAAAAACAGATGCAGATGTGATGATCACTTTGCAGTATGTTTATACTCCGTCTGCAGGAGATACCCTGAACTGGCCATCGTCTGCACTTTAATTCTCTATCTCATTCTCACTTTATCCTAACTGTCGGTGACCTCCTCCACTTTTACAATAAAGTCAAGTGCAAGTTTGACAAACAACACAATGTCTTTCAGCTGACATATTGTAGCCTTTCGGACAGTTCAATTCTCCAACTTTAGGTAACTCGCTTGTTCTTTCTGTCTATATCAAAACTAGCTATTTCTGCAGTTGTCCCACTAAGATTTTGGCCTATTTCTTTTTTTTCCTCCAATAATTGGTGGGGTTGGGTGGATGAGAGGATGGGTGAGAGGACTAATTGATGCTGGGGAAGGAACAGGGCAGGCAATTGGGTGGAAGGAAGGAGTGAGTAATATCAGAAGTGATTATTTCAAATGGAAACAGTTTTTTGAAAACGTGTGGTAGGAATGAACTTCACACAATATTAGCAATTACTTAAACAAGAAACTACATAATTTCAAAAAAGACTTCTTAATCCTTTTCTAGTTTTTCAGTTTCTACATTAACTTCTGACCACCTTAATTTCTGACATTACTTGCTCAATCCTTCCAACCAGTCAGTCCCTTCACTAAAGGTAGACACAAAATGCTGGAGTAACTCAGCGGGACAGGCAACATCTCTGGATAGAAGGAATGGGTGACATTTCGGGTCGAGACCATTCTTCATACTAATAGGAGATGAGAGAAGAGGCGTGATGTTGTTGGAAAGAAGGGTATCTGTGAGATGATCTGGTTGTATAGTTGGTTACTTGAAATGAGATTATTTAATGTTCATGTCATTGGGTTGTAAACCACCGAGGTGGAGTGTGAAGTGCTTCCTCCAGTCTGCGTGTGGCCTCGCTCTAGCAGAGGAGGAGGCCGAGGACAGACAGGTCGGTGTGGGAATGGGGTGGGAAATAGAAACTAGCAACTGGGAGCTACAGGTGACCATGGCTATCTTAGCACAGGTATTTGGCAAAGTGATCGCCTAGTCTGTGCTTGGTCACTGAGATGAGGAAAAGCCTTTTCACCCAGAGAGTTGTGAATCTATGGAATTCTCTGCCCCAGAAGGCAGTGGATGCCAATTCACCGGATGTGTTCAAGAGAGAGTTACATTTAGATCTTGGGGCTAAGGGAATCGAGGGATATGGGGGAAAAGCCAGAACGGAGTACTGATTTTGGATGATTAGCCATGATCATATTGAATGGCGGTGCTGGCTCGAAGGGCCAAATGGCCTACTCCTGCACCTATTTTCTATGTTTTCTATGTCTCATTGGGGCACAGAAGGCCGCATTAGGAACACCCAGTGCAGCAGGCGAGTTTGGAGGAGGTGCGTGTGAATCTCTGCCTCACCTGGAGGAGCTGTTTTGGACACTGAAAGGTGGTGAGTGGTATTTTTTGTTTCTCCTGAACACAGGAGGCTGACCTTATGGAGGCATGCAATATCATGAGACGTATACGTAAGGTGAATGGTCACGGTCCTTTCCCCAGGGAAGAACAGTCTGAATGAGAGGGGAGAGGGGAAAGATTTAAAAGAGACTTGAGCAATTGCTTCACTCAGTGGGTTGTGCCTATATGGAACCAGTTTCCGGATGAAGACAGGTACATAGATAGAACCCTGTGTTCTACACTGGCTGCGATGTGCCGGCACCAGCAGGCCCTTGCTCTGACTCTCCCACAGCCCCGGGCCTCACTCAACCACACCTGCAACGGACCCCAACTACTGAGTCTGAAGAAGGGTCTCGACCCGAAACGTCACCCATTCCTTTTCTCCAGAGATGCTACCTGTTCTGCTGAGTTACTTCGATATAAACCAGAGTCTGTAGTTCTTTCCTACATGGTACATAGATAGGAACGGTTTAGAGGGATGTGGGCCAAATGCAGGCAAATGGGACTAGCACAGTTATAAATGGACAAGTTGGGCCAAAGGGCCTTTTTCCACTCTGTTTGACTCTAATTTCACGATGAAGAGCAACAGGGAGTCAAGACGGGAGCTGGCATCTCAAAGCGAAGTGGCAGCAGGTCAAATGTTTTCTGTTCCCTGAGCTTTTTCCTGAAATTATCACTCTCGACTGTTCCTTGAGTGTCAGAAATACCATTTGCCCTCTACCGCTAATATTAAGTTGATGGGGTGAGGAGTTGCTGCATAAAACAGAGTGTGTTTCTACCTCATTGTAATTGAGGGCCTGGTGTCAGCAACATTAGTTGAAAGCCCTAGAATACAGACCCCTCCCCCAGCTCCAACAGTGCTGCTTACAGGACCAGTAACCCCTCTCGCCTGTTACCTTATAACACTGACCAATCTGCTTCACTGGTGGGTAAAAAGCAAGAATGGCACCACACTGAAACCACTATGTGCCACATGGAGGTGGCTTTCAAGCTTTTCTGCTCGACAATAAGCACTAATAGAATAGAATGTACTGTAATTGAATTACCAGGGATAAAGTAGAATAAGCCTGATCAGTGCTTGTGTCTCTGGACGCAAGCCCAAAACAATGATCAGTGCAATACTAAGTCAATAGAATTAAGAGATATATGCCTCAAATTTATTTTAAACCCAAACGAAAATTGATGACAATAGAAATATTAGTTAGGAGATTGGTGATTTAGGAAGGGCACAGAAGGAAATTTTCTAAGATGATGATGAAAACAAGAGGCTTGAAATTAGGTTAAAAATATTGGAGGAAGTGCATTGGTCAGCTATGTTTTCCAGACTAGATCATCAAGCAACAAGGCCCAGTCGTTCGTTCCTTCGTGCAAATTCTCATGCTCGAGTGCTGTCCACCTCAAATTGGGTTAAAAGAGTAACCTGAAAGAACAGTAAAATCTTTTGATCCAATCAAATATATGTAGTAAGATAAACAAATGGCCTTGTACAGAGAGTAATGTATACTTTTTCACATCCTGACACAAGTAAGTTCAGGAACACAAAGCAAGGATCTGAGCCAAGAGATTTTTTAAATAGCAAAGTGTATATTGAAAAGTTATACAAGGCAGAAATGATGGCCAGTACATGAAAACTTCACACTGACAGCACCTAAATTCAGGATCAAACTCTGTTCTGTTATACTGTGAGACAGTAGCACTACACGCAGAGCCATTCTGCTGTCCATCCACCACTCCACCTATTTCAAAGCAAGAAGTAGTTTTGGAGCAAAGCAACTCAGCAGAACACATATAAAGTGTCACTGTGTCACAAGTGCTATTTGTTTGCAATGTCAGAAACATCATCCATTACATTGCTGTTAATTCAGAACATTCTGATGCGCTGGTAATTGATTGAATTGCTTTTTTTGTATAAGGAAAATGTGTTTGAGCACTTTGCCGTGTTGTCAAGCAGATGCCAAAGTCGTAGCTCTATTGAAGCATTTTGGCCCAAAAAGGGCCTGTCCCACTTAGGCGATTTTAAGGCGACTGCTGGCGACTAGGCTGTTGCCGGGGTGTCGCGGGCATGATCGTGAGGAGTCTTCAAAGAATCGTAGTGGATCTCGGCGCGTCGCTGAGATATCAACCGGTATGAAATTTCTCGGCAACAGCTGGCTTGTCGCCAGGTATCGTTGCTTATTGCGGGCGCTGTCGTATGCTGTCCCCAGGTTTGCTGGGTTGTCTTAGATGCATTTAGAAGCACGTAATATTAAATTAAGTAAAGTCATTTGAAGATACCATAAAATACTTGTGTTTAACCAATTTATTTACTGTCAGGACATTGGAGGCGACAGTTTGTCGGTCAGGTAAGCGTGGGAATTTTCACGATGTTTATGGCCATCAGCGATTACATTTAAAGTAGGCTCCCAACCCACATATGCAACCCAGAAACCAGATATGCATCTCCCGTACATTTTCATAGAATGCCCACACTCTGCACAAAAATCCATTTAACCACTTTTAAAATTAACCCGGGCAAGATGCATCTTGGTAAACACACCAATAATTAAGTAAACTGATACCAATACCAAGTTTAGAGTTGTGAGGTTTGTGCAAGACCAGGAGTATTAAAAGGATATTTGGTAGTCTTTGCTGAAAAACAAAGACATGAAAGTTGTGTTCATGCTGGAATAAGATTTGTAAAATCTATTTTGGAATTATTGGAAATAACTAATTATCAGAATAAAAATGTTCATCCCTACAAGAAAACGATGTGAGCAATGTAACCTTCAGCAGTGGTGATTCTTCTTGGGCTGTTGTTTGGGATCAAGAATGACTTGCCTCCAATCTAGTTCTGAAGTGGCTGATGAGTCCAGAATGGGAGTGGTGTATCCATTTTGGGACTCCAATCAGGTATGTGGACAACGTAGTCTGCCCATTGGAACCAATTGATTGTATTTAATGTCTCCAATTGCTGGAGATGTTATCTCGGAAAGGATGCCGATGTTGTTTGCCTGTTCTTCCAGTAGATTTGGAAGATTTTGTGATCGCAGCATTGACAGTATTCTTTTCAGAGTCTTGGATTGCCTCCTGTGTGTGGTCCAGAACCTGGAGGCAGGCCTGATAAACTAAGTGCAGAGGTGAGCAATGTTATGCTGGGTTTGTAGTCTTGATCTTCACTCTTTTCCTATGTTAAGCAAAGACTGCTACCCACATCAGCCAACATGTGGTGAATTTATTAAGGGAAGGAAAGTAATCAATACCTCTTGAAAGGAACATTGTGAACATCCCAACAGCAATTTTGCTATTATCATGAGAGCCCTTGATTCCATTTCACAGAAGTCAATCCAGTCCTGATTCTGTCAAAGAGCCAAAAGGCCATGTGCAGCAAGGCGATGGGAGGATGAAATTCCTGCTGAAGTTCTAAAACTCTGCGGTTAAAGAGGTTTGTCACAAGTTCATAATCTCATCACCCACAACTGTGGGGAGGAGGATAAATTGGGAGACCTCACAGATGCTGAATCTGTGACAATTTGTACTGACTCGTGCAAACAAATGCTTCAGCAAGTCTGGTGACATTTTGTTAGATCATTCCAAAAAAATAATGTTAAATAGCCCCTTTCTATACTGAAAATCCAAGTCTGCAGAGTTCTGCAGATGGCTTCCTGTTCAATACGCAATTGCTGCTAAGCTAGATGACTGAAGGTAGCACAGCCATGTTCAGTACATTGCATCTGGAGCTTGAAGAGTACTTTTACGTGCTCCAATATGATTAAATACTTCTGAAAAAGATCTTCTCAACTGAAAAGCATACGTTGCAGTTGCAGTATTTTAGTGGGCCATTGAAGAAAAGGAGGAGGATCTTATGGAGTTGAGTCTTTATGCACTTATTACAACACCAGAGACCAGGCCTGGATGGAGTTGATGTGGAGAGGATGTTTCCACTAGTAGAAGAGTCTAGGACCAGAGAGCACAGCCTCAGAATAAAAAAACACATTTAGGAAGGAGACGAGGAGGAATTTCCCCAGTCAGAGGGTGGTGAATCTATGGAATTCACTGCCACAGACAGCTATGGAGGCCAAGTCATTTGGATATGTTTACGGCAGAGATTGAGAAACTCTTGATTAGTAAGGGTGTCAAAGGTTATGGGGGAAAAAAGGCAGGAGAATGGGGTTGAGAGGGAAAGAGAGATCAGCCATGATTGAATGGTGGAGTATGGCTAACCAGAGTAGCCAGTTAACTTTCCAAAGTAACATTTGTATGTGGGAGGAAACCGGGGCACCCAATGTAACTCTACGTTGCCACAGAATTAACATGCAAACTCTGCGCTGAAGGCTCCTGAGCTCAGGATGAAACGAGAATCCCTGAGCTGAGGCAACACCAATACCAGAGCTACTTTTGAACTTACTTCCTCAAGGAATGGTGGAGATAGGGAGATTCTTGATAAGGGAGTAAAAGATGAGAATAGATGGGCAGAATGCAGAATTGAGGTCACAATGAAATCAGCCAAGAAATTATTGAATGGTGGGGCAGGCTGAAAGGATCGGCTGTGTGAGTTACTCTTGCTCCTGATTTGTACATTGGGATTAGTGATAAATCCATTTTGTAACATGAAGTTATTTTTTGGCTTGAGTATTGCATGTTAGTTTGAAATGTCACTGCACGTTGACTCATAATGATCAAGAATTTGATGATTTGGGAATTGGGATGGGGTGGGTGGGTAGGGGGTGGGGCAGTTAGTTAGGTGGTGACAGTAAAATACAGCCAGCTGTATTTGGTTAGTTTCAAGTTGCAATAATTCATGTAAACATTGCCTAACCTGACCAATATTCCAAACTAGTGCAGTAACTTGCTGAACATTTATTCTGGCACGAATACCCACTCACCCCACTACTGTACGCTGCTGTGTTTGGGTTCATTATTGTCACATGTACCAAGGTACAGTGAAAAGCTTTGTTTTGCATGTAGAATTGCTGCTTTACAGCGCCAGAGACTTGGGTTCAATCCAGACCATGGATGCTGTCTGTACAGCATTTGTACGTTCTCCCTGTGACTCCCTGTGACTGTGTTTTCACCGGGTACTCTGGTTTCATGCAGATTTGTAGGTTAATTGGCTTCTGTAAAATTGTCCCTAATGTGTAGGATGGAACTAGTGTATGGATAATTGTTTGTCTGCGCTGACTCAGTGGGCCCAAGGGCCTGTTTCTATGCTGTATCTCTAAGCTAAACTAAGGTCAATATACCATCTATATACTAAAACTTTTGTTTGTTTGTTCCTGAACTACAGCCAAAACGGTACACGATAGCGCGACAATTTTAGGCCCACCTTACTCACCGTCGTCCTTTTGGTGCTAATGGAAGAAGTTTAATTGAAATCGGTGTTATATATTTTAAGTTATTCACATTTTAAAGTTTAAATCTATCTCCTAGGGAGGATGGGGGGAGGGAGGAGGGAGGATGGGGGGAGGGAGGAGGGAGGATAAGGGGGGTTGAGGGGGATAAGGAGGGTTGAGGGGGAATAGAGCGGGGGAGAGGGAAGGGGGTAAGAGAGGGTGCTGCACCAATGCAGGATAGGTTTGGGCCCAACGGGTCCACTTGGTCTAGTACATAGATACAATCAAGTCACACTCAAGTACAATAGATAGACCAGAGGACAAGATACAGAGTGTAGAATATAGTTCTTAGTATTGTGGCGCAACAGTTCCTTAGACAAAGTCCAATGGGTAGGGGTGAATCAAACAGTACCTTGGCTTATGGAAGGACTGTTGAGAAGCCTGATAATGGAAGGGAAGCTGTTCCTGAGTCTGGTAGTGTGCAATTTCAAGTTCTGTATCCTCCACCGAATGGAGACAGGGGGAAGAAGGAATGGACAGGATGCGACAAGTCTTTGGTATTTTTGCCGCTTTTCCGTGGCAGCGAGAAGTGCAGATGGAGTCAGTGGTGAGAAGTCAGGTGTGTGTGATGGACTTTGGCTGCATCCACAACTCTGCAGTTTCTTGCAGACTTGGGCAGAGCTATTCCCAAACCAAGTTGTGATGGAACCTGACAATATGCTTTCTGTGGTGCATCTGGAGAAGTTTAAGTCATTGGACTCAAGCCCAATTTTCTCAATCTTCTGGGGAAGTAGAGGCATTGGTGTGCCGCCTTGGCTGTTGAATCAATGTGGTTGGTTCATGACACATCAATGGTAATATTAACACCAAGGAACTTGAAGTTTTCAACCATTTCCACATCCGCACGCACCATTGATGCTGACTGGGGCATTTACTCCACCATGCTTCCTGATGCCAATAACTAGCTCCTTTATCTTGCTGACATTGACGGAGAGTTCATTATCCTGACACCATGCAATTAAGTTCTCCATCTCCTTGCTATACTTTGTCTCATTATTGTTTGTGATTTGGGCCTCCACAGTGGAGTCGTCTGCGATGTCAGAACTACTAGACAGTAGTCATTACACCCTACTTCCTTACTTTTCATTGACGAGGGATGATGGTGCTTTTTGAAGCAGTTGAGGATCCCAGAATGGAGTAGTAAGAGATTAAAGATACAGTGCATTCAGAAAGTATTTAGACCTCTTCACTTTTTCCACGTTTTGTTACGTTACAGCCTTATTTTAAAATGGATTAAATTCTTTTTTTTATCATCAATCTGCACACAATACCCCATAATAAAAAAGCAAAAACAGGTGTTTCAATTTTTTTGCGGTCATTAAAAAGAAATAACAGATATCACATTTACATAAGTATTCAGACCCTCTACTCAGTACTTTGTTGAGGCACCTTTGGCAGTGATTACAGCCTCAAGTCTTCTTGGGTATGACGCTACAAGCTTGGCACACCTGTATTTGGGTAATTTCTCCCATTCTTCTCTCAAGCTCTGTCAGGTTGGATGGGGAGCGTCGATGCACAGCTATTTTCAGGTCCCTTCAGAAATAGACAATAGGTGCAGGAGGAGGCCAGTCGGCCCTTCAAGCCAGCACCACCATTCAATGTGATCATGGCTGATCATTCCACATCATATTCGATCGGGTTCAAGTCCGGGCTCTGGCTGGGTCACTCAAGGACATTCACAGACTTGTCATGAAGCCACTCCTGCATGGTCTTGGCTGTATGCTTAGGGTGTTGGAAGGTGAACCTCCGCCCCAGTCTGAGGTCCAGAACGCTCTAGAGCAGGTTTTCATCAAGGATCTCTCTGTACTTTGCTCCGTTCATCTTTCCCTCGATCCTGACTAGTCTCCAAGTTCCTGCCGCTAATAAGCATCCCCACAGCATGATGCTGCCACCACCATGCTTCACTGTAGGTATGGTATTGGCCAGGTGATAAGCGGTGGCTGGTTTCCTCCAGACGTGACGCTTGGCATTCAGGCCAAAGAGTTAAATCTTGGTTTCTTCAGACCAGAGAATCTTGTTTCTCATGGTCTGAGAGTCCTTTAGGTGCCTTTTGGCAAACTCCAAGCAGGCTGTCATGTGCCTTTTACTGAGGAGTGGCTTCCGTCTGGCCACTCTACCATAAAGGCCTGATTTGTGGAGTGCTGCAGATATAGTTGTCCTTCTGGAAGGTTTTCCCATCTCCACAGAGGAACTCTGGAGCTCTGTCAGAGTGACCATCGGGTTCTTGGTCACCTCCCTGACCAAGGCCCTTCTCCCCCGATTGCTCAGTTTGGTATGGCGGCAAGCTATATGAGGAGTCCTAGTGGTTCCAAAGTTCTTCCATTTAAGAATGACGGAGGCCACTGTGCTTTTCGGGACCTGCAATGCTGCAGAAATTGGTTTATATCCTTTCCCAGATCTGTGTCTCGACATAATCCTGTCTCGGCGGTCCACGGACAATTCCTTCATCTTCATGGCTTGGTTTTTGCTCTGACATGCATTGTCAACTGTGGGACCTTATATAGATAGGTGTGTGCCTTTCCAAAGCATGTCCAATCAATTTAATTTACCACTGGTGGACTCCAATCAAGTTGTAGAAACATCTCAAGGATAATCAATGGAAACGGGATGAACCAAAGCTCAATTTTGAGTGTCATAACAAAGGGTATGAATACTTATGTAAATGTAATATTTCAGTTATTTCTTTTTAATTACTTTGCAAAAATTTCTAAACGCCTGTTTTCGCTTCTTCATTCTGGGGTATTGTGTGTAGATAGATGATTAAAAAAATGAATTTAATCCATTTTAAAATAAGGCTGTAACTTAACAAAATATGGAAAAAGTGAAGGGGTCTGAATACGTTCTGAATGCACTGTATCTGAATACATCTGCCAGTTGATTTGCACAGATCCTGAAGACGCGGCCAGGGACTTCAACTGGACCAGTTGGTTTTCGTGGATTCACTTTCAGGAAAGCTGATCTCTCACCTTCCTCAGTAACCATTGGTACCAGTGCACCAGAGACTGGGAGGGTGCGTGGCATTCCACCACTGACCTTCGGTTCAAAGTGGGCATAGAATGCATTGAGATCACTCAGTAGGGACCCACTGTTGCCGTCCATGCTGCAGGCCTTCACTATTTAGCCCATTACAGCGTGCAAGCCTTGCCACAACCGACAGGTAATAAATGTCATTGGCTCAAGACTCCAGCTTTTACTGAAAGTCCCTCTTGGCATTCTTAATGGCTCTGTGAAAGTCGAAGATAGCTTTCTTGTACCACTTGATTGTTTGACTTGAATGCCGCAGACTTGAACTTCACCTGGGAGTTGTCCTCGTGGTTCATCCATTGTTTCCAGTTAGGGAATACATGTGACGTTGTGTTTGGTACACAGTCCTCTACACACCTGCTGATGAAGTCTGTGACAGAAGTGGCATATTCATCGAGGTTAGCAACAGATCCCTTGAATATGGATCGGACAACCAGCTCAAAGCAGTCGCGAAGGGTTTCATCTGTTTCCTCGGACCAGCGCAGAATAACATTTCTCCCACTTCAGTGTCGATAGCCTAATGCAAATTCCAATCCTCCACTGGCGCTCCCGCAACAATGAATGGCTCAGTGTGTAGAAGCTGCCTGGGAAGACAGGGGTGAGTAGTGTGACCATAAAGCACAGCTCTTCACCCTGGAGCATTGAGGACTGACACCAGCTGATGCATGTGTTGACAAACTAGCCGGAACCCGCAGCCTCTCATCACTTGGATGTGCTATCTTTCCTTCTCTTTGGCTGCACACCTCCCTGCAGTTTGAGATTTCTCTATAGTATCAAGATTGATAGCCAGCAACTATTGCTGTGGATAAAGATTTTAATAGACAGTTAATTCCATTATTTATATTTAAATATTCAGTATCAAAAAGTAAGATTATTGGATCTTAGTGCCGGATCCCTAGCTTCTATTTTGCATAGACTTAACGTTTCGAGTTACGTGGTTTTAAATTTGGGTTTTTCAGGAACATGGTCCCTGTGGGATTCAGCCTAACAGAATTTTAAATACCTCCAGCCCAGCTCCAATATCTACATCTTTAATTATGGTCGCATTTATAAATAGGTGAAAGGTCCGTCTTGCTGCTGTGGAAAGCTTAATTAATGCAGACTGGTTTTAATTGCAGTACTTAATAACCAAATGAGACATTGATGGAGTATTTTTTTAACATTTATTTTTGTTTGAGATTTTATTCAACATGTTTCCTGCTGTTCAATAAACTGACCAGTAAAGTAGGAGTGAGATTAAGCTTTCATGTGGGTATTTTATAACTCACGATTGACTCACCTGAACAAAAGCTCACTTGGTGACTTTGTTCCCTCTGGGAAACCATGTTTGCATGAATTTGTTTTTTTTCTAAGCTTGACGCTTTCATGATGACAAAAGCAACAAGAGGTTTATTCAAAACCTGGCACGTTGGAAGGTAAAGTCTAACTCTGATGCAGCTTGGCAAGCCTGCATCTCCGTCTGGAGTCAAAATGTTGTAACTCTCCGACTTGGATTTAGTTTGAATTGGACCCATTCGGTTTTGATTTTATACCGAGTCAGAGCTCCAAACCCCATGCTCTGGGCATTGGTGCACTTGCAGAATGTGTAGAATAGCAGTGACAAGGTTGTGAAATCCATAACCCATCTCACAGGTTTTACAAGAACAAGTTCAGCTGGTTTGATTGTTTGGATCTGTGGAATTCACTGCCTCAGAAGGCAGTGGAGGCCAATTCTCTGAATGCATTCAAGAGAGAGCTAGATAGAGCTCTTAAGGATAGCGGAGTAGGGGGGTAGGGGGAGAAGGCAGGAACGGGGTACTGATTGAGAATGATCAGCCATGATCACATTGAATGGTGGTGCTGGCTCGAAGGGCCGAATGGCCTACTCCTGCACCTATTGTCTATTGGATAAAACAGCTCTTCCACAAGATTTAATGGTCTTGTCAGCTGGTTGCGGACTGACAGTAATTTATTTTTTTTAAACTACCGATACTGGAATTATTTTAAATCAGAAACTTGTGGAAATACTCAGTAGGTCAGTCTTACCCACGCTCCTGATTTGTTACATTTGGGATTTGATAAACATATTTTGTAACGTGCAATAATTGTTTGGCCTGAAGATTGAATGATAATTTGCAAGCCACAGCAAGTTGACTCCTAAATGCTCACAAATTGGATGATTGGGGGGGTGGTCGGTCGGTGATCATTAAAATATAGCCAGACACCTGGGTTCATTTTAAGTTGAGAAGAGAAACAGCGTTAATATTTCTGGTTAAAGACCTTTAACCAGTTCTATGCAGGGCCGGATTAAGCTTGTGTGGGGCGTCACTGCCCGCGCCCCACATGGCCTCACCCAGCCAGCGGCCACATGCTCCCGCTCCACCAATGACGGCCATCCGGGCCGGGAGGCGGGTTGCAACCTCCGGGAGGCGAACGCACTCGGCCCCGCTCCCTGAACACACTCGGCCCTGCTCCCCGAACACTGTCCCGGCCTACAGTGTCGGGGCCTACAGTGGGCCTAATACAGGACAAACTCATTTTGCCCAAAATACGGGATATCCCGGCTAATACGGGACAGTTGGCAACCCTAGGTGCTCCACACAGTCTACCCCGGTCTCTCACCTCTGTGCCGCTGCCTGTCTCTGTCTTGCTGCCGCTGCCTGTCTCTGTCTTGCTGCCGCTGCCTGTCTCTGTCTTGCTGCTGGTCTCCGTCCCTCTGGGTGTGTGTAGGGGGGGTGAGGGTCTGTGTCTTGGGGTTGGCGGTTAGGATGGCAACTGTCTCACTCCCAAATAAGGGACAAGGTGATCTCACCCAGCCAGCGGCCATGTGCTCCCGATCCACCACATTTTTTTCTTCAAATTTTTTAACGTTTATTATTAAATTCGTATCTTTTGTAGGAAATAAAATTCCATATTTATCTGCATTATTTTAATCAATTTCTGATTTGCCCAGTTTTGTGCAATGTAGCCGTCCAACGGATCAGTAATGCCCGCCAAGGTAAAAAGTCCAAGGGCTAGGTTTAATTCTTCTACTAATTGGTAACCCAAATATGGTGACAAGGCAATCCTTGCCGTACAGAGTAAGTTTGGAATTGTCCATGGATTTTCATACAGTTCTGGAGACCCGGCACCGGCCGCCGCTCTCTCCTCGCCCTCCTCTCGGCCCTTGGGTACGAGCGGGGCTCGGCTGCTTGTCTCTTGGGGACGGGTTTGCCGGCTCCGTAGTGGCGGGGGAGAGCCAGGCCTGCTGCCGGGGGAAGCAGCCAGAGCCAGAGCTTGGGCCTGGGCCTAGATGTGACCAGGTAACTGTGAGCCTGCGGTGACCCAAGGGGAAAGGCGGCAGCGGCTGTGAGGCCGGGAGTTGGTGGAGGCCTGGGCCTGCCCTCGGCTCCTACGTCCCCCTTCCTCTCCCCGGCCAGCTCAGCACCTTCCCCGCGCCGCCCAGAGTCCAGCGGCATCGGTGGCCGTTCGGGCCGGGAGGCGGGGAGGGTGGAAAGAGTCCAGCGACATCTACCTGAGGGACGTCCGTGGGAGACCCGAGCCACCACTGTCTACCCACCGCACTGAACATCCCCGCACCAGGACGGGACAGGACTCTTTTCCCCCCCCCCCCCCCCCCCGCCCCGCTTCACCAACGGCGGCTACCCAGGCTGGGAGGCGGGTTGCTACGCATCATTCGTTTGGCGGCGTCTGGGTCTACAGCGCCCACCCCGGGCCTAATACGTAAAGGACAAGCCAATTTCGCCCAAAATGCAGGATGTCCTGGCTAATATGGGATAGCCATGATCAGCCATGATCATATTGAATGGTGGTGCTAGCTCAAAGAGTCGAATGGCCTACTCCTGCGCCTATTTTCTATGTTAAGATGTACGGAAACAGGACATTCAATTGAATAAGGTGCCCCATCTAAGCTAGTCCTGCAGTTGGCCCATATCCCGCTAAACATTTTCTATCCATGTACCAAACCTTTCCTATCCATATACTAAATAGGCATGTCATCAAATAGGCCATTAAAATTTTGAGGATTCATTTTGGATGCCAGGATAGGTCTTGAAGTGTCTTTCAGGAATCGTCACCAACAATGGCACTTGTGTGATGCATCCTGCACAAGCCTGTGCAATAGAGGGATTGGAGGACAAAAGAGCACATCCTCTCTCTTAAGCTCCATAGTTTTACCCCTTCCCCATTCTATAGCACCTTGCATTTTCTAAAATACATTATTGGCTTCTGCATCTTCCCAATGGAATTCTACCAACACCCACTTAGAGCCTGCACTCATTATGTTGTTCAAGGACATTGTATTTATTTTATAGTACTTAATGTTGTTGTGCAAGTTCTAGTTGCTCAGTAGCCAGAGCTTTCTCCTCAGTGTGGCCTTGGCACCACATGTGCTAAATTTCAGGCAAACAGTTCAGGTAAATGATTTATCCTACCACGACCAGAGAAAACCCCTGAACTACTATCTACCTCTTGGTGACACTCGGCCTATCCTTGATCAGACTTTGCTGGCTTTACCTTGCATTTGTCACACATCTGTACACTGTAAATGGCTCAATTGTAATCAGGTATTGTCTTTCTGCTGACTGGATAGCGCGCAACAAAAGCTTTTCACTGTACGTCAGTATACATGACAATAAACAAAACTAAACTAAACTGAAATAGAAACAATATAGAAGAAAATTGTGGCCCCTATGCAATGATATCTTTTAAATTTGTGGAAGATTCCATTTTTTTTAATGTGCAAGCTTTTATTACTCTGGTTTTGAAGGTTAAGTCTGACTGCCGTGATCTTGCCTTTGTGGCTGTAGTAGGAAACTACGAAATAGTCTGGTTGCAAAAGGCATTCAAAATAACAGCAAGATGAATTTTAATTGACAAATCTGCCTCGGCTGGAATTGTAATACGTATGTTTTTGTTTATTTAAACCATCAAGTGGAATGGGTGCATATTTTTGTATAAAGTCAGTAAATTGCTGGTGAGTGCTAGAATGAGCCTGACCTTTGTGCTAACAATAAACTTAATTGCATATGAATTATAGGTGTAAGGTAAGTAATTAGGTGAGGCATGGAATTAGGAAAATTAAAAAGATTCCTTTTGTACATAGTCTTGACCCCAGGCTGTCAAAATGGCATTGCACCCAGTTAAATATGATGTAAAGTAGGTGTGCACTGTGCCAAATACCTCTGTTCAGTCTGCATGTGCGACACTGAAATATTATTTGATCAGTCAATTAGATGCTCAGCACTTACTTTGAATTTCTGGTTCAGGCCTTTCTTCTCCATCAAAGCTTAAACAGTACCTCATCTTACACAGAGGCATGCACAATTCAATGTTGAACTTACAGCAAAACGTTATCAATCTTGCACCCTCATGACATTGGTGCCAGGTTAGCAGACTTTCTGGACTTATTTTAATATTCCACCACTTCTTGTTGGTGTACTGTGAGGCAGCAGCTTTACCAACTGCACCAATTAAAGTGAAGATATTAATTGAAGTAGAGTCACTTTTGTAATATAGGAAATGTACCTCCCAGTTATTGCAGCATCTGAAAATGACCAGATAATCTTAAAATACTATTGAAATAAAAATGTTAAAGCATTAAAAAAAAATGGATGTAATACAGAACATGCAAGTTAACATTTTACACTCTTTATTTAATATTAACATATTATCATTCATTAACAATGCCAAAGCAAATAGTTTGAGGGGTTTTAACATAAAATGTGTGCAGCAGCAAGAGGGACCTAAACTGTCGACCTTCCCATGCCCTTGGTGCCTGTACAGTGGCTACACCCAGCTTCAGCGCTTAACTTGGCACACAATTTATTTATTTTTCTAAATGTTAGCCAGACTGTTGCACATAACTCCCATGCCTGGAGATCACCCATCTCTGTATGCACATGGGGTCTTGGGTAAATGATTTATCTCAGAGCTTTACTTCATTAATCATTGGTGTGAGATTTGACGAACCCACCACCATCGGATTTGAAAATTGTTTAAATTTGAAGTGCAGTTGGCTAAGATACAGTTGAAACTTAGGAGAGGCAGTTATTTACATACTTCAAGTAGAACAATAGACAATAGACAATAGGTGCAGGAGTAGGCCATTACTCTCAAATAATTCACTCTGGCTCCGGAAACCCCAAAACACTCTTCTCTACAATAAACAAACTCCTCAGCCCCCTGGACACCATCTCCCAATCATTCACAGTTGACAAATGCACCACTTTCCTTTCATTCTTCCAAAGCAAAATAGACAACATCTACAGCACCTTAACCACCAACGCACCTGCTCCCCCTCAAACCACCTGCCCCCCCTTATCCTGTCAGCCCCTGCCTCAGTTCTCCCCAATCTCCACCACCGACCTCTCTGACCTCTTCACAGGAATAAAAACTGCCACCTGCTCTCTGGACCCCATCCCCTCCAGCTTTGTCAAGGCCTGCCTTCCTGCTCTCTCTCCACTTATCACTGCAACAATAAACTTCTCCCTGTCCACTGGCATCGTCCCGCCATCCCTCAAAATCGCTGCGGTCACCCCCATTCTGAAAAAACCTGGTCTAAACCCTGACACCCCAAACAACTTCAGACCAATCTCCAACCTACCCTTTCTGTCCAAAGTTTTGGAACGTGCTGTAGCTTCCCAACTCAAATACCACCTCTCTACCAATAACCTGTATGAAACTTTCCAATCCGGATTCCGCTCAAACCACTGTACTGAAACAGCGCTCCTCAAAATCACAAACGACATTCTCCTCTCCTCCGACGCTGGCAACCTCAACATCCTCATCCTACTTGACCTCAGCGCCGCCTTTGACACCATAAATCACTCCATTCTCCTCACCCGACTTGAAACCACCCTTAACATCACCGGCACAGCCCTATCCTGGTTCAAATCTTACCTCTCTGACAGACACCAGTTCATCTCCATTAACAACTGTAAATCCCCCACCGCTCCCCTCCCCCAAGGTGTCCCCCCAGGCTCAGTCCTTGGCCCCCTCCTGTTCATCCTCTACCTGTTCCCCCTTGGTCAATTAATCCGCCGTCATGGTCTCAACTTCCACTGCTTCGCCGATGATATCCAGCTCCTCATCTCCACCAAGTCAATCTCCCCCACCACACACTCTACACTGACAAACTGCATCACTGAAATAAAATCTTGGCTTCAATCAAACTTCCTCAAACTCAATTGCAACAAATCTGAAATCATCATCATTGGTCCAAAAACGCTCACCAAATCCACCCAAAACTTCATCCTCAACATTGATGGTCTCCCAGTATCCACCTCACCTCACATCCGGAATCTTGGAATCATCCTTGATCAAACCCTCTCCTTCGACAAACACATCAAACACATCACAAAGACAGCCTTCTTCCACCTCAAAAACATTGCCCGTCTCCGTCCATCCCTCTCCTCCACAGCTGCAGAAACCCTCATCCACGCCTTCATCACCTCCCGTCTGGACTACTGCAACAGCCTCCTCTATGGCGCACCCTCAAAAATCATCAATAAACTTCAATACATTCAAAACTCCGCTGCCCGTCTACTCACACACACCTCGATCCGTGACCATATCACCCCCGTCCTTTATAAACTCCACTGGCTCCCCATCCCCCAGAGAATCCAGTACAAAATCCTCCTCATAACCTACAAAGCCCTCCATAACCTGGCCCCATCCTACCTGACCAACCTCCTCCACAGGCACACTCCCACCTGCACCCTCCGCTCTGCCGCTGCCAATCTCCTATCCCCCCACATCCGGACCAAACTCAGATCCTGGGGGGACAGGGCTTTCTCCATCGCTGCTCCCACCCTATGGAACTCACTACCCCAAACCATTAGAGACTCCTCCACACTCACCACATTCAAAACATCGCTGAAGTCTCACCTGTTCAGTACTGCCTTCAACCACTGAAGGTCACCTCACCTTCTGTCTCCTTTCTCTGTTCATTTATTTATTTACTTATTTATCTATTTATTCATTTCCCTATGTTCTCAAAATCTCTGTAAAGCGTCTTTGAGTATATGAAAAGCGCTATATAAATAAAATGCATTATTATTATTATTATTATTCAGCCCTTCGAGCCAGCACCGCCATTCAATGCGATCATGGCTGATCACTCTCAATCAGTACCCCGTTCCTGCCTTCTCCCCAAACCCCCTCACTCCGCTATCCTTAAGAGCTCTATCCAGCTCTCTCTTGAAAGCATCCAACGAACTGGCCTCCACTGCCTTCTGAGGCAGAGAATTCCACACCTTCCACTTCTTCCTCATCTCCATTCTAAATGGCCTACCCCTTATTCTTAAACTGTGGCCCCTTGTTCTGGACTCCCCCAACATTGGGAACATGTTTCCTGCCTCTAATGTGTTCAATCCCCTAATTATCTTATATGTTTCAATCTTCCTCATCATGATAATAAAGCCAACTCTGTTTGGCCAGAAAAGCAAGATAATTTTACTATTCAATTTATTTGGATATGAAGCTAAAATATACATGCCTCCCAAATATTTTATAGATAAACAGATAATTTCCTTCGTTCATTTTCACCAAGGTCCTTGTGTCTGAGGACACATTGTCAGTCCACTTATACCAGTTACTAATGCTAACTGCTTCAGGTCAACCTGAAAAACGATACTTTTTTAAAATTTGAAATTAGTTTTCAAAACAATAAGACAATTGTTCATTTGCTCAACAGGATATAAACTTGATGTTCATGAATGCACGTTTTTCTTTCTTTTAGTTTAATTTAGACAGGCCCTTCTGCCCACCGAGTCCGCTCCAATCAATGATCCCTGCGCACTTACACTATCCTACACACACTAGGGATAATTTAAAATTATACCAAGCCAATTAACCTACAGAGCTGTACTTCTGGAGCATGGGAAGAAACTGGAGAATCCTGGAGAAAACCCATGCAGGTCACGGGGAGAACGTACAAACTCCGTACGGACAGCACCCGTAGTCAGGATTAAACTGGGATCTCTGGTGCTGTAAGACAGCAACTCTACCACTGCACAACCGTGCCGCCCAAGGCTAAGTGGCTTTCCTGCTAATGACTTGTAACTATGGGCAGGGAATAATGTTCAATGTATTCATATGTTCAAAAGTCATAGGAGCAGAATTACACCATTCGGCCTATTGAGTCTACTTTGCCATTGCTGGTCTATCTTTCCTTCTCAACCCCATTCTCCTGCCTCCACCCTGTAACCTTTGACATCCTATTAATCAAGAACCTGTCAATCTCCACTTTAAAAATATTTGGCCTTGACAGCTGTCTGGCAATGGATTCCACAGATTCACCATTCTCTGGCTAAAGAAATTCCTTTCATCTTTCTAAAGATACAGTACATCTAAAGTTCTCTTTCTCACAGTTATAAATTTATCTTATGACAAATTTGAATATATATTTTTCACTTTTATTTTGGACTATACTATGTATTTATCTACTTTCTGATTAATTTATTAAACACTTTACCTCAAATTTTTGTGAGGTGCAGCCAGAAAATATCCATTTTTAACTGAAAAAAATAGTGCCGATGCTCAATTGGCTGCATCAGGAATTTGTCTTTGGTTTGAATGAATGAATGAATAAGTTTATTGGCCAAGTATGTGCCTATACAAGGAATGTGCTTTGGTGCTCCGCTTACAAATGACAACACAAACATACAGTTAACAATTAAGAATAAAGCATAACCACATCAAAGCAATAAGGATACATCATTACGGTATAAACATGTGGGTGAAAATAAACCAGAGCAAAAAAGAGACTACAGACTTTGGTTATTGAGTAGAACTACTACTCGTGGAAAAAAGCTGTTTTTATGTCTGGCTGCTGCTGCTTTGAAATTCGGAGTCACCTTCCAGAGGGAAGTGTTTCAAAGATTTTGTGGCCAGGGTGAGAGGAGTCAGAGATGATCTTGCCCGCTCGCTTCCTGGCCCTTGCAGTGTACAGTTTGTCAATGGGGGGAAGGTTGCAGCCAACAACCTTCTCAGCTGATCGAACGATCCATTGCAGCCTCCGGATGTCATGCTTGGTGGCTGAGCCAAACCAGACCATGATGGAGAAGGTGAGGATGGACTCAATGATAGCAGTATAGAATTGGACCATCATTTCCTGTGGCAGATTGTGTTTTCTCAGCTGCCGCAGGAAGTACATCCTCTGTTGGGCCTTTTTGACTGTGGAGTCGATGGTGGCTCCCCATTTAAGGTCCCTGGAGATGATGGTTCCAAGGAACTTAAATTACTCCACAGATGTGACAGTGGTGTTGTTGATGGTGAGTGAGGGGAGGGGGAGCATTTCGAAAGTCTACAATTAGTTCCACTGTCTTAAGAGCACTGAGCTCCAGGTTGTTGCTGTGGCACCAGCACACCAGCTGTGTCACTTCCCATCTGTAGGCAGATTCCTCCCCTTCCTGGATCAGTCCAATCATGGTTGTGTCATCCGCAAACTTGAGGAGCCTGACAGAGGAGTCTGTGGAGGTGCAGTCGTTGGTGTAGAGAGAGTAAAGGAGAGGGGAGAGTACGCAGCCTTGCGGTGCTCCAATGCTGAGGGTCTGTGGGTCCGATATGTGCTTTCCCAGCCTCGCATGCTGTTTCCTTGTTTGTGCTGCCTTGTTTAATTTCAGCCAAGTCTGCCCTGAGGATAGGACAGCTACCTTCGGTATTCCTGAGGTGCAGCATGAAAAATTCATCGTGTTTACCTCTCATGATCAAAGTCAGAATCATGGCTGAAGAGTGCCAGCAGCAGAATAGTCAATCAGTAATTCTTAGACTTTTTAATCAGAAGAATGTTTATTTTGTTAAATTGGGGTATTACAAGCATCTATTCGATAGTTTATTGAATTCCTGATCCCAACTGTACAGAACAGGGAAAGCAAAATCTTGTGCATTGCCACACAGGATGAAAGCAAATGGCGCGAGGTGTCCACCTTTGGTCACTTTCAGTCATGTTCCTCATCAGCTAACCGAGGGTTGATGGATAGCTTAATTCGTATTCTAACATCATAGACATTGTAGCCACAGTAGCTGCATGTCTTCTTGAATATCAGAGAGATTTCTCAATGGTCCATGAAACTCAATAGCAGTATTTCAATAATTGGTAAAGGAAAATGTTTCAACTGACTTTATTCTATATGCTGGTTTTAACTATCAGTTGTTCCTGTTAAATATCCCGTTGTTCGAGAGTATTTCCAAAAACAAAATAAGTGGCACTGCAAATGGATTGTTTGTCACCAAATTCCTATTTTTAATTTTGTTCTCCATCATTATACCAATATTTTACCTGAATTACTTTTCCATTGTGTGTTAAATGATGTGTAGCTTTTAATACAGCTGGTCTATTTTCATCAGTTAAGTTTTTTCATTTTTGACGAAATATAGTTTCATTTTCATAATGGCTTTTTCCATGCACCTTGGCAATTACTCCATATTGTAATTTGGAGGAAGGAGTCCTTTCATGTGCAAATTATAGAAACATAGAAAATAGGTGCAGGAGGAGGCCATTCGAGCCAGCACCGCCATTCATTGTGATCATGGCTGATCATCCACAATCAATAACCCGTGCCTGCCTTCTCCCCATATCCTTTGATTCCACTAGCCCCGAGAGTTCTATCTAACTCTCTCTTAAATCCATCCAGTGATTTGGCTTCCACTGCCCTCTGTGGCAGAGAATTCCACAAATTCACAACTCTCGGGGTGAAAAGTTCCTTCTCACCTCAGTTTTATTCTAAGACTGTGGCCCCTGGTTCTGGACTCGCCCAACATTGGGAACATTTTTCCTGCATCTAGCTTGTTCAGTCCTTTTATAATTTTATATGTCTCTATAAAATCCCCTCTCATCCTTCTAAACTCTAGTGAATACAAGCCTAGTCTTTTCAAATCTTTCCTCATATGACAGTCCCGCCATCCCAGGGATCAATCTCGTGAACCTACGCTGCATTGCCTCAATTACAAGGATGTCCTTCCTCAAATCAGGAGACCAAAACTGTACACAATCTTCCAGATGTGGTCTTACCAGGGCCCTATACAACTGCAGAAGAACCTCTTTACTCCTATACTGAAATCCTCTCGTTATGAAGGCCAACATGCCATTAGCTTTCTTCACTGCCTGCTGTACCTGCACGCCAACTTTCAGTGACTGGTGTACAAGGACACCCAGGTCTCGCTGCACCTCCCCCTTACCTAATCTAACACCATTGAGATAATAATCTGCCTCCTTGTTTTTGCTGCCAAAGAGGATAACCTCACATTTATCTATATAATACTGCATCTGCCACGCATCTGCCCACTCACTCAACCTGTCCAGGTCACCCTGCAACCTCCTAACATCCTCTTCACAGTTCACACTGCCACCCAGCTTTGTGTCATCCACAAACTTGTTAGTGTTGTTTCTAATTCCCTCTTCCAAATCATTAATATATATGGTAAACATTTGCGGCCCCAACACCGAGCCTTGCGGCACTCCACTCGCCACTGCCTGCCATTCTGAAAAGGACCCGTTTACTCCTACTCTTTGCTTCCTGTCTGCCAACCAACTTTCTATTGGCACTGAAAGTTGGCATGCAGGTACAGCAGGCAGTGAAGAAAGCTAATAGCATGTTATAGGATAGTGTTAGTGTGCGGGAATCACTGGGCGGTGCGGACTTGGTGGGCCGAAAAGGCCTGTTTCCGCGCTGTATCTGAAATATGAAAAAAAAAAAATGTTGGCCTTCATAACGAGAGGATTTCAGTATAGGATAAAGAGGTTCTTCTGCAGTTGTATAGGGCCCTGGTGAGACCACATCTGGAGTATTGTGTACAGTTTTGGTCTCCTAATTTGAGGAAGGACATCCTTGTAATTGAGGCAGTGCAGCGTAGGATCACGAGATTGATCCCTGGATGGCAGGACTGTCATATGAGGAAGGATTGAAAAGACTAGGCTTGTATTCAAAGGAGTTCAGAAGGATGAGAGGGGATCTTATAGAAACATATAAAATTATAAAAGGACTGGACAAGCTAGATACAGGAAAAATGTTCCCAATGTTGGGCGAGTCCAGAGCCAGGGGCCACAGTGTTAGAATAAAGGGGAGGCCATTTAAAACTGAGGTGAGAAGGAACTTTTTCACCCAAAGAGTTGTGAATTTGTGGAATTCTCTGCCACAGAGGGCAGTGGAAGCCAAATCACTGGATGGATTTAAGAGAGAGTTAGATAGAGCTCTAGGGGCTAGTGGAATCAAGAGATATGGGGAGAAGGCGGGCACGGGGTGTTGATTGGGGACGATCAGCCATGATCACAATGAATGGCGCTGCTGGCTCGAAGGGCCGAATGGCCTCCTCCTGCACCTATTTTCTATGTTTCTATGTTACTAGGGATAATTTACATTTATACCAAGCCAATTAACCTACCAAACAGTATCTCTTTGGAAACCGAAGATCTTGGAGAAAACCCACGCAGGTCACAGGGAGAACATACAAACTCTACACAGACAGCACCAGTAGTCAGGATCAAACCCTGGTCTCTGGAGCTGTAAGGCAGCAACCCTACCGCTGCACCACGGTGCCTTCCACTAATGTAAAGAAATAATTTGAACAATCGAAAAACATTTCTTTCAATAAAATCAGAAAATGCTGGAATCATGCAACGTCAATGTTTGGAGTCAGAAACTCTTGAGACATGGAAGACTAGAAAACAAGCATGTTTTGATTTTCAGAGAGAGGAAAGGATGGTGAGAACGGAGGGAATGTCTGTAATAGGTGAATCTAAGTTATCCAGACAACACACTGCATTTTCCGTCGTCGGGTTAATAGATGAATTAGGGCAGGTAGAGACCAGGAAAACAAATATAGCAATTTCTGAAAATTTGACACAAAAGAGAACACTGAGCATATCCAGCTGCTCAAGCAGCATCTGTGAAGAGAGAAAACCTGAATTGAATAGGAAGGAACACGGAGGGGGAGCAGCGAGAGAGGATGTTGCAGACTCTCATCTGAAGAAGGTCTCAACTCAAAAGGTCACCCATTCCTTCTCTCCAGAGATGCTGCCTGTCCCGCTTAGTTACTCCAGCATTTTGGTCTAAACCCGAGTTGATGTCGCAGGTACACGGCCTTGCATTAGAATTGGCCAGCTCCAGCACACACAAGAAAGACTGCTTTTCAGATATTTCTCATTGCTTGAACGAGCAAAGAACTAGGATAGCAGATCCAATTCCGTCCTACCTCCCACCTGCCTCTGCCATTCGACATGCTTTCAAATGTAGACATGGAAGTCGGTCAAGCTGAAGAGTGAGGAGATAGTCAAGTGCTTCCTACAAGACTTTTAGAAATAAAATGCATTATCTGGTTCGTGGCGTGCTAGAAAAATACCTTTAATTCTAGTTATTTGCATGGTTTTCATATACTCATTTCATGAAATCGATAATGCATAACATTTTTAAATTTCTCCATCTTTCCCATCGGAGCAAGCATTTTAACTAAAAATTGCAATTGTTTTGCTTATGATTGATGCCAGTGGTGCGTTTCAATATGAGATTAGCAGGAAATGACATTCTTTACTCTTGTGCACCCATTCTTCAGATGTTATGTTAATCAAAATGAAGAATAGGTATCATATATCATATCATATATATACAGCCGGAAACAGGCCTTTTCGGCCCTCCAAGTCCGTGCCGCCCAGTGATCCCCGTACATTAACACTATCCTACACCCACTAGGGACAATTTTTACATTTACCCAGCCAATTAACCTACATACCTGTACGTCTTTGGAGTGTGGGAGGAAACCGAAGATCTCGGAGAAAACCCACGCAGGTCACGGGGAGAACGTACAAACTCCTTACAGTGCAGCACCCGTAGTCAGGATCGAACCTGAGTCTCCGGCGCTGCATTCGCTGTAAAGCAGAAACTCTACCGCTGCGCTACCGTGCGGCAGTGAACTGAATGGGTCAGTTTAAGCTTGTTTTACAGGATAAAACATCTCAGTTTTGAACTCCAGACACCTCATTATGTCATGTGCAATCTTTATCTTCACCTATTGATCTGTTAATAAAATGACATTTGTGCAATTGACTGTCTGTACTGTCGACTTGCGTTTAGCCGAGATTTGGCTTGAAACTAGTTAACCTGAATATTATGACTTTCAGACTTTCATCGTGGTAGTACTAAAATCAAAAACTGGTATTTTGCATGCTGGGGAATAATTGACAAAATCTACAATTACATCTACCCGACAGACCACTTTCTTTCAGTGATATTAGCATAAATTTCTGACTGAGGTGCATTGAAAGCAGAGTGGAAGCTGATTTTTCTTTTTCGAGAAGTAACGTCCATAAACCAATAAAATATGACACAACCTCTCCTTTTTCATTGGAGACATGGGAAGAGGAAACTGCCCTGTCTTCCAGCCAATAGTGAAAATGTTTCTACGTGTACAGCTTTTTTCAACTTTAAATAGATTAAACACACCAGAAATAAAATCTAACAGTTTTATTAATTTGCCTTAAATTTGATTCACTAATTTTCTAATGCACAGAAACTGTTTTAAGCAGTCAAGCAAAAGGTAAAGAAAATTCAAGTATGTTGACTGCTTGTCATTAATCATACGCCTGTAACAGGGGTTAGCTACAGTTCAGTACTGCGCTGGGTGTTTTTGTTCTCTTTTGGTAACAGCTGTGAACAACGTGCATATCAATTGACACAAACAAATAATGGCATTGCCGAGCCAAATTCAAATACAATTCCTTTTTGATAAGAGGCAGTATCTTGCATTGTGTACAGCTTTTTCTTGCTGTTCCACATTTTTATGCAAAAGAGAAAATAGTAAATGTTATCACTTCCTGAGGAACTGGCGTTGACTATATAAATGTAATACGATATAGTGGGACAGTGAAGAGAGAATAGTTAACCTTCTTCGAAGCTGACATATTTATTCGCAATGAGTTAGACAGGAGGATTTTTCTCCGAATGTTAAGATGTCCTAATGTAAATAAATGTTAAGATCTCAAGTGGATATTAATTCCTGGTATTTTATTTCATTAACGTATGTACGAATGAATGTAGAGGGACAACATCTTGCTGCAATGGCTTTTGCGTTTTTTTTGTTTGAAGTGATTTCTATTGATCTTTGTCAATGTATTTGTACAGTTGGTGAGATTGGATCCTTTCTCAAACTGGAATGAAATATTACAGTTAGCCTCTAAACCAATTTACCTCTCTGCTGGTGGTTGGAGCAAAGGTAAAAGATGCAAGATAGACACAATGCTGGAGTAACTCAGCGGGACAGGCAGCATCTCTGGATAGAAGCAATGGGTGACGTTTTGGGTCGAGACCCTTCTTCAGACTGAAAGTGAAAACAGCAAAATAAAACTGTTTCCAAATAACATTTATTTGGATGAATGGATCTAAAGTTTAAAATTGAGTAAAACCTTGAAGGCTTATTCTTTTTAAAAAAATGTCAAATGCAAAATTAGCCTAATGATTTTGCAGAGCTTTTCAATTTATTATCAATTGAGTTGCCCAACTGAACAACTCTGAAAATGTCCTGCTTCCACCATTACATCTCATTGACCTGTTGGCTCCAAAATCCCCATGGTGTTTTTAGGAAAGAGAATGGAAGCAATGTTCTTCTGCTCGTCTCTGTCCAGTATTGCTGGTAGATGTTCACTGTGCCTAATGTTGGATATGACTATCAAACTGACTGAGCAGGCACTAGCAAGATCATTGTGGGTGGGTGGGGGGGGGGGGGGGGGGGGGGGAGAAGGTGATTGACAGCAGAGCATGAGAAGTGAAGAGCAAGAACTGCTTTGTGTAGAATCAGTGATGGAGGCAGGAGTTACAGATCTACTGATATATTCTTTCTGATCAATACCTGGGAAATTTTGAGAGCATCTACTATGATAGAAAAAGTAGAAAGTTGTAATTTTTTTTAAATGATGTGTGTTAAAAAGGGGTAGATATTCAGAGGGAACTGTGTGTCATTGTATGCAATTCACTAACAGTTAACCGACAGGCACACAAACATTGAGGAAGATATGTGGTGTGTTGACCATTGCAAAAGGATTTGAGTTTAAGAGCACAGACATTTAAATATATCGAGCCCCGGTAAGGCCATATATCAAATACTACCGAGGGGTCTGACTTCCACCCGAAGGAAATACATGGTGCAGAAGGATTGCAGTGAAGTTGTGCCAGATTGATTCCTGGAGTGGCAGGTTTATCTAAGGGACATTGAACAGGCTGTGCCTCTGCCCTCCTGATTTCAGAAGTGTGAAAGGTGATTTTATTGAAATGAAAACATTTCTTAGGGACCTGACTGGTTAGATGTGAAGTTGATGTGTCAATCCAATGGTTTATTTCAGGACAGAGATGAGAGGAGATGTTGTCACCCAGAGGATGTTGAATCTTTGGAATTTTTCACACAAGTGAGATGTACATGTGTGGAGACAAAATATATTCAAGTCAGAAACTGATTGATAGAAGTCCAGAAAATATTGGGTTTGTGCAGGTAAAGGACCAGGCAGTATAAGATTAGCTGTGATCCTATTGAATGCAAAGCAAGTGCAAGGAGCCAAATGACTAGTATCTGCCTCTCTTTCTGATAGGTTTTACAGAAGGCAAGGTTTCATCCCCATTAATGCTTCCTGTGAAAGTAATTCAGGGCAGGGCTTCAGGACAATACCACCCGAGCCCTGGTTTGGGCCTTAGAAGGTCTTGTTTGGCCCTCTGTATCAGACCCAGGTGAGAGCAGGTGATGAATCTGGGTAGCAGGCCACATCCACATCCAGCTCATCCGAGTTCATTTAACATTGGAAGTTTAACCGTTGCAGCATTTGTGCTAACATTCACTTAAATGCAAGTATTCACATTGATACATTCATCATCTGAGTTGCCAGAAGTTAGATCATTCTATTGCATGTGATGTGTAGTGGAGGAACGGACCACTTAGCCAACTGGTCCATACTCTTGTTAATGCTTTACTTGAGCTTTCCAGATGACTTCTTGAAATTATTTACAAAAATCTTACACTTTCAGCTGTCTGTTCACGTAATTTAACTAGATGTTATGGCCACTGAAATGATGCTTTCTTGAAAGCTGTGCTCAGCTGGGAGTTGTTTAAGAAACTATTGGCCTTCAACATCCAATTGATTTACAAAAGATTAACATTTTTTTTGTTCACAAAATAGTTTGATCTTGGGGCGATAGTCATTTAAGGTCATGGAGAAATCATGATTATTCATTAGATATAAGATTGCATTTTATAGAAAGGATGTGATAGCTTTGGAGAGGGTGCAGAGGAGATTCACCAGGATGCTGCCAGGGATGAAGGGCCTCGGCTATGAGGAGAGACTGAGCAGACTGGGGTTGTTTTCCCTGGAGCAGAGAAGGCTGAGAGGGGACATGATCGAGGTGTACAAGATCATGAGGGGCATAGATAAGGTAGAAGGCGGGGAACTTCTTCCACTGGTGGAAGGTTCAACAATGAGGGGACATAGATACACGGTAAGGGGAGGGAGGTTTCGGGGGGATGTGAGAAAGAACTTTTTCACCCAGAGGGTGGTTGGAGTCTGGAACTCACTGCCTGGGGTGGTGGTGGAGGCGGGAACACTCACAACGTTTGAGAGGCATTTGGATGGGCACTTGAAATGCTACAACATTCAGGGTTACGGTCCAAATGCGAGAAAATGGGATTAACAATTAGACTGTGTTTGGTAACGGGCGGCGCGGACACGATGGGCCGAAGGGCCTCTTTCTGTGCTGTAGGACTCTATGACTCTATGACTCTATTCAAGATAATTTGGAAAATCATTCAAAGGGGTCAAACCTTGTTTCTGTGATACGTGATTACCAGATGGTAAATTTCAATAAGGAAGGTAGATTGTTCAGGTTTTGTCTTGAAATGTGTTTTTCAATGTTGCTTGATATAGATTCATATTCAGCAAATTAAATTTGACTGCCATCTGTTGGATAAAAGCTAAACAATGGCACAGATAAACCTGTTGTCTTGCTGCAGTGCTCGATGTATCTTGCTATACATTTGCAGCAATTTTGACAGGTCTTCAAGCTCAAAAGAACATTTTAAAATCCTTGAAGAAGTTTAAATTATAGTTTTCTTTTTAAGCCAGGTTTCTTATGACAACTCGTCAAATATACTCGATAATTTTGTGGATTATTTTAAACCAAATTAACTATGGTTTACCCCCCACTGGCATTAATTGTTTTAAATTTTCTTTTGCCATTGAGAAGAAACTGACTATGGGTGCCTGTAGGGAGTTTGTACATTCTCCCCATGCCACGTGGGCTTTCCCCAGGTGCTCCAGTTTCCTCGCACACTCCAAAGACGTACAGGTTTGTAGGTTAATTGGCTTTGGTAAATTGTAAATTGGCCCTAGTGTGTAGGATAATGCTAATGTACGGGGTGATCTCTGGTCGGCACAGACTCGGTGGGCCGATGGGCCTGTTTCTGCGCTGTATACGTAAACTAAAATTAATGTGTATGAAGGTGCCTATGATATCGCGATCTATACAAAGTCTTTTAAACCACCTAGATTCTGGAGTGTAGATGAGGTTGTACAATCCCAAACGAGTCTGAGCATCCATGATTTAAGAAAGAAAAGACTAAAATAAGTTGGGGGGTTTTCTATCTCTCTTGCTCATCACTCCTGTCAACTGTTTCCAACAATCCACAGGCATCTGGTATTTTGTGCATTCGACTGTTTTAATGTTCTGAGCTGCTAAAACATGAGCAGGTTACTGAGCAATTGGGTAAAAGTGGACCAGAAGAAAAGATATGATAGTTTCCGGTTTATTCATTGGATTTTATGGCACAGTATATGTTCATTTGGTCTGTTGTGTCAATGCAATGTGACTAAAGAATTATTAGGAATAATCCAGCTTTTGGTTTATTGTCTTGCAAATGAACATCCAGTTTCTCTTTAAATGTTGAAAGGTTTTCTGCCTCTGCCTTCGGAATTATTTAAATCATTTCCTTTTTTGTTTACTTTTAATCTCGGCCCTATCTAAGTAGAGAAAATGATGGGAATAGTTTTACAAAACATGACAGTATCCAATTTATGCTCAGAAAATCAGCTTAACATATATCACAGAAGAGAGCTGCTGCATATAATACCTTGAAAAATTATTGTTCGTATTAACATGACTAATATCAGTCATTTTTCTGTATTTCTCAAGAAAAAAAGTTATAAACCATGCTATTTCATAGTCTATATTTTCAACAAAAATCGTTTGTATTCTGATGTAGGCTAATCTTTTCAGGCTATGAATTTCCATCGTTTTCTCTGAATTAATATGAAATGATTGGAAAATTATACTTTGTATGCGTCGTCTTATTTTTTTGCGACTGTCCTGACCAGATAAATCTCTGTAGACCAGATGCCGGATTTGCAACCCACACAGTATTTTATAAATCTACTAGACCAAGTGGACCCGTTGGGCCCAAACCTCTCCTGCATTGGTGCAGCACCCTCTCCTCCCCTCCTCCCCTCCTCCCCTCCCCCCCTCTCCCCTTCCCCTCCCCCCCTCTCCCCTCTCTCCCCCATCCCCTCCCCTTCTCCTCCCCCCTTCCCCTCCCCCCTCACTCCATCCACCCATCAACCCCCCTTCTCCTCTTCCTCCCTCCCTACCCCCTCCCTACCCCCTCCCTCCCTCCCTAGGAGATAGATTTAAACTTTAAAATGTGAATAACTAAAAATATAACACCGATTTCAATGAAACCTCTTCCATTTGCACGAAAGGGATGACGGTGAGTAAGGTGTGCCTAAAATTGTCACGCTATCGTGTACCACATTTGGCTGTAGTTCAGGAACAAACAAACAAACAAATGAGAGTTTTAGTATATAGATGAACTGCATTTGGTAAAATTACTTGCATTTATAGTTAAAAAGGGTACATTAACGTGTCTTTGACACATAATGGAATTTAATTGTCTATGGGGAAAACATTTTTTAAAACTAAAGAACAAATACAGTTAAGTTTGGCAGTCAAAACAATTAACTTTTTAACTGGAAACTAGTGACATCGTGTGCATGTTGCACTTAGATTTTTTAAATAGTTTAGATGAAGGCAGTCATTGTATTGGTTTATTATGTGGACATGGAAATCTAGGTTTACCTATTTATTAATTTCCCTGCAGTCACATCACACTTGTGTTCAACTTGTGGAAAGGCCAACTGACCTATGTAACATAAACAATGTGTTGGGAATACTCAGTAACAAACAAAAGAGAAAGGAAATGGGAATTTCCATCAAGTAGAGGAGCAGGGAGGACATTGTCAAGGTGGACATTCCTGAAGAGAAGTGTCAGTAAATTAAATATTGAACAGTAAGGGGGGAAATTTTGGAGATGCCGGAAAATGAAATATTTCCTGAACATTTTTCTGGTTTAATTTCAGATTTCTAGCTTTTTTTTTGCTTTCTGATTTTTGGCATACATTTGTTATATTTTGTCAGATAGTAATTTTTTTTGGAAAGCACTGCTGGATCATGATAAAGTTACAATTACGAAAGGCCTATGACTAATGACACGTACCATAGTTGCTTCACAATTAATTCTAGAGCCACAATTCCTGTTTAATAAATAATCTATTGAAATTCAGTGTATGCTTTTGGCATAAGATGCAGCATTAAATATTCCTGTGTGCATCAATTGACCTTAAATCAGAGAACATGAAATGTTTTGTCAAGGCATTTTCAGAAAAGATACTTCCAATGTATCAACTTCACCACCAATTTTCATCCTGCACTCAAATTTATTTGTACCATCTCCGACACCTCCCTCCCTTTTCTTGATCTCCGTCTCCATCACAAGAAAAACTATTGACTGACGTCTATTGACACCCACTGACTCCCACAACTATCTCGACTACACTTCTTCCCACCCTGCTTCCTGCAAAAACTCTATCCTCTACTCCCAATTCCTCCGTCTACGCCGCATCTGCGCCCAAGATGAGGTGTTCCGTACTAGAACATCCGAGATGTCCTCATTCTTTAGGGAACGGGGGTTCCCCTCTCCCATCACAGATGAGACCCTCACTCATGTCTCCTCGGTACCCCGCAGCTCCGCCGTTGCTCGCCCTCCCCCTAATCACAACAGAGACAATCCACCCCAAGTCCTTACCTTATACCCTATCAACCGTCGCGTACAACAAATAATCCTCCGAAATTTCCACCACCTCCAATGGGATCCCACCACCAGCCACATTTTCCCATCTCCATCCCTTTCCGCCTTCCGCAGAGACCGTTCCCTCCGCAACTCCCTGGTTAACTCATCCCTTCCCACACAAACCACCCCCTCCCCAAGTACCTTCCCGTGCAGCCGCAGAAGATGCAACACCTGTCGCTATACCTCCTCCTCGACTCTGTCAAGTAACCCTGACAGTCCTTTCAGGTTCGGCAGAGGTTCACTTGCACCTCCTCCAACCTCATCTACTGTATCCGTTGTTCAATATGTGGACTCATACATCGGCGAGACCAAACGCAAACTGGTCGATCGTTTCGCGGAACACCTTTTGCTCAGCCCTGCTGAGCCTACCTGATCTCCCGTTTGCTGGACACTTTAATTCTCCTTCCCATTCCTACACAGACCTTTCTGTCCTCAGCCTCCTCCATTGTCAGAGTGAGGCTAAATGCAAATTGGAGGAACAGCATCTCATATTTTGCTTGGGCAGCTTACAGCCCAGTGGTATAAATATTGATTTCTCTCACTTCAGGTAGCCCCATCATTCCCTCTCTCTCTCTCTCTCTCTATCCCTCCCCCACCCAAGTCGCACTAGCCTCTCATTTTCACCCAACAAACAGCTAACAATGGCCTGTTTCCTTTATCATCATTACTGTTTTGCATATCTTTCATTCATTGTTCTATCTCTCCACATCACCGTCTATATCTCTCGTTTCCCTTTTCCCTAACCAGTCTGAAGAAGGGTCTCGACCCAAAACGTCACCCATAACTTCTCTCCAGAGATGCTGCCTGTCTATCTTCCAATGTGTGGTTACTGTTGTGTAATGGCCAAGGAACTTTATAATGCTGTTAGTAGATTCCCTTTTAACTCAAGGCTTTAGGCTAGTTTTGCCCATTTTAAAAATAAATATGGATGTGGGCACTGATATAATTAACACTTTCTAGTTCCTAGAGTTGTTTAGCTTCCTTTTAGAATCAACCCTATCAGAACAGTTCTTTGTATTTCATGAACTGTGTAATGAATATTCCATTGTAAGCACATTTCAATTTAAAAACAAACATACTCCCACGGTAATAATAGCTTTCAGCCCACAGACTTGTTTCACTAGTTTCATGTCAGACTTATTATTTCTATTTTTCAGCCTGGCAGGCTTAGATACCTACATGGCAGAAGCCACCCTACAAGCACTTGCCTGTTTTTTTTCACACAACAGCTGAATTGAAGTTTCCAGCCTTAGGAGGTGACCAAGAAGCACCTTGATATATATATATCAATCAATCTCTCTTTTATAAAATAGATTTTCAATCAAGAGACATCAATTCCAAAAGGTTTGCTGGCAAAAATTCTGCCATTGAAATCTAGTCCAAGGTGCTTCTTGGTCACCTCCTAAGGCTGGGAACTTCAATTCAGCTGTTGCCCTATTAATTGGGATATACAGAAGATGTGAAAAGTGTTGCATATATATATCAATCTCTCTTTTATAAAATAGATTTTCAATCAAGAGACATCAATTCCAAAAGGTTTGCTGACAAAAATTCTGCCATTGAAATCTAGTCCAAGGTGCAACACTTTTCACATCTTCTGTATGTCCCAATTAATAGGGCAATTTTAAAGCATTGTCAACTGGTTTTTTGCATTTATGCTAAATTCTGAGTCAGCATATGTTAAGTTTTGAGAGAAGACATGCTTCATTTAGTTTGATATGTATTCTTGAATCCAGTATAACTTTACATTAAATGCTCAATTGATCTATATATTTCATGATGTTTATTCCTTGTTCCACCCGCACCTACACTTCCTAGTTTATTTGTACTTGCAAACCCCCAAATTTAAAGCAGTTTGCTTCTGTATATAATTGTCAGTTAATTCTCATTTTGGCAGATGTTAAACAATATGAACTATAAATTCCAGCCTGAGAATTTTTTTTATGATTGCAATCCTCAATTTATAGCTCTTTACAGACTTAATGGCTTAACAACCCATTTGATATCAGTAACATTTCATTTGTTTTTGACCCTACGCTGCACTTCCTATGAAAAAGAATTGATCTCCAGACCTTGCGGTGATGATTGAGTGAGGGCCATGGAATTACTGACTTGTGGTGGTGTACGCTGCTGTTGTCCATCCACAGAGCCTCGTGGCTGCCCCAGTTTTACTTGCCACATTTATTCTGAATCTTCTGGTACATCTGCATTGTGTCACGTCACACAATGAAGAGTGCCATTGATGTAAAGATGGACTTTGTCTCCATAAGCACTATGCTACCATGGACTGATGCAACTTCAACGGGTAGTTTGTTGTCAAGATCTAATAGATTTACGTCGCGTGTTGATTTGCTTACTATCTGCCACACAACTAATCTGACAGCTGGGTCCATAAGTCCATGGTTGGTTTGATCATGGTGGTGCTACCAAACCAATTCTGGTGATAGATATTGATGTTGCTCAACCTAGAGTTTGTTCTGTGCCCTTAGTATTTTCATTGCTTCTCTTAAAAATGTTCATTGTGGAGGAGCACTATCTTATCAACTGAAATATGATGGTAATCAATGGTTTCTTTGTCCTTATTTGGCCTGATGCATTGAAAAAGCAAAGGATTTGCAGTGAATGTCCAGAGCCCGAAAGATTATTCTATGCTGCTTGTATATCGCTGCATAATTACCTCCAGTAACTCTGCCCTGCCCATGGACAGGGTTTGGAATAGATTTGCCTGGCACATTGTGTAGAACGATTCTTTGAGAATGACTATATCAGGCATTTGCTCGGATACTATTCACCATAGTGAGGTGGAGTCGGCGATATTGCATGGATTAGTTTCTGAATTTGGGGTTTGAGAAAATGCCTGGTTGCCTGGCGGCCTTGTCTATCTGCTTTGGTTAATGAGTGATTTGTTGGACCATTTCAGAGGACATTAACAAGTTAACAAAAATTGCAGGATTCACGTAGAGGCCAGTTTGAGTAAGCAAAACACACAGTGCAGGAGTAATTTAACAGGTCAGTCAGTATCTCCAGTGGCTGTAGATCGGTGACATTTCAGGTTGAGACCTTCTTCAGACTGATTCTATCGGGAGAAAGCTGAAAAAGAGCTGGGCGCAGGACAGCATGGCAAGTGATAGGTGGATACAGATGAGGAGGGGGGTTTGATTGGTAGTTGGGTGTACAAAAGCTAGATTTGAAAAAGGGACAAAAAGAGGTGTGTCAGATGAGAAGAGGAGTGAAATTTAAAGCCAGAGGGAGCGATATAGGTGAGAGGGAGGGGGGATAGAGGAGTGGGAGAAATGGGTGTATGCACAAGGGTTGGGGGAGTTGGCTATAAGAAAAAGACGAGGGAAGTGGGGGAGGGAGAGAAGATGAAAAAGTAGGGTTAACCTAAAATTGGGGAATTCAATGTTCATACCATTTGGTTGTAAACTACCGAAGTGGAAAATGAGGCACTGTTCCTCCAGTGTGCATGTGGCCTCACTCTGGCAAAGGTGGAGAACCAGGACAGAAAGGTCAACGTGGGAATGGGAAGGGGCAACCAGGAAATCTAGCAGGCTTCAATGGACCGAGCCCAAGTGTTCAACGAAACGGTCGCCTAGTTTGCTCTAGGTCTCACCAATATAAAGGAGGCCACATCGGATATGGTAGATGGGGTTGGAGGAGGTTCACGCCGATGTAAAGGAAATGTAGTTTTTTTTCATGTGGGGAATTCCCCCCCCCCTATTTTTTTTTCTTCTTTCCTCTTTTTAACCTCCTCCCCCCCCCCACCCCCCCTTTATTGTGTGCACCCATTTCTCCCACTATCCACAATCCTTATCCCCCCCCCCCCCCCCCGGTTCCCTTCCATCTATATCCTTCCCTCTGCCAATCAAAACCCCCACTCGCCTGTATCAACCTATCACTTGCCAGCCTTTGTCCTGCCCCACCTATTTTCCCAGCTTTCTCTCCTCTACAATCAGACTGAAGTAGGGTCCCAGCCCGAAATGTCGCCTCCCCACGTACTCCAGAGATGTTGCCTGCATCTAGATTCCAGCATCTGCATTTCTTGGTGTCAACAGCTGTAGGTAAACTGAAGGACATCAATGGTTATAAATATATAGTTTTGTCACCAAAAATAACTTAGTGTGTCTTTTTAATTTACAGATATTTAAAATTAAATATGACTGCTCCATTAATTTACCCTGCTCACCACCACTGTATTCCCAACCATTTTTTAACTATAAATCGTAATTCTAAATCCTGGCGATTCCAATTTTTCATGGTCTGTCTTTTTAAAACAACAGGAAATGTTTAAATTATGAGTGTGGCTAGTTCCTTATTTTGCTATCCCTGCTGCAGAATTTCAACAATATAGCTGAAAGAAGTAAAAGGATTAATTGTGTACACAAGGATGTGTAAAGCAAAACTGGAGGAGTTGTGAAAGGTTGGGAATTTGAAGGGGTTGGAGAAACCATAACAGTTCTAGTGATATAAGAAAATAACTGCAGATGCTGGTACAAATCGAAAGTATTTATTCACAAAGTGCTGGAGTAACTCAGCAGGTCAGGCAGCATCTCGGGAGAGAAGGAATGGGTGACGTTTCGGGTCGAGACCCTTCTTCAGACTGAGTGTGGTTGATGTTGTTTGGATTCATCAAGACTGCCAGCCAGCTCTCTCCCTCTCCCACCTCTCTCCCCCCCCCTCTATCCCCCCCCTCTATCCCCCCCCTCTCTCCCCCCCCTCTCTCCCCCCCTCTCTCCCCCCCTCTCCCCCCCCCCCTCTCCCCCCCCCCCTCTCTCCCCCCCTTCTCTCCCCCCCTTCTCTCCCCCCCTTCTCTCCCCCCCTTCTCTCCCCCCCTTCTCTCCCCCCCTTCTCTCCCCCCCTTCTCTCCCCCCCTTCTCTCCCCCCCTCTCTCCCCCCCTCTCTCCCCCCCTCTCTCCCCCCCTCTCTCCCCCCCTCTCTCCCCCCCTCTCTCCCCCCCTCTCTCCCCCCCTCTCTCCCCCCCTCTCTCCCCCCCTCTCTCCCCCCCTCTCTCCCCCCCTCTCTCCCCCCCTCTCTCCCCCCCTCTCTCCCCCCCTCTCTCTCCCCCCCTCTCTCTCCCCCCCTCTCTCCCCCCTTCTCTCCCCCCCCCTCTCCACCCCCTCTCTCCCTCCTCTCTCTCCCCCCCCCTCTCTCTCCTCTCCCCCCCCCTCTCTCTTCCCCCCTCTCTCTCTTCCCCCCCCTCTCTCCCTCATGTTAAGTATCCAGATTTGACCATTCACAGTGTATAATATTTGCATAGGAGGTGTTAACTTTGATCATATACCAGGGTACAAGGGTAGAATGTGCATTGCTGGTCATAAACCATGGTTGTACTTCCCTTTTAAACTTATTTTAAGGAAGTGTGAAAAGGCTTGTTGTGTGGCTTGGGTTTTGTTTTTTTCAAAAGAGGTGATCTCTTCATAAGGAACATCTGGTTGTCTGAAATGGGGAAATCGTCCAGAATTTATCTGTGAATTTATTGTGAGAGTGACAATTATGGTGCATTACTTCATCAAAATCTTCTTTCCAGAGAACCTTCAGCGATCGTAGAGAAAAACTCTTTTTTTGAAAGTATAATATGAAGTGGCCAATCTGCATCTACCAAGCATTGAAGCTTGCAAGATGATGGCCTGTTCATTAAATTAAAATACAACAAAACAACAGCTACTCTTACCCTGCAAATCTAAAACAAACACAAATAATTATGGCCATAATTATTTGATAATGGATGGTTTTGAGTTTCAGGATTTTAATTGTGGTTCTGAATTTCCATTCCACAACTTGGTCAGATTTTCTTGGAGAACTGAAACTCACTTGGCATATGATAGATTTAGAGGACTTTGGTTGTAATCAATAGTTCAGCAGCTGAATTTTTGTTTTTAATTTTTGAAGGAGGAAAGAATGAAATGCATGAGAAACAAATTTTATTAACAAATCTTGATGTTGTTTATAAAAGTCGTACAGCACGCAAACACATTTTTCGGCCCGACGCAGCCATGTCAACACGGATATCCCATCCAAGCAATGACATGGATCTGGACTCAATCAAAGATATTTGACCAGGCTCTACATGAGCCTGGGTATCTTCCACTCTATCCTGGCTCAGTATCATGAAAGCCCCAGGATCAGGATCAGGATCAAGCCCCAGGATTATTGGATGAGCAATGAGAAGTGCAGGCTGGATGGACACATCCTGTTGTCCGAGTCACAGCCCATAGGCCACTGTGTACTGTGAAAGATTTACTATTTTGTTTTCTTGGGCAGAAGTTGTGGTGCACTGGAGAAATAATTTGTTTTTCATCCCCCAACTCATGAGCTTTTCATGTTTTCTATGTATTTTTTATTTGAAGTGATACAGCTTTTTGACATCTGTATTATTATAACGTCAGTCATTAATCATCTTCACTCAGAAATTCTCAGTCATTCATTTTCATTTCCGGTGTATTTTTAATTTCCTGAGTTTTTTGTGCTTCCTGCTTCCTTTATGTCTATTGCTTTTTTTTAAACGAATTCTGTAGCCAAAGCACCAGTTTTCTTGGGATTTTTCTTCAACGTGAACTGCTCAACCCTGCCGAGTGTTTCTTGTCTTCTGAAACGATGCAATTTTCGGCATCTGCTTCACTTTGCTCCTGTTTCATTGGTGGAAGCCTGCAATGATATTAATTGTTCAGAATGTAACCTAACCCTTGCTGTGTTGTCTCAACTGAGCACTTATGTATTTTAAGCATTGTGGCTGAGAAATCTCCATCCGGCATGTTTTATTGACAGATTGTGGCATCTCATTCGATGTAAAATAAGCCTCCAGATTTTATGAAATAATTTCATAAATTTTATGGTTCACCAGGGAGGGAGATAGGCCACAGTCAGGGAACATACAGTAGAACAGTACAGAACAGGAATGGACCCCTTCGGCCCGCAATGCTTGTGCCGAACATGATCTGAAGAGGGGGAAGTAAAGTCAATTAAATTTATGACCTTATATGGAAGGATTCAATACAAATTTAAATTTTACTTGTCTAACTATAGTGCTACAGTGCAAAATGGCTGACGGATTTTGTACATACTGGGTAGTTACAATTATACATTCTAGTGTGCCTTGTTGTGTTAAAATTTAGGTCACTATTATTTACTATTTGGGGAAATTTTAAGGATCAAAAGTAAAATTTTGTTTTTATTTTGTCAATGACATTTATTTTGTCCAATAGACATAAGCCGGGTTTTCAGTTCAATCTGACTTCAGGCAGTACTCAGCTCCTGTAAGGAAGGCACTGGCAACAAACTATTCACGATGCAGCTCTCCTGAGAAGTTATGGTTTGGGCAGAACATTGTTTACACCCAACCTGACCCACTGGGTTACTCCAGCACTTTGTGTCTTTATTTTATACCCATCACTCTAGTCTGCCAACAACACCTGCTCAATGTAACTGTTGAAAGGGTCTTTTGTCGTCTGTTCTGCTCTTTCCATAAAGCTGTTGTAATATAAAGATATTTTTGTCTGCTTCAACTTAATTGCACACGCTTCATTTCAGCAGTTGGTCAGTGGATTTTTATTCTCACATATGCAATGAAACATTACACAGTGAAATTCATTTTGCATATAATAATGCCAGTGTCGCCGCCATGTGTGGCACCATTGCATAAAGCTACACAACACCAGATGTCCTGCATTTAAAATTGAACACGGTACATATTATCAAGGAACAGCAAAGATAATTACTCAATGATCTCTCATTATGAATATATCCACTTATTTAGTCCTATGGACATTGGTTTACTGGCTTGAAACCATCTGCGATGAATCTTTAATCTCATCAGTAAATTGCAGCATTCCAATGTTAACGAGGAAAATTTTAACTTCGTTTCTGATCACAATACCTTGAAGACTCAAGAATTTGAATATTTGACTACTCACATTTATGCACATCACATACAAAAGCAATTTAGCATTTCCAAAAATTTCCATTTAAAATTGCAGCCACCTGGAATTTGGACCAGTTATTTCTGTGCACAGTTCACCTTGGTGCATGTGACGTTTTCCCGACATTAGCCTACACTCTTACCAACAAAAAATTGAAGTTTTAGATGCAACTTACAGCCTCCTTTCAGACACTTGCATTACAACTCGAAGTGCATATGTTTCATTTAAGAGATTTGTGTCTCTTTCAATGACTTTTCGTGCTTCGTCTTTCTCTTCTCTCCTCTGCAAGATTCTCTAACCTTGGGCAGACACTGGATACAGACACTCATTGATTTACACAATAGGCGATTTACATAAACAATGGTGTACTCAGTCCCTAGTACAATCAATACAGATTGTGATTTCCACAACACTGTAAGATCGCTCAAGTTTTCATCACCAGCAATAGCAGCAGTGCATACCAAGAAGGCCGCATGCTGCAGAAAGTGCCACCACGGCAAAATGGAACTCAAGTTTACAAGTAACTTGATCAAAACACAAAGTACTGGAGTAACTCAGCAGTCAGGCAACTCTAGCGGACATGGGTGTACATTTCCTCCACAGATGCTGTGGCGAGGTTCTGAGTTATTAGCTGCTGCTGAGTCGCAGGTGGACTCCACCGAAACAGCGAGTTTTAGCCCAGTAGTATTGACACACGGTTTGAGCGAGAAGAGAGACAAGGATTTGGTGAGCTTGCAGAGAGGGATTTCTGCTGGATTCCAATCAATATTCTCAGATTGGGCAGGGGATGGAAACAGACACAGCGTTAGTGATTCCGACTTGGTAAAATCTGACTAGCGTAAAGTTCACAAAACGTACCCCATACATAAATCACGGAGTACCTGTATGTACTGTACTCTGGCTGTTATGTGGAGTGTCATAAGATATGACATTCTTTTGGTACTTTTGCAAGCAAAATGGTTCCAGCAATGCTAAATTCAATGTGGTTCAATTCTAGGTTGCAAGGGTCCTGCCTAGTGAAGAATTTTTGAATTTTGAATCAAATCTGTGCTTTGAGCAAACCTTTGGCCAAAATTGTATTTTGTTTTTCAGGGGACCCTGAAAAACAAATATAAAAGGGTATATTCTAATTTCTGTGGACTGCTGTTGTGCATTGCACTGCCATCCATTTACGGTTAGTTTGTTATCAGGTTCTGAAGGTGACTATATCCATGGACACTTCCATGTAGTAAGACAGGAGAGAAACTTGGTGAACTACAAAAACAATCAAATACATTCAGAAATAACATTGTAAAACCTAATGCAGCAATTTTAATACTTTGTTATTGATAATTAATAGGTTTGTGGTAACAACTGTGTCAATTTTCTTTTTTGATCATATTTTTCAGTGGACAGTTTGCAATTGTGAAAAAATGCGCAGCAAAAAGTTCTGGGATAGGATATGCAGCGAAGTTTATCAAAAAGCGGCGCTCGAAGTCAAGCCGCCGTGGTGTGAGTCGTGAAGACATTGAACGAGAAGTGAACATCTTAAAGGGGATAGAGCACCCAAACATTATAACTCTCTATGATGTTTATGAGAATAAAACTGATGTGATCCTTATTCTTGAACTGTAAGTAAATCTTTAAATTGATTTGCCTTCATTATATAAATGCATGAAAAAAAGAATATTTTATTTGAGTGAGTGAATTCATTCTGGCAGTATTGTGAGCAGCAATACCAAAGATGCAATGAGAAAACCATCTACATTTTCAAAATTATGTCACTCTAAAATATAAAAAATTTGATTTTGATCCAAAAGTCTAAATCCTCAATGAACAGTGATCTGATCTTTGCAGGATTCCACTTCCAAACCTCGTGCTTACCTGAGAAACTGTCTTTATTCATTCATCCCATTTTCTCCTTTGTGATTCAATGTGTTGGCTCATGTTTATCCTCATTTGTTTGTGTAGTTAATATTTCACCTGTTTACTTTAAATGGGAGTATATAGTTTACAGCCTCATCTTCTCATGTCATGTCATCTTGACTATTTCCCTGATAAATATTAAGTGAATTTTTAAAAAAGTAAACAAAAAGAATGGGGGCAAAACCATAGACATTGTCCATATGGACTTATGCGACACATTTGATAAGGTTCCTCATGGTATGCTGCTCTGGAAGGTTAAATTGTATGGGATCCAGGGAGAGCTATCTGACTTGATAGAGAATTTGCTTAATGAGAGGAAGCAGAGGGTGGTGATGGAAGGTTGATTTTCGGACTAAGGATCGGTGCTGGGCACATTGCTGTTTGTAGGTTATATCAACGATTTGGATGAGAATGTGCAAGGCATGATTCATAACTTTGCAGATACTAAAGTGGGTGCTATTATAGATATTGAAGATGGTTGTCAAAAATGACAGCAGAATCTTGATCAGCTGGGCAATTGGGCCGACGAATGGTTAATGGAGGCAAGGTGTTACATTTTGGGAAAACAAACCTTCACTTTAGGACCTTCACAGTGAATGGCAGGGCCCTGGTGTGTGCAGATACATAGTTCCCTGAAAGTTGTGCTACAGGTAGATAATGGTTTTGGAATATATTGGCCTTCATCAGTCAAGGTACAGAGTACAGATTTTGGATGTTGTGGTACAGATGTACAACACATTGGTGAGTCTGCATTTGGAGTATTGTGTTCCCTTTTGGCCACCCTGCTATCAAAAGGATGTTATTAAACTGGAGAGAATGTAGAGAAGATTTACAAGGATGTTGCCAGGGCCTGAGAAACAGGTAGAGGTTGGGCAGGCTAGGACTTTATTCCACTGAGCATAGGCGGCTGAAGGATGATCTTATGGAGATGAATACAATAATGAGGGGAATAAAGAGCGTGAATGCGTAAAGTCTTTCACACAGATTAAGGGAATGCAGAACCAGAGGATAGAGGTTTAAGCCGAGAGGGGGAAAATCTAATAGGAACCTGAGGGGCAACTTTTTCACACAGAAGGTGGTGGGTATATGGAACAAGCTGCCAGAGGAGCTAGTTGAGGCAGATACTATAACAGCATTTAAAAAACATTTGGATGGGTATGTGGATAGGAGAGCTTTAGAAGGATATATATGGGTCAAAGCGGGTCGATAGGACTATTGTATATGGGGCATCTTGGTTGCCATGGGTGATAAAAGGATGAGAGGGGATCTTATAGAAACATATAAAATTCTTAAGGGATTGGACAGGCTAGATGCAGGAAAAATGTTCCCGATGTTGGGGGAGTCCAGAACCAGGGGTCACAGTATAAGAAAAAGGGGTAGGCCATTTAGGACTGAGATGAAGAAAAACGTTTTCACCCAGAGAGTTGTGAATCTGTGCAATTTTCTGCCGCAGAAGGCAGTTGAGGCCAATTCACTGGATGTTTTCAAGAGAGAGTTAGATATAGCTCTTGGGGCCAACGGAATCAAGGAATAAGGGGAGAAAGCAGGAGCGGGATACTGATTTTGGATGATCAGCCATGATCATATTGGATGGCGGTGCTGGCTCGAAGGACCGAATGGCTGACTCCTGCACCTATTTTCTGTTTCTATGAGTCGAAAGGGCCTATTTCCATACTCTATGATTTTTTTTTGCCTCCTTGTTGATGCAGAATTTTGTTTTTTAATCCTGACCTTTGCTCTAGAGGCCAATTCTGATGTCTTTTTATATTTCATGTTTCCTGAATTTACGCTTTCTTTTCTCTTTGCCTTCTGAGTTATTAAAAAAATATATATATATTATATTTGCATTAATTCTATTTTCTCCTCTCTTTGGTGTATGTCCTTTTACTTAATTTTCCACTTGCATCTTTCTTCATTCACGGTACCTTGTTCGTGTTTATGCTATTTTTGTAAAATCTGTTTCTTTACCTCCATGCAAATTAGACACTGTAAAGTCAACACGGTGATTCGCTTTTTGTGATGCACGTTCTTATTACTTACATGTGATATTTTGAATGGTTTAGTGGATTTTAGTATGGCTCAATATAACTTTGTAAGTCATTGCTAAATGTTCCAACCATGCGGGTACTTTAACTGGAAGATATATGCATGAGCTTCTTAAGAAATCATTGAGTATAATTGTGTGAGCTAAAGGGAGCGGTGAGTAGGCTGAGTCTCAATTCCATGGAGCACAGGAAGATGAAGGTAGATCTTATAGAGGTGTATAAAATCATGAGAGGAATAGATCAGGTAGATACCAGAGTCTTTTGCCCAGAGTAGGGGAATTGAGAACCAGAGGACATAGGTTCAAGGTGAAGGGGTAAAGATTAAATAGAAATCTGAGGGGTAACTTTTTCACACAAAGGGTGATAGGTGTATGGAACAAGCTGCCAGAGGAGGTAGTTGAGGCTGGGGTTGTCCCATCGTTTAAGAAACAGTTAGACAGGTACATGGATAGGACAGGTTTGGAGGGATATAGACAAAGCACAGGCAAGTGGGATTAGTGTAGTTGGACATTGTTGGCTGGTGTGGGCGAGGTGGGCCGAAGGGCCTGTTTCCACACTGTATCACTCTATGACTCTATGACTCTAATTATTTCTAAATTACAATGGGAATAGGCTGCATTCTGCATTGCAATGTACCTTTAGTCAGAATGTGCTTGTTTGATTTCTTTTTCACCCTGCTACTCAACAAAAGTAGTAAAATGTTCTTCCTTTTTTGATTTTTTTCCCCACTTAATCGCATAGTAAGCAAGCATCATTCAACAGTGCAAAAATTATCATTTATCATTTATCTATCAATCTTTGCAAAATTAGAAGAATTCAAAACTGCATTGGAATGATTAAGCAGGAGATGGACTTGCTATGACACCTGATACATTCTGAAGCCTTTTGGTTGAGAGTTGACATTGTGCCCTGCCTTCTAACCCAGAGTATTCTACATAGGAGGAAATTATTATCCAATGTCATGGACCATTGTTATTCAAACGACATTTTACTATCCAAACAAGCATAATTTAATTGTGCAAATCGTTTGAGAGCCATATAATTAAGTAATACACAAAATGGTAAATCTACGTGGAGTGTAATGCTTAATTTACATGGTCTACTTCAAAATATGCTTTGTTCTTTTAGGTCATTTTGGGCCACGATGTTAAGGATTATTTTTGGCCAGTCATTGAATCACTGGGAGTACATAAAATTGTGCAAGCTGTTGGAAAACCAGAACTTAAAAAAAATGTAACCTTTCAAAGTAATAAGGGGCACAGCAGTAGAGTTGCTGCCTTACAGTGCCAGAGATCTGGGTTTGATCCTAACTGCGGGTGCTGTCTGTACAGAGTTGGTATGATCTCCCCATGACTATGTGGGTTTTCCCAAGGTGGTCCGGTTTCCTCGCACACTCCAAAGATGTACAGGTTTGTAGGTTTATTGGCTTCAGTAAAAATTATAAATTGTCCCAAGTGTGCAGGATATTGCTAGTGTACAGGGATCATTAGTTGGTGTGGGCCGATGGGCCTGTTTTCATGCCATATATCTCTAAAACTAAAATAGCTTCCCATCCCTCCCTTTCCGCTGCCCCAAACACTCCGTCACAATTAACGATCTCTATAGCTGCACTCCAAGATTCTTCTGGTTTCTACGTAGTTTAGAATCATTTATCATTTGCTGCTTGTCTAACGTCAACTGTTTTAACACAACTTAGTATCTGCGCATGATAAACGATCACTTCTGATTGCTTTTCATTTCAAGCTTTGTTGCTATAATCATTTGTTTGGTATCATTTGTGAGATTTGAAAATACTTGATCTCACCACAGAACTTTATTGTCGTCAAATTCACATTAAACTCATTTAGATTTTGTATTTCTCACCGTTGCCCACACAAAACTAGATTTCTTCCACAGAAAATAGTATTAAATAGCTGTCCTTTAAGCAACTATTAACAAACAGGAATGATCTAGATTTACACTTAAGATAAAAATGACCTTGTTTATGTTGTCATAAGATTAATTTATGACACAATATTTCTCCTATTTCCATATCTATGCAAATGTAAGAGCTTAATAACCACTTCACCAGGTCGATATCCGAAGGTCAGGCCTGATGATTGGAAAATTCAATTCGACCTTTGTAGCCTGGGGAATTTACATTCAATTAAGTAAATCTGAAATAAAAAGTTAATATCATTAATGGTGACTGAAATCGCTGGCTTAGTGGTTAAAAACTATCTGGTTCATTGATGTCCTTCAGAGAAGGAAATTTGCTCTCCTGGCTGAATCAAAAACCCAGTGGCAATGCAGTTGACTCTGCAAATAGTCTTTGGAAATTACCTGACAAACAATTCAGTTCTGGAGCAATTGGGATGAACAATAAATGCTGGTCTTGAAGTGGTAACTGTATCCAGAGAGCGAATCAATGGATAAGATTTTCCATTTTTCTCATGCCTCCGTGGCCGAAAGCAGATTAACCTGTTAGATTTGAGTAATGCCAAAGAAAATCTGCTGAGGTTTTTTACAGCAAAACTATATAAAACTGGAATACAATTATTTGGAAATGTTGCATGTTTGGCATCTAGCTCACTGGGTGGCAGAGGCCCTGTTTCTTTGAAATTTACAGGCTCCATTTCTGATACTCCCCCTTAAACTCACCCCCTTAATACCCCCTTAGACCATAGCATGAGCTTGCTTCACATGCTCCCTTCAAACTCCTTGGGGTTTTGTTACCAATGCTTGCACCAATCCAACCGAGGTTCCATGCTATGCATGGTAGATTAATGAAGTTTTACTGTATGGTGTTCCCCATGGTAAATCAAATGATGACACACAGTGCTGAAGTAACTCAGCGGGTCAGGGAACATCTCTGGCGAACATGGATAGGTGACGATTTGATTGGGACCCTCCTTCTGAAGAAGGTTCGCAACCTGAAACGTCAAGTTACTCCAACAGTTTGCCTTTTTTTTTAGAAACCAGCACCTGCAGTTCCTTGTGTCTAAATCAAGTTATGCATTTGTTTTGAGATGGTTCTGCCATTCTTTGATAATTTTTAGTGTAGACACGAGCTATCATTTGATCTCATTGTTCTATATGTTTAGCACTGAACACATTTTCCTTGTTATTTTTGTGTTTCTTTTCTAATTCCTGTAGAAGATATTGAGCCTCTTTTGGTCGAAATATATTTGTCAAGTTGTCTATCAAAAACTAGTTAAATTATATAATTAAAGAGGTGAAATATCCACAAGATTAGGTTAAGCTACAGGAAGAATAATAAATTGTATAGATTAATAATAAGAGAAAATTCAGATCTCAACAATTGGCCTTGTGGTTGAGAAAAATGAGGAAATAATCAGGTTGTAGGAAGATATGGATGGTCTGGTTAACAGGCAAATATTAGCAAATGGAATTTAGAGAAATAAGGCAAGGCATTTGGGAGTTCCAATGAGGTACGGGAATATACATAAACAGATTTTTCAAGAAAGCAGGACAGGTCAGTGATAAAATGGCACATAGGTAAGACATAAGTAAATTTGTCTTAATTTCTGAGATTTAGAATATAACAGAAAGAAGGTTATAATGGAACTTTATACAACATCAGCTAGACCACAGCTTGAATACTGTATGCAGTTTTCATCACAACTTTGCAGAGAAGGATACAATTGTACTGGACAGGGTACAAAGGAACCTGTAGACATCATTGGTAGGAATAGACAATTATATATTTGAAGAATGGTCAGGAGCTTCCGTTTCCTTTCATGTAGAAGATGCAGTGGTGAAATTCATTTGAGGCATCGAAAATTATTATGGTACTGAAAATAAAGGGCAATGTCAGCTTGTTTTAGAGGACAAATTCCATGAGGCTGTCAGCCGGTGGTATGGCCATTTCCCGTATCACTTATGGAGAGGAGCATTAACATCACAATCTTAAATTGGGCATTTTATTTGAGGGATCTTAAAATTGATTTATTTGAGCAATTATTTTAAACACATTGGAAACAATATTGTGAAATTACTTTTTTTTTTTAATTCAGTGTGTCCGGTGGAGAACTGTTTGATTTTCTGGCAGAGAAAGAGTCCTTGACAGAAGAGGAGGCAACAGAATTTCTCAAGCAGATTCTTAATGGTGTCCAATATCTCCATTCCAAGTGCATTGCCCATTTTGACCTTAAGGTAAGTCCAGTGTGAATTTGTCCCAATTTAGTTTATCGTCACAAGTACCGAAGTCCAGTGTGAAATTGTTGAGCGTTTTCTTTTTTTTTAAATGCCCAAAGTGAAAAATAGTCATGCATAAACTAACAAATATCCATTTAAATGCTCTTGACTTTGAGATAAATTAGTCACGCCATGTAAGACTTAAGTAGTTAAATTGATGCACTGAAAACTGTTATGCATTTCTGATCCCAATAACTGAAAATTGATGCGGGGTATTTTACTTTCCTTCTTACCACCTTTCGTCCACTTGTTTTAAAAGCTAGGAAGGTAAGTGGTTCCTGATTCTGTCTTAGCTGGTCTTTCCTTGAAGCTCTGAACGCTGGGAGCTGCAGTTTTATATCACCTAGTTTTATATTTACACACCGTACTAATGCATAATAAAATCCTGTTGGATGGATTATCACAATTAACCCACAATTTATCCACTGTGTAAAATATATGCACACGTGCACACTCACTCGCACACACTCACTCGCACACTCTCACTCACTTACTCATTAGCTTTAACTTTGATTTTAACTGTAAAGAATTAAGAACAGACGTATCACTTGTCACACATTCCAGTTGTAGGTGGGTTTTGTTCTATTCTGACTCGCTTTGAGATGGCAGTTGGAAAACCTCCAATAAAGAACAAAATGCTTACATATGTTCCAAGTAAAATTAATTGATTTTGAGAATCAAATTCCTTTTCTAAAACAATGTTGCTCATGGGTGTCTTTGAGAAAGTGTTTTAAGGTAAACACAAACTAATTGTTTTAATTGAAAAAGGGGCGTGGCTGTGTTCTGCAGCTGCGGCTCACCGGCAGTCTCTCTGTCTTTTTTTTGTTTTTTTGTCTATTGTCATCGTTTAATGTACGTTTTGTTTTATTTTTAACTCTGTGTATGTGGGGGGTGGTGGGGGGGTGGGGGAAACCTTCTTTCAAATCTCCTCCTCAACGGAGATGCGACCTTTACCGTGTCGTATCTCCGTTCGCGCTACGGCCTAACATCGTGGAGTCGGCGGCCTCCAGCTGGGATCGACCTTGAAGACTCCGGTCGCAGGGCCTGGACTTACCATCTCGGAGGCTTCGGCCGTGGGCCCTGCAGACCGCAACATCGGGAGCTCGCAGGTCCCTGGCTGGCGACCGGTTTTTGGGAGCTCCAGCCGTAGCAGCTTCAACCGCCCCGAAGCGCAAGGTACGATCGACCCGCTCGCAGGCTCTTCATCGCCCTGCGTGGCCTGGCCGCGGCACTTTCCATCGCCCGGTGGGGGCTCAGGACCTTCATCGGCCTGCTTGGCTCGGCCCTGGGACTTTCCATCGCCCGGTGGGGGCTCAGGACCTTCATCGGCCTGCTTGGCTCGGCCCTGGGACTTACCATTGCCCGGTGGGGGCTTCAAAAAGTTGGGAGCCTCGATCACCTCGTGGCACCACGGGAGAAGAAATGAGGAGGAGATAAGACTTTGCCTTCCATCACAGTGAGGGTATGCCTAGAGCAATCACTGTGATGGCTGTTTGTGTAAAAATTGTATCTGTGTGTCCTGTGCTTTTTGTTGTCTACTGCCGGACCCTGACGTGAGAGGACGCTGGCGTTGTTTATTCGCCGCTTCTCCGTTAGGATAGTTTGTCTGTTTGTTTTTATGTTATGATTGTTTATGTAAAGCGCTTTGAGCTTCTGGAAAGGCGCTATATAAAATAAATGATTATTATTATTATTATTATTATTATTATTATTATTTTGTTAATTAGACATGGATGAGGTGCGAGATGACTGGAGGGTGACAAATGTGGTTCCTCAATTTAATAGAGCTGCAAGGAAAACCCCAGGAACAATAGACCAGCGAGCCTAACATTTGTGTAAAGCCAGGTACTTGAGAGGATTCTGAGGAATAAAATATAGATGCAATTGGATAGACACAGGCTGATTGGGAATAGTTAGCATGGTTTGTATGTGTCTCACAAATTTGAGTGAGTTTTTTTGAAGAATTAACCAAGAAGACTGATGAGTATAAGGACATGGAGTTTGCCTATATAGACTTGAGCAAGGCCTTTGATAAGTTTCCACCTGGTAGGCTGTGTGCAAAGTAAGATCCCTTGGGATCCACGGAGAGCTAGCTGACTGGATACAGAATTGCCCTCATGGAAGGAAGCAGAGGGTGGTGATGGAAGGTTGTTTTTTGGACCGGAGGCTTGTGACTACGAATGTGCCTCAGGGATCAGATCTGGGACAATTGCTGTTTGTAGTTTATATCAACAATTTGGATGGGAATGTAGTGACCATGACTACTTAGTTTACAGGTGACATTAAAGTAGGTTGCATCATAGACAGTGAAGACAGTTATCAAAAATTACAGCAGGATCTTGATCAGCTGGACAAGTGGACTGAGAAATGACTAATGCATTTTAGTGCAGATAAATGTAAGATGTTGAATTTTGGGAATTTAAACCAGGCCAGGGGCTTCACAGTGAACGGAAGGGCCCTGTGGAGTGTTGTAGAGAAAAAGGATTGAGAAGACACAAAATGCTGGAGTAACTCAGGCAGCATCTCTGGAAAGAAGGAATGGACAACGTTTCGGATCGAGACCCTTCTTCAGTGATGTCAGGGGAGAGGGAGATATATAGATAAGGAAGTATAAGGTGTGATAACAGGACAAAGGGACAGGAGATCAAGGAAAATGTAGAATAGATCATTGTTAGCTGGGAGAAGGTAACAACAAAGCAAACAGAGATAAAATGTAGTCGGAGACAGTAAGACTGGTCGGAGAACTGGGAAGGGGGAGGGATGGAGAGAGAGGGAAAGCAAGGGTTACTTGAAGTTAGAGAAGTCAATGATCATACTGCTGGTCGTAAGCTGCCCAAGCGAAATATGAGGTGCTGTTCCTCCAATTTGTGCTGGGCCTCACTCTGACAATGTAGGAGGCCCAGGACAGAAAGGTCAGTATGGGAGGGGGAGTTAAAGTATTTAGCATCCGGGAGATCAGGTAGGTTTAGGCGGACTGAGCTTGGTTTTTAAGTAACCCATACAAGATGTTATAGTTCAAAACTTTCAAGTACTTACCGATTTGTCAGTGAAGTATGGGAGAAGTCGGAGAAGTATTCGACAGCATGGGAATTTCACGATGTTTCTGAAGACGGTGTAATCTCGACCTGCCTCGGCATTGTCGTCGGGAAAAGAAAGTTTCGGCGATCTGCTACGACTTTGACAGTCGCCGGCAGTCGCCAAAAAAATCGCCTAAGTGGGACAGGTCCTTTACCCTCCTTGCCCTACTTTCAGACAATAAAATGTTGTATTAATGTAAAAGTTGGAAATGTTGAATTGAGTGAATTAATCACCTTTTCTAGGGAATACAACGGTGTAATATCGACCACAGTTCAGTGATGTGGATGTGGCCTGGCCTTCCCCAACTCTTAGACTCCATTTAGGAAAGGTGTCAACTCGAGTTTAAAATCTCTAAGGTTAACCCAAACTCCACTGTCACTCTTCACTCGAGATACTGGCCTTTTATTTCTCCTGTGAAAAATAATGTCGACAGCCGATTCAACATATGCAAAGAAATGGGAGCTTGGATAATTTGTTTCAATTTTTATTCAATCTCTTTTTTTATTTATGAACAAATTATGATTTAACTAATATTGTGGTTTGAACAATGTTGAAAAATACCAGAATCTGATTTGTCTCATTTTTATAAAGCATATTTTACATAGTTGTTCAGTTAGGTGGAACTTTTATATTTGGGATATCTGCCAATTGCTAATAATATGAAATTAAAACCAAGTCCAGAGTAAAAATGTAATTGGTGCAAGAATATAATGCAGGTGATTGAGCACCTGATACCATTGTAGAGATTTATGAGGAATAAAGCACGTGCATTAGAAGACGCATGTGCTTAAAAGGATATTGCATGGGATTTGTTTGTGTGTTTTGAACTGCAGCCAAATCACCTAAATCAATAGGGAACTGTAACTCTGCAAATGTTTGTTTTTCCAGTAGTCAGATGATATGTCCTGACATTAAACATCTAGGGACTGCAAAAGGTATTTTCTGACTTCTGCTTTATATTAGCTTTACAAATTGCTTTGGGAAAAAGTGGTCTTCTTAACTAATTGGGAACCCAAAACTTGCTTGGTAACCATGTTACCATCTGACAACCACTCTCCTGTGAGGTTGTGAGATGTTTTATGCACCCAGTGTAGGCAAGTAATTATTAAACAAAGGCAGTAAGTGCAAACATAGCTTCTACAAAATACTGGCATCTCATTAAAGCTTTTGAGATTTTGTCAAGGGGAGTAAATGGATCCTCATTGCATCCAGTTTTGTCTCTGATGACCAGGAAACTGTACATGCAGTAACTATCAAAATGATTAATATGAACAATTCAATTACATTTATCAGACATTCTAGATGAAAGATGGATAAGCATATAGTATTTGATTAAATGTATTCGGCAGAATAAATCAAAAGTTCCATCAAAAAGTACATAAGAAAGCAGTGACAGTGATCTAGTTACTGATTGGCAGCACAGGCTTAACAGAGGTTTCCTGTTCCAGTGTTCCCACTTGACTGGTAATAAAAACGAAGGGATAAAATAGGATTGCCACATGGTAATTTTTCATCAGTTTGTTTAATCCTGATTTAAGTAAAAGTATATTGTCGAGCATTGTTCCTGAGCTAAGCAGTACTTAGGAGATATATGTTCAGTCTGTGTTGATTGGGTTTCACTCAGTTTGACATTTGAATTGGGATTGATGAGTGAAGGCCAGCGTTGTCTTACTTGCTATTCAGTGATCTATGCTGCATTGCATTTTCTTGGCATTAATTATTATTTCCTATTTGTTCATTCAAAGATGGTGGTTTGTGGGAGGTGCTTCACCTTCACTGGAACCATATTCTTGCTACGGTTCCAATGTTTAATGTGGGTGAGAGAAGATCAGTAAGGCAAAAAATGCTCGGCATGCTTTATACATGGTAGTCACTCTGGATTTTATAACTGGACACATACAGCAATAGCAATCCTTCTAAGAGTTGTACAAATTATACCTTGTGCCACTAAACACGCAATCTTAGAGTAGTAGAGAACTATAATGTAAAGCAATGAACTAAATCGTTCTCTTTACATTCAATTATACGGTTAATTTTTGAAGCAAGTTATTTTTATGCAAAATAGCAATATTATCTAAATAATTGCAGGCATTATTTTAATCCCAGATGCTGCTCTTGTTCTGTTCATTAGTGGAACCTTTTTCTTTTTTATAGCCTGAAAATATTATGTTGCTGGATAAAAAGTCACCCAAACCTCGGATTAAGCTCATTGACTTTGGTTTGGCACATGAAATCGATTTGGGGCATGAATTTAAAAACATCTTTGGAACTCCAGAGTTTGTCGGTAGGTATCTTTTAAAGGCTGATCTGAAACCAGCTTGATCTTTTCTCTGGTTATCGTGATAACATTTATTTTTCAATACTTTGAGATCGACACATTTATTTTGTAAAATTATTGTATGGCTATTCCTCCATTTTGTGTTTGCAGAAGGTGTGAATGGGCAAGTGGAGTTGATGGTATGTGTGTGCATGCTGAAAATAACCCCATAAATGAGGATTTGCAAAATAGTATGGAACAGAATAACATTGCCTGGGATTCACTAAATTAGGGTGATATCAAAATTAGCAATTATGAAGAATTGAGTGTAAAGAGCAGGGGAGCAATTAAGATTGCAGAAATCAAGTTTCAGAAATAGTGTCAGTTCTGATTTATACTATCTTTTTCCACTCATACTCCTGAATCATATTGGGGGAATACACTTGTTTTGTACTTGGCAGCAAAAGTTGTGCCAAGCCTCAAGTTTTAAAGATCTGGGGCTATGGCCTTCCTAACTTCTGCCATGAATATACGTTCAAAACCAGATCCCTTCAATTTTGATCACTCAGACAAATAGAATAATGTCAGCCATTTCTGAAATGCAGGGTTGCTCAATTTATTATTATAAATTTAGCCTTGCACATTCTGTTGGAAGATTAATCGTGACAGGGTACCTGGCCACTCTTCCACATTCTGCTGTCTGGTGTTTAAAGCTGATTGCATTTTTATTCAGAAACACCATGAGTTTAAGTTTCTCCCCTATCGTTTCATCCTGTAATCTACTAAAATAACAAAATGATGTGCCCTTGACGGACAGGGGTGCACCAATCCCTGTAGCACACTGCTGGTCACAGGCTTCTCGTCTGAAAAACAACCCTTCAATGACCACCCTCTGATCCTACCATCAAGCAAATTTTATATCCAGTTGGCTGGTTTATCCTGAAATCAATGTGATTTCAGCCCAGCTTTCCATATGGGACATTGTATACATGCACCACAGCAAGGCCGTAGACAATATCTTCCATCCTGCCCGCGTCAATCCTCGAGACCACCTCTTGTTTTGACTCAAGACCACTGTTCTATTAGTTTTTCAAAAGTTATGGATAAAGACCGGGCAATCCCACAAGTTAAAATTCTGAATTGGGGTAAGGCATATTTTGATAGAATTAAACAGGAACTTGCTCAGGTTGTTTGGAGGAGGTTGTTTGTGAGCAAAGGAATGTACGGGGAAACGGGATGCCTTTAAAACATCAGGCGAGTTCAGGGCATGCATTGGTGCACGGTTGCTTTAGTTTAGAACCAAAGTGTTGTGCTATTTTGATATCTTTTTAAACGTAAAGTCAATTGGTTCCCCTAATTGAAATGATCCGGATCTAAATGGAAAATAGGTGGCTTTGCATTTGGTTTAAAATGTTCTTGTATGTTCAGAATAACAGCTGTAAAAGGGCATTAAATTTAAGTTTGTTTCATGCAATCTAAATAATTTCAAATTGAAAGAAATCAATGAGCATGAAGCAATAACAGTGGAACAATCACAACAGCTGCACTAAAACGATATTTAAATTCCTCTAACTTTGAAGTAGCTGTAAAACAAAAACATTGCATCAAGAGTAAATTCCAATTGTTCTTGAGTTAGGGCGTGTTGACCCTATTAACCGCTATAGGGTATCAACTGATGTACCGAACAAACAATTTTATCTTTATTAACACTAGAGTAACTTAAACATGCAGGGAAACCATTGACCTCTAATAACTTCTCATTTATTTTACTATTTCGACTTAACACTTCTTAAACTAAATCACAAAACACATGACTTGGACTCCGATATTATCCATATGAATAAATTGGCCAGATTCACTCCGTTGGTAGGGGATAAACTTCTCTGAATTTCTAAATCGGGTCCCTTCTTCTTGCGGTGGTTGTTCCCGCGTCATCATTGCTGATGTCTCGGACTGCCCTTTTTTTAATACTATTTTTCCTTTAATCTTTGAAAGGAAGTTTTTGTTCTAAACCAAGGCTCGCATGACTATGAAATCAATCATTTCAAGTCGTCACTCCTCCAAGGGCTAAATAAAGAAATCACATCTTTGTTCCTAATCAGGCTAGAGAGTACTTAATTGCATTGCCTGCTCATACGGTGCCCTCCATAATGTTTGGGACAAAGACCCATCATTTATTTATTTGCCTCTGTACTCCACAATCCACAATAGAAAAAAAATTACATGTGGTTAAAGTGCACATTGTCAGATATTAATAAAAGCCATTTTTATGCATTTTGGTTTCACAATGTAGAAATTACAGCTGTGTTTATACATAGTCCCCCCATTTCAGGGCACCATAATGTTTGGGACACATGGCTTCACAGGCGTTTGTAATGGCTCAGGTGTATTCAATTGCCTCCTTCATGCAGGTATGCGAGATCTCAGCACCTAGTCTTTCCTCCAGTCTTTCCATTACCTTTGGAAACTTTTATTGCTGTTTATCAACATGAGTACCAAAGCTGTGCCAATGAAAGTCAAAGAAGCCATTATGAGACTGAGAAACAGGAATGAAACTGTTAGAGACATCAGCCAAACCTTAGGCTTACCAAAATCAACTGTTTGGAACATCATTAAGAAGAGAGCACTGGTGAACGTACTAATCGCAAAGGGACTGGCAGGCCAAGGAAGACCTCCACAGCTGATGACAGAAAATTTCTCTCTATAATGAAGAAAAATCCCCAAACACTTGTCCGACAGATCAGAAACGCTCATCAGGAGTCAGGTGTGGATTTGTCAATGACCACTGTCCGCAGAAGACTTCATGGACAGAAATACAGAGGCTACACTGCAAGATGCAAACCACCAGTTAGCCCCAAAAATAGGATGGCCAGGTTACAGTTGGCCCAGAAGTATTTAAAAGAGCAACCACAGTTCTGGAAAAAGGTCTTATTGACAGATGAGACAAAGATTAACTTATATCAGAGGAAAAAAGCAAAGATCTCCAACCTGAACGACTACCGCCCGGTTGCCCTAACGCCGATAGTCATAACATAACATAACATAACATAACAACACTTTATTGTCACTCGGCACAACACCGAGCGAAATTTCAGCAGTCACACAAAATACAGCAAAAAGAAAAGAACACAGGACACCCGACCCCAACACAAACATCCATCACAGTGACTCCAAACACCCCCTCACTGTGATGGAGGCAACAAAACTTCCCCTCTCTTCCCCCCGCACCCACGGACAGGCAGCTCGACCCCTACCGAGGCAAACGACACGCACAGCCCCCGCAAGGGGATGGAAGGCCCCCCGGCCGAGCCGCCCCGGGCACCGAAACGTCCCGCGGCCACACCGGGCGATGTTAAGTCCAACGGCCGAGCCGCACCGGGCACTGAAACGTCCCGCGGCCGAACAGCGCTGACGATGTTAAGTCCAGCGGCCAAGCCGCACCGGGCACTGAAACGTCCCGCGGCCACACCGGGCGATGTTAAGTCCAGCGGCCGAGCCGCACCGGGCACTGAAACGTCCCGCGGCCGAGCCGCACCGGGCACTGAAACGTCCCGCGGCCGCACCGGGCGATGTTAAGTCCAGCGGCCGAGCCGCACCGGGCACTGAAACGGTGAAGTGCTTTGAGAGGCTGGTCCTCTCACACATCAAATCCAGCATCCCTGACTCACTGGACCCACATCAATTTGCATACAGGGCAAATAGATCCACAGAGGACGCCATCTCTCTGGCTCTTCACACTGTTCTGACTCACCTAGAGAGACAGGGCACGTACGTGAGGATGCTATTCATAGACTATAGCTCCGCCTTCAACACGGTCATCCCCACCAAGCTCATCACCAAACTCCACCAGCTAGGCCTCAGCTCGTCATTATGTGACTGGATCCTGGACTTCCTGCTGGAACGACCGCAGGCAGTGAGAATGGGCCCGCACCTGTCCTCCACTATACCGGCACACCACAGGGCTGTGTTCTGAGCCCCATGCTCTACTCCCTCTTCACACACGACTGTGTTCCTGCATTCGACACCAACACCATTGTCAAGTTTGCAGACGTCACAACGGTGATCGGGCTTATCACCAACGGGGATGAAACAAACTATAGAGCGGAGGTGCAGAACCTGGCGGACTGGTGCTCGGATAACAACCTGTCCCTAAATACCACCGACCAAGGAGCTGATCATCAACTTCCGTAGGTCACATAACGGGGAATATGCCCCGATCTCTATCAACGGGGACAGTGTGGAGAGAGTGTCCAGCTTCAAGTTTCTGGGCACTCACATTTCGGAGGATCTAACATGGTCCAATAACACTGCTGCGCTGGTCAAGAAGGCACAACAAAGACTGTTCTACTTAAGAACACTGAAAAAGTCTGGTCTACCCCAACAGCTGCTGACGACCTTCTACCGCTGCACCATAGAGAGCATCCTAACGTATGGCATCCCTGTGTGGTACCTCAGCTGCACGGAGGCAGAAAGGAAAGCTCTACAGCGGGTAGTCCATAGAGCTCAGAGGGCCATCGGAACACAGCTACCAGACTTGGAGGGCATCTACAACACACGATGCCTCAGAAAAGCCACCAGCATCCACAAAGACTCTTCACACCCCTGCAACAGTCTATTCGAACTCCTTCCATCGGGCAGACGATACAAGGCCTTCTACGCCCGCACCTCCAGACTCAGGAACAGCTTCATCCCCAGGGCCATAGCTGCTATGAACCGGTCCTGCTGAGCCGGATGGCCACAACGCATAGATCAACTTGCACTTTACCCTGTCTAAAAACTGTTACAATTGTTTCGTTTCGTTGGGTTGCTGTTAATTACTTAAATTATTGCATCATATGGGAGGCACATTCCCAATCTCGTTGTACCCCTGGGTACAATGACAATAAAGATATATTGTATTGTATTGTATTCTATTGTATGGCAAGAGCAAAGAATGGAGGAGAGAAGGAACTGCCCAAGATCCAAAGCATACCACTTCATCTGTGAAACAAGGTGGTGGGGGTGTTATGGCCTGGGCATGCATGGCTGCTGAAGGTACTGGCTCAATTATCTTCATTGATGATACAACCGCTGGATGGGAGTAGCATAATGAATTCTGAAGTGTAGGGACACATCCTATCTGCTCGAGTTCAAGCAAATTATTCAAAACTCATTGGCTGGCAGTTCATTCTACAGCAAGATAATGATCCCAAACATACTGGTAAAGCAACAAAGGAGTTTTTCAAAGATAAAAAAATGGCCAATTCTTGAGTGGCCAAGTCAATCACCCGATCTGAACCCAATTGAGCATGCCTTTTATATGCTGAAGAGAAAACTGAAGGGGACTAGCCCCCAAAGCAAGCATAAGCTAAAGATGGCTGCAATACAGGCCTGGCAGAGCATCACCAGAGAAGACACTCAGCAACTGGTGATGTCCATGAATTGCAGACTTCAAGCAGTTATTGCATGCAAAGGATAAGCAACAAAATACGAAACATGACTACTTTCATTTACATGACATTGCTGTGTCCCAAACATTATGGTGCCCTGAAATGGGGGGGGGGGTTAATAGATTTCTATTACAAATCTCAAATTGTGGAGCACAGAGGCAAATAAATAATTGATGGGTCTTTGTCCCAAACATTATGGAGGGCACTGTATCTCCTCATTATCGTTATTTTGCAAAATGTCTGTCTCACGCACCCAGCTTCTCATGGCCACACTGCATAGCCATGAAGTTACCTTCTGCTCTGCTCCCAGCAGATGTCAATCACGTGACTGTTTTCTCTGTGCTCCTTTGTTCTCCTGGCTCCAGCATTTTGCTCTGTTTCTCTTGCTCGAAGTATACTCCCAAAGTCTGTTGGGATACTTGACATCCAGTCTTTGGCAATAGGTGTTAAGAAAAACTGATCCATGTTGATTATCATAGCCAGAGGAGGTAATGGAATGATCTCGCAGCAAAATATTTTAAATGGGGGGAAATCAATTCCTTTGGCTATACAAGCAAGACTTTAGATCTTGTGAGACTAATTATTTAATTTTGTGTTGTAGCTCCAGAAATTGTAAACTATGAACCTCTTGGCCTGGATGCTGATATGTGGTGAGTGAAATATAAACTGAGCCATTGAATAGATTGTTCAAGCACACATTTGTAGAAATATAACTGCACTGTTTTCTTGTATTTCAGGAGTATTGGAGTCATAACTTACATTCTGTAAGTATTCCAATTTTAACAATTGTTCATTTTCTCATGGTTGGAAGTATATTATTCTGGTAGTCTTGTCAAGTACTTGTCATGTTGGCTTTCATTTGCAGGAACAGTAGCTTGTTTGGTGTTATCACGACATTAGTACCCAGTGCAGCTGAAATATGCCTCGTTTTACTATACATTCCTGAGGTATAGTTTTTCTGAAGTGTTGAATTTAAATCTGAAAAAAGACAATACAAATTGCTTTTGGGGTGCTGAGATTTTGTTTTCTTATAGGTAATTGCTTAGAGTCCTAAATCAATGGGATTGCTCCAAGAATAATTCAATCTTAAATCAATTATAATTCTTTTTTTAAGTTGCACTAAGTCGTGGAGATTTATGGTCAGGGAGCACAAATAATGACCCAGTTTCTCTTTCATGTAAGTTGTAGGTTATGGGTATCCCCTAACAAATCAGTCCATTTTGTGTGCTATAGTTTTACTTTGTTATTTGGGGGAACGAGGGAGAGTTGGATAGTGAGACATGCCAACACAGTGGAAAGGCTACTTGAATTTTGTATCAGAAGTGTGGAACGTACAAGAATCAATTGGTAAAAAAAATTCAGAGAACATTTCAAAGATAAAATCAAATCACCTTAATTAAAAGCTGATTGTGGGAATTTCCAAAAATAATGGTTTTATTAACACAAGGAGGCTAAAATTAATTCCACTGATAAGGGATTAACAATTTACCATAATGTTATTTTCATAAGCAATTTAGATGTTTCCATTGGCATGTGTCAAGTCGATGCAGGGGGGGATTTCTGTTTGTAGTCCTAGTGGTATTGGGCACAATCGTCAGGTATTTGTTTTATGTGAACTTAGTTAACCTTGGAACTTTTTTTTTGAACAGCTATATTGTGCATATGACATTGTTCTGAAGTTTCTTTCGTTTAATTAGCTTGAGTGGTGCATCACCATTCTTGGGTGACAGCAAACAAGAAACATTAGCCAATGTTTCTGCTGTGAACTATGAATTTGATGAGGAATTTTTCAAGAATACTAGTGGCTTGGCGAAAGACTTTATCCGGAAACTTCTTGTGAAAGATCCCAAGTATGTCTTCAATACCCTTTCCAAAATGTTACTTCAGTTAACTTTAATATTCTTTGCATGTTAAACACATATTAACATTGAAGTTACTAACTGTATAGTCATTTGATGATACTCTGCCACTTTGAGTATAAGAGCTGTGAAAGTTGCTGTCTACCAAAGTAGTTGATCTCTGTTGGACCTGAAATTGTCCTCTCATTCTCTGAGTTTGAGGGGGAAATATCTCTCCTGGTTTCTGTTTCTTACTGCAGTTCATTGCATGGTTTGGTAAGATCAGTTGTAAAATTCTGTATGGCTGACCTACCGATACCCTAGTCTATCAATCATTGAAAAACAAGTCTGATCCATCTTTCAGTTTTCCCCATTATTATTTTTATGGAATAAATGGGGACTATGGTAGAATAATTACCCAGTTTTATGTCAGTGAAGAAGTAATAGATGTCAAATGAGCATCATAGGTTAAAATTCTCATGCTTGCAAAAGAAAGTGAGATTAACCACAATGCTCAATATAGATGTACAAATTATTGAGGGAAGACCAATTCTCCCCATGTTTCACTATATTTCACAATTGCATTTCAGTGTCAAAACCATGCGCCACAATTTTTTTTTAAGACTTAACGAAGCTTTCACTTCTATGATGATTTTGCTAAACTGAACTCTTTGTCGTTGTTCTCATGTTCACCTATGCCAACGATCGCCAAGGGTATTCTTAACTGCTTATTTGTAGTCATAACACAGTTTAACCAGGTGATTCCATTTTAACATTCAGAGCCAAGCTGTGCCAAGTTTAATAAAAATCTGTTTCCATACTTGCTCCACCCCTAAGTACAGAAAGAACTATCTAAAATTGGGTGAAGGGAAGAATAACAAATATTTCCATAGTCACACCATGCACCACATGCTAATTATTTTTTATTTATTGCTATATTAAGGATCATTTTTGTGTATTATGACATTTGAAGTACTGTTTTGAACAAAAAAGACTAAAATACTCACAGGAGTCTGGCAAAGACATTGGGTTGAAAGGTTAGTTTGAGTAGTAGGATTTGTTTTCATAAGATTGTTGCAGTATTTTCAACAATTCTGCTTTCTACCTTTGTCTCAAACAGGAAAAGAATGACAATACAAGATAGCTTGCAGCACCCATGGATCAAGGTGTGCTTTTCTATAAGTATTTAAGACTTTGGCTTAACTCACAAAAGGAGAGAATACATAACACATCTTAAATCAATGTTTTCAATAAATTATTATACCTAAGTTTAAAGTAAATGATTGGAAAGTATCTATTTTCTAAATAAAACCAGAGCAATTCTCTTTTAAGAGAAAAGGTGATTTAAAATTTGGAATTAATTATTTTTCCAGTGGAACTGATGTGTGATTTAAAAATATATATATTTTATTGGTATTATTAGAACTATCTTAAATTACTTCCAAAATCAAAATTTAGGTTACACCTTTCTCACCTACTCTGCATTTAATCCAGCAAAATTATTGCCTTCTATCATGCAAGAGTAAGCTGGGAAGATAACTAACCAAATTCAGTGGTACATTTCTAAAAAATGTTCCAGCAATATTTATTTTAGAACACTAAATGTTGGAACAAGAGTTTCGGGCCTTTCTGTTGCATTAGAAACGATGTCCATCTAAAATACTAATTGTGCAATATCAACAGCTTATTTCACATGTTTCAAAGCAAGATTGCAAGATCATAATATCAATAGAAATATTAAAATTGTGTGTATGGAAATAAATTATAAAGAAGCAATACTGTTTGGCCAGGATTTCCAAAAAATCAAATTGAATGTTGGTATTTTTAGCATGGATTCTTTCTGTTTAGCCAAGCCTGGCATGTGCATGCTGCAGCAATAGGTTTGTGGGATAGGTATACCTTGATTGGAGTTGGGTGCATTAGTTCTCATCAGGTCTTGAACCTTCCAAGCAAGCTTGGATATGTTAAGAGGAAGAAAGACATGGAAAGCTAGGATTTAATTTACTTTTATTCATGACATTTCAGCCAAAGGACAGTCAGCAGGCTCTCAGCAGAAAAGCGTCTGCTGTAAATATGGAGAAGTTCAAAAAGTTTGCAGCCCGCAGGAAATGGAAGGTATGTGGATTTTACTAATATTTAATATTTACAGAACCATATTCAGTCACTCCATTCAGAACCGAATACAAATTGACAAAGGAATTTAGATCAGGTCATTTTGCCCATTCTTTTTATAGTAATAAAGGGAAAGGTACAAGGAAGGCTATGAACAGACAGACATTGGATGGGGATAAAGGGAAAGTTATTTCAAAATGGAGTTTTGTCTCAAAATTCAATGGTCAAACAATATTCAATATTTTTAATACAAGAAAGAGCAAACTCATTTATATAGTGCACTTAATATCTCCAAGTGTGTCTAAGATCAATAAAGTTTTGAAGTGTAGCTTGAGGCTAGGCATTTGGACCTATTATCTTGACAATAAATAGGTTAATTTGATATGAAAATGTAACCTTGCATAGAGCTTGCACAATATGAATTCCTCTTTGCTAATTTAAAAACAAAACTCGAAAGATCATTGAAATTAAGATCAGCAAAAACAAGTTAAATATTCATGAAAATCATTTTTAGCAAGCAATTGACATGTGAAGTTGACTGCTCAAATGAATAGAACAGCAATAAATGAAAAAAAGTGATGTGTTGATTAATAAATGAGTTTCACTGATAAGATATAATAGTGTAATGAGGTGCCGCTTTATAAACTAATGGATATATGTTGTATACTTAGTGTCAGTGTGAGCTGCGATGAGGATGCTATGAGGCTGCAGGGTGACTTGGATAGGTTCGGTGAGTGGGCAGATGCATGACAGATGCAGTATAATGTGGATAAATGTGAGGTTATCCACTTTGGTGGCAAGAACAGGAAGGCGGATTATTATGTGAATGGTGTCAGATTAGGAAAAGGGGAGGTACAACAAGACCTGGGTGTGCTTGTACATCAATCGCTGAAAGTAAACATGCAGGTATAGCAGGCAGTGAAGAAAGCTAATGGCATGTTGGCCATTGTGAGAGAATTTGAGTTTAAGAGCAAGGATGTCCTACTGCAGTTGTACAGGGCCCTGGTGAGACCGCACCTGGAGCATTGTGTGCAATTTTGGTCTCCTAATTTGAGGAAGGACATTATTGCTAGTGAAGGAGTGCAGCGTACGTTCACCAGGTTAGTCCAGGGATGGTGGGACTGACATGTGAAAGAATAGGTCGACTGGGCTTGTATTCACTGGAATTTAGAAGGATGAGAGGGGATCTTATTGAAACATTTAAATTCTTAAAGGATTGGATAGGCTAGATGCAGGAAAAATGTTCCCGATGTTGGGGGAGACCAGAACTAGGGGGTCACAGTTTAAGAGTAAGGAGTAGGCCATTTAGGACTGAGATGAGGAAAAACTTCAACCGGAGAGTTGTAAATATGTGGAATTCTCTGCCACAGAAAGCAGTGGAGGCCAATTCACTGGATGTTTTTAAGAGTTAGATTTAAGTCTTAGGGTTAAAGGAATCAAGACATACGGGGAAAAAGCAGGAACAGGGTACTGATTTTAGATGATCAGCTATGATCATATTGAATGGCGGTGCTGGCTCGAAGGGCCGAATGGCCAACTCCTGCATCTATTTTTCTATGTTTCTATAAATCCGACGGACCAATTAACCACTTCAGGAAATTATATTTTTGTGAAGTTGGAATATTTAACAGTTGGAAATTATTTTCTTGTTTTATCACTTGCTCTGTTGTCACGTTCTCTGTCAGATGTTTTAAAATATATTGTACCTTGGTTAGTAATGGGAGCATCTCAATGCTTGTTGAGGAAGTGATTGCAATTACTGATTCAGTGCATAAATCTGCTAAGTGAAATGTAACTGCACATGATGCTTAATGAAAACTGTTACATAAGTTCTAGGAGAAGAATTAGGCCACTTGGCCCATCAAGTCTGCTCCACCATTCAATTACGGCTGATCTATCTTTCCCTCTCAACCCCATTCTCCCGCCTTCTCCCCATAATCCCTGACAACCTTTGTTGAGATAAACAAAAATCAATATAAATATACTGTTTTAATTATCCATCCAATCTGATCTGATATGAAAATATAATGATGCAAAAGTAGGTGTCACTTTTCAATTCTGATTTAAACTTTATTTCACTTTGGCTCAATCCCAAATTAAAAAAAATAAATATGGTGCTTTAATTTTGGAGGAATTGTTATCCATTCCCTTATTGCAAATGAAATAAAGGATTTCTGGATTTCATCTTTTAAACTGGTCTTATTAAGAAAAATTTGAACTCGGTTTTAAATAATGACTAATTTGCTATGAAATTAGAGATCAAATGATGAAGTTGGTGAAGAATCTTAGTTTAAATGACTAGTATCTTATTGGAAATCATACCTGCCATTCTCAGATAATTCTTACCAATCTGTTGGCAAAAATGATTTTGTATTTGTAATGAAATGATGTGCCCCAATTTTAGGTACAGTTGCATCTCAAAATAATTGTGTATTTTTCCTTAAGCTTTTAACCCTTATGACCAAAATAAGGCCTGTAAATTTAAAGCTGCCTGTAATATTCCATCTATTTAGAAGTCGTTCCATGTCCTGTCCAAGCTCTCAATTATTTGTGTGAAGTGAAAGTTTTCAATATGTTCAATTGAAACTTTGCTGCTAAGTTATTTTGTTAAATTGTTGTTTCTTTAGCAATCAGTTAGGCTAATATCACTGTGCCAACGGCTGTCAAGATCATTCCTTTCTCGGAGCAACATGAGTGTTGCTAGGAGTGAGGACACTTTGGTAAGTACCTGAACAAAAATCAATTCAGCAGCTGAGGACTTTGTTTCTTTTTGTGATGCTGAGAAATAATAAGAATTGGGTATTTGTATTCTAGCTATAGTTTGGGGCAGTCTGCTGTTTCTCTCTGGCTTATTCATGGTTCACTGTACCCATACAGCCCAAGACTCTATCATCCAGTAAAAAGGGATAGAAATAAACAAACAACAACTATGCTTTTAATTTTCTTCCATTTTGTTTCCCTATCATTGAAAAAGCATCGCTATTGCAATATTGACTCCTTTGATGCTGCTTGTTGTTTTTTTTACCATTGCTAAACATAGATTGGTGTATCCAAACCATTCGGTCTTCAAACCTCTGCTCATCACAATACCTGTTAGTACAGAACAGATCAGGTTCAACCTAGGTTCATTGAAGCCTGTACTGTTTAATTGCACAACAGATTAACATGCTGATAAAGCTGGGAGGTACATGAATTTTGACCATGTCACGCTGAAGAACTGAGGCTGGACACGATTCCACCAGTCTCGCTTAAAAAGTATTGATTTTAAAGTGTAATTACAGGTTTGATTTCCATGATTCTGAATTGTTGGCAGAGCTATGTATAAATTATAGATAGACACAAAAAGCTGGAGTAACTCTGCGGGTGAGACATCATCTCTGGAGAAAAGGAATACGTGACGTATCGGGTTGACCCGCTACATCACCTATTCCTTTTCTCCAGTGATGCTGTCTCACCCACTGAGTTACTCCAACTTTTTGTGTCTTCAGTTTAAAATAGCATCTGCAGTTCCTTCCTACACATTATGTATAAATTATGTTGCTTTTGAAAATAGCATAAACATTCTTGTTTCCTCCCCCATATGTTCAGTAGACTGGTTGACTTCCAAAAGTGATTGTTTGTTTCTCTCCTGATAAGGATGAAGAGGATTCTTTTGTGATGAAAGCAATTATTCATGCCATCAATGATGATAATGTTCCAGGCCTACAACATCTCCTTGGATCCCTTGCCAACTATGACATAAACCAGGCCAACAAGGTAACTTACATCCTTTGATATATCTTGTTAATGCCTCAAGAATGATTTTCTTTCCAGTTTTGGGAATAGCGCATTACTTTAGTGCTAAGCACATAATTAAACAACTTTAAAAGTAGTGTTATATTTTATAAAGCACTTGTAGAACTTTGATTTGTAACTTAATGTGAACATAGAATCTAAGATGATACAAAACCAAATTTGCCACATTGTGTATGCTTAAAAAATTAAATATTTTGTTTCTGTAGCGTAACTAGAGTTTAACGGAGATAAGTGTGAAGTGTTGCATTTTGAGGAGTCAAACCAGAACAGAACCTGGTTTAAACAATTACTAATTTGATGATAGGGAACTGGGAGTGAATGATAGGGAACTGGGAGTGTTGCAGAACAGAATGATCTAGGAGTACGGGTGCATAGTTCCCTAAAAATACTTTTCCCAGGTAGATAGGATGGTAAAGCAGGCTTTAGCACATTGGTTTTCATCAATCAGGATACTGAGTGTAGAAGATGGGATGTTATGTTAGAATTGCACAAGACATTGGTGAGGCCACATTCGGAATATTGTATTCAATTTTGGTCATCCTGCTATAGGAAGGAAGTCATTATGCTGCAAAAAGTGCAGAGAAGGTTTATGAAGATGTTGCCAGGGCTCGAGTGGCTGAGCTACAGTGCCCTCCATAATGTTTGGGACAAAGTCCCATCATTTATTTATTTGCCCCTGTACTCCACAATTTGAGATTTGTAATAGAAAAAAATCACATGTGGTTAAAGTGCACATTGTCAGATTTTATTAAAGGCCATTTTTTATACATTTTGGTTTCACCATGCAAAAATTACAGCTGTGTTTATACATCGTCCCCCCATTTCAGGGCTTCATAATGTTTGGGAAACATGGCTTCACAGGTGTTTGTAATTGCTCAGGTGTGTTTAAATGCCTCCTTAATGCAGGTATCATAGAGCTCTCAGCGCCTAGTCTTTCCTTCAGTCTTTCCATAACCTTTGGAAACTTTTATTGCTGTTTATCAACATGAAGACCAAAGTTGCGCCAATGAAAGTCAACAAAGCCATTATGAGACTGAGAAACACGAATAAAATTGTTAGAGACATCAGCCAAACCTTAGGCTTACCAAAATCAACTGTTTGGAACACCATTAAGAAGAAAGAGAGCACTGGTGAGCTTACTAATCGCAAAGGGACTGGTAGGTCAAGGAAGACCTCCACAGCTGATGACAGAAGAATTCTCTCTGTAATAAAGAAAAATCGCAAACACCTCTCCGACAGATCAGAAACACTCTTCAGGAGTCAGGTGCGGATTTGTCAATGACCACTGTTCGCAGAAGACTTCATGAACAGAAATACAGAGGCTACACTACAAGATGCAAACCACTGGTTAGCCGCAACTATAGGAATGGCCAGGTTACAGTTTGCCAAGAAGTACTTAAAAGAGAACCACAGTTCCGGAAAAAAGGTCTTGTGGACAGATGAGACGAAGATTAACATATCAGAGTAATGGCAAGAGCAAAGAATGGAGGAGAGAAGGAACTGCCCAAGATCCAAAGCATACCACCTCATCTGTGAAACACGGTGGTGGTGGTGGTTTTATGGCCTGGGCATGTATGGCTGCTGAAGGTACTGGCTCGCTTATCTTTATTGATGATGCAACTGCTGATGGTAGAAGCAAAATGAATTCTGAAGTGTGGCTAAAGATGGCTGCAATACAGGCCTGGCAAAGCATCACCAGAGAAGACACCCAGCAACTGGTGATGTCCATGAATCACAGACTTCAAGCAGTCATTGCATGAAAAGGGTAAGCAACTAAAATACTAAACATGACTATTTTCATTTACTTGACATTGTTGTGTCCCAAACATTATGGTGCCCTGAAATGGGGGGACTATGTATAAACACTGCTGTAATTTCTACATGGTGAAACCAAAATGTATAAAAATGGCCTTTATTAAAATCTGACAATGTGTACTTTAACCACATGTGATTTTTTTCTATTACAAATCTCAAATTGTTCAGTACAGAGGCAAATAAATAAATGATGGGTCTTTGTTCCAAACATTATGGAGGGCACTGTTTAATGAAAGCTGGTTCAGTAAAGGACTTTATTCCTTTGATCACTGGAGTCTGAGGGTGCTGGGTTGAGGCAGGTATTATAACAGGATTTAAAAGGCATTTGGACAGGTACATGGACAGGAAACATTTAGAGGGATGTGGCCAAATGTGGGCAAATGGGGCTAACTTAGAAGGGCATCTTGGTCAGCATGGACGAGTTAGACCAATGGATCTGCTTCTGTGCTGTATGACTATGACTTGCCTAACATAACAGCCATTAACATTATGAAGGTAATTGGAGTTATGTAAAAAAGTCGAAACCTCTTCAATAATTTTGAACTTGGATACTTTGCATCCAAGAAAGTTTGCATTAATATGAAGAAGTGTCACTTGCTCTAGATGTGTAGTTTATATTGGATTTCCAGTGTTAAATAATTTACCAGGTCACTTTTCATTCAAACAAATATTTTTTTGCATTATTTTACAATAGTTTCATAAAACCAACCACAATTGTTACCTCGAAGGTATCACAAAAAGCTGGAGTAACTCAGCGAGTCAGGCAGCATCTCAGGAGAGGAATGGGTGACGTTTCGGGTCGAGACCTTTCTTCAGAAGAAGGGTCTCGACCCGAAACATCACCCATTCCTTCTCTCCTAAGATGCTGCCTGACCCGCTGAGTTACTCCAGCGTTTTGTGATACCTTCAATTTGTACCAGCATCTGCAGTTATTTTCCGACACAATTGTTACCTCTCTTAATTCATAACTTTTTCCCAAATCTATCAAATCTATTTGACTTTCAATATGATGAGTAGTTTGGGAACTTGGAGTAGGAGGTGCCCTCGTCCACAGTTACATTGCTTTGGGATTCATATATGGCATTACCAACCAAATGTCTCTAACAAGGGTCTTGACCCAATACGTCACCCATTCCTTCTCTCCAGAGATGTTGCCTGTCCCACTGAGGTACTCCAGCTTTTTGTGTTTAAGTACAGTACTATAGCTACTATGAACCGGTCCTGCTGAGCCGGATGATCACATCGCACAGTGAACCGGCACAGATCTACTTGCACTTGATTCTGTTTTAAAACTGTTCTAATTTGTTTCATTGGGTTGTTTAAATTAATACTGACTAGCTAATTAATTTATTGCATCGTATGGGAGGCACATTCCCAATCTCGTTGTACCCCTGTACAATGACAATAAAGATATATTGTATTGTATTGTGTGTTTTGGTTGGTAAAATATTTTTTTTATGAAAGCTGATGATTGCCAGGTTTGCAACTTTAAACTGTCTTTCAAGATAAAATCAACAAAGCCACCCAGTACACGATCCAGATTTCAAAGCCTGTTAATGTTTGAGCCAGTTTAATGATCATATGGAAAATTTGCATCTTGTTTTATAATTATGTAGATTTAACAGATCAATGGTAGCACAAAGTAAAGATTAAATACGAGTTTGTGCAAAGGTGAAACAGAATTATTGACCGGTGAAGATAGGTTGTGACTACATATTTGCTTCTAACTCCATACTATTGCTACTTAATACTTCTGATGGTGACTTATTTGGCTTAGATCATTGAACCAGAAAATTATGAACTTCAGTCCCAAGATTCGCGAATAAACAGTCCACAAAGATCATCTTTGTGCTGAGGACACCCTTCACTGTGCTACGTGCAATTGGCTCATTGTTACCATAGAGTCTTAGAGTGATATAGTGTGAATACAGGCCCTTCGGCCCAACTTGCCCACACGTCCCAGTCCCAACAAGTCCCAGCTACACTAGTCCCACTTGCCTGCGCTTGGTCCATATCCCTCCAAACCTGTCCTATCCATATACCTGTCCAACTGTTTCTTAAATATTGGGATAGTCCCTGTGTCAGATGAATGCTCAATTTAGTCCATGGAAAAGACACTTGAGAATGAAAGAAGAACCTGCTTTGGATAACTTTATATAGGGATTAATATAGCCATTGCGGTAGCACTAAGAATTAAACTAGTCATTTGTGACTAGGAGTGCATTTAGTTATGGGGAAGCAGTTGGCTGAGAGGATGCAATTCTTTACTGTTGTACTTGGTGATCATATTAAAGAAGGAAGTTCTTAAACCATAGTATTTTGCATGCATGCCGTGACTTCATAAATATATCTATGTCCCGTGTGGCTAATAATTGTAATGTCGGAGAGATGAAATGGCCTTGGAACCTCAGGGATAACTGCAAAGGTAAGGAGGGGCAAGACCCTCCAATAATCATTCCGTAAAATAATATAATGCAAGATTATTAAGCCCACACATTTAAACCCCTGAGAGCATCACAGTGAATAATTAAGTTTTAGGATATTTGTGACTTGTGTAAAAAGTGGCAGCAGTGTGCCTATGGCTGAAGTAGGCATTAAGACAGGTTACAACATGCAGGATGACTCAACAATAGCTTCCTTGTGAAGCCCATTTTCTGCAAATGCTGTTCCTATGACAACTGGTATTCCTCCATCTTTAGTTACTGACATGTATTTACCAGTGACTGAGTGCCCTGTGTCTCCAGTATGGCTTTGCTAACATTGCATCTCCCTGTTGCTAAGAGCAGAGATACAGTGCGATTCCCACAAGGAAACTTTTATGGTTCGTCTGAAGTAAAAGAAAAGAAATAAATGCTATGGTCAAAGGCAAAGATTTTGATCTTCTGAGTGTTCACCTGGAACTAGGAGTCATTTTTGCACATCTGGAAACTACAGTCGATAAGATGTGAATAAGTTCTTTAGTAACTTGTCAGTTTCTTTGTTGAACTAAATTAAGGCGCATGTTGCAATCAAAACCGCTTGAACAATTAGTTCCCAGATGTGTTGAATTATGTTGAAATAATGTTCACACAGTGAATTTTCAGGAAGGGTTATTTACTGCATTTATTTTTACTTGCATGTCCTTGGCTCTGCAAGATCAATTGGAGCACCCAGCTAATTAGCACAGTGCATGCTCCACCCTGAATGTTATCCTTTTTTTCTGTTTCACGCATAAAGACAAGAGGATAGCTGGAAAGTGGCTGAAAATAGCCTTTTGTTTACTAGATCAAACATACTTTAAATTTTCAACATATGTTTTCAATATATGTCAATAGTGTTTACTTGTCATACAGTATGTACTGGTAATGGAACAATGGTGTTCATATGCTGCAACTCTACAGGTTCATCAATTCAAATCACACAAACAAATATATAATAATCAATTATAAAAAAATAATCAGTTATAAAAGATAAACAGACCATATCCATGCAAAATTACAGTCTGTGTTGCAACCAAAACAAAGTCCACAGTAAATCATAGTTGCTGAGGTAGTGGTTAGTGTTATACAGTATTCAAGAAGCTCATGGTTGCTGGGAAGAACTGTTCTTGAATCTATAGGTCATGGATTTTGGGCTCCTGTATCTTCTTCCCGGTGGTGTGGGTGAGCGTGATCAGGGTGGTGTGGATCTTTGATTATATTTGCTGCCTTTTTGAGGCCTGTAGATCCCTTTGACAGTGGGGAGGTAAATACCTGTACCAATACCAACACCTGTTATGGACTAGGCAATATCTACCACTTTCTGCAACCTCCTTTGATCCTGAATGTTCGAGTTACTGAGCCAGGCCATGACACTGCCATGTACCTGTAGAAGTTGGAGTGAGTATTCAGCAAAATACCAAATCTAAGGAAGTAGATGAGCTCTCTATATGATTGCGTCAATGTGCTGCGCCCAGGACAGAGATATTCAGAGGTATACACGCTCAGGAATTTGAAGCTGTAAACTCTCTCCATTGCAACCCCATCAATAAAGACAAGTTGATGAATTCCTGGCTTTCCACTTGCGAAGTTAACAATAAGCTCTTTGGTATTGCTAACGTTGAGAATAAGATTCAACCAGATTATCAATCTCTCTCCTGTACTCTGACTCATTGTTTCAGATTTTTCATCAAATGGCAATAGTACTGTCAGCGAATTTAAAAATGGTGTTGGGGTTGTGTCTGGCTATGCAAACATGGGTATCGAGAGTGGAGCAGGGAACTGAACACACAGCCTTGGGATGCTTCAGTGTTGACAGTTATCAAGGAGGAGTATTGTTGCAAATATGTTCTGACTGTGGTCTGCTGATGAGAAAGTCAAGGATTTAGTTGCAAAGGGACGATCAGAGACCCTGTTCTCTGAGTTTGATAGGCTTTGAGACACTGATTGGGTTCAGCATCAGGCAGTAGTCGGTGAACAACAGCCTGACATATTGTCTAACTGGTCTAATGTAAGTAAGAGCCAGTAAGATCACATCCCATCTTGATTTATTGTGATGGTAGGCAAATTATATTGGGTCCAGATCCTTGCTAAGATAGAAGTTGATATGCGCCGTAACAAACCCCTCAAAGTACTTAATCACCGTGGGTGTGAGTAAGAACCACTGGTCAGTTGTCATTGAGGCATGTCGCCTTTGACTCCATGGGCACCAGCATTCTGGTTTTCCTTTTAAAGCTGTTGAGGATTTCAAACCTTCAGAACAATCTGTGTGATCCACAAGTTTAGACTAACAAAGAGTCCCTTGGCTTTCCCAATGGCATTATCCAGGTCATGAATGAACTTCTTATCACCAGTATCTCCTATATCATCAGACGAATGCCTGAGATCTGGTCATCAGTAATTGCGGACCTCCTGTTCATCCAAAGCTTCAGGAACCCTCGTCTAGTTTTGGAGGGAACACACTCCTCCACACATTACCTTATGAAGTTTTAAAGATTTCCTTGTGTGCAGCTTTATTTTGAAGAAACTTGATATTTAAAAAAATCTCTTAACAGTTGGATGCTGGGGTGAGCTTGCAAGACAATCTCAAGGATTCAGAAGACAGGGTAAAGTGCAGGAGACTTGAAAAATATAATGAAAAATGTGGCAGCATGTTGTGTTGGATTAGTTGCAGTCCAAGGGTTGCAACTGTGCCCTGGAGATACACGATGATCATTCTTCACTGAGCATTTAGATTAAGCAACAGAGGAAAATTAGACACTTCAATTTCTACCCCACCTCATTATTATTTATTTATTCTTTGTACAGCTTGGAACCCCTCCATTATTGGTTGCAGCAGGTTGTGGAAACATTCAAATTCTTAACTTGCTCATACAGAAGGGAGCGAAGATTGATGTCCAGGATAAGGTTTGTAATGGATCTTTTCAAAATTTGCTGTTTTGTCAGAAAAATTACTCTTTGTTATCACATTAATTATCATATGTTTTTTAAAGCAGTTTTGTATTGTCTCATTTTGTATTGCAGTATAGAGAAAAATGATTATTTTTAACAACTTTAATGTGATATTTTATATTTTTAATTGCAATTGTGTTTAATTGATTAGACATTCATAATTTTATGAATGAGATTAATAAAATTCACCAAAAAAGGAAATTGCCATTTTTAGGATTTAAACATTCTAGATTATTTTCTTTAAAATATTGATCTGAATTTCTTCCAGTCCGGGTCCACTGCACTGTACTGGGCTGCAAGACACGGTCATACTGAAACATTAAGCTTTCTGCATCAACAAGAATGTCCTCTGAATGTTCAAGATAAGGTAAAAAAAAAACAAGTCACCCTTATAAAAGTAAACACACTTAAATCACACTTTTACTTTTATAATAATCTATTATGTAAAATTGAAGTGAAATTTGTTATGAATGAATTGATGGAACAGTGTGTTATAGTTGCTGTCTATCTTGCAGACTTTTTTAGAAGTTAATAAAATTCACCGAAGGTACTAAATGGAATTTCAGAAAATTAATAAATTAATCAGCATTTTTTTGCAATGAGACATTATAATCACAAATTTTAAAAATTATTGGCAAACAATTGCATCTTCTGCGTGGTTGCAATGTTATTGTGATAACTTTTCCCCATCCTTTACCACCTGCTTTGACATTCCTCATGAAGCTACCCATGATGCACAGAGTATCATTCAAATCCAAGTCACCCAGCTTTACCTGTCCACTTTGTTTCTCTCGTACTCCATGTGTGGGTCCATGGGAAGAGGCTTAACTGTTCCAACTAATCTTTACAAAGACTTGCTCCATTGATAATATGTAACAGATGCTGCGTTGTACCAAATACAAATGCAGAATACTGGAGTAACTCAGCTGGTCAGGCAGGAGAAAATGAACAGGTGACGTTTCAGGCCTGCAGAAGGGTCCCGATGCGAAACATCACATATCTATGTTCTCCAGAGATGTTGCCTCACCCGCTGAGTTACTCCAACATTTTATGTCTATCTTGCTGCATTGATTTCTGACTCCACCCACACTTGCTCCTTTGCTAGTGATTCCCATCCCAGCCTATCATGCAGAATGAATCAGTCGCTTTAGCATCCTTCTAACATTTGTTCATTTTCCAGATTGCAGGATTTTGTTTCAGTTACAATAAAGGAACAGTGACATATTTCCAAGGCAAGATACTGTATGACTTAAAGGGGAACTTGCAGGTGGTGACGTGCCTATGCATTTGGATCTCATCTTGTTTGCCTCCAACCTGCTTGTACCCTCATCATCAGAAAAATGGTTCACCTCTATTGTATTATTTAACCTTATTTCTTCATTGGTTCCATGCACTACAGATCATATTTACAAATTTGTCACCCACCAGATTCAGTTATTCCACCACACCTCTATTTTTGGTTATAAAAAGCTGTTTACCCAAAACAGTCATGTTTTAACGCATGATTACTTATGCAAGTCATCCCTGTACTGGTTGCTTAATGTTGATTTCCTTATTGCGAACAGGTTGAACTAAATTTTTCAAGCTGCTTTTTAAACATCCCTGAAGTGTCATTGTGCAGTTTTCCTATAACTGTAAATTTCCATCCCTTCTCCTCTAATCATCCTGTTCCTCTGAATACCTATCTGCATTGTCGCCTTGACAAGGTTGGGAGATTTCATTTCCTCAATTAACTGTGTTGCTAGAATCCAGGTGAGATGAAATTATACTGGATGATTCAGCAGTAAAAACAGAAAATGCTCAAAATAATCATTCGGGTCAGGCAGCGTCAATGGGGAGAGGAAAACATTCTCATTCTTGCCTGGATGGTCACTTTCATTCTACCTTCAGCAAAGATGAGACGTGCCAAAATACTCCCTAAATCTTAATCAACACATTTGCAATCAGCAACACCGTGCTTGCTCATTTACAGTTTAACAGCATTTCAAATTTTAAAATTCACCAATTTTCAAATCCTTCCAAGAGAATTACCGTTCATTGCTTTGCAATATCTTCTATGCCCATGCAATCCATTGAGGTATCTATGCACCCGCAATCCTGGGCACATGAACATCTGTGCCTCAACTCATAGAAATATATAAAATTGTGAGAGGCATAGATTGGGTGGATAGTCAGAACCCTTTTCCCCCACGGTGGAAATGTCAAAAACTTGAGGGGGAGAGGGCAATGTTTAGAAGAGAAGTACGGGCCAAGTTTTTTTACACATGGTGGGAACATACAATGGCTACTGGGGGTGGTGGAGTCATATACGATAGTGGCATTTAGATGCTTTTGGATTGGCAGATGCATATGCAAGGAATTGAGGGACATGGATCAGGGCAGGCAGAGGAAACTAGTTTAACTCGGCATCATGTTTGGCATAATCTTTGTTGGCTGAAGGGCCTGTTACTGTGCTGTACTGTTCTATGATATATGTTCTAACTCATCCGTGTACCTATTAGGAGGCAAGATTTCAGTTCCCAGTAATTTGGAATTCTCACCTACTCCATTCCTACATTTTTACTTTAAATATTTTCTTAAAACCCTCTGCTCTGCTATGCTTTTGGCTCTCTTCCCAAATACTTCTCAAGTGTTCTACTGTCAAATTCTGCTTGATAACTATTTTTTGAGATTTTTTACCACCTTTAGTGGAATGTATAAAGCAGGTTATTAGCTGCACAGACTGGGAAAGCTTACAGAAAGGCGGCCTAGTTTATTTTAGGCATTATGCTACAAACAAATAGGATGGGTGGTATAGCATTGAAGGGGGCAGTACTGCTGTTAGTTATGAAGATAGCCCAAAGTGACAAGGCAAGTGATGGAGTGCAAGCCTGCAGGAGCAGTCTGCAATGTGAGATCATGTTGGCGGAGGTAAAGTGGAAAAAGTATTCAGTGTTTCCATTTTTAAAACTCGTTCTGCTTCAGAGGGTAATTGAGTTTTTTTGGGAATGGGGTTAAATAAATATCAGTGTTTAAGGACGCCTGGCTTCCTTCTCTTAAACCAGTTGTGATTTTATAATTATCAAGCTGCTTTAGTTAAAATGGCCCTTTAATTTCCAGTTCATTTTCTTAATTCAAGTTCTTCAGCCCACATGCAAATTTATATTTTCCATCTGGATTATTAATGCAGGATAACAATAATACCTAATATTGGATGTCATCATGTTTTTTTCGTCTTATTTACTTTTTGAGGAAAAAATAGCAAAATGTTTTGTTTATCACGCCAAAGGCATCCATGAAAATTAAATTCTTAAAAAATATATATTTAAACAATTAGGAAAAAATGTACACAAAGAGAAAACATTGAAACACATCAGAAATGTTGAAACAAACATAAAATGTTGATAAATTATATTATTGTATAAATTACTATTTTAGTATTTGGTATTTGAGTTGAAGTCTTTCAGTGGAGTCTTTACTGACATCCTTGGCGCCAGTGCCATGTTTTGTAATGTAGTTGAAGATCCTTCAGTCAGATGCTAAAGTAAAGATCAATATGTAAGTAGTGCAAACTGCAGAAAATTCATTGAAAATTTCCAATATGTGATTGCAATCTAAAACAATTACTGATGATTCAACGATAAAATTATTTCTACAGTACTGCAGACTGACATTTACTTGTATGGCTGTGTTTATTTTACTTTTCCTGACAAGATTGTATTCTAATTATAGTCATGTTGACTAATCTTATTAGGTCTATTGAACTTACGCTCTTTTGCTCTTCACTTCCTTCATCTTCCCACTCTTTACCCCACCTCCTCTCGCTATCAAATTTAGATATTCTGGTCTTTATTTTGATTTCCTTTGCGTACATTTCCGTAAGACTGCAGATTTGGAATTATTACTTCAACTGTAGTCATTTAGAAGCTTCGAGTGAGGCAGCCAAGCATTGATGCATTTTTAAATGCTTTGTATTCAGAAAATTCCATAGCAAATGTCCATATGAAATGGGTCTTTGTAAAAGGAGCTTGAACAATAAAGTGGATTTTAAATCTGGTTCAATCAAAGTTTTAACTTTTATATTTGTTTATCTGTTACTGCAGTCTGGTGAAACTGCCCTCCATGTGGCAGCTCGTTATGGTAATGTTGAAGTGGTACAATACCTCTGCAAAATTGGTGTTAATCCAGATCTTCAAGACAGGGTAAGAGCATATAACATAACTTTGCTGCCCTATCAGTTACATTTCTGTTCAACTTTCAAAAAAAAAATTGGTATCAAAGTGTGCATGTAATTGGCTGGTTAATTATTAGGTAATAAATGTGGCAGGAAACTGAAATAGAATTCTATGTGGGAATGTAATTCAATATTGTCTTTCACTCTGCCCAATTCCCTACCAAGGAGATTGATAAGAAATTGTATTTGATAGTTTGTGTTACAACAATGGAAATTGCCCCAATGTTCCAATTGAATCAATAAAAGATATGTAGAATCCTCTGTTAAAACATGAAGACCTAAAGTCATGAAGCGTGGAAACAAGCCCTTGAGCCCAACTTTCCCATGCTGACCAACATGCCCCATCTACACTAGTTTCATCTGCCTGCATATGGCCCATATCCTTCTAAACATATCCTATCCGTGTACGTGTCAGTGATTGACTCAGTGGTGGAGATAACGATGTGTATGTACGTATGAGAGATGTTGGTGGAACTAACGTCCTCCAAAGTAGTAACATCTGAACATTTCAAAGTATGTAGGCCTATGTAAGCGTGGAAACAGGCCCTTTGGCTCAACGTGTCACTACTTGATCGGAGGACTATACCTGAAACTACTTTATTCATTAAATTTGCTCCACCTCTATTGACTGTTTGGGACACAGTTAAATAGTACTATAGAAGTGAAACATTCTACAAAACCGGACCAGTTCACATGGATTAGTAATAGACCTCATGATGGATATCGTTATATTGTTGTCAATATTTGAAGGCAAGATAATATTTCTGTGCCATCTGAAGATTATTCATAATGCTGTATACTATTTAAAAAAGAAAAAATTACCTTTCTTTTCCTCCACGACAAGCCATTCACCAACCAAGGAACTAGACTGTTCTAATTGTTTCCTGACCTATGGTAATACTACTTTTGATCCCTGTGAGAGGACACCGTTTAATTACCAACTTTCTCCCTCAGGAAATTGAAGTCTATTTACAGGAAATGAATCGTGACCAGTGTAGAATATGAATTTGTTTTTTGATTTTTGCAAAAGCTACTTAATAGCTTCAAAAGCTGCATCTTTTTATGTGCACCTTAATTGGATGTAGCTGCAACTTTCTATCAGATAACGTTTAAGGCAGCTGGTCAGAACATGTACCCTGAATGGTGAAAACATTATTTGCAAACCTGATCTTTACCTCAAGAAAATGTTATAATCCCTTTCACATCTAATGCATTTACAATGACTGATGTGCTTTACAACTGGAGAATAACTGGAGCAGGAGTACTCCTTTTGTTCCTTTGAGCCTGCTTCACCATTCAGTACAATCATGGCTGATCCTCCTTCTCAGATCATACCCCAGCACTCTCCCTGTTTCACCTGATGCCTTTTATGTCCAGAAATTTATCTATCTCCTTAAATATATTCAGTAGTTTGGCTTCCACAGCAAAGTCACCACTCATCAATTGATAGAAATGTTCATAATTTCTGTCCTAAATGCATTCCGCTGAATGATACAATTACCCTGGTTCTCAACATCCCCAGACCTTCAAAGCCAGGGGAACTATCCCCCCTGCCTCCAAACAATTAAGGCTCGTCAGAATCTTTGGATTTCAATGATCCAGATTTCAATGATCAAAACTTATCATTTTTCTAAACTCTTGTAAAAAATGGCTTACTCAACCTAATAGAGTAATACAGTGTGGAAACAGGCCCTTCGGCCCAACTTGCCCACACCGGCCAACATGTCCCAGCTGGACTAGTCCTACCTGCCTGCGCTTGGTCCATATCCCTCCAAACTTGTCCTATCCATGTACCTGTCTAACTGTTTCTTAAACATTGGGATAGCCCCAGCCTCAACTACCTCCTCTGGCAGCTTGTTCCACACACCCACCACCCTTTGTATATAATCTACCATTATACGACAGTACCACAATTTCAGGCCTCAGTCTGATGTAGCATTCCCTCCGTGGGAGGTTATTCTCCCCTTAGTTAAGGATTCAAAAGCTGCACGCAATACTGTAGGTGTGATTTCACCTAGTCCCTGTATCATTGTAGAGAGACATCCTGCTTGTGTACACAAAACCTCTTACAATGAATGATAGCATGCTCTTTGCCACCTTCACTGCTTGCCTCCTTACATGTTTACTGTCAGTGATAGATGTACAAGAACACCCAAATCCCTTCTAACATAAACATATCTCAGTCTCGAAATCTCACAGTATATCCTGCCAAAATAGACAGCTTCACCTTTATCCAGTTTCAGACTGAACCAGTTAATTTCCCATCATAATGAAGAATTCCATAGTACTGTGGTCACTCTCTCCCCCCCCCCCAACACACACACACACACACACACACACACACACACACACACACACACACACACACACACACACCCTCTCTCTGTTTCATTGCACTGGAATGGCTTTTTCTCCAGGTAGTGCCTCAACATATTGATCTAGAAAACCATCGCATATGGCTTCCATGAATTTGTCTTCCTTCCCTTTACTGTGAATATCAAGGCATGTCCAGACATTCATAAAATCGGATTTATCATGATTCCTGTTATATCCCTATTGCATGCAATCAGATTTCTTGACATGTGCTCAATATTACAATTTCTATTTGCTGGCCTACAAGTAACACTTGTAACATTTTCTCCCCTTCGTTATTTCTTAGCTCTTTGCAAATTGAATGTGGTTCCACATGATGCATTGCTGAGCCACGGTAATTTCTTACCACTGCACTGATCTCCTCCCTTAATAATTGCATACGCACCTTCTTTTCCTTTCTGCCTGTCCATCTGAAATGTCAAATTACCCTGAAGAAGGGTCTCGACCCGAAACGTCGCCCATTCCTTCTCTCTTGAGATGCTGCCTGACCTGCTGAGTTACTCCGGCATTTTGTGATTAAACATTCAGAGCTCAACTTTGTAGCCAAATTTCTGTAATGTCAATTAGATAACACCCATTCACTTCTATTTGTGCAATTATTTCATCCGCCTTATTGTGAATTCTGTGCACCATTGATATTTTCAGTTCAACAATGTCAAATTTTCTGCCCCGTGACCTATTTCCTGCCTGCCTTTTGTTTCTGTTGTCAACTTTTTTTGCTGATTACATTGTAACTTCACCTTGTAGCTTTATTTCTCTCCGTTCTCAATACCCCTTGTTCCCACGCCCTTGACAAACCTACTAAACGTTTGGAAGTTTAGTCGCTGCAGGAAATGCAAAATCCAATTCTCTGCACTGTGAATGCCCAATGTCATAATGGACAGATAGTTTGTAATATTGATCAAGGAGTCAGAATTTGCTGCAGCCAGAGGTAATTCTGATTAGTTTTCTCTTATTGGTAGGCCAGGATTAAGTTTGTAGAACTTGCCAAAATTGGTGGAGTTGCAGACAGTGGGGAGGCTGTCAAAGGATATAGCAGGATATACGTCCTTTACAGAAATGGATGCAAAAAGAGTTTCATCTGAGCGAGGGGAAGTAGTTACACAGGGGAAAAGTGTACAGTTAATGGCAAGACCCTTAACAGCATTGATGTACAGAGGGATCTTGAGATCCAAGTCCAAAGCTCCCTGACAGTGGCAACACAAGTAGTTAGAGTGGTAAAGAAGGTGTATGGCGTGCTTTCCTTCAACGGTTGCAGCATTGAATGTAAGAGTCGGAAACTCGTGTTGCAGCTTTATCGGACTTCGGTTCGGCTGCATTTGAAGTATTACGGCAGTTCTGTTTGCCGCATTACAGAAGGAATGTGCAAGCTTTGTCGAGGGTGCAGAAGAGGTTTACCAGAATGTTACCTGGATTAGAAGGTATAAGGAGAGGTTGGACAAACATGGATTGTTTTCTCCAGAGAGTTGGAGGCTGAGGGGAGACCTGATAGAAGTATATAAAATTATGTGAGGTATAGATATTATAGACAATCGGTCCCAGGGTAGAAATCTCAAAGACTAGAAGGCATAGCTTTAAGATGAAAGGTTTAAAGGAGATTTATGGGGCAAGTATTTTGCACCAAGTGATGGATCCCCTGTCAGTGGTGGTAGTGGATGCACATACAACAATGGCACTTCAGACACTTCTAGATAGGCACATGGATGTGCAGGGAGTGGAGGATTATGGATCACATGCAAGCAGAGGAGATTAGTTGTGGGGGGGGTGGGGAGGAAGTCGGGGGAAACATTTTTTCAATCTCTTACCTTGCCGAAGATGCGATTATTTTCCGGATTGTATCTCCGGTCACTCTGCGGCCTAACATCATGGAGCTGGCGGCCTTGCTCGAGACTGACTTTGAGCACCACTGTGGGGCCGTGGACTTGCCATTGGAGCCTGTGATCCCTTGCCTGGGATTGACGCTCCAACTGTGACCTGTGGATTCCAACATCGAGGAGCTCGCAGTCTCGGGTAGAGACCGACGTCTGGAAGCTCCAAAGTCGCAAGAGGTTTGACTAGCCCCGACCCGGGGTCTGATCACCCGGCGCGGGGGAGCTGAGATCCCCCCGATGCGGGAGCTTCGTCGCCCCAATGCGGAGGTTCCAACGGCCGGCTACGGGAGCCAAGATCATCTCGTCAATGGAAAGCGCAAGTCCCCTGAACAAAGAAGGGAAGAGATTGAACTTTTTTTTTGTCTTCCATCACACTGAGCAATGTGGAGGAGTCACTGTGTTGGATGTTTATGTTAAAATGTATTTTGTGTGTCTTGTTGCTTTTTATTCGGTATGACTGTATGGCAAATCAAATTCATCCTATGTTGCAAAACATAGTTAGCTAATAAAGTATGATGACATGTCCCATGTATGTCATATAACAAGAGAGGGATAATACCACAGACCTGTAGTTTCCCTGCAAGGACAAATGAACGAAATCCTAGGAGTTTCTTGTACATTTTTCAATAGTCAGCTTCTGCACCTCTGGCAGAGTTCTCTCAACCAGAAATTTCCATCAGCAGCAAGTAAAACAGTATAAAATGAGACTGCATATCTGATTGATTGAAGATGGAATACAAATATATAAAATAGAATGCATCGTTATAGTTCAGACTGCATAGTTGGTGATTTATGCATGTATAAACTATATCAAGCAATCCTATTAAAGCACAGGCAGCAAATCTTCAGCACTTATGACTCCAAAAAATGATGTATCAAATGTAATTTCTCTCTAGTACTGACTCCAAGTTTTAAGAACACAGATTTATTGCTTTGGTGGTTTAATTGAAGGGGCAATAAAGAAACGTAAATGTTACCAAAGACACTTGACATTTATAGACTATATGCACAATATAATGCTGTGTACTTTATACTTTCAGATTCCAAATTCACAATTCTCCCTTTCATAAATTGTTTTCATGGCTTTCAAAGGCAAATTTATTATCTTAAAGTTTTCAGTGAAATATATATTCAATATGACTAAATGTTCTTGTTAGCTGCCTTTTCCTTTCCTAATTTCTTGTGCTGAGGTATGGTACTTGTCGGAGTAGCTAATTTTTGGAATCCCTAGATAGCAGTCAGCAAGTTTTTAACCTTCAGATTACAAAACACCAAAGTGCAGTTCTGTCCTATTCAAATTGTGCTTTATCAAGAGCTGACAAATAGAGATAAGAAGGAGAGACATACATTTCCTTGATCCATATCAGTTTTAAAAATTGACTTCCCTTCATTTTTAAACAGCGGCCCTTACTTCTAGATTCACTCGTGTAATCATCTTCTCCAAATCCACCCTTTCAAGATACGATATGACCTTGTATCTTATTTTTCTAAAGTCCTGCAGATACAAATCTAGCCCATCTACTCTCTCCTCATGAGACAACTCAATTATTTCAGGTATTAATCTAGTAAACCTTTGAACAGTTTCCAATGCATTAAAACCTTTCCTTAAACAAGGAGCCCGATACTGTCCACGGTATTCTAAATGTAGTCCTATCATTGCCCTCCATAACTGAAGCACGACCTCACCATGTTTACATTCAATTTCAATGAACAAAATGATTCACACATTCTATCCTACCATACCTAGTTAGTTTAATTATAAAAATTGCTGTAATGGTCATGAGACAAACTCAGCATTTTCAAAAATTATACTTTATGCATCACTTAAAAATGTTAGAAATGGATATCAGGAGGTTTCTCCTCACAAAAAGTAATCAACGCATTCAATGGATTTCCACGTAAAAACCTGATCATTGAACGGATAGGTGTGGCAAAAGGAAAATTTTACAGTGGGTCAACTGTGGGCTTCTGACTGCTCATCTGTGTCAATGTCTAAATGTTGGTTTCTTTTTTCAAAACAGAAAACACACAGTCCAAGGGTGTACGAATTGTCAAATGCATGATATGATTCTAGAGCAAAGAGAGCTCGGTTTGAGTCTGATTTGATTGCAATTGTACCTGATTTATTCACTGTTATTAAAATTTTAACTCCACTGAATTTTTCTTTGCACCAGGAACAAGAAACCCCTTTGCACTGCGCAGCGTGGCATGGCTACTATGCTGTGGCCAAAGCACTCTGTGAAGCTGACTGTGATGTTCACATTAAAAATAAAGAAAGAGAGACTCCCCTCTTGACTGCAGCTGCAAGAGGCTATGTGGATATCGTGGAATGTCTGATGGAGCATTGTGCAGATATGGATGAAATTGACACGGTCAGTTTTGAGCACATTAGTTGATTAGTGTTTGATTATATCACTTCATAATGTTGCCAATCATGAGGAGATGATTGATTATCCCATCCACACTGTGGTTAGTGTGTTATCCTTTGAGCTTCAGTGCTAGCCATAGAACCATTTGATTAGATTCTTATTTACATGTCACTTTTAGTTTAGTTTAGAGATACAGCGCAGAAACAGGCCCTTCGGCCGACCGAGTCCACACCAACCAGTGATCCCCGCACACAAACACTATCCTACACACACTAAGGACAATTTACATTTATACCAAGCCAATTAACCTACAAACCTGTACGTCCTTGGGGTGTGGGAGGAAACCGAAGATCTCGGAGAAAACTCGCGGGGAGAAGGTGCAAGCTACATACAGTCATTGTTATTTTAGAAGTAAACCCTCTGAAGGTGACAACACATTTTATTTCTCCAATCCATTGTTGCAATACCTATGTTCTTTGTTTGTTCTTGCAATGGTGATATTACTGCATTGCACATACTCGACACATAGAGCACATGGTTTATCAATGAGTCACTTCTCCTTTTGAAAAACATTTTGTGGGAACAAACCCTTTCTTCCCAGATTGCGCTTACGGATTATTTCCTGCAATAACGCTGGTGTCCAGGATGATGAGCACTTCCTTTAAGGACACTTCTTGAGTTGAAATCATTAGAGCCCAACAACTATGTACAGGCATCTCACATGTATGTCATTGAACTGACTCATCCTGGAAGCAACTGTGTAAAACACAAAATAAGTTCTGCTGGGAAGAGATGGGCAGGATTGGGAGTGGCGCATAAATGTCAAATTCAACCATTCTCTGCGTGAATAATTGCTATTGTGAGCACATATTTTAATTATAGTCTTTGCTGATATTGCCAAACATCTGTGCAAAACCTATGCACAATGAGTGAGTGAGCCAGATTTTCAGGAAATAGAGCAAACAAGTGAAACCCTAATGAAAGTAGGTCTGAAAGTCAACTCAAAACATCATGTCCTTTCCCCTCAATAAATGAAGCCTGGCCTGAATTCCTTCAGCACTCTTATTTTGCACCAGATTCCAACACCCGCAGTCTATTGTGTCTCCTTATAAAAGTAGGGATTTTTTTTTTTGTAGTTGGCCCTTAACACGTTTCAACATTTCTACAGATGTGCACACATGCATACACCCACCCACACATGTACACACAAGACGTGGGTGGGATAAAGCCTGACAAGTGAAAGGTGGAAAAGGCGAGGGGGGAATCTGATTGTCAGATGGGTAAAATAAGTGACAGAGTCGTGGTTAAAACGGAGGCAAAAGAGTATCAGATTAGAAAATAAGTGGATGAGTAAAAATGTAAAGCCGGTGGGAGGGATACAGGGGAAAGGAAAGGAGGGGAATAAGAGGGAGGTGTGGGTCTCGAGGATAGCTGCGTAGGAAATGCTACCCAAGCAGAATGTGAGGTACTGTTCTTCCAGTTTGCACATGGCTTCACTCTGGTGATGGAAGAGGTTAAGGAGTGAAAGATTACAGGAATGGGAAGGGGTTAACGTGGTTAGCAACCATTTTATGGTATATATTTCCATGAAGGTGGCAACACAGGTCGACTGGATCTTGAAGGCATTTGGTACACATGCCTTCATCGGTCAGATATCAAGTACATTTTAGGATATTATACAACAGTTGTATAATAGACATTGGTAAGACTTCATTTAGAGTACCATATACAATTCTGGTGGCCTTGCTGTAGGAAGGATATCATTGATCTGGAAAGGATGCAATCTTTCATCTGCTATGCTCAGGACATTCTTGGGACTGTGAAATGGCCAAACATCACCAAGTGCATCAACAAAGATAATTATTTGAAAGTCAGAATTGGGTTGGGATGATGTAGCCCACCATTTGCTTTTAAATTTTAGATAATCTAATTCTTTCTTGTATAAGAGTCACCTTTCTATGTCATTTCTGCTCTTTTTACATTTTTTATCACATAATGGCCAGTAATTAGCCCAGGCCTGCTTCTAGCTAATGAATTGGAACATGTGTCATGCAGTGTTAATTTCTGTTGAGTTAAGAGTCATTTGAAAATATAATGCATCAGCTTTTGACTTGGAATTGCAAAGAATACTTGGTGAAAAGGCCTGTCTCCTATGGTGAAAAATCCGGTCACGGTGGTGCAGCGGTAGAGTTTCTGCCTTACAGTGAATGCAGTGCCGGAGACCCGGGTTCGATCCCGACTACGGGCGCTGTCTGTACGGAGTTTGTACCTTCTCCCTGTGACTTGCGTGGGTTTTCTCCGAGATCTTCGGTTTCCTCCCACATTCCAAAGACGTACAGGTTTGTAGGTTAATTGGCTTGGTAAATGTAAAAATTGGCCCTAGTGGGATAGTGTTAATGTGCAGGGATCGCTGGTCGGCGTGGACCCGGTGGGCCGAAGGGCCTGTTTCTGTGCTGTATCACTAAACTAAACTATCATATTCAAGAAATGAAAAATTTGTCAAAATGTGTATTTTAACAGCTGTGAAACATCTAATGTTTATTCACGGCATCCAATGCCCACTTTGGTTTTCTCTGAGAAAACAAGAAAATGGGCACCATGGATTTGGCCATTTGATGTCTGGGCAGATTGGCTGTAAACTATCTCACTGCCAAGTTAGTGCACAGAGTCTATTTCACAGCTGTTTAGAAAGACAGGCAGCAATATCCACTTTGTGTTTTGTTCCAGAAATGTTAAAGGGCTTAATTTATTTTCAGGACGGTCATACAGCTCTGCACCTTGCAGTACGAAGATGTCAAATAGAGGTGGTGAAGTACCTGCTAGGTCAAGGATGCTTTGTGGACGTACAAGATCTGCACGGTAATTCAGCTCTGCACATAGCCTGCAAAGATGGCAACGTAGCTATTGTTATGGCTCTTTGTGATGCAAACTGCAACCTTGATATAACTAACAAGGTAATGCCATTATTCATAAATATTGTTTTTGTTTTGTCATGATTTGTTGTGTATTTGAATTTCTTAAGCTTACATTATATTAGTAATCAAGGTTCAATGGATTTTTATTGTCACATATGCAATTAAACATTACATGGTGAAGTTCATTTTGCATATAATGCCAGCACGGCCATGTTTGGTGCCATTTCATCAAGATCAGAGACCTGGCCTGGCCAAACGCTGCTCCACCACTGTAGGCCGCGTCCGGTCCACGTGCTCGGCCTCTTGGATTAGCATCAAATCCAGCCGAGCCCCAGGCTGTTGCAGGGCCTCCAGCAGCTCATTCCATTGTCGAGGCAGTTTCCTGCCTCTGCCACTGGTCTGCTTACCAACCTTCCGTCCGACTCCTCCTTCCCTGGGCGGGCTGATTGCTGAAGATGGGGCAGATACATGTTATGTGTTTTTGTCAGTATGGTAAAGTGAGTGCTAAAGCCAAACATTAGTGCAGGACTGTGGGATCATGGAGATCACCTCAGCCAACCTCTCCCGATGCATTTAGGCTTATGTAAGTGTCAGCCCTACTTCCTGCCTGAGGGTCACGGATCAACAAAAGTTTTTCACTGTATCTTGGTACACGTGACAATAAACTAAACTCCACTCAACTCAACTGAAGCCAAATCTTTTGTGATCTCATGAGAGCTGGGGCAGCAAGTAGGGTGTTTCCCTTTCCATTTTAGATGTGGTCACTTTGTCCTTTTGTGCATTATTAATGCTTGCTTCTCAATACAGTATGGAAGAACACCTTTGCACCTAGCTGCCAATGCAGGGAGTCTGGATGTTGTCCGCCACCTCTGCCTTGCTGGTGTCAACGTGGAAGCTGTTAGCTTGGTAAGTTGATCGGATGATTGTTTTTCTTGAAGCTCTAGTAATTCTAATTAATTGTGTTAACTTTTAGCAGCCTTGGCTCAAATCAAAGAAATTTGCTTAAAATGAGTGAGGTCAGGGTGATGTTTGAATTATCTTCAATGTTAACTATGAATTTTTTGAATTGACTCCAGACACTGAAGGAAGAAACAAAGAATCTAGCCTGCCTTAATTTTGTACAGAGAGAGCAAGCTGATTTGAACTTCTGTCTCTCATTTCAATGAAAAAATATGTATGCGGGTCATACAAAGGCAGTGCATTATCCTAATCTTTTTGATGCAACAGGTGCATGAATGCAAGTTAAAATCATCCTGATTTTGTTTTTCTCTCCTTTGCCGTTTTTCTACTGAAAGTGGCAAATCGTGAGAACGAGTTCAGCAGCAGGATCCTGTAATATCGCTCATTGCCCCTTCACTAAGTACGCAATATACATTGTCTATGTCAAATTCCTTGCTCTCTTTCGGTAGTGAACTGGACTACGAAGCTTGGCTATTTTTTTTTTTTTTTTTCCAGGGTAACTAAGGATGATGAAACTAGGAGTTCCCTGATAGATCAGACAATTCAACCAAACTGGAGATTTTGAGCTTCATTTAACCAATTGTCACTTAACTGATTTACTGTTTTTTAAAAAAGGCCTTTATTGTCACCCATTATGTTTGTATTGAGATGAAGCGTGCTGCATGATTGACAAAGCCCGTTGTAAATGCTGTGTGGATGCTAGGATGGATTATGCTGTGTTCAAAATATTATCCTAGTTCTTGCGCAAATTATATTGGGATTATAAATCTTTGATGTACTTAAATGGTAATTACTTAAATAATGTTCTCATTTTAATCTTTATTTCTCAAAGGCATTTTATAAGCTCCTGTAATAATGCAAACACATTGGTTCTTTTGAAAGCAAATAATATTGATTTTAGAAGTCTGATTTAAAACAGAAAGAAATGGATTCAACTGATCAGGATCATCGCTGGAATCACAAAGAAAGCTTAAATTTCCGGTGATCCTGGTCCAACATTTCAGAATAAACTACACTTTGCTCTCCACAAATTCTGCCATATCTTTTGATTATTTCCAGCACTGATCATTTTTTATCATAAAGATATACTTGCATATATTACGTGAGACTGTTAATTATATGCTGAGACTTATAGCACTTGCTTTCATTTTTCTTGATAGATGTGACACAGAACAGTTTTTTTAGGTGCAAGATAGGTTGCAAATAATTATCAGCATCAGCCAACAAAGATAAATGAGGCATTGATGTTTCTGGTGGGTAACGCGCCTTGAGGACTGCAGAATTTGTAAGATAATTTTTTTTAAAAGACAGGAGAGAAGCAGGAGATAAAAAGGTTAAAGTACCTTCCAGCCACTTTATAGAACGTTACAAAAGTCAAGAGTGAAATTAAGGTTATGAAAAGGTGTGAAAATAACATTGGAAAGTGAAGCAACATAGGAAAGGCACAAGCAATGAAAAATGTGTGAAAATAGGTTATAAAGATGGTAAAAACAAAATTCAGCCCAAACCGAATAGATCAGTGAGTACCCTGGCAGAAAATGTCAGCGTTAAGTTACTGATGTAAATAGAGCCGAGCGTGAAATTCCCAGGTTCATTTCCCACTTTCTGTGAGAGGAGCTGATGTCAGCTAGCTAGTAATGAGGTGTCGAATTGGCGTGACCTCCTGGGATTACAAAGGACAAATAAAACTTACTCAGCAGGTCCACCAGCATTTTACGAGGCAGCAAAAGACCATTATTTCCCCCTCCCCCGCCCCGTTCCCATTCCACCTTGGATACGATTATGGCTGACCTTCCAGCACAGAGCTCCTTTCCTGCAGTATTGGATAAAGTACTCCCAAATTTTGCTACCTGTGAAGAAGTTTTGTCTTATCTCTGTCTTGAACAGGTGACTCCCTTATTCTGAGACATTGACCCCTGAATTCAGACGCCTCAGGCATTGGGACCATCACATTTGCACCCACCTCATCAAGTCCATAAGATTGACACAAAATGCTGGAGTAATTCAACAGGTCAGGCAGCATCTCTGCAGAAAAATAATAGGTGACGTTTTGGGTTGGAACCCTTGTTCAGATTGAAAGGGGGGGGGGGCAACGGACATGGTAGCTGAGGTTGGAGGAGGTGCAAGTAAACCTCTGCCTCACCTGAAAGGACTGTCGGGGGTCCCTGGTTGGAGTCGAGGTATAGGGACAGGTGTTGCATCTCCTGCGGTTGTTGGGGAAAGTCCTTGGGGAGGGGTGGTTTAGGTGGGAAGGGATGAGTGATCCAGGAAGTTGGTCTCCGCCAGAAATAAGAGGTGGAGATGGGAAGATGAGGTTAATGGGGGATCCCGTTGGAGGTGACAAATAAACTGGTGGCCGAAGGGGTGAAAGGTGAGGACTAGGGGGATTCTGTCCCTGTTGTGACTAGGGGGTGGAGGAGCAAGAGCTGAACTATGGGATACAGAGGAGACATGTACGAGGGCCTCATTAATGATGGAAGGGGGATCCAACGTTACTGAAAGAATGAGGACATCTCAGATGGCCTAATGTGGAACACCTCATCGTGGGAGCAGATGCGGCCAGAAGAATGTTGGTCATTTTAATTAGATAATTCCTCATTCTTCGAAACTCATGAGAATTTAAACAGTGTGTTTATTCTCGCTCTGTATATCAGACCCAGCAACCAGGATGGTGAATATTTTTCCTTGAGTAGGGAGATCCCTAGTTTGGGATTCTCTGTATCCCGTAGTTCCATTCTTGCTCCCTCCCCCTCCAGTCAATATTCCAAATGCAGTGTCAGAGTGGTAGTCTATAATTTGAATAAGGCATCCCTAATCATACACTTAATTCCCCTCTCACAGCCATGGTCAACATACCATTTGCCATCTTGATTGTTTGCTGTCCCTTACTATGGGCATGCCACCCTGAATTCAGTTTACGTTTATTTTGTCAACTAGAATATCAAAGCAGTAAATTTACCATAAATTTGTGGTGTGGCTGGAAGACACATCTCCATTTAGAAAATTCCGTTTAGAATACGTCCTGCATTAAAATTTGTAGAAATCAGAAATTTGTTCATCTTTAATTTAAAGAGCAAATAACAATCACCTGTAAACTATGAAGTATGTGGTGCAGTTAAAATCTTAATTGCAGATTTTGATCCTCATTAGATTTTGTCCTGCTTCAGCCTCTTCATTTTACATTTTCTCCAGCCAAAAGCGAGCGGCTGAACATCAGAAGCAGTATAATCAAATGTGAAAGCTCTATGAGCAAAGATGTGTTTGGGTGGTGAGGAGAGAGGGTATGATGTGCATGATACATTTCTAATTTCTAGCAAAAATATCAGTTTATGAGATCATTGCAGCTGCTAAACTACTCATTGGCAGTTTTTTTAAGTGGAATAATTGCTGAGACACAGCAGAGCTTTGAAATGGGACTAATTAATTTTTAGTGATGAAATGCACAGTTAAGTACATGTTCCCATGGTGGCCGTATGGCCTGCTGCAAGTCATGGTGTTCTTGCAAAACAATTAGCAGGATGTATGGTTCAGAGATTGCTCTTGTGATGATTCCAATTGAAGTGTCAAGAGGCTCCTTGAGCCACCCAAGTGATATTAAGACAGAACGCATTGGGCGAGGAGAGCCAAATTGTTGGTTTTGTAATGCAAATCTTCTGCTTATCATTTTTGAGCACCAGCCAGCCTTGTAAAGTGTTCTCTGTACAGAATGACACTTTATAGTCCTGAAACTGTATCCTAACAGAATATAGGCAGATGGAATTGTTTGACACATAGCACATGAAATTTAACACAAACAAATGTGAAACCTTGAAGGAAATGAGAAAAGTTTAGGAGTTTAAAGTTTAGAGATACAGCGCGGAAACAGGCCCTTTTGGCCCACCGGGTCCGCGCTGACCAGCGATCCCCAAAAGAGTCGCTAAGAATGACGTGGTGCAAGAGAGAATGGGATTGTGAGGGTTTGCAGGGCTTTGGGGAAGACCATGTGAAGGGGAGTAATTGGTGACTCATCACAAACATCGGTACTTGTGCAATGGTCAAATCTGCACTGTATGATTTGGGAGGTTTTGGGGTGTGTGGTGAAGTGGGGGTAGGGGGGCATACAAGTGAGAGGAGGAGGAGGAGGTGTTTTATTTTTTAAATGTCGGCCATAGCATTTGTTTGTTAGAACTGTACCAAATGATTTAAAAGCGACTTTGAAACCTAACAAAACCTTTCATCCAACATCACCAGTATTCCAGCTAAAAATGCTATTATTCCTGTTAATTAGTAATGTGGGGAGATATTTTGTGAAGTCTTTTTTCTTTGTTTTCAACAGGCATGTACTTAGATTGTGCATTCACGCTGAAATGCTATGTTTAAATGTGGTAAGAGCAGGAACTAATTGCTATGCAGTCAATGCAGTAAATCTGGTTCATTTCAAAATATGTGCAAATAAATTGCTAAGCAGCTCTTGGCTCAGTCTGGTTGCACAGTTTGGCATCTTTCATATTCCAACCCAAGAGTGTGAATGTAAAATTCACAGATTGCAGAGCAACTTTTCACGGGTTAAATATGATATTAAGTGAAATCATGCTAATTGGATTGATTGCTTAACAGGATGGAAGAACTGCTGAAGATCTTGCTAAAGCTGAACAACATGAACAAGTTGCCAACTTGCTTGCCAGGCTTAAAAAGGTAACCTGCGTGTATGAGCCGAGGATATTGACAACGGGCATGTGTTAGTATACCTTTCAAAGACCATGTGGCAGCTTGTATTGACTTTTTCCACAGTGATATATCCGTACACTGGTTCCTATGAAATGTTCAGGCAATTAAGCTAGAAGTTCAAGTTGAAAAGTAAACAGTGCATCCTTGTGGCTATTTACAGGGGGATTGTATTATTACTTTATAAGTTAGCAGACCTTCAGATGTGACCTCAGGACTTCACTGCTTCTCCTGAGCCGAACAGTAATGTAAATGGCACCAGGTTTATGCTGCCAGCTCTGTGCACTAGTAGGCTTTTTGAGTACTTAGACCCTTTCTGGTATTAAGTAGGTTGCAGCTATCACCTCACTTATATTTATACACCTAGTTTCACATTCATTGATTTAACTTACCTCAGGAAAAAAAACATGTGGCTAGCATGAGCCAAGATAGATGAAATGGCATTTTGGTTTCTTATGTGCTACCACCATAGTCAATTGCAAGAGATAGATGTAGAAACAAGGAACTGCAGATGCTGGTTGACCAAAGAAAGGCACAAATGCCGGAGTAATTTAATGGGTCAGGCATCACTGGAGAACATGGATTGGTGACTTTTTGGGGCGAGACCCTTCTTAAGACCCTGGACTCAACCTGAAAAGTTACTTATCCGTGTTCTCCAGTGATGCTGCCTGACCTGCTGAGTTACTCCAACATTGTCTTTTCATAGTCAAAGTCAACTGCAAACTTGGATTCCATTCATAACACAAATTTGTCCAAAATGGGTAATCCAATTAGCCAGCACATATTTTTCATTGGAAAATGTTCAGGAAATGATTATTTATGATTTTAACTGTTTACCTATATATCATCATTGTTCAAATAATAATCAGACTAAAGTGTCAGAACTAACCAATAAAACATCGGGGTGTAATATTTACTCAATGAAATTGCAGGATTATAGTTCGAAGTGGTTTGCAATATAAATGTTGCAGTAACATGATTCATCTTGCCTACCTCTAGGCAATGTGCTGTGGGCTTCCTTAATTGTGATTAGTTGCCCACTGTGCATTTACAAGATTATCTTATCAAGTGATAAGAACTGTTGCTGGCCAAATGCCCACCTAGAAAACTCCACAGGTTTATTTGGTTACTGCGTGGCAGCGCACAAGGAGAGTTTTCCAAGCTTCATAAAATCATTATTTATTTTGTGTAAAATGCAATAATGATGCATACTTGACTGAATAATTCTTCCTCCCTTTCTCGCATGGGACTTTGTTCTGCCAATGTAGAAGCAATTAATACATTGGAAGATTTGACTGCAGTATCTGTAACTATAACTACCGTAACTAAAACAAAAGCTGCATTAGGATAGGATCATAGTAGGAAATTTCCTTCTTTTCTATTGGAAATTAACTCTAATTTCAAGTTAGATTGAGCACCTTTACCAACAGAATGGGCCAGAGATACTAATCAGACGGAGCATCCCTCTTCATTTTGCCATCACCCTTATTGGGAGGTTTGTTGCATTTCAAACCATGAAGTGTTTCTGTACCACAATTTGTACAAAGCTATCGATTGTTGTCGCAGGTAAAATTTACAGTACTAGGAAATCTAAGAGCCCTTCAGATTGTCTTGTGATACATGGTACATCAAAATCACTCGGCATCTGCAGAAATGGGGATGTGAAGAGGATGAACATAAGATGGACTAGTTAGAAAAGGGGGAGACAGAGATGAAAATGAGCTGGTCTGACATACCAGTAAGATATGTGCAACGCCATACCGCATTAAACGAATATGTGCAAAGACATTTTCCTCTTGGAAATGTAGAAGCAAGTTATTCCCAATCCTGAGGGACTACAAGAGAAGATGATAATTGTACTGTAAACACTCACCAGTGTTATTATTCGTCACCTAGATACAAGATAAAGTTTTGTCTTCCTAGTCCATAATTTCAAATAAATAACAGAAACATTTTAAAAACTAGTGACTAAACCATTCAAAAATAGGGATACGTATGGTATTGGTTTATTGTTGGCATTTAGGAGACTTTTGGATAGACATGTGGATATGCAAAGAATGGAGGGATATGAATTAATGGCAGGCAGATTAGAGTTGGTCTTGGCATTAGTTTGGCACGGACATTGTAGGCCAAGGGTTGTGTTCCTGTGCCATACTGTTCTATGTGCTGTGCTGTCACGTGTACCGTGAAAAATTGTTTTGCTGCCATCCCGACAAAAGCAACCCCTGCATAAAGTAAAAGAAACCCAATGTTGAATTACGTTCAACATTCGACAGAGAATGTGACAGAGAAAGTGCATTTTAAAAAGTGCAAGGGCCAGAACTAGATAGATTGGGAGATCGGACATTCATCCTAGTCTTATGATAGGTCTGTTCAAGAGACTTCTAACAACAGGGGAAGAATCTGTTTTTGAATGTGGAATTACATGCTTTCATGATTTTCTGCCTTCTCCATGACGTAAGAGGAAAGAAGAAAGAATGACCGGGGTACTGGGGTGCGAGTGGTCCTTGTTTATGTTGGCTGCTTTTCCGCGACAGGATAAAGGTAGATGGGGTCAATATGGGGAAGAGATTGGTTTGCATGATACACTGGGCTGTGTTCATAAGTTGAAATGTCTTGTGGTCTTGGGCAGAGCAGCTGCCATGCCAAACTGTGATGCATCCAAGTGGAATGTTATCTATGGTGTCTGAGTCAGTGGAGATATGCTAAATTTCCTTGGAATTCCGAGCAACGAGAGGTGTTGATGTGCTTTCTTGTGAATAGCATCAATGTGGTTGCACCAGGGCAAGTTGTTTTATATTTATTATGAGGCAATTTTTTTTCCTATTTTGTCTTTGGCTCACATTGCAGCTGGTTAAATCCATATTAGTCTATAGTATGAATTGCACCATACTAAAGAAAAGTACCTGCTTGGGCAATATTTTGTAATAGCTGAATGACCACTCAAAACAGTTCAGGTTATTCAAATGATTTTAAACAGTGGGTAGTGTGGTTCTGTAGTGTAGGCAGCTACTCCAGCCATTTTTCCACAGTAATGTCCCATAAATAGCCATTAGAAAATTTGGCCACTTAATTTGTTTCCAGGCATGAATGTTGGCCAAAGCACTAGCAGTTCTTCAAAATGGGTGTTGCGGAATATTTTACTTCACCTGCGCATGCAGGTGGGTCTTTGATTCTCTATTCTCTATACACCATACAGGAACTCCTGATTCATATCATCTTGCGTGAGAATCTCTTCCAGCAATTGGTATGCACTGGACAATAAATACTCAGATTTTTGATGCAAATCTGCCCACTTGTGGCCAGAAGAGAGAATGAACTCCCTCTAGTGGTAGAATTTATATAGGGTGCATTTGCATCAGGGAAGTGGAACACTGTTCCATCCACTACATATCATATATATATATACACAGCCGGAAACAGACCTTTTCGGCCCACCAAGTCCGTGCCGCCCAGCGATCCCCGTACATTAACACTATCCTACACCCACTAGGGACAATTTTTACATTTACATTTACCCAGCCAATTAACCTACATACCTGTACGTCTTTGGACGTATGATTTCATGATTTCAAAAAGCGTTTAACTCGTGGTCTATATTTGTATTTTGGAATTTTTTAGTTTGCTAGCTTTGATGTTTCTAACACCTCTTTGCTATTTCAACAGTGTTATTGACTTTCTTCAAATGATGCATACCAGAATCTAAAATGAACAGATGAGGCAGTTATTAAAATCTCTTTGTTGCAGTCTCTGATGTCTCTCTCCCATCCCTGTGAAGATTGCCAATGGATCTTTATTAATTGTGTTGCTTTTGCTCTAGGATGCACACAGAGGAATCTTCATTCAACAGTTGAGGCCTTCTCAGAATTCTCAAGTCCGAATAAAGCTGAAGCTGTTTGGACATTCAGGTTCAGGAAAATCAGCACTTGTAGAGTCTCTTAAATGTGGGCTTCTGCGAAGTTTCTTCAGGAGACGCAGACCAAGGCTATCGTCCACTAACTCAACTCGTTATCCTCCTTCCCCATCTTCATCAAAACCAACAGGTATCTTTAACCAACCTAAACCGTAATCTGAAGGTTGACATTACAACAACAATTTTCCCTGCAGTAAAGGCACAATCTGCCTCACTTTACCATTATCATTTTGAAATAATAACATTAAAGGAACTGCTTTGAAATTTATTATATGACAAGTCAAAAATGACTATTGATACAAGGAACTGTGATGTTGGTTTACCCCAAAAAAGACACAAATTGTTGGAGTAACTCAGCAGGTCCTTTAGCATCACTGGAGAACATGGATAAGTGATGCTTTGGGTTGGGACCCTTCTTCAGACAGATAATGAATATAGTCTTATTACAGTTTTTAATTCCTCTGATAATCCAAGGAAGACTGTTGTATTTTGTAGCTAAGCATTTAAGATTAGTGTCATGTAATGGTGCACTTGATGCTAATGGAACTTTCACATTTCGAATTTGTGAATTCATCCATATGGATTTAACCATTCAATTACCTTGTGTGGATTTTCTTGGTCTCCTCCATATTGCATGCGTGGTTTTGCATTTCATGGCCATCCATATTGTACACCTTACCCAGTATCTCAGGACGCACTCAATAAACAGGACAACGTACAAAGAAGAAATCCACTCAATGTTCATTGATGTGTCAGCTTTCCAGCAATTATATGTTACCCTCCAAGACCTAGTCAAGATCAACTACCTTAATGTGGCATTTTGTGTGAATGTTGGAAAAATATGGATTCGTCTGGCTCTGTAGATATTGCTTGCTTATAATTATGCAGAATACTATTTGACTCGCAGTTTGACACAGTTCAAAATTTGTAACTTTCTGCATTGTTTGAAACTAAAAATGTTTGAGGCAGTGAGGTATCCATTATTCTTGATGGGCATGAAGGCAGAGATAACTATAATTAACGCAAATTGATTTCAATCAGCATGATGGTGACTTGAAATTGTGCTCTGCACATTGTTTTTTAGTATAGCTGGTATTCTGTGCGATCTCACAAAAATAAGTGAGATTCGGTCATAAGCCCCTTTCGAAGTGGTTTATAATTGGACTTGGTATTTTAGTTTCTTAAGAAATATTCTTAAACTGCCATATGAAATAATTGTTCATTTATGTACAGCTATTTACAGATCTAACAGAAACTGGGGAGCATCAGGCTATTTAAAAAACAAATTCTGATTACACTCTCCAATACTTAAATTCTGCTTTTTTACAAATGTGTTTTTCCTGTTAATTCTTTCATTTTTCTCTTCCAAAGAAAATTCCTGATCTTTTTGGGGGGAAATGGATTTTGGTCTCTAGTCCCACTGGTTGCTCACTACGAGGTCACTTTCCACAAGCAAGGCTTATTGGTCAGTGATTATAACAGGTTCATTTGCAGCAGCAGGCTTCACAATCGGGCCCAAACATGTCCACTTGCATAGAGTTGCAGGAAAGGAAGAAAACAGTCATTTATTTTTGTCCTCTTGAGACATCAAAGCCATTTGTAACACGAACTTAAATTAACAAATTTGGCAGTGAACATTGAACTAAGAATCTTCATAGTTTTCTCTGTATAAACTCAAAGAGCCAACATGAGCAAAAGGGCTCTTGCTGCCTGCCCTGCTGAGTTACTCCAGCATTTTGTGTCTACCTTTGGCTCTTCAACTATCTTTTATCCAATACATCATGCCAATTTGCAGAAGGCAGGCATGATGAATTAATTGATGCAAATGCCGTATAACCAAGCACAATAGTTAAATCTGCTAAAAGATAGCAACCGATACAGTTGCCAGGCACTTGTTGTCAAACTTGTATTCTGAATTTCTTATCATAATTGAAGAGTTTGAAATCCATTAATAGAGATCGATTTAATGACTTAACTACTAGGGTCCACTCAGTCACCAGTCTCACTAAATGTAGTCAATCAAGACCCATTATGAAGTCATTATTGAGGCAGATATTTTCTTTTATCTTTTTTTCTCTTAATTTCATGTCTCAAAAACATACATTATTGAGTTCCTAAATATGCATCACTGCATTCTGACACTGGTATAATATAGTCAAATATACTGAAGTAAATGCCAAGAATCATCTTGGACAGTGGTGTCCTGGACTCACAAAGTGATCTGGTCAATATAGATATGTTCTGTGCTTACAGCATGAGCGACAGAATCACTTTTAAAAATAGGCAGTCCAAAATGGGTCTATTGTGGATAGGGTGAGCAGTTTTAAATACTTGGGAGTCCGCATCACAGAGGATCTGACGTGGGCAACGCACATTGCCGCACTGGTGGGTAAGGCTAAGCAGCGCCTTTACCACCTTAGACAACTGAGGAAATTCAGTGTGTCTCTGAGGATCCTTCATTGCTTCTACTCTGGGGCAGTAGAGAGCATCCTGTCCGGCAACATCACAGTCTGGTTTGGGAACAGCTCTGCCCAGGACAGGATGGCCCTGCAGAGAGTAGTGCGTTCGGCAGAACGCACCATGGGAACTACACTCGTCCCCCTGCAGGACCAATACATCAGGAGGTGCAGATCCAGAGCAAGCAAGATCATGAGGGACCCCTGCCACCCCAGTAACAGACTGTTCCAGATGCTACGATCAGGCAAACGCCTCCGCTGTCACGCTGCGAAAACGGAGAAGATGAGACGGAGCTTCTTCCCACAGGCCATCAGGACTGTCAACTTTTATAACCCCAGAGACTAAATTTTTGTCGACACTAATAGTAACTTATTAACTTTATTTATATGCTGTAACTGTAATTCTTTTTTGTGCACAACCCGCAGGCATTGCCACTTTCATTTCACTGCACATCGTGTATGTGTATGTGACAAATAAATTTGACTTGACTTGACTTGACTTGATGATAGCATGAATAAATTATTGTTTGTCATTTTGGGGCTTCATCATGGCTGAAATCCAATATTGCAAATGTAATTTTGGAACTGTGTGATTTGTCACACTTATTGCAGCCAAATCAGCCGTGTAAACTAGCAGGGTTGTTGTCTGCTTTCCAATATAAGTGACTCAGTTACATAAAACGTTATAAAATAATCAAGGCTTGTCCATGTGAGATGACATGTCCCCTATCCTTCATTTGCTCCCATCCCTTGTGTTTAAATTTAAGATCCTTATCCTTGATCATTAATCACACCCCTCCTTTTCTCTGTTCTACCTCTAAGGACTTCCTCCTTCTTCTAATCCTACCTCCCATCCTGAACAATCTAATTGTTCAATTCCAACTTGCTATTCATCCTGCCTATTCTCCCACACCCACCACCGCGTCAGCAATGGTCCTGGTGACTGAAACATTGCTTGTAAACCTCTAATTCTATCTCCAATTTCACTATATAAATGTCTTCCAAATTGTGGATAATTGCCTTTGACTGCAAGATGATTTAAGTCCTCAGGTTCCAAGGCAAGAGATTTGCGAATAAGAGAAGAACTTACATCATGCATAGGATGGTGAATCTGTGAAATTCACTGCCATGGAAGCTGTGAAGAGAAAGTCACTGAATATTTTTAAAGAAAGATAATATTAAAAGCATTAAGACATGTATGGAACGAGAATATAGTATTAAGATAGACTAGACCAAATGGACCCGTTGGGCCCAAACCTCTCCTGCATTAGTGCAGCACCTTCTCCTCCCCCTCTCCTCTTCCCCCCCTCCCCCTTCCCCCCCCCCCCCCCCCAACTCCCTCCACCCCTTCCCTCCCTCCCCAGCAGATAGATTTAAACTTTAAAATGTGAATAACTTGAAAAATATGACACCGATTTCAATTAAACATCTTCCATTAGCACCAAAGGGGCGACGGTGAGTAAGGTGGGCCTGAAATTGTGTACCGTTTTGCCTGTAGTTCAGGAACAAACAAACAAACTAGAGTTTTAGTATATAGATGACCAGCCATCTACTTGTTGAATGATGATGCAAGCTTGAAGGGTTAAATGGTCTACTATTCTTGTTCATTTTTAAAAGTGCAATTCACCAGCCCAGTATTTCCATCTTATTGTTTCTAGCTTAATCTGCATAAATATGTTCGTCAAAGTTGTTGTATTTTACCAAATAAATCATCAGTACCATGCTCAATTGTAGATTTAACCTATTGCTGCAACTACACTTTATAATGAGTTTTATAGTGAAATTAATATGCTGTCTTATTAAAGTGGAACTTGGGATTGTAGTTTAATTTAGAGACAGTGTGGAAACAGGCCCTTCGGACCACTAATTCCACACCAATCATCAATCACCTGCACATGAGTTCTAATTTATCTCAGTTTTTCATCCTACACACTAGGGACAATTCACAGAAGTTAATTAACCTACAAACTCACACGTCTTTGGAATGTGGGAGGAAATCAGAGCACCCGGAGGAAACCTGCACTATCACAGGGAGAACGTACAAATTCCATGCAGATAGCACCCACAGTCAGGATCGAACCCAGGTCCCTGGTGATGTAAGGCAGCAACTCTACCACTATGTCAGTGCCACCCCAGGCTTCATCAAGATACAACGTAGCTCAGGGAAAACGAGTCAGTTGGTTTAGATAGAGTAGTTGTCAATGTTGGTTGCAAGACAAGGAGACTACATTAGGTTGCCTTGGATGGGGTTTCAAGACCAAGACCTAATTACAAAAGTTCTTATGATAAAAGTATTAGAAATTGGAAACAATTGGAAAACATCTCACAGAACATAAGGTAATGTGCAAAGTACAACAAGAAAATGTTATTAAACCTCTTTGTTTCATCTTTTTCTGTTCAAATTCACGTGTAAATAGACTGGAAATAAAGGGCAAAAGAAGATAAAACAAGGAAACTCTAATGCAATTGCCTGCATATTCATCCTAATGCAATTGCCTGCAAAATAAAACAGAATGACTGACTTGATTTTTACATCAGAATGCGGAAAGAATTTTAAAAGATCCGTGGAAACAATTACCTAGTTATCTAATGCATTGGACAGAGTCAAGATGATTGTGATTCTCTGCATCAGATCTGGAATTAAAACCGGAAAAGCTGACAAAATGTGGCCACATCAAACAGTACTGTGTTCTGTTGTGCCCTGTAATCCAATTGCTAACCAATATCTCCTCCCTACTTTATTAATTTCAAACAAGCTTACATATTTTATTAGATAATAGTTCATCAGTTAAATATATAAACTACAGTATTTGATTGCCCTGTCTCTTTAAGTTTCAGTGAGTATTTCCAATCTGTACCCTGGCTGTGAGAACGTCAGTGTAAGGAGCCGAAGCATGATGTTTGAACCCAGCCTAACCAAAGGCGTGCTCCAAGCATTTGTTTCACCTTCGAACAATCTAAACTATGCAATTGATGACCAGAGCACTAAAGCAATCGACATTCAACATGCTAATGTTAATGGTAAGAAATATCTCCTTTAATACAGCAGAGAAAAATTTGGAACTACTGAGATGTAGCTGCAATGTGCTTACAATTGTGAATTCAAATGCATTTTCTGGAAACAGGGAATTGGCAGTGACGTTGGATAGCTGGCAAACTGCTTGATAGGAATAGGGTTAGATGAACTGTGTCAATAATCTAGTTAATTTTAATTTTCAGTAGCTGAATGGCTGGCATTTGAGCACCTCTGATACTTTCATAGTAATGTATAGATTTATTTGACTGTTGCTTAAATTGTTATCAATACTTTACTTAAACTGCGCAGCAGCTTTAAATATAATATATGCAACTGTTATTTTGTGTCCTAAGTTTTTAAAATATTATTGAGCCTCCCCATGTTATTGAAGCATTCATCTCTCTTTTTAGGTGTTGGTGATTTGAATATCTGGGAATTCTCTGGCAATCCCGCCTACTACTGCAGTTACGATTACTTTGCAGCAAATGACCCGACTGCTCTCCACTTGGTGCTTTTCAGTATAGAGGAACCTTATGAAATGCAATTGAACCAGGTGATGTTTTGGCTCAATTTCCTCAAAGCACTTATCCCAGTGGAAAACCCTATAGGTAAGATTCAATCCACGCACTATTTACTGAGCAGGCACATCTGCCGATTATTTGAATTTACAGAAGTCCAGAGGCACAGGGACTGGTACTCAGCTGTCACGCCAGCCAGCCATCGCTTCAGCCACTGATTGGGGGGCCAAGTTTCCACTCAGTTCAGTGCTTGAAAGCCATCAGATCTCAGTGAACCAGCCAGCATTCGCTGGTTCACTTGGATCTGATGGCTTTCAAGCAATTAACTGAGTGGGAACTCAGGCTCCTAATCAGTGGCTGAAGGAGGAAGATCTATCCTCTATAATATCTCTGATAAAAGCTTTTGTTTTATCTTCTCCGTATGTAATAGCTAATTATGCAGAGGAAGATGGGTTAAACTGTAGAGATATATCAAATGGTTAAAGACGTATCGGAACCCCGAGGGCAGATAATGCATATTCCCATGTGAACATTTGGGTTGGAAACCGACAGCAGAAACATTACACTCAGGAAAGACATCAAAGATTACTGAAGTTATGCAAGTGTGTGAGTAAGCTGTTGGACTTGTGCAGATTTAAAAAGCACCAAAGCCTGGTCCAAGGAACAAGCCTATTTGTCTAACAATTAAATGGTTCAAATGACTGCGAGGTGCAGATTGGAAACAAATGAAAGCTTTCAGAATATTTTTCTTGGCAGTTCTGAGTAAGACTTCCACAGGAATCTGTTATACCGTGGGAAGTTGTTTTTTTAAAGTATCAAAGCAATCTTTGGCATCAAAAACTTCCTCCTCCTTAAAACTGACATGCTCCAGACGATCATCATATCCCTCCCTAAACTCGCTATCCTCTGTATCCTTCTCCTTAGTAAATACAGATGAAAAGTATTCATTTACAAATAAGGAACTGCAGGTGCTGGTTTACAAAGTGCTGAAGTAATTCAACGGGTCAGGCAGCATCTCCGGATAACGTGAATAGGTGACGTTTTGGGTCAGAACCCATCTTCAGACTAATTATGGGGACGGGGAGGGGAAAGTGAGCTGGACAAGAGAAGGAGCAGGATGTAGCCTGGCAAATGATAGGTGGCTTTAGGTGAGGGGTATTTTTGATAGGGAGACAGTGTCTCCTTTTGCCTTCTCAGTTCTTACAAAGGGTCTTCAACCTGATAACTTTCTCTTTCTACAGATGCACCCTGATCTGAGTATCTGGTCCTCTAATTCTAGCTGATTATTGGGAGGTCTATAGTATATCACCAGCCAAGTGATCACCACTATACTATTCCTAACGTTCTACTTGTATGACCTCATGACATGATAATTTCTGTGTCATCGGGTCACACAGGTGGAAGAAAGTTGTACTGAAGGAGGAAGAGACAAAGCTGGAGGGATTTGTAAATGACAACAAACATTTTGAATGGTAGTCAGGTATTGAAAGTAGTGGAGGTAGTCCAGAATTGAGGGAGAATATATCTTGCCATGCACCAAGATGTTTGCGGTATAGTTTCAAATAAATTTTATGTAAGGCAAATTTCTAAGGAATCATTTGGAAGAAGAGAGCTGGGAGAACATTGATTTCACCAGCACTGGTGGTGGCAGCGTAGAGACAGACAATCTCACGAATGTGGAAATATCTGGTTTTTAATAATGGATTACAAATGGAATTGGATGGATAGAATAGGGAATCCACTGTATGTTGCAATTTGAATGATATCTTGTCAGTATGAATCATATTAAGTTGTAACTCGTGCAGGTGTGGCAGCTCAACAGAAGACAGCATTCCCACAGGCCTTTTCTAGAAGTGAAAAATGAGGGGAGAGGGAGAAACAATTTTAAATATCTGAAATATAAGCAGCCAAGTTGGAAACTACATTGGGATTGGTCCATCAAACTACTTCCTCCTGCAGGTGGCACCAAAGAGCCATTCAGGAAATCCATGTCCGAGCTGCTTGCAACTGTGGACCAAGTTCCAATTTTATTACCGATGGTTACAGATGGTTCACTTAACATTTATCTACCAATAAGGAAAAGCTCCGAGAACTTTCATGTCCAATTCTGCATAAAGCCATTGAATTTGAAATAGAACAAATTCCTGGCTAAGGGATGCAACTAAATTGCATGGGATTTAAAATATATATATATTTTGTGGTATGGGTGTAACTAGCAAGGCCAGCATTGGCCATACAGAGCTCGAGTAACACTACTGCTACACTATGTGTTCTAGTAAACATTGGTGGGTTGAAGGGCCTCATTCCATGCTATATCTTTCTATTGTCAAGTTGATATAAAGTTTTCAATTAAGATTGAGTGAAAATGCAATCATGTGTATTAATTATATCCTGTATTAGTACAGATATCTATGCTAGGTCGCTGTAAGTATCTAGAAATGTAATAAAGCTGTTCACTGCTCCTTTATGCATCACTGGTTTTAAGGATTTGGCCTTTGCTTTAATGTCAGAAAGTATTCTAACTAAGAAATTTTGAAACGGCCCAAGGATACTTGAGTCCTGGTTCCTATTATGTTTAAGCCTCCGTGAGAAACATTTTTTAAATGTTAAAAGCCAGTCACCAAAATGCTATTGCTGTTTAAGTATTGATTCAACTCCGTTAACAAGTGCAAGTAGCTTGTGACTGACTTGTCACTGAAAGCATGAACATCTAGTCAGCTGCTTCTATAAAAATCACTCAAAATTATAACTACTGCTTCTGTGTATATGCTGATGTCATAAACCAAACTCCCTGGACATCTCTGCAGTCTCTGAATTGGATGTCTGTCAAACCTGCACTTAACTCTCCGTGAACTTCATCTTTGAATTCCTCCACTCAGGTTTCAGTGTATGCTACATGACCAGAAAAACTCTAAACTAAATTACTGAGAGCATCCTCTGTGATTGTGACAACTAATCTATGCCTCTTTAATCCTTAATTATACATCTGCAGTTTTTACTGCTTCGTTCATATCAACCCAAGCACGGACAGAAAAATCTTCCTGCACCCACATTATTATCAGTTGTCCCCCAATGATCTATTCTGACTGCTTCCTATTCCTCAATTATTTGCTTCATTTCAAAATTATCTTCTGAAAACACTGCATGGATTGCCAGATAGATATTTATGACAGCCAGCATTATCTCAACGTGTTCTTGCTCCATCCTTTTCCTGTCACTAAATTTGCAGCTTGCCTGGCTCTTCCTCGCCAGAGGGGCACAATTTCCTCCAACTAAATTTAGCGAAAACTAAAATCACTGTCTTGCATCCTCGTCAGAATTATATATTTTTTCCCGTGGACTCCATTTCTCTTCCTGGTAATCGTTTGAAACTGGTCCAGGTTGTTTGCAATGTTGGTGTCATAGTTGCCACTAAGATGTGTTAAAATCAAATTACATCACTCTGTCTCCCACTTCCATCTCATGGTGTAGCCAGTTTTCCAGCACTTTTCCATTCCAAGTGATGCTGAAATCTTCATCCAGACTGTTCTATTCCCAGTATTTAACTATTTCAATTATGGCCACCCTCATTCATTGAAGTTATCACATACCCTTGTGAACATCAACATGTTGCTTCCTATGTACATAAGTACGATCCAAGTTCCATTTCCACCATACTTAACCACTGTTGAGTCTTGATTAAGCAGCACCTAATTTTAAATATTCTCGACTTTGTTTTTAAATTCTCCAAGGCCTGTGCCTTCTCCATCTTTGTTTCCACCTCCTACCTATAACCCTTTGAGGTAACGGTCTTCCTCCACATCTGATTTGTCTGAATGTAATTGTTCCACAATGGATGAAGGAGAGCCAGTGGATGTCGTGTATCTAGACTTTCAGAAAGCCTTTGATAAGGTCCCACACGGGAGATTGGTGAGCAAAATTAGAGCACATGGTATTGGGGGTAGGGTGTTGACGTGGATAGAGAATTGGTTGTCAGACAGGAAGCAAAGAGTAGGAGTAAACGGTTCCTTTTCAGAATGGCAGGCAGTGATGAGTGGAGTACCGCAAGGCTCGGTGTTGGGACCGCAACTGTTTACCATATATATTAATGATTTGGATGAAGGAATTAGAAGTAACACTAGCAAGTTTGTGGATGACACAAAGCTGGGTGGTAGTGTGAACTGCGAAGAGGATGTTAGGAGGTTGCAGGGTGACCTGGACAGGTTGAGTGAGTGGGCAGATGCGTGGCAGATGCAGTATAATAATATAGATAAATGTGAGGTTATCCACTTTTGCGGCAAAAACAAGGAGGCAGCTTATTATCTCAATGGCGTCAGGTTAGGTAAGGGGGAAGTGCAGGGAGACCTGGGTGTCCTTGTACACCATTCAATGAAAGTTGGCGTGCAGGTACAGCAGGCAGTGAAGAAAGCTAATGGCATGTTGACCTTCATAACGAGAGGAATTCAGTATAGGAGTAAAGAGGTTCTTCTGGTAAGACCACATCTGGAGTATTGTGTGCAGTTTTGGTCTCCTAATTTGGGGAAGGACATCCTTGTAATTGAGGCAGTGCAGCGTAGGTTCACGACATTGATCCCTGGGATGGCGGGACTGTCATATGAGGAAAGATTGAGACTAGGCTTGTATTCACTGGAGTTTAGGAGGATGAGAGGGGATCTTATAGAGACATAAAATTATAAAAGGACTGGACGAGCTAGATGCAGGAAAAATGTTCCCAATGTTGGGGGAGTCCAGAACCAGGGGCCACAGTTTTAGAATAAAGGGGAGGCCTTTTTCAATAGACAATAGACAATAGATGCAGGAGGAGGCCATTCGGCCCTTCGAGCCAGCACCGCCATTCAATGTGATCATGGCTGATCATTCTCAATCAGTACCCCATTCCTGCCTTCTCCCCATACCCCCTGACTCCACTATCCTTAAGAGATCTATCTAGCTCTCTCTTGAATGCATTCAGAGAATTGGCCTCCACTGCCTTCTGAGGCAGAGAATTCCACAGATTCACAACTCTCTGACTGAAAAAGTTTTTCCTCATCTCAGTTCTAAATGGCCTACCCCTTATTCTTAAACTGTGGCCCCTTGTTCTGGACTCCCCCAACATTGGGAACATGTTTCCTGCCTCTAACGTGTCCAACCCCTTAATAATCTTATACGTTTCAATAAGATCTCCTCTCATCCTTCTAAATTCCAGTGTATACAAGCCTAGTCGCTCCAGTCTTTCGCCAATCCGGGAATTAACCTAGTAAACCTACGCTGCACGCCCTCAATAGCAAGAATATCCTTCCTCAAATTTGGAGACCAAAACTGCACACAGTACTCCAGGTGCGGTCTCACTAGGGCCCTTTTCACCCAGAGAGTTGTGAATTTGTGGAATTCTCTGCCACAGAGGGCAGTGGAGGCTGAATCACTGGATGAAGGGGTAGGCCAATTAGAACGGAGATGAGGAAGAACTTTTTCAGTCAGAGAGTGGTGAAGGTGTGGAATTCTCTGCCTCAGAAGGCAGTGGAGGCCAGTTCGTTGGATGCTTTCAAGAGAGAGCTGGATAGAGCTCTTAAGGATAGCGGAGTGAGGGGGTATGGGGAGAAGGCAGGAACGGGGTACTGATTGAGAGTGATCAGCCATGATCGCATTGAATGGCGGTGCTGGCTCGAAGGGCTGAATGGCCTACTCCTGCACCTATTGTCTATTGTCTATTGAATTTAAGAGAGAGTTAGATAGAGCTCTGGGGGCTAATGGAATCAAGGGATATGGGGAGAAGTTGGGCACAGTTTACTGATGATCACAATGAATGATGGTGCTGGCTCGAAGGGCCGAATGGCCCCCTGCACCTATTTTCTATGTTAATTTGCAGCTCCTCAGAGTCTCCAATTACTTTCTCATATTTCTCACCTGTCAATATCTTTTCTCTTCCATTCGGTGCTTGGGTCACAACTGCTCACAATCTTCATTGACAATCTTCATTGACAGTATGGCCGAAGGGGCCAGACGTAATTTCTAAATTTGCCGCTGACACAATACTTAGTGCGAATGTGATTAACAATGAGGAGACATTAAGACCTCGAGGATATACAAATATATGGCAGATGGATAATAATTTGGAAATGTAAAGTTATCCATTGGGAGAGAAAATAGAAATGTTGAGTATTTGTCAAATGGTGAGTGATTGGGAAGTGTTCAGAGATTAGAGCGTCTTTGTACACAGGTTGTTAAAAGCATGTGTACCTTGCGCTTAGAAAGGCATCACCAAGAGAGAATTTGAGTACAAGAGTAATGATGTCTTCCCAAAACAATAAAGACCCTTGGAGTATTGTGTACAATTTTGATCTCCTTGCCCAAAAAATGGATATAGTTGTTCTTGCGAAGGGCAACAACAATTAACTGGAGTGTTTTTTTAGGATAGAAGGTCTTTTCTACAAGGGGAGATTGAGAAGGTAGTTGCCCTTCCAAGAAGTCTAGAAGGAGAAGTCACGTTCTCAAAAAAGGAGATGGGTCATTTATGACTGAACTAAAGGGACATTTATTCACTCAAGGAGTCGTGAAATCTATTGAGTTCTCAGGAAGCTTTGTCGTTAACTCATTATTCTTGATTTTGAGGGTGTCATGAGAAATGGGATTAATACAGAAAGTGGAATTGAGGTTAAAAAACACCAATTATCTTATTAGAGGGCAAAATGGATGCAGGGAATAAATAGACTCCAACTTCTGTTTTCTGTGAAGCCATGCTTTAAAATTTTAAGTTCATATCTCAATTTAAATTTAGTTTCCAGTTGGGAATTATAGTCCTACATTATAGCTGAAGAAATGAATTATAGCCAACACTCCGAACATTAAATGAATGGATACTCTATTCATATCAAAATAATGATCAATCAATAATGATCAATGACTGTAGTGAAAATAAATTATTTTCTTTACAGCTTTTGGTGGGAAGCTGAAAAATGCTTTGCAGATTGTCCTTGTTGCCACACATGCAGACATTGTAAACTGTCCTCGTTCATTTGGAGGGGAATTTGTTTATGACAAAGGTCTATCACTTCTAAAGGAATTGAAAAGCAGGTACGTTGCCAAAATGTTTTCAGCGCATTAATATTCCTCTCACTTCCACCATTTGGCTCTATGGCACCGTTTGAACAAATATTCACAAAGATTTCTCCTAATGGTTTGGTCCTGATAAATCACAGCTCAAAAAAATAATTGTTCATTTGTGTTATTGTTGATTGTAAACTCTTTTCGCTCAAACACCTTAAGTTTGCCTCTGCCCAGCTATAAAATATTTGTTATCATTTTCCTAGATATGAGAGAGGATCTTATTTATACTTTCATTGCCAACAGTACGGGGTATGTTTCTAAAACATTTGTTAAATTATATTCCATAGGGCAGATTTTAAAAATTCTATAATTACCTTTTTGCATCTCAGATTTGGAAACGATATGCAAATATCTGATCGACTATTTGTTCTTGATGCTGGTGCTTCTGGATCTAAAGACATGAAGCTGCTGCGAAATCACCTGCTAGAATTGAGGAATAGGATCCTTTCTGTAAGTATCCTCCACCATATGGTATAAATAAATTGGTCAATCGAGGAAAAGTTTTAACGTAACCAAGGAAGAAATTCAGTGTCATGATACGCCTTGGGTAGTTTAGTTTTCTAGTATATAACCCTTATCTTTCTTGGTCCTATGAAAAGTAAGCCAAACAATTATGGTTAACTCATGCACAATTATACCTTTAGATTCAGTGTCTCACTTAAGTCTGCATTTTTTTCCCTTTCCAAAGGGTGCTGATTCCTGCTTTGTGCAATTTTCATTGTGCACAAGTGCTAGTGTAGAGTTAGCTGGACTTCAAGACTGGCACGTGGGTTCAGTGCCCTTGAGATAGGGAAGGGAAGTATTAGTCAGAGTTGCAGTTCATCATGTGTTGAGCATGAGCACTTAACAAAGTATATGTGTCATGATTCTACTTAATGTGATGCAATCAGTTAGCCGGCTGTGCCCAGTTTATTCACAAAGATCAGCAACTTTTGAGAATTGTTGTCAGGAATTCTCCATGCCTGTACAGCATGTGTGAGGAAGCAATTTGACTTTTGCAGCACATTCAAACCAAAACGCCTATCCTGTTCCAACATGTGATTTGTTTCTGAAATTCTCCAGCGTGATTAATTAGACAACATAGAACAGTGCAGGTACAGGCCCTTTGGCCATGATTTCTGCACCTTCGCCTATCTAAAAACCTCTTTAATGCCACTATTATATCTGCTTGGCAATGCATTCTTTCTTGGCTGTCGCATCAATGTGGTTGGTTCATAACAGATCATTGGTAATAATGCCAAAGAACCTGAAGCTCTCAACCATTTCCACTTCCATATCATTGCTTGATCAATATATAGAAGGACCTAATAGAGAGAGCATAACACTGGAGCTCCCCATAAGGGAACAAGATAGGTCAAGTGACTGAAGTGTTAGTGGGGGAGCACTTTAGGACCAGTGACCATAATTCTGTTAGTTTTTTAAAGTTGTTTTGGCGAAGGATAGGATTGGACAACAAGTTACGGTCCTGAATTTGGGTAAGACTGATTTTAGAGGCATGAGGCAGGAACTTGCACAGGTCTATTGGGAGAATCTGTTTGCGGTTAAGGAGACAGCTGGCAAATGGGAGGCTTTCAAAAGTAAGATAGCAAGAGTACAGGGGCAGCAAGTTCCTATCGGGGTGAAAAGCAAGGCTGACAAGTTTAGGTAACCCTGGTTGATGAGCTATTGATGCTCTGGTCAGGAAAAAAAAGGGACATCAGATTTAGGCAGTTGGAATTGAAAGAATCCCTCTGAGGCCAAGAGGTGTATGGGGACACTTAAGAAGACAATCAGGAGAGCAAAAAGAGGACATGGAGCTGGTAGGAAAAGTAAAAGAAAATCCTAAGCGATTCTCAGGGTATATTCAGATTAAAAGGATGGCTAAGGAAATAATAGCTCCCCAGAAAAATCAGCATGACCATCTGTATGAACAGGCACGAGGTGGTGGAGACATAAATGAATGCTTCTGTTTTTACTGAGAAGGTCATGGAAACTAAGGAATTGAGGCACAGGAGTTGTGATGTCTTCATCATGGGAATGAGAGAAGCAGTCAAGTGTTTTATTGTCATGTCCCAGATAGAACAATGAAATTCTTACTTGCTGCAGCACAACAGAATATGTGAACATTGTACACTATTGTGGCGGCTCCCAAGGGTCGGGCCATACTACTACCGACCCCTCGGCACGGGAATGGACCAGTCCCGGGAGGCGGTCCTGGACTCAGGTATATAAGGACAAGGTTTGGGCGCCAAGCCATTCCGGCAGACTAGACCCGTCTGAGACCCACGATACAATAAAATATACCTTCCCGAAATACCTGGCTCCTTGCCTTTATCGACGCGCTACATTGGTGACCCCGACGTGATGAACACGCACCCTTCTGATCTGGCGGGCAAGCGTAAGACCGTCGTGTGGACCGACGAGGCCGTAACAGCCTTTGACGGCGCGAAGGAGGCCCTGGCTCGGGCTGTGCTGCTTGTTCACCCACGGGAGGATGCCCCGACAGCCCTTACGGTGGACGCCTCAGAGTTGGCGGTTGGTGCCGTACTGGAGCAACTCACGGACGGGGGTTGGCGCCCCCTGGCCTTCTTCAGCCGGCACCTCGACAACGCCCAGAAGAAGTACAGCGCTTTCGACCGCGAGCTCCTCGCCCTGTACCTGGCCGTTCGTCACTTCCGCTATTTTCTGGAGGGCCGCCCGTTCACCGCTTACACGGACCACAAGCCGCTCACTTTCGCCCTGGCAAAGGTCTCCGACCCATGGTCCGCCCGACAGCAGCGCCAGTTGGCCTACATATCAGAATTCACCACCTCCATCCGCTTTATCGAGGGGAAGGAAAACCGGGTGGCCGACGCATTGTCTCGCCCCGCCATCAATGCCGTGTTAGAAGTGGCACCCGGCATTGATTATTCTGCCCTGGCGGAGGCCCAACTAACGGACGGGGAGATGCCCGCCTACCGGACTGCCATCTCTGGCCTCCACCTTGAGGATGTTCCCCTCGGCCCCGGAGCGACGACGATACTTTGCGATGTGTCGGCAGGTCAGCCGCGCCCCATCGTCCCGGCCGCGTGGCGCAGGAGGGTGTTCGACGTGGTCCACGGGCTGGCTCACCCATCCATCCGGGCAACGATCTCATTGGTAGCTGCGCGGTTCATGTGGCATGGTCTGCGCAAGCAGGTTGGCCAATGGGCCCGCACCTGCATTCCGTGCCAGACGTCAAAAATTCAACGCCACGTCCGGGCGCCACTCCAAGGGATCGGTCTACCCTGCCGCCGTTTCGACCACCTGCACGTGGACATTGTGGGCCCGCTCCCGCCGTCCCGGGGCATCACCCACCTCTTCACGGTGGTGGACCGCTTCACGCGGTGGCCGGAGGCCATACCACTGGCTGATACGTCTACAGCCACATGCGCTCGTGCGTTGGCCGCGCACTGGATTGCTCGCTTTGGTGTGCCGGTGGTCATCTCATCGGACCGGGGGCCACAGTTCACCTCCGAGCTGTGGTCGGCCATGGCCCACCTGTTGGGCGTGCGGCTGCACCACACCACGGCCTATCACCCGCAGGCAAACGGCTTGGTGGAGAGGTTCCACCGGCAGCTGAAGGCAGCGCTGAAGGCGCGACTCGCCGGCCCCGACTGGATGGACGAGCTACCATGGGTTTTGCTGGGCATCCGGACTGCCCCCAAGGAAGACCTGGCTTCATCCTCAGCGGAGCTCGTATACGGGTCACCGCTCACGGTGCCCGGGGAGTTCGTGCCCTCGTTGCCGGGGCGAGAGGAACCGCCCTCATCCACCCTACATCGCCTCCGAGAGCGAGTTGGCAAGCTCGCACCCGTGCCGACGTCCCGCCATGGGACATTCCGCCCTTACGTGCCATCGGCCCTCCAGGACTGCGCCTTTGTGTTCCTGCGCCGTGACGCCCACCAGGCGCCACTCCAGAGGCCGTATGAAGGCCCGTACCGGGTGCTGGAGCACGGACAGACAACCTTTGTTTTGGACATGGGGGGCCGGCTGGAGGCCGTGTCAATTGACCGCCTGAAGCCGGCCCATTTAGACATCGACCAACCGGTGCGGGTGGCCCAGCCTCGGCCACGAGGTCGCCCCCCTTTGCGGGTCCCACCGCCTGTCCCTCCAACTGTGCCTCCGCCGGCCCCTCTGTCGACCGATTACCGTACGCGGTCCGGTCGGGTTGTGCGACCACCAGTGCGTTTCGTGCCTCCGGATCTGGGGGGGGGTACTGTGGCGGCTCCCAAGGGTCGGGCCATACTACTACCGACCCCTCGGCACGGGAATGGACCAGTCCCGGGAGGCGGTCCTGGACTCAGGTATATAAGGACAAGGTTTGGGCGCCAAGCCATTCCGGCAGACTAGACCCGTCTGAGACCCACGATACAATAAAATATACCTTCCCGAAGTACCTGGCTCCTTGCCTTTATCGACGCGCTACACTATAAACAAAATATGACAAACGAAAGAGAGAAAAAAAAGTTCAGTGTATATACAGTAGATACACATACAAGTACACACACATATACACCGATCAACCAAAACATTATGACCACTGACAGGTGAAGTGGATAACATTGGTTATCTTAAACATAGAAAATGGGTGCAGGAGGAAGCCATTTAGCCCTTCGAGCCAGCACCGCCATTCATTGTGATCATGGCTGATCATCTACAATCAGTAACCTGTGCCTGCCTTCTCCCCATATCCCTTGATTCCACCAGCCCCTAGAGCTCTTGTTACCATGGCACCTGTCAACGGGTGGGATATATTAAGCAGCAAGTGAACAGTCAGTTCTTGAAGTTGATGGGTTGGATGCAGGAGAAATGGGCAGGAGTAAAGACCTGAGTGATTTTGACAAGAACCAAATTATAATGGCCAGATGACTGGGTCAGAACGTCTTTGAAACGGCAAGGCTTGTGGGGTGCTCCCGGTCAGCAGTGGTGAGTACCTACCTAGAGTCGGCGCTGTTTTGGCAGCACACGGAGGACCACAGAATTCAGTGTTCATACCATTGGGCTGTAAGCTACATAAATAGAATATGAAGTGATGTTTCTCCAATTTGCCTGTGGCCTCAATCAAGCAATGGAGAAGGCAAGGACAGAAGTATGGAAATGAGAAGGGGAGTTAAAATAGTGAGCAAACAGGAGATCCAGCAGACCTTGGCGAACAGAGTACAAGTGTTTGGCGAAACGCTCGCCTAATTTGTGCTCAGTCTCACCATTGTAAAGAAGCCCACATGCAGTAAGGGATTAAAAAAATAAATTTTCAGCTGCTAAATGTTTTTTGCTGAGAAAGTACAAGCGATGGCAGCATGTGATACCAGATGGAACACTAATGCAATGCCACATGGACTAAATGTGAGTGAATACGCTGCCTACATTCTCCATGGTCCAAATCAAAGCATTAAGTGGTGGCTCAATACAAGCTACCACCTCCAAACGAGGGGGCTGAAAAACCGTATGGTTTACATTGATATCTGTTTGCATTTAGGTAGAAGTTGAAATATGGGTAAAATTACGATATTCATTTTGAAATTTGCTTAAATGTTCTATAATGCTAGTAAACATTAATAAGACACTGTGTATTGAACCTTTCTTTTAGGATTGTCTGCCCATGACATTCCTTTGTGAGAAAATCATCTCTACTCTTCCTTCTTGGAGGAAGCAAAATGGGCCGAACCAATTTATGTCATGGCAACAATTTGTATACGATGTTCAGGACCAAATTAATCCTTTAGTCAGTGAAGAGGATCTGAGGGAGATCGCCCAACAGCTGCACAGTTTGGGAGAAGTAAGTGTGTCCTGCTTATAGTTGTGTCAAGTCCAGAAACTGCCAACGTTATGGTTTATTAACGGTTTGAAAATGGCTTGTACTGAATAAACTTACCTTTCCCATCATTGCAAACAAAATTGACCATGTGATAGCCATTTATTGTATGAACTACCTGTGAAATTAAATCTAAGAAAGTGGTTCATGTTGCCATTTTAAATGAATTTAACTATAATCTTTGTGTAGGACAAAATAACAAATTGCTGGTTCATATGAAGAAAGACTGGATAGACTCGGCTTGTACTTGCTGGAATTTAGAAGATTGATGGGGATCTTATAGAAACTTACAAAATTCTTAAGGGGTTGGACAGGCTAGATGCAGAAAGATTGTTCCCGATGTTGGGGAAGTCCAGAACAAGGGGTCACAGTTTAAGGATAAGGGGGAAGTCTTTTAGGGCCGAGATGAGAAAGGTTTTTTTCACACAAAGAGTGGTGAATCTGTGGAATTCTCTGCCACAGAAGGTAGTTGAGGCCAGTTCATTGGCTATATTTAAGAGGGAGTTAGATGTGGCCCTTGTGGCTAAAGGGATCAGGGGGTATGGAGAGAAGGCAGGTACAGGATACTGAGTTGGATGATCAGCCATGATCATATTGAATGATCAGGCTCGAAGGGCCGAATGGCCTACTCCTGCACCTATTTTCTATGTTTCTATTATCAGGTAAAACAAAAGCATATCTATTATTGCTTGTTCCTTCTCTATACGGGTGAAGCATGTGGATCAGCTACAAAAAAATTTGTAGGGCAGAAATGCACTCTCTTTCTGACATGTCATTCCACCATATAAAAATTGAATTCCTCGAGTAGTGGCACAATTTTCTCCATCTCTCTTTTAGAAGGTGTGAATCAGTTCTGATTTGCATGGACTGATCTTCACTATACACAGTGGTCCACTTGAAGCCACATAAACCAGCCTCCTGTTTCCCACTTGACTGGTTAGCACACAACAAAAGCTTTTCACTGTACCTCGGTACACGTGACAATAAACTCAACTCACACTCTACTCAACACTGGTGTGGGCAGATATGGGACCCAGTCTGTCTATATTCCATCAGAGAAATTCTCTGTACCGTGACATCCCTTTCAAGCAATGTCTCTGATGAATGTACTGATCCTCTCTCGTGGCCGGAATGTTATTCACCTCATACTGGAATAATGGGAGATCCTTCTTACTCGTGTACTGAATGTCATGAGTCGCACAACTGTTTCTTGATAACTAAACCCAGATTAGGTTCTTCAGCATAAGTGCATTTGGATTCCCAGGATTGTAAACCAGACTAATTATAATTAATCCAGCCAGGACTTTGTCTCTCCACTCAAGGTTTTGTCTTATTTGGCCAAACAACCACCTCTCATGAACATGACAGGTGCTGGGTCTTTTGCTTGGGTCAATCCGCATGTCACAATTTGATTAGGCGATTATGCTCAAATAGCTCTCAATCATTCTTAATCAATTTGGACCCACATTTTACCAACAACGCACCTTTCCAGGTTAAATCTACAATTTTGGGGTGGGTGGGTGGGCACAGGAAAGAGAGAGGAGGTTGGGGGTATTACTTAAAATTGGAGAATTCGCTGTTCATACTATTGGATTATAAGCTACCCAAGCGGAAATTGGTACCGTTCCTCTAGTTGAGTGTGACCTCGCCCAGGTTAGAATTGGAATGAGAAGTTGAGTTAGCAACCGAGAGATCCAGCAGGCCTTGGCGAGCCGAGAACAAGTGTTTGGTGAAATGATCTCTTTGTCTACACTTGGTCTTGCTGATGTAAAAGGGGCCACAAAGGGAGCACCGAATGCAGATGAGGGCTGAAGAGAAGCATGTACACCTCTGTCTCATCTGGAAGGGCGGCTGGAGTTCTGGGATTGAGGTATATATCTTCTATATACCTCTCCTGCATTGTTGCATCTCCTGCGGAGGCATTTTTCTTGAATCTTTATGTGAGTGGCAGTGGCTGAAGCAGTGTGATGGGTCTGCTTCTGTCAATTTGTGTGTCTCCAGTCCTAGTCCACGAGTTCCTCCTCTTGGGAGGAGCAATCTCAGCATTTCTCCAGGCCAATGCCAGCAGAAACGTGACACTTCCATCAGCCTTCTCAAAACAAGTTGTAAAACAATATGGAATACCCCATGCTCCCTCTTTGCTTCATGATTTATGAGCAGCGCTTCCGTAGTCAAAGTCTGTCCTGTCATCAGTCTGTAGAGTGTAAATCTGAGTATCTAACTAGTTTGTTTTAAAATCAGCCTCCCCATGGGCTTTGCAATCAAACCTGATGATTTAAGCATTGTTTTCCTCTTTCCTGTCACATTAACCATTTCACAATATGTTATTGCTAAGTAACCATACAGGTTCTGAGAACCGTTCCTCAGTACAAGCTTATTGCAGAAATAGAATCAAGCAATGTTTAAATGTATAATCAAAATAAACAATAAAACAATAAAACCATTCCTTTCAATTTAGACTGGATCTAATTAAAACTATTCTTACTTTAACCAAGTAAAAACAAATTTTAACAGCTTGATTAGCCTGAAAAAGTCACCATAATTGAATTTTGACTTCAAGGCCACATTTTATCTCTCATTCCTTACAACGTTTAAAACTTCACTGGTTTTAAAAAAGCATGCTGAAGTCTGCAATTGAAATTTGAACCCTCCACCTTTAAGTTCAAAATTCCTGCCCCACCCTCAGAGTTCCTCCAGCACTTTGTGTTTTGCACAAGATTCTAGCATCTGTAATTGCTTGTGTCTTAATCCAAGGGACTGCCGATAAAGGAAACATGTACAGCAAAAGTGGAATGCATCTTTGCTGATAAAAAAATTCTAGTTAGTAATACTTCATTGTACAGGGGGAACATCAATGAACTAGTCTGTTAAATATGTAGGACACAGCTGTGGAGGGAAATTGAGATAATTGTGTCACTTTTATGAGCTGAGGAATTAAGTGTCACAACCATTGACACTCAGCAGCAATCAGTATCCAGACAATGGAGTGTACATGTAATCCTGTTTCCTCTTGTTTAAAGGAAAATTATGTTATTGAAGTAGTTCTGCCGTTAATTAATTTATCTTTATTCAATCTCTGATAAACACATTGTGTTTTAAGGGCATCTGGCAACACATCAATCATGTGCTTGTGACCATTATAAATTACAAAAGCAAAATGATAACAAACTCTTAATTGATTGGGAGCAGAATGGATAAACTTGATTAGAATTGTTTATGTAACGCATAAACACCAATACAGTTTGACTGCTCCATTGACAAGTTTGTGCATTTAAAAGTTAAAGTAAAATCTAGTTCCATATTATCCTATGTCAGAAAACTAGTTTTACAGTAAAATATTGTTGTCAGAGAGGAGTTCAACACTGGTTTGTTAGGTCACTTTTGAAAGGGTCAAACACTGAAACATTAGAAGCATTTTGAATTGCTATTACTCACCCGTTTACTGATGGCACTTTATAAATTTAAATTAATTTGGAAACCTCCAGGAACCCAAATATTTAAATCATCATCGGTTTATGCTGCATATGTGTTGAAATACAAACAGGTTTCTTGCTGCACACATGCAGGCTACAGCATACCCTTGTTATGACTTACAAATACAATAGAATGAAAAGATGGGGCAAAGGATAATGGATTTAAGAATTATTTGTAGCTGGATCACGACTTTGCAGTGGCCCCTGTTGTACTTACAGAAACATTTTAACTACTGGAAATGCACACAAAAAATGTGGTAAGGAATAACAAATTGCCATCAAACATTTGTTGCCAATGATTACACCAAGATAAATGGGAGGTTGCAGCTCCCCTGCTTTCTCAAGCCAACCTAATATGTCTTTGTTAATGTAAAACTGCAATATATTGAACAGTCATTATTTTAACAATTTATCCTTTTTTAAATTTGGGTTTCATTGGCAGCTCCAGCATTTGTTGCCCATTAGAAGACTGTGAGCCACTTTGTTACACGGCTGTAGTCCCTCTGGGAAAAGTACTCCCACAATGCTATTAGATCGGGAACTACCTGAAATGTTGACTGTTTCTCTCTCCACAGATGCTGCCTAACCTGCCAACATTTTCTGTTTTTTAAGATTTATAGCATTACTAGGATCGGTAATACTCTGTCTACAGTGGCATACTGTCTAAAACCTAGTGTGACCCCCTCTTATAACACAGGACTAATGAGGACAGAATAGAATTGTGTCGACGCAAAATGCTTGAGTAACTCAGCGCGACAGGCAGCATCTCTGGAGAGAAGGGAAGGGTGACGTTTCGGGTCGAGACCCTTCTTCAGACTGAAGTGTGTGCTTGATTCCACCATCTGGCAGGAGTTAGTAATATGCATGGTGTTATTCTCTATCTATTGATGTAAATTGTTACTCAGTGATGGTAGTGGTTGGCAAGTTTATCAGTAAAGTTATCAGTTCTTTCAATAGGGAAGATAATTGTAGATGAACAATTCATAATTTAACACTAGGCATAGTCTTTTGCAATCATTCAAGTTAAATAAGGGCATTTACATTTGTCATTACAAATATCTCCATAAACATGATATCAAATTCTGGGGAAGAAGTGACTCATTTGTATAGTTGAGTTCATCCAAATCCTGACTCCAGTGGAAAATGAACTGTCACACAACAAAGTGTCAATTCAGGCCACACTGAAATTCTCCGCTTAGAAACCGAAGATGTGTATACAATCTGGGTTTTCACTTGAGTAGATTATTAGGATGATGCTGTGATTTCAGATATTGATTTTCAGGAGATACATTAAACTAAAGGTTATATCTGTGTATAAATCCCAGTCCTATGGTCAACATTTGTGCCTCAACCAACACAAACAAATGTTTATGCATGGAATTTTTGAATGGCTGCTGTGTTTTCATTCATTGTAATAGTAACTACATTTCAAACATGAAGATTATTGATTCATCTTAAGGTTGTGCAAGTTGCTATATAGCTGCAGTCCATTTTCTTTCTGTAACTAGTGGCTTCTGCCTCCATCTAAGGTATTTTTTGAAAAACTGTTGACCTAGCAACAGAACGCCACACAGACCAACAAGTTGTAAACCAGCATCTGCAGTTCCATCTGTTGCATTTGTCTTCAGATCTAGCATCCTGACTCTTAATCATTTAACAAACTGCCTCTGAATCCAAAGAATAACGGCACAGAAGTAAATTTAATCCTGGGACTCTACATAATCTTTTCAGTTTTAAGGGTATCAATGAGATGTCTCGCCAGTAATAAAATTCATCCATCCATTTTGCATATGTAAAATTTGCAGACACAGACAAAGTTGTGTGATGTTTTCACTGTTGTGAACAAAAGGTTCTTGGTTATGTATCTATCTTCCTGTTTTGTGCTGTTAAATAAAACAGTTAAATTGAATATTGTACTTCGTGGGTGTGACCCAAATAATAAACCGCAACTACTTAGAAATGTCATGAATTTACTTTGATAAATTGCAGCTGTTTGAGTTTGCAGGTGTATCGTGTGATACTTGGCTCGCACTGTGAGGTTCTGGAGATATTTTAGTGACAAATCAGACTTTCAAGTCTCAGTTATAACATTTGCACTTGCAAGGGACCATTAGGCAAGTTGATGCACAAATATTTGGAATCGGGGTGTGAGGAAATAAATTTGCAGCCAGCATTGAAAACAAGACCACAATATGATGGTACCTTGCATCCTTCCAAGGACCATCAAGTTTTATTTCTGATTTCTTTCCAGATTTGACAGTAACTTTTTAATGCCCAGTTATCTTCTCCAGGTCATTGATTTAAAAACTGAGAGGGGTGTAAGCAAGAATGCTGATTTGTTATTACACTTCTCAGTCAAAGTCTAACTCAAAGTATGGCCTTTTATTCTATCTGACAGTGATCTAATTAAATCCACTTCTGTAGAAAGAATTCCAAATAGTTGAAGAGGCGTAATCAAGTCAAATAGACATTCAGCAACCTATGTGGTAGTAATTCACAAAAGGAATGTTTTTCTGATATTTGAGGCAGACACACATAACATGTATCTAACTGCTATACCTCAGTGCATGTTCACCTCAATGTAGTCTACTGGGTGGACATTTTGCAAGGGTCTACCGATTCTTGCATCTTGTGAAATGGAATCAGTTCATTTCAAAGTCTCTCTGAAACAATAATTGAATTAATGGCATGAAACAGGAAGGAAAAGGAATGGAGTAATTTGGGAAAACTACAATTGCCAGGATAGTGGTGCGAGCAAATTGTTGGAGCTGTGGACTAACAGGATGTCTTCATTGGTTGGTAAAAGAAGTGGCTAGTGATACAGCTAATGCAATGATTTTTAATTTCCAAAATTCCCCACATTCAGGGATGGTTTCATTAGATTAGAAAATAGCAATGGTAACTCTTTTATTCAAAAAGAGCAGATAGCAGGAAATAACAGGTCAGTTTGATTTAATTTCTGTCAGAGGCTAAGTATGCAAAGCTATTATAAAAGACATTGTAGCCTGGCACTTTTTTTTAAACGCAAGGTTATCAGGAAAAGTCAGCATGCATTTTATCCTTCTGTGCAGGAGTATGAGGGGTTATCATACAGTCTTATAGGGATGTATAAGATCATGAGGCGAATAGATAAGATGAATGCAGGGAGTCTTTTATCCAAAGTAGGGGAATCAAGAACCAGAGAACACAGGTTTATGGTGAGGGAAAAGAGGGGCGACTTTATCTCACATGGAACGAGCTGCGAGAGAAGGCAGTTGAGGCAAGTACTTTAACAGCATTTAAAAGACATTTCCACAGGTGCATGGATATGAAAGGTTTAGAGGATATGAGCCAAACACGGGCAGGTGGGACTAGTGTAAGGGGTCAGCATAGGCAAGATGGGCCGAAGAGCCTGTTTCCGCGCTGTATGACTGACAAGATACAGTGAGTGGTGTGCCAATGCGATTGGTAGAGAGGTCTCTACTTTTATCAACTATGTAATTGATAGGATGTTTGCTAAATTTGTTCATGACACAAAATTAAGAAATATGTTGTAACAAAGACATAAGGAGGCTACGAAGGGATAGAGTTAGGTTAAGTAAGTAGGCAAACAACCAAGTGGGATATAATATTGATAAAACAAAATTGTCCATTTTGTTAGCAAGCATAGATACAAAGTACTGGAGTATCTCAGCTGGTCAGACAGCATCTCTGGAGAAAAAAAATGGGTGACGTTTTGGGTCAGAACCCTTCTTCATGCTGAAAGTAGGGGGTGGGGTGAAGAGCTGGAGGCAAGAAAAGAACAGGACCAATTAGGGCTGACCACAAATGGCCTCGGGCAAGGTGATGCCCTGGTAGGCCCATTGTTGGTTAGGGAAGGTGTGATTTCAAGAGGGATACAATGTGGTGAACCTTGGAACTGGTTAAACAGCTAGTGTGGAGGAAGGGGGAGGGGAGTGAAGGTAGAAGTTACTTAAAATTGGAGAATTCAACATTCATGCCGCTGGGTTGTAAGCTACCCAATGTTGTCCCTCCAATTTGCGTGTGACCTTGCTCTGGCAATGGAGGAGGCCTTGGGCAGGAAGGTCAGTATGGGAAGGGGAGTTGAAATGATTGGCAACCGGGAGATCCCATAGGCCTCAGCAGACAGAGCACAAGTGTTCAGCGAAACAGTCCAAGTTTGGTCTTGCTGATGTACAGGAGCCCACATAGGGAACACTGGCTACAGTAGATGAGGTTAGACAAGGTACATGTGAACCTCTATCTCACCTGAAAGGACTATCGATTTCCCTGGATGGAATTGAATTGAAGGAATTAAGGACAGATATTGCATCTCCTGCGGTTGCAGGGGAAAGTACCTGGGGATGTGGTGGTTTGGGAGGGAAGGAATGAGTGAACCAAGCTGCAGAAGGAGTGGTCTCTGCGGTAGGTGGAAAGGGGTAGAGAAAGGGAGATGTGATTCATGGTGGGATCCCATAGGAGGTAACGGAAATATTGGAGATAATATGTTGGATGCTGAGGCTGGTGGGGTGAAAGGTAAGGACCAGGGGAACTCTGTCCTTGTTGTGCCTGGGGGGAGGGGTATGTATTGTGCATATCACGGTGTCAATTTAGCTAAGATGTGTGTTCTTTTGTAATGGAATTCCATTGGAAATAACTGCGACCAAACTAATTATGATTAATTCTTTATTCAAGTTAATTATTTTGAATCGATTAATAACCTTCCCTCAATTTTCTCTGCTTTTGTCAGATTAACATTTTACAAAGTGAAACCATCCAAGATGTGGTGCTCCTGGATCCTCGGTGGCTGTGCACCAATGTTCTTGGACGGCTGCTGTCCAATGAAAATCAAAAGGCATTGCACCACTATAGAGGTCGTTACACAATAGACGACATTCTACACTTGGTATCAGAGAATGACGTAGAGGAGTTGGTGCAAATTCTGGATGCAATGGACATTTGTGCACGGGATTTAACCAGTGGATCAATGGTGGATATTCCAGCGCTGATTAAAGTGGAAAGTCTGCACAGATCCTGGACTGATGAAGAGGATGAAACTTTGGTTTATGGAGGTGTCCGCTTTGTGCCTGTTGAACATCTTGCCCCATATCCATGTGGTATTTTCCACAAGGTGCAGGTGAACCTTTGTCGATGGGTGCATCAGCAAAACTCTGAAGGAGAGCTGGATGTCAGGTTATGGACCAATGGATTAAAAATATCCAACAAAGGGACTGAAGTTATGGTCCTTCTGGTCAACCACGGACAGGGTTTGGAAGTACAAGTAAGGGGCCCGGAAACAGAAAAAGTAAGGTGTTGTTTGTTTCTGGATTCCATTTGTAGTATTATTGACAATCTAATAGTGACTACTTTACCCGGACTCCTGACTGTCAAGCATTACTTGAGTCCCCAGCAGCTCAGGGAACACAGTGAACCTGTAATGGTTTACCAGCCTAGAGACTTCTTCAGAGCTCAAACTCAGAGAGAGACTTCACTCACCAATACTATGGGTGGCTACAAGGAGAATTTTAGCAGCATTCTTTGCTTTGGTTGTCTCGACGTTTATTCCCAAGGGAACCTAGGAATGGACATACCTGTATCAGAACTAAATCTACTTACGAGGCGCAAACTTAGCCGCCTACTGGATCCCCCCGACCCCATGGGTAAAGACTGGTGCCTCTTGGCTATAAACTTAGGACTTGTTGAACTTGTTGCGAAACTCAACACTCAGAATGGAATTTCAGCAAATGGGAAATTTCCCACCAGTCCAACCAATGCTGTACTGACCGAGTGGGCACTTTCACCAGAAAATACCGTGGGGCTATTAATGTCTAAACTAAGAGGACTGGGTCGTCGGGATGCTGCAGACTTTCTTTTAAAGGCCTCAGCTGTTTTCAAAGTTAATTTAGATACCAATGGGCATGAGAACTCCATATCCAATTGCAATGGAGGAACATCATATAATTCAATCAGTTCAGTGGTTTCAAGATAAGAATATTCTGGAAAACCAGTGAGAGGTGCAATTTTAACTAAGTTCTCACTTTATGAAGTGTATTCTTTGTGTACAGATATTGTCCTGAAACAGTAACTTGCTTCCTTTAACAAGGAGATAGCAGTGAAATTCACTGAACATGTTTACTCCTACACAATAAACCACGGTTCATTGGTACCTGCTGTTTAAATGAGTTATCAACTCAAATCTAATCTTTTAAAAAAAGGCAGGCTGTTTTTAACTAAAAAAAATAAATGGAATGGAAATAGATTTGTCATTCATGCAGATAGGCTTCATGAATTTGCCATATGTAAGATGTCTGATTTGTAAGGAATATCTTTATTGTGCATAAGTCTTCACAAAATTATGTTAACAAAAGTGAGTTTAGCAGAAACCCTCTACAAGAACGTGAATTTTATTGCAAGTTTTTCATCTCACCCATACTCTCTTTATTTTCAATGAACTTGGGGGAATAGGTGAATGTTTGTTTTTGACGATATTAAATTTGTTACACGAGTCAACAACCAAATGCGAGTGCCTTTTTCAGGGTTTCCTGACAGAAGTAGTTAAAGCTTTTAAAAATGAATTTTCTACCTCCCCATTACTCTTCACTGAGGAGCATGCATATCATTTACTATGAATGGCATTTGTGATTTCTTGTGTACAATTTTCATTTCAGGCCAACTTCTATTCATATTGATGTGGGTTATCCATTGTTTAAAAGGGAACAAGACTTGTGGTAGTTTCATGTGCATTGATAATAAAATAGTGATGTACAGTGAAATTTAATTGTGGAAAATCTTTCTGGTTTTTTGATCTATATATATTTGCAGTTATAGGGGAGCATGCTGTTTTAATGCTACATCTCTACAGTTGCATTCTTATTAGCTTTTTAGTAATAGTATTATGACCTGCAGTATTTTTAATAAACAATTTCCTTATGAAAAATGGACGGAAAAAAACAAGTTGTATTTTTAAAGTTATGTTCGTTTTCCTGCTGCAGGATTTCTCTGGTCTTTAGATTCAATAACGCTCTGTTTTGAGCACAGAAGAAGCAGTGGAGCCTTCACTATTATGGGAGAGGCACATTTGCTTATTGTATCATCTAGCATCTAAAACTTTTACCTGAAGGGAAATAAAGTGATGAATGGAATGAGTGGAACAACCAAACAAGTTCTTGGGGGCAGTGTGAGTAGTTGTTACAAGCTCAGGAAATCTGAGGGGTAAGTTTTTCCACACTTGGAGACATTTAGCCTCTACAGGGTTAAGTTGCATAGATTCTGGCACCATTTTGCTTTAGTTGTGCCACTACTTATTCCTTTCCATCCAGTGTCAATAAAAACCTCAACTAATACAACTGGTGTGGAAGCAGTCTACAGCAGCACTTAAGTTTCCATTATTATCAAATCTTGAAAGCGAAGCAGTATTGGAAATTGGATCTCTGCATTCTCCTATTTCCCCACTGCATCCTCTCTACCCCTAGGTCTGATCCATTCAGTCTGAAGAAGGGTCTCGCCCCGAAACATCACCCATTCCTTCTCTCCAGAGATGCTGTTTATCCCGCTGAGTTACTCCAACATTTTGCGTCTGTATCTTCGGTGTACACCAGCATCTGCAGTTCCTACCTACACCTCTGTGTAATTAATGCACAACAATAGCTTCACTTCTCAATGGGCTTTTGAATAAAATTCTTGTGTTATCATGGAGGTTAAACATAAAAGCATTCCTTTAAAAATGTGTTAAATTTGGCTTGAAGATGATGGTTTATGCAGGTAGCTCTATAAGCAGGACTACTCCAGATGGGCACTTTTTGTACCTGAGCGCAATCAGTGGAAAAGCTAATTCTAAGAGTTGATTTTACATGAGGTACTTCACGGATAATTTATGGTTCAATTCTGATGTAATGCATCATTCCAAAAATCTAATAAAGAATTCACATTTTCAATATGCACAGGTCCTGTGTTAGTGTAATGTTTTGTAGGGAGATGTCCCAGTGTGTTTTAGGTAGGCATTATGAGACATTGATATTGGATATTTAGAGCCGATGATAAAAACTCAGGCCGAGTTTTCACAGAGGTGAAAGTAAAGTATTGCAGAGACTGGAATTCTGAAGTAAAACAAAATGCTAAAATTTAATAGATGGGGCGACATTTGTGGATAGGAACAAATTTAAGAATGTAGATTGATCTTTGATCAGTTCTCAGTTGTTATAGAATTAACTATTTTGTTTCTCATCTTGATCCTCTAAACAAGAGCTGCACAAGACTCTTGCCAGACTGCTCACTCATGTCAAGTTCTGCTCACATGTCATCTGCGTTGGCCATGCTTTTAGATTCAGCAACCATTTTATGAGGCCATGCGATGGTTTCTTGCGTTAAGCAAGATATTTCAGTATATTTGATTAGTAAGGGTGTCAGGGGTTATGGGGAGAAGGCAGGAGAAAGGGGTTGAGAGGGAAAGATAGATCAGCCATGATTGACTGGTGAAGTAGATTTGATGGGCCGAATTGCCGAATTCTGCTCCTAGAACATATGAATTTATAAGCTGCTTTTCATTTGGGCAGCAGGCACATGCAAACATGTGTATTCATTAAGCAGATAGCAGGTAAGTGATTCCTCATAACCAGGATGGGTATTAAAGGTGAGCAGATTACCACTGCCATGAGCTGACATACCACACCCAAACTCACAGGTAATTTTATTAGTTTGTTTGGAGTAATAACAAATTATTTGCCAACATTTTAAATGCTAGATAGTATATGTTCTCGCATCCATCCATGGAATGATAACAGCTGTTTTCCTTACACTCAGAATTCCGTATCAGCGAATGTTCCTTCATAAGATGCAAGTCAAAGTAATTTGTCACCAAGGAGAGACAGGAGATTATAGATGCTGAAGCCTGGAGGATAATACAAACTGCTGGAGGAACCCAGGGGGTCAGGCAGCATCTTATGAGGGAAACGGCGTATCGGGTTGGGACCGCTCATCTGCACCAGATCAGCAGTACAGATGGTCTTGACCTGAAACATCATCTGTCTATTTCCCTCCACAGATGCTGCCTGACCCACGAGTTCCACCAGCAGTTTGTCACCAAGTTGTGTTAAATATTCTTTCATATTTTCTGAATTAGTCCTTTATTCATCAGATGCACAGTGGTCTCCAAATTTGAGGAAGGATATTCTTGCTATTGAGGGCGTGCAGCGTAGGTTTACTAGGTTAATTCCCGGAATGGCGGACTGTCATATGTTGAAAGACTGGAGCGACTAGGCTTATATACACTGGAATTTAGAAGGATGAGAGGGGATCTTATCGAAACATAAGATTATTAAGGGGTTGGACACGTTAGAGGCAGAAAACAAGTTTCCAATGTTGGGGGAGTCCAGAACCAGGGGCCACAGTTTAAGAATAAGGGGTAGGCCATTTAGAACGGAGGTAAGGAAAAACCTTTTCAGTCAGAGAGTTGTAAATCTGTGGAATTCTCTGCCTCAGAAGGCAGTGGAGGCCAATTCTCTGAATGCATTCAAGAGAGACCTAGATAGAGCTCTTAAGGATAACGGAGTCAGGGGGTATGGGGAGAAGGCTGGAATGGGGTACTGATTGAGAATGATCAGCCATGATCACATTGAATGGTGGTGCTGGTTCGAAGGGCCGAATGGCCTACTCCTGCACCTATTGTCTAATGTGGGTTGAGAGGGAAAGACAGATCAGCCATGATTGAATGGCGGAGTAGACTTGATGGGCCAAATGGCCTAGTTCTGCTCCTAGAACGTATGAATTATGAACAGCCCTCAACTTTATATCAGGGAGGGTCGGCAATGGAATTTATTTTGCTGCATTTTAATTATTTTTAATGTTTAAATTAATTGGAATGTATTTTTAACTCCATCAGAGTCCTCCAAAAACGTTTTGACAAGCAATAATGAGTCAACGGCTGTCCTGGTGTTGTAGGGTGGGGTTTCAGGATACAGTCCTGAGATTGACTCGCCATTCACAGCCTGCTCCACTTTGGTGGACATCAGCTGAGTGCGAAGTGGCTGCTAATCCTGCTGTCTGCATCTGCAGGAAGTAGCCAGTGCCACAGGCAGTGAGTCCCGACAATAGGCCGTGTTCAAGACGATTGAAAACATTGGATTGAAGCTCCTGCAGCTAGTCTGAAGGGGAAACTGGGTGTGTGAAGAAGTAGCAAAAAAAAATTGAAGCAAACTACTTTTTAAATTTTGGAGGTATAAATAAATTACATTAAAAATTCTGTCACTTTTATAACAGTGTTCTTGTATTTCGTAGGTAACTTTGTCTTGCTTTAGTTTTAGATTTTAGTTTTAGCCTAGTTTTGGCCCACCGAGCACAGGTCGACCATCGATCATCCATACACTAGTTCCACGTTATCCCATTTTTGCATTCTACACACTGGGGGTAATTTACAGGCGCCAATTAACCTACAAACCTGCACATCTTTCGAATGAGGGAAGAAACCGGAGCACCTGGAGAAAACCCACATGGTCACAGGGAGAAAGTGCAAATTCCACGCAGACTGCACCCGTAGTCTGGATCGAACCCGGGTCTCTCACGCTGTGAGACAGCAACTCTACCGTTGAAATTATTTATTTCTGAACCGTGTATGGAAGAAAGGAAGATAATCTCTGACATTCATAGGTAATAGTTGCTCACTGGTATCACAGAAATGGACATTTTTTAACAGTCAACTGAAAGTAAAAAATTGATGTGAAAAATCAGCATGTTCAAAAGTCACAGCTACTTGCATGAGTTGGGAAACATGAACAATCATTCCTGGCAGCAACTTCAGCAATTTACTCACGATTAATAAAGAATCATGTGACATATCAGCTGCACAGCCAGTAAGTTTGGGAATCTTAGCTGAGTAAGAGAAATTCTTCCCCTGTCCTTGCACTAACTTTAATTTCCCAGCTTTAACTACATCAGGCGCAATCTAAATAATGCAATCAATGCACTTTCATGGAATTTTCTGATCCTCGTATTCGAACATTATAGTGCTGTTTATTTTCACGAACAAGGGACTGGATGGTTTTTCCTCAGATGCACTGAAAGACATAGGGAATCTTCGGAAATTCAACCTTAAAATGATATTAGTTCACATCAAGGTTCAGATGGAAATGAGCCCAATTATTCTTTTTTATTCATTGATGAAAGTGGGCATTATGAACAAGGCTAACTAACAAGTACCATCCATCCCTGATTGTACTTGAAAATGAGAGTGTGACACCTCTCAACTGCTGTAGTTCTATGTCAAGGCATTTCCACAATGCTAAAAGGTGAGAGGTATTTACCCATTGGCAATAAAGGAGCAGTGACGTGTTTTCCAGGTAGAATTATGTGCAACCTGAAAGGGATTTCAAGTCAATGGCCATGTGACATAGAATTGATTGCAAGAAAATAAATGGGAAATGGAACTGATAGTAATTTTCTAAGGGACGGGGTAGATTCAATGGGCTGAGTAGCCTCCTTGTATGTTATGGAAAAATATGAAATAGCTTTCGCTATGCCCAGTGAACTCAGCTATTTTCTTTCGGATATTGCATAGAATGAATAGGGGTGGCACAGTGGTGCAGCGGTACAGCATCTGAGACCCGGTTCGACCCTGACTATGGGTTCCATCCTTTCTGGAGTTTGTACGTTCTCCCTGTGACCACGTGGGTTTACTCGGGTGCTCTGGTTTCCTCCCACACTCAAAAGACCTTACGGGTTTGTAGGTTAATTGGCTTCGGTAAGTTGTAAAATTGTCCATAGTGTGCAGGATAGTGTTAGTGTACTGGGTGATCGCTGGTCAGTGTGGACTCATTGGGCTGAAGGGCCTGTTTCCATGCTGTATCTCTAAAGTCTAACGAATCTTTCTGAAGACGAATTTCTAGTGGACTTTTAGCAAGGAGAGCAAGAGGGATCATCCGTTCAGCATTTCTAGCAGAAGAGGCTTGAAAACATCTTGGACTCGTGTTGTTCTGTCACTATTGAATATGCATATGTTAGAGAGCCTGCTGCAGCACTTGGCTACTAACTCCCCCATCACTTTTAACAACTGGACATGGTAGGACTGAGGAACTTTTTGCTGTGATTCATCTGTCAGCTGATTTTGCTGTTCAGCTCGGGTGTAGTCATGTGAAGTTGCTTCACTGAGTTTGTACTTAATTGGTAAGTATGCCTGGTGCTGCTGCCAGTGAACTATTGTGCACTGCTCATGAAAGCAAGCCTGGTCTCATGACCTAATATTAATTGTTGAGGAAAGCAATGTGCCAGGCAGTGAAGTTCATCTGGTGCTGAAGGTTCATCTCACCTTTAGATGTCCTGTTTTGAGCTTCCCATTAAAAATTCTATTCTATTTAGCATATCTGTTGTGCTGCTACAAGGACATATGACAATAAAACACACTTGATGACAACGTCACACAACACAATGGAGACTCTTCTCTGTGTGAAGATGGGACTTTGGCGAATAAATTTATATGCAGTATTTTCTAGCATTAGCAATCTTCCTGGTTTAAGCGATTCAAAAAAAAAAGGTAAATTCCTTTGTGCCAAAAATATACTTTGGTTCTTTCTAATGCTATTCTGTTACAGGGAAAATAGGGGTGTTAGGTGTTGAATATCCCATGTTGTAGTATCTTTACAATTTTGACCGTAGGAATTATGTCTTAAAGAATGAATAATTTAACCAGCAGTCTTTCAGCCAGCGGGGAGTGTTGGCAAAGAATCAATGCATGCTGCAATGTTGGGAAGGGGATGGAAGAGTGGAGGGCAGATGAAGAGTGGGTGGGACAGAGGAAGCTTTGCCGATGAGTAAAGAATTCTGTGTATAGTAGACAGTTTCTTATCGCAAAGGGCCATTCTGACAGAGTTTGAACATGAATGCAAAAATCCTATTCACCGAAAAGGAAACTTTCCCACTTTACCAGTTGTTTTTCTTGACTTTTGCAGCAAGCATCTAAGTCCCATACATTGGATACCCAGCAGAGATGCCTGTATGGATCCTTGGGCAAGATTTCTGCGAGTGAGGGTGACCATGACTTTGAGAACAGTGCAGGAACTTGCATTAGTTTGCCGCACAAGCTTTGCCTCACACACGCCAAAGTTGTGATGTATCACGGTTTGTAAAAGGAAGAAAGGTGAAGGACAGGATCATTCATCCTAATATCAATGATAGATGAATTATTAGAAAAATATCCGAGTGACACAGTTTAAGAATAAGGGGTAGGCCAATTAGAACTGAGATGAGGAAAAACTTTTTCAGTCAGAGAGTTGTGAATCTGTGGAATTCTCTGCCTCAGAAGGCAGTGGAGGCCAATTCTCTATGCATTCAAGAGAGAGCTAGATAGAGCTCTTAAGGATAGCGGAGTCAGGGGGTATGGGGAGAAGGCAGGAACGGGGTACTGACTGAGAATGATCAGCCATGATCACATTGAATGGCGGTGCTGGCTCGAAGGGCTGAATGGCCTCCTCCTGCACCTATTGTCTATTGTTCAGAATGATGCTGAAGGGGGGAGATAACTGGTAAAAAAAGATTGAGAGGACGGAGGGCATATTGTGGGGCAAGAGCTGACTAGTAATAGGTGGAAACAGATAAGGAGGGGTTGATTGACAAATGAAGCCACAGTGCTATCAGCCTTTAAACATAGTGCTACCGGCCACTGTGCTACCGGCCACTGTGCTACCGGCCACTGTGCTACCGGCCACTGTGCTACCGGCCACTGTGCTACCGGCCACTGTGCTACCGGCCACTGTGCTACCGGCCACTGTGCTACCGGCCACTGTGCTACCGGCCACTGTGCTACCGGCCACTCTGCTACCGGCCACTGTGCTACCGGCCACTGTGCTACCGGCCACTGTGCTACCGGCCACTGTGCTACCGGCCACTGTGCTATCAGCCTTTAAACATAGTGCTACCGGCCACTGTGCTATCAGCCGTGAACTGTTCACGCAAAACTCGTATTACAGCATGATCCCATTTCCTCATCCTCATTTACTAGTAGTCTGGAGCAATATGTACCTGACCACTAGAAGGCATAGACGCAGGGATATTCTTTCTTTTTCTTTAAGTACATTTCTTGTGTCCAACAGACTGGAAGATCATATTTTTCAATATCTTTTGAAATTTCTTCACATGCAGCATCAGGCGAAACAGCTGCATCAGTTACATTATCATTTTCAAGTAATTTTTCCTTCTTTTCTGGCTAGGTGTTTTCATTATCATTTATTTCTTCATCGATCTGAAGACGCTGTCTTTCAAAGTATCTCAGTATGCTCATTTTCACTGGGGTACACAAATCTGAAATTTATAGATATTTGATAGTGATTTGATAGTGATATATAATAAAATTTGATAGTGATATATAATAAAATATTTCCGCTTGCACTATTGTTATAGACAATAGACAATAAACAATAGGTGCATGAGGAGGCCATTCGGCCCCTCGGGCCAGCACCGCCATTCAATGTGATCATGGCTGATCATTCTCAATCAGTACCCCGTTCCTGCCTTCTTCCCATACCCCCTCACTCCGCTATTCTTAAAAGCTCTATCTAGCTCTCTCTTGAATGCATTCAGAGAATTGGCCTCCACTGCCTTCTGAGGCAGAGAATTCCACAGATTCACAACTCTCTGACTGAAAAAGTTTTTCCTCAACTCAGTTCTAAATTCAGATAATACTCTGCCTTCCTATTCTTACCACCAAAGTGGATAACCTCATACTTATCCACATTAAACTGGATCTGCCATGCATCCGCCCACTCACACAACCTGTGCAAGTCACCCTGCAACCTCATAGCATCTTCCTCACAGTTCACACTACCACCCAGCTTTGTATCATCTGCAAATTTGCTAATGGTACTTTTAATCCCTTCATCCAAGTCATTAATGTATATTGTAAATAGCTGCGGTCCCAGCACCGAGCCTTGCGGTACCCCACTAGTTACTGCCTGCCATTCTGAAAGGGACCCATTTATCCCCACTCTTTGCTTTCTGTCTGTCAACCATTTTTCTATCCATGTCAGTACCCTACCTCCAATACCATGTGCTCTAATTTTGCCCACTAATCTCCTATGTGGAACCTTGTCAAAGGCTTTCTGAAAGTCAAGGTACACCACATCCACCGGCTCACCACTGTCAATTTTCCTAGTTACATCCTCAAAGAATTCCAGAAGATTAGTCAAGCATGATTTCCCCTTCGTAAATCCATGCTGACTCGGAACAATCCTGTTACTACTATCCAAATGCTCCGCAATTTCGTCTTTTATAATTGACTCCAGCATCTTCCCCACCACTGATGTCAGACTAACTGGTCTATAATTTTGTAGCGACCATAGAGAGTGGTCCTAGGTGTCGAACCCTCAGATTGGCCAGCAAGGTCACGTGTGGGTGCGACCGTAAGGATTCCCGTTTTTTCTCTCCCTCCTTTCTTAAAAAGTGGGATAACATTTGCTATCCTCCAATCCACAGGAACTGATCCTGAATCTATAGAACATTGGAAAATGATCACCAATGCGTCCACAATTTCTAGCGCCACCTCCTTAAGTACTCTGGGATGCAAACCATCAGGCCCTGGGGATTTATCAGCCTTCAGTCCCATCAGTCTACCCAACACCATTTCCTGCCTAATGTGGATTTCCTTCAGTTCCTCCGTCACCCTAGGATCTCTGGCCACTCGAACATCTGGGAGATTGCTTGTATCTTCCTTAGTGAAGACAGATCCAAAGTACCGGTTCAACTCGTCTGCCATTTCCTTGTTCCCCATAATAAATTCCCCCGCTTCTGTCTTCAAGGGACCCACATTTGCCTTGACTATTTTTTTTCCTCTTTACATACCTAAAAAAGCTTTTACTATCCTCCTTTATATTATTAGCTAGTTTACCCTCGTACCTCATCTTTTCTCCCCGTATTGCCTTCTTAGTCATCTTCTGTTGCTCTTTAAAAGAGTCCCAATCCTCTGGCTTCCCACTCTTCTTTGCTTTGTTGTACTTCTGCTCTTTTATTTTTATGCTGTCCTTGACTTCCCTTGACAGCTACGGGTGCCTCTTACTCCCCTTGGAATCTTTCCTCCTCTTTGGGATAAATTGATCCTGCAACTTCTGCATTATTCCCAGGAATACCTGCCATTGCTGTCCCACCGTCTTCCCTGCTAGGTCCTCCTTCCAGTCAATTCTGGCCAGCTCCTGCCTCGTGCCTCTGTAATCCCCTTTGCTATACTGTAATACTGACACTTCCGATTTTCCCTTCTCCCTCTCAATTTGTAGAGTAAAACTTATCATATTGTGATCACTGCATCCTAATTGTTCTTTTACCTCGAGTTCCCTTATCAGATCAGGTTCATTACACAACACTAAATCCAGAATTGCCTTCTCCCTAGTAGGCTCCAGTACAAGCTGTTCTAAGAATCCATCTCGGAGACACTCCACAAACTCTCTTTCCTGGGGTTCATTACCAACCTGATTTTCCCAGTCTACCTGCATGTTGAAATCTCCCATAACCACCGTAGCATTACATTTGCGACATGCCAATTTTAGCTCCTCATTCAACTTGCACCCTATGTCGAGGCTACTGTTTGGGGGCCTGTAGATAACTCCCATTAGGGTCTTTTTACCCTTACAATTCCTCACTTCTATACATACTGATTCTACATCTCCTGATTCTATATCACCCCTTGCAAGGGAGTGAATATCATTCCTCACCAACAGAGCGGCCCCACCCCCTCTGCCCACCTGTCTGTCTTTTCTTTATGTTGTGTACCCCTGAATATTCAGTTCCCAGCCCTGGTCCTCTTGTAGCAACATCATACTTGCCAATGTCTAACTGAGCCTCGCTCATCCACTTTATTTCTTATACTTCGCGCATTTAAATACAACACTTTAATTTCGGTATTCGCCTCCCCTCATAATTGACCCTGACCTTACCCTCTTATCCCTTCTAGAACTTCCCTCCTCATTCATTCGAGAGTCCTTTGCAATGTCTCCTGTATTCGCTTCCCCTTTAACTCTATCTCCATATTCCCAGTTTGTCAACCCCTCCCCCCCCACTACTTAGTTTAAATCCACACTTGTAGCACTAGCAAACCTACCTGCCAGAATGTTGGTCCCCCTGCTGTTAAGGTGTAACCCGTCCCTTTTGTACAGGTCACCCCTACTCCAGAAGAGATCCCAGTGGTCTAGAAATCTAAATCCCTGCTCCCTGCACCAGCCCCTCAGCCATACATTCATATCCCCGATCTCTCTATTCCTGCCCTCACCAGCACGAGGTATAGGTAGCAGTCTAGAGACAACCACCTTTGACGTCCTACTTCTCAGTCTTCTTCCTAACTCTCTAAACTCACGTCACAGTATCTCCTTCCTCTTCCTCCCGCGTCGTTCGTGCCCACATGCACAACTACTTCCGGTTGATCGCCTTCCCTCGCTAAGATGTTCTGAAGCAGCTCCATGATGTCTTGAACCCTGGCACCAGGAAGGCAACAGACCATCCTCGAGTCCCGCCTGCCGCCACAGAATCTATTGTCTGTACCTCGGACAATGGAGTCACCCACTACTATGGCTCTTCCCGACTTCGGTCTCCCCGGTAGAGTTTCCTTGCCTGGGTTAGATGTGCCAACACGTCCGCCGCTCAGACCGGAAGCGTCTTCTGCCCCAACAGTTCCCAAGAGGGTGTAGCTGTTTGCAATAGGCACAGCCACCGGGGTCTCCTGTAGTCCACGTTTGCTCCCCCCTGAAACGGTCTCCCACCTTCGCTCGACCTGGACCCTTGGTGTGACAGCCTCACAGTAGGTTCTGTCCAGGAAACTCACATTCCCGGATGGCCCTGAGGTCTTCCAGTTGCCTTTCCAACTCTGCCACACGTCCATTCAGGAGCCGCACCTGGACACGGTTCTTGCAGGTGTAGCTCCCAGAAGCTCCAGCGGTGTCCCTACCTTCCCACATCCTGCAGGAAACACACTGCACCAACTTGCCCGCCATTACTTTAGTGAAGTCAAAAACAATTCAGGCGCAAAAACAAGCGTCACCTCCTCACCTCAGCCTCCTCGCCGAAGACTCGCAGCCAAAGACTCGCACTTTTCTCAACAGGGCTGCACCCCTTGTGCAAGTCTTGCTTATATCAGTCACTAAATTACTTAAATGCCCAATTTACCAAACTTCTACTTTAATTGATCAACCAATCCAGGTACTCACTTCTATCCTGCCTTCCTGAGCTTGGAGTTATGCACTTTTCTGACTGACTATTAACGGTCTCTTGGCGCTCTTTTTAAACTGCCTTTACACACAGCAATTAACACTTACTTTGCTCTCAGCCAACGGTCTTCCAGTTGTTTTGCTAAATAAAACCGCCCACAATAAAATATTCACCACTCATGATTTAAGCTGGAAAAAACTATTGGTACTACTTATTTAATTTTCTCCCCATCCATTCTAATTTAACTGAAACAACTGAGGCACAGCGACAGAGTGGCAAATAAAATAACGTTGAATAATAAAATAACGTGACTTTACCTGAGCCCGTGCTCGCGGTCTGGTAGCCCTGACAGTGAGTTTAAGAAATTCTCCCTTGAATTTTATTCAAAGGAACGCGGTGTCATTAATACATGGTCAAAACACAATTACATTTACTGAGGAATGTGGATCGATGTATTGATGACACATCGTATAACCACTACCGGTTAACTACTGGCTGTTAACAAGTGCTAACAATGGCTGTAAAACAAATCGTTTTCATCTGAGTTGAATAAAGTGATAAACGACTCGAATCTTTCTGCAGTACTCATTAAACCCGAGCAGGAAATTGAAAACTAGGGGAATGCAGTACCCCTGTGCACCCCCCCCCCCTCCCCCCCTCCCCCCCTCCCCCCCTCCCCCCCTCCCCCCCTCCCCCCCTCCCCCCCTCCCCCCCTCCTCCCCCCCCCCCCTCCCCCCCTCCTCCCCCCCCCCTCCCCCCCCCCCTCCCCCCCTCCTCCCCCCCTCCCCCCCTCCTCCCCCCCCCCCTCCCCCCCCTCCTCCCCCCCTCCTCCCCCCCCCCCCCCCCCCTCCCCCCCTCCCCCCCCCTCCCCCCCCCCTCCCCCCCCTCCCCCCCCCCCCCTCCCCCCTCCCCCCCCTCCCCCCCCCCTCCCCCCCCTCCCCCCCCCCTCCCCCCCCCCTCCCCCCCCCCCTCCCCCCCCCCTCCCTCCCCCCCCCCCCTCCCTCCCCCCCCCCCCCTCCCCCTCCCCCTCCCCCCCCTCCCCCCCCCCCTCCCCCTCCCCCCCCCTCCCCCCCCCTCCCTCCCCCCCTCCCTCCCCCCCTCCCTCCCCCCCTCCCCCCCCTCCCCCCCCCCCCCTCCCCCCCCCTCCCCCCCCCCCTCCCCCTCCCCCCCCCTCCCCCCCCCCCTCCCCCTCCCCTCCCCTCCCAATCCAAACAAGCTAAAACACCTCGGTAAACCACACTCGAGTTCAGCTTAACAACCACTGGCCTCCCTATGATTTGTTTTAGAAAAATCACTGGGCGTTTGCTTTCACAGGCTCATTTTGCGTCCATCAGCCTATGCACGATCCACTGATGGCTTGATTCGAACGCGGCCGAGGTTACATAGCAAACCATCTCCCGGCCCGGGTGGCCACCGTTGGTGGAGCGGGAGCACGTGGCCGCTGGCTGGGTGAGATCACGTGGGGTGCATGGCGGTGACGTCACCTTGTCCCGTATTTGGGAGTGAGGAAGTTGGCAACCCCAATGATCAGCCATTATCATATTGAATGGCGGTGCTGGCTCAAAGGGGTGAATGTTTTAAAGATGTACAGGACAACTTTTTTTAATACAGAAGGTTTTGAGTGCCTGGAACGCACTACCAGTGATTGTGACAGATACAATAGTTATGGGGAGAAGGGAGGAGACTGGGGTTAGGAGGGAGAGATAGATTAACCATGATTGAATGGCAGAGACGACGATGGGCTGAATGGCCGAATTCTACTCTATTCCTTATGAATCGTGGCATGTAAGAGGCTTATGGCTAGGCATATGGGTATGCATGGAAAGGAGGGATATGGATTTTGTGCAGGTAAGTAAGTGATGGTCTTGGCATGAGACATTATGGGCCAAAGTGCAGTCCTGTTTTATAGACACACAATGCTGGAGTAACTCAGCGGAGCAGGCAACATCTCTGGAGAGAAGGAATGGGTGACGTTTTGGGTCCAGACCCTTCTTCGGCCCTGTCCTGTTCTATGTTACCCTTCCACAAACATTTTATTTGTCCTCCTTTTCTTCTTGCTTTTGTAATTTGCATAGAGCTGTTTTACAGCTCCCAGTTATCCCTGTCATTGATTAAAAATGCTGCCGAGCTAGCTCCGGGAATAACTGTTTTGCATACATCGCCTTAAGCCAGAATAAAGTAAACAACCCCCAAAAAATCATCTCGTTTCATAAGATCATAAGATCGATGACTCTGTGGAAATGTCTGTGGTATTACCAAAAAACAACATTGTCGGAATCTATCCTGCTTCTCGCTTTTCACAACTATTTCGGGGTTTTTTTCCTCTTTTTTTCCCCTTGCTTTTGTATTTACATAACATTGTTTTACAGCTCCACCTATTCCTAGCATTGGTCAAAAACGTTGACTGGCTAGCTTCTTGCTGCAGGAGTAATTGTGTTTTTTTTGTTGTTGCATGAAACCCGTGAGTTTAAAACAAAAGCAATGTACGTTTTCGGGTTTGGACAGGGTGAACATGGCGCTCCCCTCTGAGCCTGGGACAACATCGTCGCCCACCGCAGCCTCGGCCTCGGCCCCGGCCCCTGGCGGTCACGCGAGTGACCGGGCTCCGCCCGGGCTCCGCAGCTGGTGACGGGCGTGGCGTGGCATCACGTGCCGGGGCGGAATGCACCAATCGCCGGAGAGACTGTATCGGGCCCGATGACGTATCTATTAAAAGGCGGCCGAGCTCGCGGCTTGAGTAGAATCTGGTCCCGGATCGCGAGCTCCGGTCACTCCCGCCGCCTCCTCCAGCAGCAGCTCTTTATTTACATTGTTTACTGTTCACACTTCAGTGGAGAAGGTGAGCCAGCGCCCAGTTACTGCTCTTTCTTCAATTGTTGTGAATCATTGCTTGCTCGATGCTTTACGCTCGGGATTTGCTTTGGATAGGGCTGGATTTGTAAGGATTTTCTTGATATCATTTACGCGAGTATTTTCGCATTTGATGCGGCCAGATTTTAATTTTTAAATTAAGCGTTATCCTTAATTTGCGCTTCCCTATCCCATTTTTTGAACGATCCGTTCCGTTGATTTGGAACAATGCAAAGACGACTCTGGTTTGGGCGGATTTCCAGGGAATCATGATGTTTCATCTTTCCGTTTCCAGGCCAACTTGCCGATTTCATGGAATGTTGAGTCTTGTGACCGGGTGTGGAACAGTCTTGTGACTGGGTCCTGACGGGAAATTAGAAGCCGTTACTTCAACAGGCGTATAAGTAATTTAATAATAAGTGGACCTGCGCGATTTACTGCCAATAAATTATCTACGATCCCTTTGATTAATTTGAAATTTGTGATTCGAAATTGGTGTTGGTCTGCAAGCAATGTAATGTCCTGGGTTTTTGAAGTTAATTAAATATTTTGCTTCCAAGGGTGTGATTTTTTAAAAACTGATTCAACGTACCAAAATTTGTGTCAATATAAAGTTAATATTATAAATGGCGATTTTTTTGGTTCCGTAGGATGAAGATCTACTGTGTGCTTTTTTTATGTCTGACTGGAATCTTAGCGGCCCCAAGCTTGGACCCTCAACTGGATGAGCCTTGGCAACAATGGAAAAGTTGGCACCACAGGAACTATGAACAAGTAATGTGGCTAACTTCTACTTATTGAAATGTCTCTTGCTGAAAGGCTCAGATTTTGAAGATTTGTTTTTCTTTTCAGAAGGAAGAAGGTTGGAGGCGAATGGTGTGGGAAAAGAACCTTAGAATAATTCAACTACACAACTTGGAGCATTCACTTGGAAAACATTCATTCAGGCTAGGAATGAACCACTTTGGAGACATGGTGGGTAGATAAATGTACTTCTAATAAGAATTTTTCATAATCTGTTTTATTATAATACATGTATGGCCTGTATTTAAAAAAAATCTCAACTTTGTTCAATCATTTATGTTTATGCTTAGAATAAGAATTAAGTTTTGCATCAATTGCTTTGTGAAACCCCCCTTTTTAATTAATTTTCTTGAAAGAGTGCTGCAGCCAGGAATACTTGCCAGATTTCAAAGGTCTGTATGTGTACTTGATGAGCAGTGACCTGCTGGGCCAAGTTCAAGTTCTGAAAAGTGGATTAGGTTGGATTAGCTATTTTTCATCTGGCAGTTATCGAAATTGCATTCGGTATGATAAATCTAATGAGACAAAATGTTTTGGCCTTCAAACCCATGTTGAGATGCTTTGCTAAAAATGCCTTGAAACATAATTACATTATTTTGGCCTTGTAGACGAATGAAGAATTCCGACAGATCATGAATGGCTACAAAGGTACAGAATCAAGTAAGAAAGCTCGAGGGTCTCTCTTCTTGGAGCCCAATTTCCTGGAAGTGCCCAAGATGGTGGATTGGCGTGAGCATGGATATGTTACTCCAGTTAAAGACCAGGTAAATGTTTATCAATGACACGTCTATATAACATCAGAACAGTCTAAACAAAACAGTTTAATAATGCTCATCAATTTTCTCCGCAGGGACAATGTGGCTCGTGTTGGGCTTTTAGTACCACTGGAGCTCTTGAAGGTCAACACTTTAGAAAATCTGGCAAGCTTGTCTCTCTCAGTGAACAAAACCTTGTAGACTGCTCAACACCTGAGGGAAATGAAGGATGCAATGGGGGACTGATGGATCAAGCATTCCAATATGTGGAAGACAATGGTGGAATTGACTCGGAAGATTCTTATCCTTATACTGGCACGGTAATGGAAAGTAGTAACTTATAGTTTTGTTCTGACACTTTATGCTGGTTTTGAGCTCACTTGCTCTTCTCTCAATTGCTTAAAAAAAAAAAATTGCCTCACTACCACATTATAGCTGTAAGGTTACTGCAATCCACCCTGCAGAATTCACAAATGCTACCAAAAATCGAAAATGAAATATGAAAAAAATGCACAAAGAATTTGTGGGGAAGATGGTGGACTTTTTTCATTTCATCTCCTGATGCTCGTGCCATGGCTTCATACTATTTAGTGATGTGAATTAATATTTAATAGCCATTTTCCAGAAACACAAACACATTCCAGTAATCTCCAATGTATAATGAAATAAATTCTACAACTCAGATTGATCAATTGGCAGGCTGTGGAATATGTGAGTCACACAGCTTGAGCAACAGTAGATGTTCCTGAACATCTTTAAAGTATTAATTCCCAATGTTTGAACATTAAACTGGAGATGATTGACCCCACAATATCTTAAATTCAGACATGCATGAGCCTCTGTCATTGAGAAAAGGCTAGTACATTGGAATTTTAAGTATTACTGAATATTTGGATTAGAGACTCACCCATATAAGATTCCATATTCTGTGGATTTAGCACAACAGTATTTTTGTCCCATGACACTAGTGGCATCAGCCATTTTCTATGGAGTGGTCTGCTCGAGCAGCAGCATCTCAGCTGCTGATGGGAAGAAACTTGATAAACTGATCAAGCAGGCCAGCTCTGTCCTGGGATGCCCCCTTGACAGTGCAGGCGGTGGGAGAGAGGAGGATGATGGCAAAGCTATCATCACTGCTGGACAACGACTCCCACCCCATGCAGGACTCTGTCACGGTGCTGAGCAGCTCCTTCAATGACAGACTACTTCACCCCAAGTGTGTGAAGGAGAGATATCGAAGGTCCTTCCTTCCTGCTGCTGTCAGACTGCACAATCAGCACTGCTCCCAGCTGACCAGTAAATAAAGATAATTACCATTATTTTATTTTTGCTATCCACTTTACTGCTATAACCCTGCAAATTTCCCCGTTATGGGACAAATAAAGGATTATTATTAATGCTTGTGATTTTTGGCTCTGTATTCAGTCAATGAACTATGGTAAAGTTTCCCCAAGTAGTTTTGTTGCAAGCATACATGAAATGTAAGAGGCAGGATGGTAAGTTTAGTTTTTTACCCTGCAATTTGTGTTCGCAGATATGTTCATCCATTCCATTAGGATTTTTTTTAGTCACCAACCTGAACTAAGGGCTAGTTCACACAGCCAATTAACCTAACATTTGTGAGAAAACCATCTGCAGGTGTATTAAAGTTGATCCAGGTTGCATGATCATAAGTTAATGATGGCATAACTTTGTTTTCTTCATCAGGATGATAGTCCTTGCCACTATGATCCATCATACAATTCTGCAAATGATACTGGATTTGTGGATGTTCCAAGTGGTAAAGAAAGAGCCCTGAAGAAAGCTGTTGCCTCTGTTGGGCCAGTTTCTGTTGCCATTGATGCCAGTCATCATTCATTCCAGTTCTATGAATCTGGTAAGAATAATAATTGTGTCAAAGCAGATCAGATTACAATAAATTTTACATCTAAACAGTAGGGACCTGGTCAAGTCGGTCTGCCTGATGGCACAACCATTCCATAGGTTTTCAGTTGTGCACCCATTGCCACCCGAGCAACATTTAACTTCAAAAGTTCCAAATAGAGAGGCATTGAGAGCATGGTGGCACAGGATAATATGGCAGATTGACAATATAAAGACAAATTTGCAGTGCAGAGCAAATCTAGAATTAGTGAAAATGTTCAAGTAAAATCAAAGTGTATAGGACTTTATTAAAGTACATGTAGTGTTTGCAATAAGATGAGATCACAGCGGAGATAACTATCCGTGTGATCATTATAATGGAGATATGGTTGCAGAATGATTCGGACTGGGTGCTCAATATTTCCGATTATAGGCTCAAAGGGAGGTGGAGTAGCATTGTTAACTGAAGAAAGTAATGGATCAATGAGTTGTGATTAAAAGCAGTGGGTAATGTAGGGATAAGATGGAGTAAAATTTGGAAATTTCTTGAGCATGTTTTGAAGAGAATTACAATGGTCTTGAGATTCTAATCTATTAATTGGAAGAACCAAATTGCCATGGATTTTGAGATACAACATGGAAACAGACCCTTCAGCCCACTGAGCCTGTGCTGACCAGTGATCCCCATACAAAGAAGTTAATTAACCTATAAACCTGCAATTCTTTGGAATGTGGGAGGAGGCTGGAGGATCCAGAGAAAACCCATGCAGTCACATTCCATACAGATAGCACCAGTAGTCCGGGTTGGACCCGGATCTCTGGGGCAGTGGTGCACCACCTCAGTGGTGCAGTCTGAGGAAGGATTCTGATGCAAGATGTCACCTATCCATTTCTTCCAAAGGTGCTGCCTGAGCTGCTGAGTTACTCCAGCACTTGTGTTTAAAAAAGAAAAACATAATTGCTTTTTTTCTATGAAAACACAGTGGTTTGATCTTGTGGTATTCACCCGCAAACTGCATCTAGATTTATCAGTGTGGTCACAATCTCATACAGGAAGTCTTTAACCACAAGACTACTTATTAACTCTTCTGCATTATGCAGTCAAATCTGAAATGGTAGGATCAACAACATAAGATTAGGGAAAAGGGAAGTGCAACGAGACTTGAGTGTCCTTGTACATCAGTCACTGAAAGTAAACATGCAGGTACAGTAGGCAGTGAAGAAGGCTAATGACATGTTTGCCTTCATAACGAGAGGATTTGAGTATAGGAGTAAAGAGGTCCTTCTGCAGTTGTACAGAGCCCTGGTGAGACCACATCTGGAGTATTGTGTGCAGTTTTGGTCTCCTAATTTGAGGAAGGACATACTTGCTATTGAGGCAGTACAGCGCAGGTTCACGAGGTTAATCCCCAGGATGGTGGGACTGTCATATGTGGAAAGACTGGGCTTGTATTCACTGGAATTTAGACGGATGAGAGGGGATCCTATAGAAATGTATAAAATTATAAAAAGACTGGACAAGCTAGATGCAGGAAAAATGTTCCCAATGTTGGGGAGTACAGAACCAGGGGCCACAGTCTACGAATAAAGGGGAGGTAATTTCAATCTGAGGTGAGAAAAAACTTTGTGAATTTGTGGAATTCTCTGCCACAAAAGGCAGTTGAGGCCAATTGACTGGATGAATTTAAAAGAGTGTTAGATAGAGCTCTAGGGGCTAGCGGAATCAAGGGATATATATGGGGAGAAGGCAGGCACAGGTTACTGATTGTGGATGATCAGCCATGATCACAATGAATGACGGTGCTGGCTCAAAGGGCCAAATGGCCTCCTGCACCTGTTTTCTATGTTTCTAGTGCTCCAAGAAGTAATTCCCGATACTTCAGTAATTATTCTTCCACAGTGGTGCAGCATAAGAGCTGTTACCTATAAGGTCACTCAGACTGAGTGACCCGCTGAGTTACTCCAGCATTTTACGTTTTTTTGATCAACCATCATTCTGTAGTTCTGTGATAAAAATTAAGGTGTGAATGGTGAATTGTCTCGTGGGAAAGTGAACTAAGAAACCCTCAGTAGCTGAATTATGGGAGATATTCAAACAGCTGGATTTTATCCCAGTTAGAAAGGATTCCACAAAGGGGCATAAACAGGCTGATAAAGGTCGATCGAGGCTGATGTTAAATTGAAAAGTAGCAACTACGAAGTTGCAAGGGCTGATGATGGACTAGAGGACTGATGTTTTTGGGATCCAGATGTGAAAGACGAAGCTTATTTGTGAGAGAGTGTGCATGACATCAAAAGCAGTATATTTCTATTGATGTACAAATAACAAGGTAGGTATGAGCCCTCTGAAGAACAGGACTGGTGAATTAGTAACAAAACAGATAGCAGTTACATTTTTTGTGCATCAGTCTTCACCATGGAGGGCACTACGAAAATTCCTAAGGTAACAATGGAATGAATTAGTCCTTGGGTTGGAGGATTATAACTAGTGGTCTATCTAGCGATTGTTTGTGTCCTTCAGTTGTTCATTATTTGTAGAAAGGCACAAAATAGAAATTCAAAATTTACTAATGATAAAAAATAAGTGGAAGGGTATGTATGCCACATTATGATTTTGCGACTGGATGTACATTGGGTGATTGCATGAAAACCTGGCAAATAGAGTTGAATGTGGCGCGTGTGAGGGCATGTACTTTGAGAAGAATCAAAAGGCAGAATGGAGAGTGAGATGAATAACAAAAGTTTGCAGGCAGGTGAAACTGGTAATTGAAGCAAATGACAGGTTGCCTTCATCAGTCAGTATATAGTTGGATGTGGGGGGGGGGGGTGAAGAGAGAATGTTGCAGTTATAAAAGATGTCGGTAAGGCCACATTTAAAGTATTGTGTTCAGTTCTGGGCACCATGTTAAAGGAAACATGTTGTCAAGCTGGAAAGGGTGCAGTGAAAATTTACAGAATGTTACTGCAGGAAGATGAGAGGTGTTCTCATGGAAGTGTACAAAATCATGAGATGAATAGATCGACTAATCACACATTTGCCCAGAGTTGGAGAGCAGAGAATAAAAAATGTTAATAGGAACCTGAGAAGTAATTCTTTTTACACAAATGGATGGTGGGTGTATAGAATGAGTTGCCGGAGGATGTGGTTCCGACAGGTACTTACGATACGATAAATTGGTCCGCCAACAGTCACAACATATAAAGTACACAAAAACTTGAAATTAAAAGTGGAAAAAAAGATAAGGACAAGCCATTGTTGGCTGGCTGCCGTGTGCACTGTGCCTTCACCGGATCAAATGAACAAACAAATAAATGAACACCGGCTTATCACCTGGGCAGAGGATTCTAAATTAGAGTGCCTCCTGTGTTCCCTCACGGCAGTCCCCCCACACCAGGTCCTCCACTGTTGTTCACGGCGGTCCCCCCCAGGCCGGGTCCCCATTATCTTCCTCCCCCACGCTCCACCTCCACCCATATTCTTGCTGTCGAGGCCCCATCACTGCCGAGGATCCTGTTGCCGTTGAGGCTCAACCTGCTGATGCCGAGGCTCCCATCTCCATCGCAACAGCTGAGGCTCCTTTGGCCCAGACAGGCCTTTGCCGCCCGGCTTCTCCGCAGTTCCCTGGGAGCCTGTGGGGCAAGTTAGGCCTACTGGGTTTCGGCGGGTGGATCGGGCCCACGCAGGTCCCCGGGCACTCCGCCGCCCATGTTTGAACAGTATCGCAGTGTTTAAGAAACTTTTAGACCGGTACATGGATAGGACAGGTTTAGAGGGGTATGGACTCTGCAATGATAATAGACAATAGGTGCAGGAGTAGGCCATTCGGCCCTTCGAGCCAGCACCGCCATTCTATTATGTGATCCTATTAAGTGGCATAAGCAGGTATGTGGGGCTTAGTGGCCGACTCTTACTGTTTTATTTTTATATCGAGTGCTTTTTCCAAGGTGGCTTGTTTGGTAATTGGAGATCTTTTCCTATAGCATTAAACAGCAAATAAGCTGGAAAATAGGTGGGGGGTTGGACAGAGCATTGATACGTACGTGATAGGTGTGAAGGGGGTTTGCTCGGCAGTTGGGAGGATAAAGGCTAGAGATGAAAAGGAGACAATGGGGAGTTGGATAAAGAGAGGAGTGAAATGTAAAGCCAGAGGATATGGGCAAAAGATAAGGGGGGAGGAGGTGGAGTGGTAAGTCAGCAGGATAGTGAATAACCATTGACACTCGTTACTTTGATATTTCATGTGTTGGCATTGTCAATAGACAATAGGTGCAGGAGGAGGCCATTCGGCCCTTCGAGCCAGCACCGCCATTCAATGTGATCATGGCTGATCATTCTCAATCAGTACCCCATTCCTGCCTTCTCCCCATACCCCCTGACTCCGCTATCCTTAAGAGCTCTATCTAGCTCTCTCTTGAATGTATTCATTCCATGATTCATGCCCATGATTTGCGAAAGAGAGCAGTTACTCTATACTAAATCTTTTTTTACCCACATTTCCAATTAAGCTAGATTTTTTCACATTTCAAAAAGACCTGGGTGTAAAAAGAGTTATTGGTTACAATTGGTAAGAATGGCTTGTAAATTGTGTTTGTTAAATTTAAACTAAATCCAGAATGGTCGTAGATTTTCTCTTCCTTTTGTTGAGGGTGTAATTCATCTTGATACCACAAACGTTTGCCCCCAGCTCATCTTGCTTATCATTCTGCAAGCATGTCATTCAATAATTCTGCAAAATTGAATGGCTAATTTGTTGCCGCCAAATGTCTTGCTAAACATCATATGGATCTTGCTGAGATGAAGGTTGGATACTTTTGCAGCCTTTTGTAACACATTTGGGCGAGTTTCATATCTGATAATAATCATTCAACGTACTGGCACCAACTCTTCATTCCCCCCCCCCCAAAATAATCTGGTTTGGTCTTAATTTAAAAAGACAAGACCAGTGAACTGCCAGTGCTGTATCCCCTTTAAGATAAGCAAAACCGACCTGGTTTTGGTATACAAAAGAATACAATGAACCTGAATTAATAAATCTCTGAACCTGTTTACTGTGATTATGCACGAGTTTAAATCGAAGTGTTGGTTGACAGGTATTTACTTTGAGGAAGACTGCAGCTCCACAGATCTGGATCATGGTGTATTAGTCGTAGGTTATAGCTTCGAGAAAGAAGATACTGATGGAAAAAGATACTGGATTGTTAAAAACAGGTACTGTACACTTATCAAATTTTCAAACTATAAATTGTTAAATGTCTTTTATGTGAATGTTAAACGTGGCTTTCTGTTTATTTTAGCTGGAGTGAACAGTGGGGTGATGGGGGATATGTAATGATGGCCAGAGACAGAAAAAACAACTGTGGAATAGCTACTGCTGCCAGCTACCCTCTGGTATAAATATTATACTGCTGTATTCAAAAGAACATGACATGTACAAAGACTTGGAAACTGTGGCCTACACCTGATCAGTAAGCAGACTGCCGAAAGATGAAATTGTCTGATGGTTTTTCTTCTTGCAAGTCGGACTTTACCTTTGCTTTCTGTGAATCTGCTTCGGTTTGGATGAAAGATTAGCTGCATTGCAGCTCATCACTGGGCTGAATAGCCAAGAAATTGAAGTTGTGATGATTTGTGGTTAATCTTGTTGTAAACTCATTTGTATCTTCAATATTTTAAGATATACATAGTCCCAGAAAGCTGTTTTTAATGAGGAAATTGGTACCAGTTCATTTCCACATATATATTAATAATTGGTTCTACTTATTGTGCACTGCTCGACTGGTTCTAACTGTGTAATTGCTGTGCAATGCACAATCTGAATGTGTTCCTCTTAATGCATTTTTGTTTGTAATTGGAAATTAAAAAAATACTCAACACTTGCATCATTTGAATGGTTTGCTGTTCATGCACGTAGACCATGAGTAACAAATAATGATTGTTTGGTCAAACAAGCAGTTTCTTGAGTAAGCATTGGTTCTGCACTGCTCTGCAAACAGTAGTCCAGGATACAATGTTCTTACCTGGTGAGTAGTTTGTACTTCTTGAGCTGCCTGGCATTGAGTTTGTCTTTCATTTTGTGCTCCACTTGGTTGAAGGGGAGAAACCAAAGGAACTGTTAAATGTTCTTGGTGGTAAGAACAAATTATGTATGCATAGAATGGCACAGTGCAATGTGCCATTCAGGCTATCGGGGGCTAGCATCTGAAATGATTCCCTTGATTTTTTTCCTCAAAGTTCTAGATTGTTTTATCTCTGCTAGATGTGCTGGTATTTCCCTCATGCCTTTAAATGGCATTGTAGAATTCTATATTTTTAACAAATCAATAATGTCATTTAGCACGATTCATTTCTTACAGTTGTATCATTTAATTCTGGGCCTTTCTTCCTATCACTGTTTAATACAGGAAAGTGATTTGTGCAGCACTATTTTTGAGCACTAGTGTGGTGTTGGTAACCTGAAATTGTGGAGGCTGATCTAGATATCACCTGCTTAAACCCACTTCAAGTTCATCCTGCTTGAACTGCTTTTTGCATCTGGGCAGTGTCCAGGTATGAGCCTAATTTGTGCGAGTAATGTGGACTACAACGAGTGTTTTAAAGCCAACCTCCTTCCTGTGAAAGTGCATATTTGTTGCTTCAACTGTTGCTGTTTGCCATCTGCTAATAGACTTGGCTCATCGTGATTGGCTAGGGTTTTATGTAATGGAGGCACACTTCATGTCAGAATATATTTGAGTAAGTCACTTGCGAGTAGCAGTGCAGGCAGCCACCTGTGATGCCAGTATTGAGCACCTGGATGCTTGGAAGAGATTCACTGCCTCTTCTGCATTTGAGATCCTTTCTTCAAACAACTCCACCCTACTGTTATTGTCTGCAGGAGAGCTTGTCAGCAGTAATACTCCATTGGTAAGTTTGTAACCAGTATTGGGACTCTGGCGGTCCTCTGCTAATGTGCCAAGATACTTCTGACTGAAAGTGCAAATGGAATTCTCTGCAGTGTGCTGCACTTCCTCTATTCTTTTTGCCACCTCATCTCTTCCCAGAAACACAAACTGGTATCCATGTGTTGGTGTGTTCTGCAGCAACGGTGACATTGTCTTCAACCACCTCCCAGTAACCAAAGAGCTTAGTTTAATGATAGTGTGGAAACAGACCCCTCAACCATGCGACTGAGTCCATGCGACAATTGATCACCAATTCTATGTTATTCCACTTTCTCCTCCACTCCCAACCCATTAGTGGCAATTTTCAGAGGCAAATTGACCTACAAAACTGCATGCCTTTGTGATGTAGAAGGAAACAGAAACATCTGGAAGAGGTCATGGGGTGAACGTGCAAACTCCACACACAGCACCAAAGGTCAGGACTGAACCTGGGTCTCCAGTACTATGTGCCAATGGTACTTGGTTGATATACATATCTAGGTGCAGTGAAATTTCTTTTTGCATACAGTTTAGTTAAAACAAATCAGCTGCTCTCCAATCACAGTATAGATTCTGCCTGTCAAATGACAGTTGGATTTCTTCATGATGACAAAAAGATGCAAGGTATGTGATTCTATTGATTAGGTCTTTGGAACATCCTTCTGAAATTTGGCTGTACATAGAAAATGTGACGATCCTATGTGTACTCCATAACGGCATGCAGGCCATCATACTTATGAATGGGCCTCAATAGTCCCAATTTCAGAGAAGAATGGTGTCAAGGCTGTATCATTGCACTTTCTCATCTCCCCTGCACCAAATATACTATGGTAGTGGAACTAATCTTCATAGCCAAGGGCACCACAATCACAGTAGCAGATGATGCATAAGTTTGCGCATGCTTAGTGACAAAGCTCCAAGATATTGTCAAGTTATTCACTGAAGCATATGAGAGGATAGGCCATGCACTCAAAATCCACAAGACCTATGTGTTCTCCCAATCTGCACCGCACTACCCTCTGCCATAAATGATGCATGGCAAAACCGTGTACAGCATAAACCTTTTTCATATTGTGCTGAAATTCATAATTGCCTTCGATGTAATTCACGGCAAGGATGAGTAACCCAACATCAGTATCCTTTCCCAGGCCAATATGCCAGCTTTAGGGCCCTGGTTACTCCCAGTTAGCCACACTGGGTAGGTCACATCGCAGGCTTCCCCAAGAACAGACCACTTATACAGACCACTATTCTGTGCTCTTCTTGGAGAAGATTCGAGGATGTGCTTTGTTTTTTTGAAGTGCAATGTTCCCAGTGGCTTGTGGAAGCCTCTGGCTCATGATTGTTCAAAGTGGAGAAGTATTCAGAGTGGCACTGAGAACCACAGGGGCAGGTATTGGGAATACCAGAAGTCCTGTGTGAGCAGTGGAAGGAACTCATCAGCTCATAAACTATCCATCATCCACCTGCCCCATTTGTGATAGAACTTGCTGTTGTGGAAGCAATTTATTCTCGATCCTGAGGGACTTCACAGGAGAAAGAAGATTGAAGAAAGGTTTTGACCCGTCACCTAAACATATTCTCTCAGGATGCTGCCTGACTTGAGTTATTGCAGCACTTTGTGCTCTAATGATGAGTTTGTGCTGCTTCATAGTCTGGTCAACACCTTCAGTCATTTTGACTGGTTAGGCAGTACGTACGTTAGATTTGTGAACAGTTCACAACTGGGCAATTTTTCATCTGGAAGGTGGATGTTAATGTTGTAACTAGATTAGTTCAGTCATCACTACAGTTTTGATTTTAGGCTGGTTTGCTTTTATTTTTGAGTCAGCACATCCATGAAAGGACAAGTTTTTAATTACCGCATCATAATGAATTGCCTAGGATAGAGTGATCTTAGCAAAGTAGAATTTCAAATTCAGTTCGGTGTTGAGAAGCTTATGACTGACAGTTTTTTTTAAACATGAATAATGGCAATTGTAGTGGCATTCATGCAGGGACATATTTGGTAAATCTTACAGCAAGAAAGAGTGGCTCAATGAGAAGGACAAGCCATCCGTGGCTAAGGAAGTTAAGGATGGAAAGAGAAAATACATAGCATTGCAAATATTAATGGTATGGTAGATGGTTAGGAAATCTTTGGAAACCAGCAAATGATGACAAAAAATAATATATTAAGGAAGACTAGAAGACACAACTTTAATGTGAAAGAACCAAAGTTTAATGGTAATGTGCGGGGTAATTTTTTTTTTTTTAACAGAGTGGGTGGTGAGGGTTTGGACTCTGTTGCCAGGGGTGGTGGTGGTGGTAGAAGCAGATACAAGTGGGGTTCAAGAGACTTTTAGATAGGCATGTGGATATGCAGCGAATGGAACATGTTGATCATGTGCAGGCAGAGGAGATTAGTTTTTTCTTGGCATCATGTTTGGCTTAGTCACAATCGCTGGGTATTGGACATGGGGGAAGAAGATACCTCCCCTCGTGGGTGCGTCTAACTGGGGGACATTCTAACAGAATATTAGGTTGCTCGTTTAAGGTGGAAATAATTTGTTCTCTCGGGCATATAACTCTTTGAAATTCTCCACAGCAAAGAATGACGAGGGATATGGGAAGAGAACAGGAAGTAATGTTGAGGTGTAGGTGGGACAGCCACGATCTGATTGCATGAAAATTAGACAGAAGAAATGTCTTCCAAATCCTGCTGTTGTTTCTTTATCTTCTTATCATGAGTGGCACAATCTGCTCCTGTGCTCTACATTTCCATATGTCTGACATAAGTTTGAAAGTTAGCATCTGACCGTTATCTCATTTTTTATTTTCTAGATTCCAGCATATTTATTCCTTTCAGGACAGATGTAAGAAAGTGACATTCCAAATCTGATAGCGAGTAGTAAATATTATGTAAGAAGCACTTGTTTGTTCTTAAAAAATAATTTCCATATGTTGACATTTTACACTCTTGTCTTAAATACAATCCTCTACTTAAATAGCATACACCCAGCCCGTAATATCAGTTTTATAATCTTGTAACTAATTTGACAGTTCATCCAGTGGTTTGATGCTTCTTTACAAGGGAAAGGTATTCCTCAACATCATCAGGTGATCCCATGATGAGTGGAACTCGCTGATGAATAGACTCTGGCTTCACATCAAGTATTGGCTGGGTTCCTGTCGTGGCTACTCCGCCAGCCTGCTCCATGATAAAGGCCATGGGGTTGCATTCATACAGCAGGCGAAGCTGTGGTTGAAGAACAAATAACATTAATTGCATTATCCAGCTGCAAGCTATCGGGAAGTATCACCACTTGGTTTGGTAATTGCTATGCCCAAGTCTGTAGGAAATTGCAGGGTTGTGGAAATAGCCCAGCCCATCAATAAACCAGTCCCTCTTTGCCCCACCCATTTTCCAGTCGAATCCATCTACATTTCACACTGTCTCAGGAAAGCAGCCAACATAATCAAGGACCGTTTACAACCCGGTCATTCTCTTTTCTCTCGTTTCTTATCAAGCAGAAGATACAAATGCTCTAAAGCGTGTATCACCAGTTTCTTCCCTGCTGTTGAACTATTGAACACACCTCTCATAAGTTCAGGAATGTAGTTCTGATCTGCCAACCTACTGCATTGCAGCCCTTGCACTTCTTTGTCTGTACTTTATAGGTGTCACTCTATATTCTGTACTCCATTTTGAACTACCTGTAGCATTGTTTCATGGTTTGATTGTGCTCAAATATGGTACAATATACCTGATTAGTACACCAAACAGATTTTACTGTATCTCGAAGATAGACACAAAATGCTGTAGTCACTCAGTGGGACAGGCAGCATCTCTGGAGAGAAGGAATGGGTGATGTTTCGGGTCAAGACCCTTCTTCAGATTGATGCCAGGGGAGTAGACGGAATATAGATAAGGAAGTAAATAGATAAGGAAGTGTAAGGTGTGAAAACAGGACAAAGGGAATGTAGATCAAGGAAAATGTAGAATAGATCATTGTTAGTTGGGAGAAGCTAACAACAAAGCAAACAGATAAAATGTAGTCGGAGAAGGGGAAGGGGTGGAGAGAGAGGGAAAGCAAGGGTTACTTGAAGTTAGAGATGTCAATGTTCATACAGCTGGGGTGTAAGCTGTTCAAGTGAAATATGAGGTGCTGTTCCTCAAATTTGAGTGGGGGGGAGGGGGTCGGGGAGATGAGGGGAGAGTGGGGGGAAGGGGGACAGTGGGGGTGGGGGGAAGAGAGGGGGTTGTGGGGAAGGGGGAAAGTGGAGGTGGGGGAGAGTGGGGTTGGGGGGAGGGAGGGAGGTGGGGGTGAGAGGAGGGGGGGTGAGGGGGGGTGAATAGGGGGGGTGAATAGGGGGGGTGAATAGGGGGGGTGAATAGGGGGGGTGAATAGGGGGGGTGAATAGGGGGGGTGAATAGGGGGGGGTGAATAGGGGGGGGTGAATAGGGGGGGGTGAATAGGGGGGGGTGAATAGGGGGGGTGAATAGGGGGGGTGAATAGGGGGGGTGAATAGGGGGGGTGAATAGGGGGGGAGGGGAGGGAGGTGGGGGTGAGGAGGGGGGAATAGGGGGGAGGGGAGGGAGGTGGGGGTGAGGAGGGGGGAATAGGGGGGAGGGGAGGGAGGTGGGGGTGAGGAGGGGGGAATAGGGGGGGAGGGGAGGGAGGTGGGGGTGAGGAAGGGGGGGGAGGGAGGGGGGGGAATGGGGGTGGAGGCAGGTCTGTGTGAGTGGGGTAGGGCCTGGAGTGGGTCAATGGGGGGAGGAGGGGGATAAGGAGGATTGAGTGGGGGGGGGAATTGAGGGTGCTACACCAATACAGGAGAGGCTTTGGGCCCAGGGCTCACTCAGACACACCCTCTCCCCTTCCCTGTTCCCCCTCTACGAGGAATGGACCCAACGGGTCCACTTGGTCCAGTTTATATTAAAAGGCTGTTGGAAAAATTGAAAATGTTATCAGAGGCATTTTAAAAGGGCATTGTAATAACATTGTTAATTGGCTCCTTGACTCGGTTGGTGAATACAAATATCCTGAAACGGTCAGGAATACCTGGAAAGGGTACAGGTTCATGAACTGATAAGAGCCCAGTGCTCTGGCTAGAGAGGAAAATGCCAGCCAGATTCTGGCTGACCACTGGAGGATAATATTACCCTGGCACAGACCAAACACCTTGGCATGAACCAGAAATTGAAATTAATCTTCTTTCTGTGCAAATCATTTGCCAGCTGAGCTACAGGGAAATCTCTGTTTTATCACATTGACGAGCATGAAATGCATATTTCTGTTTAGTTGTAAATGTGTTTATATACTGGAAACTTGGTTGTCCGCACACAAGTGGAAACCTACCTTTCCTTTTGGAGTTTTCTTATTGGCGGGATACATGAAGATTCCCCCATACTTCAAGGTACGATGGACATCAGCCACCATCGACCCAACATATCTTGCACTGTATGGAGCACTGCCATCCTGCATAGAGAATAATTACAATTTAGATTCCATTCTATCAAACGGTAAACTGCAAATTCCACCATATATATCCATTCCATAAATAAATATTTTAAATATATAATTTTCATCCAAAAGCAATGGTTCGCATTTTGTTTTATCACTTCAGATTAAAAGAAACTTCTGTATAATCTCTTAAATGCAATTTAAATAATGTAGAACATTAGTAGATGGGGCTGTAATAGTAATGGGGAGCATTCACAGGCTTGGACGAGAACATTTACGTTTCTCTTTCAAACTTTCAAATTATTTTTCTGCATGTCAACAATTTTTATTGCAATAGTCTTTATCGAAAGGGCAGCAGGTGATACTCCAATTACTCAGAGCTCTTTGGCGACCTGAAGAGTCTTGGGAGTCTCTGAAGGTTTGAAATAGAGATTCCTGGGCCTGACTGATACCAGATTTCCCAGAATTGTTACTCATGTACCAATGAGAATGACAGCCAGCTTTCTCAACTAAACACTGTAAAACGCCATTGCATGAAGCACCAGATTCTCAGCAGAGCAGGTATGAAATTCACACGGTAAACTTGTGATTTTTAAGGTCTTATGTTTGTATCTGTGAGAAGTGGATTTTGTTAAAGGTGTTTTGTAAATTAAAAAACCCAAAGAAACTTGGAAGCACTCAGCAAGTGAGGCAGCATCTGTGGAAAGTGAAATAAAGATAACGTTTCACGTCCAAAGCCTTTAGTCAGCCTATGTAGAACAGGCAGCAGGCAGACGTAGAGTCTTCAACCTGAAACCAGGTTAATTCCCGGAATGGTGGGACTATCATATGTTAAAAGACTGGAGCGACTGGGCTTGTATACACTGAAATTTAGAAGGATGAGGGGAGATTTTATCGAAACGTATAAGATTATTAAGGGGTTGGACACGTTAGAGGCAGGAAACATGTTCCCAATGTTGGGGGAGTCCAGAACAAGGGGCCACAGTTTAAGAATAAGGGGTAGGCCATTTAGAACTGAGATGAGGAAAAACTTTTTCAGTCAGAGAGTTGTGAATCTGGAATTCTCTGCCTCCGAAGGCAGTGGAGGCCAATTCTCTGAATGCATTCAAGAGAGAGCTAGATAGAGCTCTTAAGGATAGCGGAGTCAGGGGGTATGGGGAGAAGGCTGGAACGGGGTACTGATTGAGAATGATCAGCCATGATCGCATTGAATGGCGGTGCTGGCTCGAAGGGCCGAATGGCCTCCTCCTGCACCTTTTGTCTATTGTCTATTGAAACTTTGGCACCGTTTCCCTTTCCACAGGTGCTGCCTGGCCTGCCAAATGTTCTTGCATTTTCTGCTTTCATTTCACATTCTCAGCATCTGCAAGTTTTTTTAAGTTCATTTTTTCTTAAATGCAATTAGTTCTTCCTTGTTCATCCAAGGCACGAAGTATAGACTTTATCCTCTTCCAGCAACACCTGCTCAATTAACCTATCACAATACACTTCAGTTAATAGAAATCCAATGCCATCTTGCACGGTCAGTTCCCCAGCTACCGTCGAAGATCGCATACATGTCCAGCTCTAATGGCACTTCAATGTTCTTAAACACTATATCTCTAAGTTTCCTCTCCACACTCCTTATCAATTAGACTTAATTTCAGTTATTCTGTCTTCCTGCAAGATCATTTATCGTGTAATGCCACCAGAGAATACCGCTAACAGTTTCTTATCACTTGGGGAAGCTGGCAACCACAGAATTACTTTGTGGCTCTTACTTTCTGCAGTGTGGCTGTGAATCTGAAACTGAAACTCAGGAAGTGGCCTCCTCTGGTATAGCAATCTAATGTATTTAGCAATGCTCCCAGCATTAACCTAATACTAATACTAATACCCTCTCATCCAGGCACCATTCTGGTAAACCATATTTGCACCAAAGCCTTCACATCTTCCCGAATTGGGGCAACCAGAACTGCGCAAGATGCTTCAAATGCAACCTAACCAGTCCTATAAAGCTGTATAATGACGCCTGACTTATACTCAATGCCCTGACCAATGAAGACAAGCATGCCATGATATGCTTCTACTCTACCTACTTGTGATATTACTTACAGGGAGTTATGACTTAGACATTTATGAACATCAATGCTGTTATGTCATTAATTGTATATTTTCCTCGTGCATTTGACATCCCAAAACGAAACACATTTGCTTGGATTAAACTCCACGTGCCATTTCTGCACTGCTTTCTGTAGTTGATCTTCGGTATATTCTGATGTATACTTTGATAGCCTTCCTCATAGTCTGCAAGCCCAGCAGTCTTGGTGTCGTCTGCAAACTTACTAACCAACGCATCTATGTTTATGTCCATGTTATTAAGGTATATGACACACAACAGATGTACCAGCACAGATCGCTGTAGAACTCAACTGATCACAGACCTCCAGCCTTCCACCACAACTCTCTGTCTTCTATCAGTAAACCTGTTCTGAATCCATACAACCAAGTCACTGAAATCCCTGCATCTTTATCTTCTGGATCAGCCTACCATGGCAGACTTTATCAAATGCCTTACTAAAATCCATGTAAACAGCACAGCAAATGTCCCCGAAGGTTCCCGAAACAAAAGTCATCACTTTTCTCTGGGTGAACAAAGCAGGAAGATGAACCTTGCCTGATGTTCATGTAGGTGCCCCATGTTATTTTACAGGTGATGCTTCTGATTCATAGATCTGTACTTAGGAGTTATGTCTGGGGGCTTCTATCTTCTGAGTGTCTTGCTGATTTCCTTGGTACAAACTGTTCAGGTCTTGACCAGTTCCCTTTAAAATAAGTAAATTCTTTGGGACTACCATGGCAAAATTGTGCTGTCAACTACACAGCACTAATTATGGGCAAACATGTAAAATGTGGTGCATGTCAATCCATCAATCTGCACTACTTTTCCTCATCATAATATGTACTGGGGCCAACTGCAATGATTCATAGTTATGCTGTCGGTGGGAGTGGGTGACCTGACAATAATAGAGGTGGGCCTATCCACGTTGAAAGAGTATTTTGAAATAGCAAGAATCTGTGAATAGGATTTGCAGTATCTCTAACAAACCCTTACTTCTGCTCAATCAGTGACAGATTGTAGGGCTCCCAGAAAATAAGGGGTAGGTAAATCCAGGAAACTCCCTTTTCTAGTCTTTTGCCTGAATACAGACAGGAATGGATTTCAGAGCATCAAATGCCATAGAAAGGCGATTGGCAAATGCTGCAAATCCTGCCATTTTCTGGCTGTTTTGAAAGGCAATTAATCACACTACCCTGCTTTTATTTTTCAAAAGATTTCCAATTCTCTTTTGAAAGTTACTACAGAAACAACCTGCTATTCCAGCAGTGCATGTTAAATCCTGACAATTCAGTATGTTATCACAGTTCTCATGTTCCCAAATGCTGCTTAAACAGCACATGGAACTTTGTCGTGAGCTTGTTCTTTTATAGCCACTCCTAAATTAATCCAGCATTGGTTAAAGCAAGGAAATCTGCTTTAAATCTTGCCCAGCCATTCATTCATGATGTCATATTTGAGCCCAATGCTCAAACAAGTTAAAGTTCACTTGAGCAGCAGTGCTCATCGGATGATGGTGACAGAATCTTTCCAGCCTCTTTATCCAATGAATCATTGATGCTGACAGTAATTGTAGTACCTCATCCAGCACTAATTTAACACAGACAAAATATTGTATCTTGGATTTTTTAAGGCAATGTCTTTTAGCATCATGTAATGCAATCAATTAAAAAAATAGTAATTCCCTGCCTAATGGAAACTAATTAAATCTATTTTGTATATTTAATTTATTTGCCTAGGTACACTCTATATTTATAACAATGATCTGGTGTTGTGAGAATTATGTGTCTAAATTGTGGAATGCAGAATATTTGGCCGACCACAGTTTAATCTTGTTTTGCAGATGGCTCAACCTAATAAAACATCAACAATATGCAATAGCTGTTGGAACAGATTATAATTGAAAACATTCAGCAGTTTATTCACAAAATGCTGTCAGCAGGTCAGGCAGCATCTCGGGAGAGACCTGCTGAGTTACTCCAGCATTTTGTGAATAAATCGATTTGTACCAGCATCTGCAGTTATTTTCTTATATAACATTCAGCAGTTTCCTTTTTCATAGAAGCTTGACATTTTAAACATCCTTTGTATCCAACTTGAATAAATATGAATCATAGATAGACATAAAAAGCTGGAGTAATTCCGCAGGTCAGACATCTCTGGAGAAAAGGAATAGGTGACTTTTCAGATCGAGACCCTTCTTCAGAGCCTTTTCTCCAGAGATGCAGTCTGACCCGCTGAATTACTTCAGCATTTTGTATCTATCTTTGGTTTAAAACCAGCATCTGCAGTTCCTTCCTACACAATAGATAGGAATCATAATAGATCAGGGCTTTTGAGGAGTAACTCATTCCCTGCAGTCTGTTCCTACACAGATCACTTACAGACAAGACCATTGTTCTGAAATATAAAATTACATTTGTAGTGGTGGACTCTGGAACATTACTTCGGGGAATGGAAAGCTCTTTGCAAGTTTATTCCACAGTTTCACTATCAAGTTCCAACATGTCGAATATAAAATGCAACTGGACTGGGTCATCAGTAAAAATGCCAATATGTTAAGATTCAGGACATACAAGCAAGATTGCTTTACCAATGGGACATCAAGGAATGCTGTGTATCTATTTCAGAGACATGACTCACCAGACTCGACCCTCCTGCCTGAAGGTTTCTTGATTCATCACATTGACTGGATGGCTTATTTGGGAAAAGGGAGTGATAGCGAGGTCTGCCTTGTGGTAAACTTATTGTCGTGCTTGCATGTGGCGGTCTTGTTTAACTCCCGCTCCCCTCAACTGGAACTGATGGTGCACCTGGCTGTGTTCTCAAACCAACTGACTGGACTGTTGATATCTTCAACCTTTCACTTCGACAGTCTGAGGTTCTCACTTGCTCTAAAAGGACATTGATAATACCGGCACCCTCGAATAACAAGGTGACTTGCCTCAATGGCCACCAAGAAGTGGCACACATGTACACTGTGATAAAGTGAGATAAGTTAATTATGATGAAAATCAACTCCAGCCTCAATATTGACCAAGACCCACTTCAATTCATCTACCACTGCAACAGATCGACAGTGGATGTGATCTCACTGGACCGTCACTCTGCGTTGGAACACTTGGCCAATAGGAACACATATGGCAGGCAGTTGTTGATCGGCTGCAGATCATTGTTAACCATTCAAATTCATTGTCAAACTCAAGGAACTTGGAATAGACACAAAATGATCGAGTAACTCAGCAGGCTAGGCAGCATCTCTAGAGAAAAAGGATGGGTGGCATTTCAGGTCGGGACATGGGTCTTTTTCCTCCCTATGTACCTGGATCCTCGACATCCTGCCTCATTGGCAGACCTCAATCAGTACAGATCGGCAACAACATCTCCTCACTGATCAGCAGTACAGGGGGCACCTCAAGCTGCTTGCACAGTAACGACCGGAAACGACAACTCAGATTACAGGATCAATAAAGATGGAATGGTGCCAGAACAACAGTCTTGTCCCAATGTTACCAAGACCAATGAACTGGTTGTTGACTTCAGGAAAGGAAAGCTGAGGGACCATGTTGGTGGGACAGTAGTAGAGAGAGTCAACAGCTTCACGTTCCTGGGCGGGCACATCTCTGATGATCTATCCTGGGGCCAGCTCATTGATGCAATCAGAAAGAAAGCTTGCCATTGCCTCAAATTCCTCAGATGTTTGAGGAGGTTTAGCATGCCACTGAATACTCTATCAAACCTCTGGAGGCTGGGACTATCCCAACGTTTAAGAAACAGACAGGTAGATAGGACAGGTTTGGAGGGATATGGACCAGGCGCAGGCAGGTGGGACTAGTGCAGCTGGGACATGTTGGCCGGTGTGGGCAAGTTGGGCCGACATTATACCACTCTATGACTCTATGACTCTCCAAGTGTATGGTGGAGAGCATATTGACTGCTTGGGTCATAGCCAGGTTCAGAAATTCAAATGCTCAAGAACAATTTCCCCAGCTTGTAAGAGACCTACAGGAAGTGATGCCTCAAGAAAGCAACTAATGTCATCTGAGACCCACACCCTGACAAAACTCTCTTCTCACTACTACCATTGGGGAAAAGATAAAGAAACCTAAAAACTATCCACTATTTTGACAATTGTACCTATAAATATTCTGATTGCGTTAAAATCTACTCCAATGGTTTGGCATCAGGAAATATTTGGGATAATTTAGATTTTAATCAGATTTTTTGCCAAGTAAGAGGGGTGAATAAGGAATTAGGTCATGTCAAAATAACCTTTAGGTCATCAGTCTTGTGCTCATGTTTAACAGTAAATATTGTGGGACTTAACTAAAGAGCAGTAAGACTAATTCAAAGACTTAAAAAGCTGCAAAGAATGAGTTTTTAACTTACATACGGCTTTCCTGGAAGCTACAACTGATTCAGAGACAATTGAATATGCAATTCTAAATATAATTTGTGACTTTTGTAGCATTAGTAAAGAAAATCCCAAAATTAATATAATATTTGAGAATGATTTTTAGCTCATTAACAACACAGGAGCTTGGAATAAATAATATATTTTGATTCATTGTTCTTAATTTTACTTCTCGATTTAAACAGATTTTTAATGAGCATGGGTTCAAATTAATTCAATTCATTAAAATTAATTTGTCTACATGAATTGTAGCGGCAGGGTGGTGTAGTGGTAAAGTTGCTGCCTTAAAGCACTTGCAGCGCAAGAAACCCGGGTTCAATCCCGACTACGGGTGCTGTCTGACCGGAGTTTGTACCTTCTCCCCGTGACCGTGTGAGTTTTCTCCGAGATCTTCACTTTCCTCCCACACTCCGAAGATGTACAGGTTTGTAGGTTAATTGGCTTGGGTTTGTGTACTTGGTATAAGTGTAAATTGTCCCTAGTGTGTGTGAGCTTGTGTTAATGTGCTGGGATCGCTGGTTGGTGTGGACACGGTGGAACAAAAGGCCTGTTTCCATGCTGCATCTCTAAACTAAACATGGTCTGTTTGCTTAACATAAAATTACACAATACAGAAATATTAATATTTGACACTTTGAAAGAGTTATGTAATTAATAAATTTTCCTTGTTTTTTTTCCCCATAATCCAGCATTTTTTAACCAGTTATTTACTCATATCCAAGCCAGTTACTATTGGGTATGAATTAACTGTGAAATGATTCTTTTATACTGACTACTGACCTACGGAAATCTGTTCAAACTTGGCTTTTGCAGACCTCATGGAGTTAACATGCTGTTCAGTCCACAATACTTGCACCTTGCATGTATAAATCTTATCCTATTGTGGAGCCGCAACAGGGCCCCGCCACAAAGTTTCACAAGTGGCTAAGCAAGCTGCAGTTTAACCAGATATCAATACTATCACAGGTATCTGAAACTCTCTAACAGTCTTTAACATTCACGTGACTAATCTAGACCAGGCCCTGCGGGTGAATTCCCCAGAGTACAAACTGAGAATGTGCTGAAACTGCATGTTTTGTGGTCGGGTTACATGAGGAATCTCATGTTGGAGCACAATTGGAACATCACCAGCTTTGAGCATGCTGCAGTCTGCGTGTCCCTCTGTGATTCTGGAAGGTGATGGTATTTAGACAGGAAGTTGCCATAAATTCCATGCAGAATGTCCCTGCAGAATTTGGCAAGTTTAATCTGCTTCCACAATCTTCAACTTCATTTCAAGCAGTGCATTCCAGATTGTAACAACCCACTACTTATCTGATTTTCTTCCTCTTCCTTCTTGTTTACTCATTTGTTTTAAATCTGTGTCCTCTCCATGCCACCCATTCAGAGAAACTCCAAATTGATCAGTTTTATCGTTTGAACATCTGTCAAATCTCCCCCTACCTTCCCTGTTCTAATAAAATGCAAGCCTAATGTCTCTAAGTTCTCCAGGAAGCGGTAGACATTCATCCCTGATACAATTCTAGAAATGCACTCCTAAAGTATGGTGATAAAAGTTGATCAGCTAGATTCGAACAGTATTTTACAAAGGATGAGGCTAGGAATTTAATTTGACTTGTTCATAACCTGTCACCATTACTTTACTTTACTAGAATTGTGATGGAAAATATTTTATGTATTGAAATGGGATTTCCATCGCCCTTCCAAAATGGTGGTAGTAGGTGCACTTGCAAGTAAATTAATGACCTGACCCTATACTGCTATTATAGATCCTAATTTTAATATCTTCTTTTTGTTTATGTCAGTAATTCTATTCATAAATAAACCTATTGTTGCACATATTATACAAGTGAAAAGCCATTTCCTGATGGAGCAGACAAAATGTGTAGGAGAGAACTGTAGATGCTGGTTTACACTGAAGATAGACACAAAATGTTGGGTTAGCTCAGTGGGACAGGCAGCATCTCTGGAGAGAAGGAATGGGTTATGTTTTGGGTCAAGACCCTTCTTGAGACTTCAGCATTTCTTCAGCATTTCCTGAGCTGGCTTAACACATGCTAGGATTTTTACTAATTCTAATCATGCTAAAATATTTAAATAATATTTTAAAACATTTTATTTCTTTAAACAAATCGATTTCTGTTCTTTTTCTATTTGCATCAAAACCGACATCTAAGACAGAGCTGGAATCACTGAGGATACAGAGTGCTGTATTTTCTTATTTCTTTATAATCATTCATTAACGTCTCCATTTTTCCCTCATCATGGTATTCTCTTTGCCTGCTCCCACCACTTCCCTGTAGATGTTGATACATGGGAGAGAGAATCCCTCTGTGCTGTGTGTTGCAATGTTATAAATTTGTCCTTTGTAAGTATGTTTCTTTTTCACTGAACATAGTTCATTTTCCTTTTGTCAGTCACAGAACACATCATTTGCGGGATAAACTAAAGCCTGCGAACCCATTTCTCGTTCAAGAATGCTGGACTACAGTGTAACCAGTCCTCGTCAGTTGTGGCGGGGTTTGCCCGCTATCGCCTCCTACAAGGCGAAACTGGGTATCAAAAGTGGCAACAAAGCATCACTTTAAGATGAGCTCAATGCTTTTTATGCACACTTTAATAGGAAGAACGACAACACATCTGCATAAGCCACCCACAGCCCCGACAACTGATCTCAGGAACTGCAGATGCTGGTTTATACTGAAGATTGACCAAAGTACTGGAGTAACTGCAGCTGACATCAGAGCATCATCAGAGGGTGAATCCACACATAACCTCTGGCCTAGATGGCTTAACTTTGCAGACCAATTGGCTGGAGTATTCAAAGATATCTTTAACCTTTACCTTTGTCCGGTCTAAACCTGCTCTTCCTCACACCTGCTCTGAAAGGGCATTTATCGGACTGATGCTTAAGAAGAGTTCAGTAACTTGACGGACCGACGACTGTCCAGTAGCACTTGCATCCACTGTAATAAAGTGCTTTGAGAAGATAGTTATGATGCAAATCAACTGCCTCAGAAGTGATCTGGTTCCACTTCAATATGAATATCACAAGAACAGGTCAGCAGCAGATGCAATCTCACTGACTCTCCACTCTGCACTGAGCCATCTGGTTAACAGGAACAGATACGTAAGATTGATGTTCATCGACTACAGCTCGACGTTCAACACTCTCTTCCCATCCAAACTCATCACCAAGGTCCAAGACCTGGGCCTCTGCACCTCCCTTTGCAACTGAATGCTTGGCATCTTCATCGGCAGACCTCAATCAGTGTGGATCAGTAACAACATCTCCTCCTCACTGACCATCAACGCAGGTGCACCTCGGGGCTGCGTGCTAAACCTCCTGCTCTATTCTCTTTATACCCCTGACCAAGTAGCTGAGCACAGCTTCAGTGCCCCCTATAAATTTATGGACGACACCCTTGTTGTTGGTGGAATCACGGGTGATGAGAGTCAGAGTACAGAAGAGTGATAGAACACATGTTAGAATGGTATCACAGCAACTACCTCTCAGTTACCATCTTCCTGCAACCAGGGTGGGGCAATGGTAGAGATGCTACCTTGCAGCGCCAGAGACCCGAGTTCGATCCTGACCTCGGGTAGTGTCTGTACAGAGTTTGCACGTTCTTCCTGTGTTCTCCATGGGTTTTCTCCTGGTGCTCCAGTTTCCTCCCACATTCCAAAGACATGCAGGTTTGTTGATTAATTGTCTTCTGTAAATTGCCCCTAGTGTGTGGATAGAAAGAGTGTACGGGTGATTGTTGGTTGGCATGGACTTAGTGGGCCGAATGGCCTGTTCCGACGCTGTATCTCTAAACTAAACTAAACAAAACCAAGGAACTCATCATTGACTTCAGAAAGTGGGAGACCATGTCCATTTTCATTAGTGGGGCGATACCTTAAATCCCACATCACCAGGTTCAGGAACAGTAACTTTCCTACAGCTTCAAGGTTCTTGAACCAATCTGCACAACCTTAATTCAAACTCGACAACAAAATGCCAAGCCCGCTTCTTGTACAACCCGGGGCTTGTTTTCAAATTGTGTCTTTTTGCACTAATGTCCTTTTTTTGCACGTCTTTTTTCCACTGGTCTGGTATCTGGATTGTAAAATGTATGTGTAATTTTAATCAAAAGGAATGTTTTTTGTTTTTGTGTGTTGTCTGAGTCATAGAGTGTGGAAACAGGCCCTTCGGCCCAACTTGCCCACACTGGCCAACAATGTCCCAGCCACACTAGTCCCACTTGCCTGCGCTTGGTTCATATCCCTGCAAACCTGTCCTATCCATATACCTGTCTAACTGTTTCTTAAATGATGGGATAGTCCCAGCCTCAACTACCTCCTCTGGCAGCTTGTTCCATATACCCACTACCTTTTGTGTGAAAAGTTACCCCTCAGATTCCTATTAAATCTTTTCACCTTGAATCTATGTTCTCATCTTCGATTCCCCTACTCTGGGCAAGAGAGTCTGTGCATCTACTTGATCTATTCTTCTCATGATTTTGTATACCTCTATAAGATCACCCCTCATCCTCCTGCACTCCATGGGATAGAGACCTAGTCTACTCAACCTCTCTCTATAGCTCACACCCTCTAGTCCTGGCAACATCCTCGTAAATCTTTTCTGAACCCTTTCAAGCTTGACAATATCTTTCCTATAACATGGTGCCCAGAACTGAACACAATATTCTAAATGTGGTCTCACCAGCATCTCATACAACTGCAACATGACCTCCCAACTTCTATACTCAATACTCAGAAGGCCGGCTTCTATACTCTACTCTGACTGATGTTTAAATGCATGTGAGTAAACTTTATTGTACCTTTAGCCGGGATGTAATGGCAATGGCCTTAACAGCATTTGGCTGTTAATGACACTCTAGATTGGGCCCCAATATACACTGCTCAGAGTCTACCAGCAGATTAGAGCAGATCCACCTTGTATAATAGAAACATAGAAACATAGAAAATAGGTGCAGGAGGAGGCCATTCAGCCCTTCGAGCCAGCACCACCATTCATTGTGATCATGGCTGATGTTGCTTGCGTCCGTTTTATTCTGCCACTGCATCTACCAAAAGGAAATTTGGGGATGGGAGGGGCCCCACAAATGGTGAGTAGATGGATCCAGCATGACCTGGCAACTTTAGTATAGGTTAGAGGTATAGCGCAGAAATAGGCCCTTCGGTCCACCGAGTCCGTGCTGACCTGCGATCCCGTTACACTAGCACACACTGCACACTAGGGACAATTTATAATTTTTTCAGACGCCAATTACCCTACAAACCCATACGTATTTGGAGTGTGGGAGAAAACCGGAGCACCTGGGGAAAACCCACGCGGTCACAGCAAGAACAGTCAAATTCCTAGAGACATCACCCGTAGTCAGGATCAAACTCGGGTCGCTGGCACTGTAAGGCAGAAACTCTTACCACTGTGCCACCATGCCACTCTAAAAGGTCAGTATATATGTGCTATCACAAAAGAAGCATGTAACTTGCTTGGACACTTTGTAGATGCAGGACATGAATATTACATTAAAATGGATGTTAACCATACACATGTTGACTGTGACCAGGTAGCAAGGTTTATTGCAATAAATGATGTAGAAGTAGTTGAAAAATGGCATTTATTCATCAGATCCACTTCAGATTCTCATCCAATTGCATTAATCTTAATATTGTCATTTCTGCGTAACTAATCACGTCATAGCCAGCTGCTAACCTGGAGATTGTTCCCATTGTTCAGTAGTGAGTTTCTATTCAAACTTTATTTCAAAGCTCAATAACATGTAAAAAGTGACTTAACAAGAAGAGCATGTATTGCTCGGATTCTATTTAACCATGAGGTAGCTTTTTTAGTTCCAAGTCCTGTTTGAAATAAATGCCATACTCTTCCACTTTTGCAACATTATGTCCTTGAATACCAGTGGTCCTTCAATTACTACCCATCCTAAACTTTAGTTGATGCAAAACTCTGTGACCAAGTTCTATCTTATCTTCAACTTATATCAAGCTCTTTATGCTCCAGCAAATTGCATAAAAGCTATTCCTAGTTTTCTCATTTTCGACTGGTTGCATCACTGTCTGGTTTGGTAACTTGAATGCTCAGGAACAAAGGAGGCTGCAGAAAGTAGTAGATATTGCCCAGTCCATCGCAGGTACTGACCGCCCCACCGTGCCTTAAAAAGGCAGCTAATATAATCAAAGACCCACACCACACAGGTCATGCTCTCATCTCACTACTACCTTCAGGAAGAAGGTAGAGGTGCCTGCAAACCGTGACCTCCAGGTCATAATCCTACTATGGACTTTGTTTTGTTTGCATCATGTACTCGAGTTTTGCACTATTATGTTTTGGTTACCTAGAATTACTGGTTATTCATTTATTATATTATTAATTATTATATTTTTAGTTGTAGGTTATTGCGTTAATGGGCCTGTAAAGATGCAGCAAGTAAGAATGTCGTTGTTCCATTCCTGGTACAGATGGCAATAAAATGCTCTTGACTCTCGTGACTCATTCAGATCCATTTCAACTGATTGTGTAGTTAACTCTAGCTTGACAATCCACTCAGCATGTTGTGTTTGTTTTCTGTTTCCTATCCAACGACACTGAACTATCTGTCAGCTGTAATCTCTCTGCATTTTTATAATTTCCATAACTACGAAAAAAAAAACGTCTCCTACCTGTGCAATAAAACTCTCTAGTTTTCCTAGTATTCTTGTTTGGTGATCTCAACGGTGTCATGTCACCTGAGAACTGACAAATAACAGTCCGTGCTGATCTCCAGCAGTGCGGCAGTAAAGCAAATTGTTTATTTGCAGCAATTTAGCGCAGTGGTGATGCAAGTGGTGCAGTTATCCCACAGCTCAAACCATTCTGGTTTAATCTAACCTCCAGTGCTGTCAGAGCAGAGTTTGCATGTTCTTCCTGTGATGGGTTTCCCCTATGTCCTCTATTTTTCTGCCATGCAACAATATAATTGGCCCCGAGATGATATAATGGTGCCAAAAGTGGTGACGCCAACATGTGTAATATATGCAAAAAGAATTTTGCTGTGCAATTGCATGTGTGACTAATTAAGCATCATTAAATAAATCACCATTGATTATCCTTATGGTGGGTGACTGGGGGTATCAGAGGATTGTGTATGGGCATGGCTGAATAAAAAGATTTCAGGGAAATAGTGGGAAAATGGGATTGCTCTAACAGCTGGAAAATATTCAATTGGCTGAGCGGCCTTCTACATCATTAGGAAATTGGAAGGTGAATGTTAAACAAGTTTAGATAAGAAAACATTGCTGAAGATTCCTCCATCATGAAAGATTGACTTTCAATAAGCAAGGGATCAGACTTGTATTTGATGTCCATTATAGACATTTAACCTACTGAAGGTAGACACAAAATGCTGGAGTCGCTCAGCAGGACAGGCAGCATCTCTGGAGAGAAGGAATGGATGAAGTTTCGGGTCGAGACCCTTCTTCAGACTGATGTCAGGGGAGTGGGCAGGACAAAGATAGAATGTAGTCGGAGATGGTAAGACTGGTGGGAGAACTGTGAAGGGGAAGGGGATGGAGAGAGAGGGATAGCAAGGGCTATTTGAAGTTAGAGAAGTTCATGTTCATACCACTGGGGTGTAAGCTACCCAAGCAAAATATGAGGTGCTGTCCTCCAATTTGCGCTGGGTCCAACTCTGACAATGGATGAGGCCCAGGACAGAAAGGTCAGATTGGGAATGGGAGGGGGAGTTAAAGTGCTGAGCAGCCTAGAGATCAGGTAGGTTAAGGCAGACTGAGTGGAGGTGTTCAGCGAAATGATCGCCGAGCCTGCTGACATTGGTTGCTTCAGGTCACAAATGGACAACTGCTACTTAGGTAAGGTACTGGAGGACAAACTGCACATCATGATTCAGGAAAAAGGTCAAGGCCCTCTGAGGAGTACAGATCAGAGCAAAACCATGTCACAAGACTGTTCCTGCTTGTGAATTGAAAACATTCAAAATCATATCTAATCTGGAGAGCAACCAGTAAAACAACTTGTTGAGAAACATCCCCAAACAAACGGATTGCACATTCAGACTGTTCAGAGATCAGACTCTCTGAAAATCATGTGCTAAATGAATGATCTGGCAGTGCTCTGAATATTTGTTTGTTCCCAAGTTGCTATAAAATAAAAACGTTGGTGTTAGGCCTGTGCTTGTATTAACTGGGTGTTATGTGTCAGCTAACGCTCTGACTCTGTTGGGGGCATGCTCATACCTGGAGCTTATTATGACATAGAAAGAGGCCATTCAACCCATCAGGGCTGTGTTGGCTCTGAGTGAAAACAATCCCATTCTCACTCTTCCTACTTCCCTTTATCCCTGCAACCGTTTCCTCTTATTGCCTTTGCTGGTGGTCACTTTCTTTATGGACTTGCACTCTTCCTGCCTAAATAACTTGCAGGTTTACCATCTTTTGCACTCATATCATCTATTGGTATCCTGACCAATATATTTAAATATTTCTGAATGCCAGAGACCTTAAAAAAAAAAAAGTAAAACTCTCAATTTTGACAGTTTGCAAAGCTGCAGAGAGGATTTTGCTATCAAAACCTTCGGGGAAGCTTTGCGCTGGGGCTTCACTGTTGGGAGTCTTCAAACCAGCAGGACACAACAGGCAGAAATGTCAGGTAAGTTTGATTGTAATATGACTAATTGGAGGAGCCAGCAGGATCCATCCCAATGATCTGAACTGTTATTTATTTGAAATTCCCCCTCTGGCTAACTCTGAGCTTTCCTTCATTCTCATTATACTCAAAAAAAAATTGAAGTTAATTTGTGCAAGAACTGCCAGGTCAAATTACAAGGCATACTCATGCAATCACAAAAAAAAACTGTTGGAGGAATTTGTGTAGGAAGAATACTGCTTGTATGGAAATAGGCCTCATCGGCCCATATTATCCATGCCGACTAAGTTAGCATCCTGGGCTAGTCCCATTTGCTTGCATTTGGCCCAAAGACTTCTTCCTGTCCAAATATCCATCCAAGCATTTTTGAAAAGTAGAAATTATAATTACTTTTATTACATCCTCTGGCAGCTAATTCCAGGTACAAACTACCATCTCAGTGAAAAGATTGCCCCTGAAGTTCCTCTTAAATCTCACACCTCCACTTTAAGCCTATTCCCTCTAGTTTTAGAATTTTCCATGCTATATTCATTCTGCAGAACCTCATCCCTTTTCGTACCTTTATCATTAGGAGTGACGTGTACAACAACCTCTGGCTGCTCACCTTCCCCCTTGAGAATGTCCTGAGACATCCTGGACTCTGGCACCAGTGAGGCAACACACTACCCTGGAGGCAAAGGAATGGAGGATGTTTCGGTTCATGACCATGCATCAGGATTGAGAGTGTGGAGAAAGATAGCCAGTATAAAAAGGTGAGAGGAAGGGGTGAGATGGGCTGGTGGGTGATTGAAAATGCACCCCTGCAGATTCAGGGAAATTTCTTCCCAGTTGCTATCAAGCAACTGAACCATCCTACCACCAAGTAGAGAGCGGTCCTGAGCTACCACCTACCTCATTGGAGATCTTTGGACAATCTTTAATCAGACTTTACTGGACTTTATCTTGCAAACGTTATTCCCTTTATCGTGTATCTGTACACTGTGGTTGGCTTGATGCACAGTCTTTCTGCTGACTGGATAGCATGCAACAAAAAGTTTTTCATTGTACCTTGGTACATATAACAATAAACTAACTATACTAAACTAAACTAAACAATTAACTTCCTCAGCAGATTCTGCGACCTTAGCACCATGCTGGACATGGTAGTTGGACTGCTATGTTTCCTGTCTTTTTTGGCAGTCACTTGCAATCATGGATGTTTCCTCACTGTAGCAGTACCACACATGAAAATGTTTGTTCCAAAGCACTTTGCGATGTTCTGAGCTGAGCCATTACTCACAATCTCAGTCACAAAATCTTCAATATCAATACTTACCCTGCAAACACATGCAAGTCTCCTACAGAGTAATCAAATAATAGAAATGCATGCACAGAAACAGGTCCTTCGGCCCTTTCACCAACCATCAACCACCTACTTGCACTAATCCTCCATTCATGTCACATTCTCATCAATTCACCCCAGATTTGACCACTTCTGACACTTTTTTGAGATAATTTACAGCAGCCTGCACATCTTTGTCAAAAACAAAAGGGGCTGGAAGAACTCAACTGATCAGGCAGCATCAGTGGAAGGAAATTTTCAGATGATGTTTGGGACCAGGTCCCTTATTCAGACTCAACCATTTCCCTCTACAGATGTTGCCTGACCTACTTGCTCCTTCAGCACTTTATTTTTTGCTCAAGATTTCAGCAACCGCAGTTCCATTAGTTTCCATTTAATTGCACATCTTTGGAATGTGGTAGGAAACTGCAGGGAACACATGCTACCACAGGCAGAGCATGCAAACGCCACACAGACAGCACCAGAGTGCAGGAGTACACCTAGGTCTCTGGTGCTGTGAAGCAGCAACTCTTCTAGGTGTTCTGTTGTGCCATCTCTTCACTGAAAAAACAGTGCTGGTTTTAACATTTCCTCACCAGTTTAACACTATTTTTATTTCTTGTCCCTGCATTACTAATGGTCAATTTTAACAAAATGTTTAATTATATCTGGTGTCTGGAGGAATTTGTCCACATAATCTTGGTTAATGAATGTCAACCACATCACTATATCTGACCCTATAGGAGCAAGAAATGAGGGCATTAGTGACATAGATTGGAACATTCCCACTGAAATAATAATAATAATAATCTGTTAACTGGACATAAATGGGTTAAATATTAGCTTCAGGGTGGAGTCTGCCACCATGAAGTTACATTTTCTGCAGAAGAGCAATACATATCCTGGAAAGTGCAATCTACATTTCCAATATGTTATTTTCATGCCCCAAGCTATGCATTAAGCAGTAAGGATCGTCCTTCTGCTTCCTCTGGAGAAGGAGGGAACTCTTTGCCAGTGCACATGACACCTGGATAGCTCTCTGGTTTTGGATGCTTGAAGTATGGTCTGTTTGTTCCTCAATTCCACAAAGTTCTCATTTCAATCAGCATATTACCTCACAAAAAAGATAAAAATCAAAACCAAATAAATTTTCAATCTCTTGGGAGCCATTCTGTATCCATTTTAATCTCTTACTGGAAGTTATGTGAAATGAATTTTAAAAAGGATGAGCAGAGTTTCTTTTTATTGCATTAATGTCCACATACCTCAGGAAATTTTTTCTGCTGGATGTATTCCGTGAGTGGAGGATAAAAGTATTTGGCATAGCCCTCATTCAGACTATATATAGTTCCTTTCTTCTTTATCTTTACGTCCTGTTCCACAAGAATAAATTCACCTAAAGACTGAAAGAGGAAAGAGAATGATTGAAATGGTCAAGCAAAACAAAAGTTAAATTGTTAAAATTATAGTCCAGGAGTTCAGCACTAATTGTCGCTATATTTACTATAACTGAGGCCAACGTGGTTCATTTGCATTCGAATAACTATTAATCTGAAACAGACCAAGAAGAAAATTGTCTGATTTTGGCATTTAAATAGTTGTGGGTATCAGCTAGCAGTCATATTTGTTTCCTATAAATTATTTTTTCTCCTTTTTGGATGTTGCTTCCACTCCAGATCTGTGTGTTCTCAGCATGATGCATATACTAATGCAGAAGCCATAGATCACCAGTGGAGGGACCACATGCTCCAGGAGACATGTTGCATTTGACCAGGAATATGTCCTTCTCAACTTTAGTCACTCAGAGATGGTGCTCTTGATCAGAAATATGATCAAGTAGATAGCACAAAGGGCTGGAGTAACTCAGAGGGTCAGGCAGCATCTAGGGTGAAAAAGGATGTGTGCCGTTTTGGTTTGGAACCCTTCTTCAAACTCAAGAAGAAGTTTGGGTCTATCCTTGGTATAAATCAGCATTTGCAGTTCCTTTCTACACAATGTGATCAAGTAGTTCTTTAAAGTGTTTTTGTTTAGAAGGCCTTGACTGATTCCCTGTTGGTGATAATTTTGCCTCTGATTTTGACTTTCACTGAGTCAACCTTTGGGTGTTAGGGCCATAGTTGGCTTTGATAATACTGAAGAATGGTCCATAACATGATTACCAGCAAGTTTGTGGATCTCCTGTGCTCTTTCCATCTACCATCTGTACTCTAGATCATTGATTTTCTGTTGGATTTCTGCCAGCAGGTGCCTGTACACCAGAGATGGCAATACATCCAATCCAAGAATGTCTGTTTATTAGCTTCTGGATCTTCTGGTCATTTTTATTAAAGCCTTTCTGGTGTATCTGGGTAGATGAGTAAATAGCCTCTTCACGTGCAAACTATTGTGGGATTCAGATCTGTCTAGGCATAGTGGAATTTTTGTGATTCCCGTTAGTTGGTATTTGGTGGGTTATCTGCGAGGCATTCGCTGAGAAGAGCTGCTCGTTTTTAACACTCATTTTCTGGTAGCAAGGTTATTACTGTCACCATTATTTTGGGTTTAAACTAAAGGAGATTAGGCTGTAGTCAAGCAAAATATTTCTCATGGACAATGCAAACATCCCTGTGATCTCATGCTTGGATCGAGCTGTAATCTTGATAGGGTGAGAATCTGTACCCTGACTGAGGAGTCTAGAATCAGAGGGAGCAATCTCAAATTAAGAAGAAAACCATTTGGGACTCGGATGAGAAGAGGGTTCTTCATTCAGATGATGTGGAATCATTGTAATTCTCCATCAGAGAAGGTTGTGGAGGTTCAATCATTGAGTTCATTTCAAACAAAATCAATAGATTTCTGGATATTGAAAGAATCAAGGGGTATGTGAATAATGTAGGAGATTATTTATCTGGAAAATTGGCCTTGATCCAAAGTGCCTATTCCAGCTCTTATATCGGATGCTCTGATGCTATTTAACAGAAGGTTACGATACTTCTTATTATGATAACCTTCCATGCACACTTCTTCTCTGGAACCTTCTCATTTGGCCATTGTTCAATGCCTGAATTGGGAATGTTGTTATGTGGTCTAGACCTTGATTCTCTGGTGAACAGTGTTAATAATGACAATACTGTGCTCCAAGCATTTTGGACTCAATGGAATGCGCTTTCCCTACTCCCTATACACTGATCGTTCTTCTTCACACCATGTAGGGAAGTTGCCCAAAAGCATAAATTTACATCCCTCTAGGATGCAAGCCAAGGCTTCTTCAAGGTCAGGCTAGAAGTCTTCCTTACAAACATCAGCAGTTTCCATGGTTGCATTAATGACGTTATGTTGGTTCGATGTTAGAGTGTAGTTGAGGGTCATGAGTGGTTCACTTATCCCATCAGGAAGAAGTTAGACCTTCTACTTCCTGACAGAGAAACCCAACCCAGAAGGTGGAGCACCCACCATCTTGTTCTTAGAAAAATATCTTGCTCACTCAATGCAGCAGTGTCATTGACAAAGTATGTCAATTCCCAGGCTAGGATAATCAAGCGATGTTCAAGTCTGTTGCTGTTAAAGCTGCCCGTGAAGGCCATGACTTTCCAGATTCTGAACTCCATGTTGTGGAGTGGAAGTGGCTAATCTTTCGATGAGGGATAGTCACCGGTTACCACAAGGAGCAAGGTTTCAAAGTGGATCCAAGGTGACTATAGATCATGCTCAGCTGCATTAACTCTCACACCAGCAGGGCATATAGATAGACAAGCATTGGTGCGTGTGTGTGCGCACACACGAGCACACGCACGTGCTCAGGCATAGATACCCTTACCCACTATCCTCTACCTGCTTCCTCCACAGACACCTTCCTCATGACCCTTCTCACTTTTGGTCCTCCCATCTCTGAATCCCTGCTGCCACCCAACCCTTTCCCACCTTTTCTCAGACCCCCTTTCTCCAACCGCTACAACCTATTTCTTGACTGAATACTAATTTTTCACTCACTTAATGTTACAATTTAAAGAGTAAATTGTTATCAAGATTCTGCACATTGTAATTATTGGACTTCCTTTAAAGAAATAATTTAATGACTCTTATCATTGTAATTCAGGTTGGAATGACGAGTCAAGAAAAGAGAGGTGATGTATGGCTTGTAGTGTCAGAATGCCTTTATGTCGAAAGCTTGTACAGAAAACCACAATGTATAGGGTGTGTCAAATGCAGAAGCAGCCACATGTGTGTTTTTAATATTTGTTTCTGTTTTTGACCAATTTTTCTTCCAAAGATGTTGATTCTCTTCCATGCACACTTCTTCTCTGGAACCTTAGGGGACTTGGAACCGAGCAATAAAGGGGGCTTTTTCTGGTTGTCTGTCAGTGACTAGCGGACTTCTGCAGGGCTCAGTGCTGGGGCCGCTACTCTTCATGTTGTATATTAAATGATTTGGAAGAGGGGATTGAAGGCTTTGTGGCCAAGTTTGTGGATGATACAAAAATAGATTGAGGGGCAGGTAGTGTAGAGAAAGCAGGGACTCTGCAGAAGGTCTTGGACAGGTTGGGAGAGTGTGCAGAGAAGTGCAGAAGGAAAATAGTGTAGCAAAGTGCAGAGTCATGCATTTTGGTAGTAGGAATAAAGGCTTAGACTATATTCTAAATGTGGAGAGAATCCAGAAATTGGAGGTGCAAAGGGACTTGGGACTGCTGGTGCAGGATTCCCAAAAAGTTAATTTGCAAGTCGAATTGGTAGTAAGGAAGGCAAATGCAATGCTAGCATTTATTTCAAGTGGGCCAGAATGCAAAAACAGGGATGTAATGCTGAGGCTCTATAAGGCGCTGGTCAGGTCGCATAGGGAGTATTGTGAGCAATTTTAGGCACCATATCTGAGGAAGGATGTGCTGGTTCTGGAGAGGGTCCGGAGGTTGTTTACAAGAATAATTCCAGGAATGAGTGGGTTAACATATGATGAATGTTTGATGGCACTGGACCTGTGCTCGCTGGAGTTTAGATGGATGAGAGGGGACCTCATTGAAACTTACCGAATAGTGAAAGGCTTGGATAGAGTGGATGTGGAGAGGATGTTTCCACTAGTGGGAGACTCTTGGACTCGAGGTGATAGCCTCAGAATTAAAGGACGTTCCTTGAGGAAGGAGATGAGGAGGAATTTCTTTAGTTAGAGGATGATGAATCTATAGAATTCTTTGCTACAGAAGGCTGTGGAGGTCAAGTCAATGGATATTTTTAAGGCAGAGATAGATTCTTGATTAGAACAGGTGTCAGGGGTTATGGGGAGAAGGCAGGAGACTGGGGTTAGGAGGAAGAGATAGATCAGCCATAATTGAATGGTGGGCAGAATGGCTTAATTTTGGTCCTTATGACCATACGACCTTATTTGGACACTTCAGATCAGAGCTTTTGCAATTACTTTAGTCAGACTAATTTTCCAAGCAGGGGAAGAGTGAGTTCCAAACTTCAACCATATTGGGCAGGAGACTACTTATCTTCAATCACCTGTCTACCTTGCTTGCCAATCTTATGTCTATCTCCATCTGTAGAAATGAGCCTTTGCCGACAATGACACAAAATGAATTGAAGTTCTGATTTCCCCAACAACTGATATTCATTTATTTACCTTCCCAAACCTCCACTCATCCCTCCATGCTCTCCCAACTCACCCCTTCTCAGTGGAAAGCAAAGGCAACTCCAGTGTAAGGCTGCATTTTCAAACAGTCTATTGCACAAACATTTGGATTGTGTATGAGATCAGAAATGGTGATAACTCTATCAGCTACATACTGGGTCTAACATGAAGAAGTTGACACCTTGTCCCGTGGATAGCGCTATTAGGGTGGCGCTGCCATAGAGGGCATATCCAGCAGCCACCATGTTTCGTCCCGGTTCAAGGGCATCACCCTCAGTCAGCGAATCCGTGCAATCCTGCCACAGTGAAAGAAATGATCAGTTATCCCGCTTCAGTGGTTCAATGGTACTTTACTGTCACATGTACAGTGAAATTCCTTTTTTTTGCATACATTTCAGTAAAATTCTTACTATACATAGGCACAATCATGCTTAAGTACAAGAGTATAAGAATAGTGGATTACACCTGGGCAGTACACAAGAGTCGCTATGTTTCTGGCACCATGTAGTACCCTTCAAGTTCAAAGTTTTAAAACTTTCGTCTTAATCTTTGCACAATGGCCCGTAGTTCTGCTGCTGTCCCCAGATTTTAGTTGCAGGGATCAGCCCGGCCAGGTGATGATGTCAATGTCCTCCATTGCTGCTCTGCCACTGCAGGCCGCGTCTAGACGGTGTTAACTTTTAAACAGTCCAACTTCTCTGTCTCTGCCCACCGAATTTGTTGTCATTTTATAATGCTCTAAAAGAGGAAATACGGTGTTTCTCTGCAAACTTTCTCAGAGATACTCTTGTAGAATAAATCTACTCTTGTAGATACTATGTAGAATAAATATGTCTTTCTTTTGCTAATTATCTATTGAAAATTAGCTTTCATTGATCTTCCTGAAATGGGCCTGAGATTTTTATTATTTGATCTTTTCGGACGCTGCTCATTTTTACTGATCTTTGCAGTGTTTCACAATCTCAGATTTTCTTTGCAACTCATAATCTATTTTCAAATCATAGAACATGTTTTTGTTAAGGCCTGCTGTCTCGAAAATTCTGCATGCCTTTCAAATACCAAATTATCCCACTGTGTGACACAATTGGGCAGCTTCTTCTATGAAACACAACATGCAAAGAAAGGCCATTCTTCCAATCAATTCCTCCAATAATTTCATCTTTATTTTGCTGAAATGAGCCTTTTGTTTAGCTTTTTCTTCTCGTTAAATCTTCCCATTTCAAATACGTTCCGTGGTATCAGGCAGATAACAAACCACCTTTCAGGCTTCTGCGACCGCCGTTCAGCTGGGAGGATCTGCAATAGTGACAGAGCAAAATCACTGCTGCAGATTTTCTCCTCTGCTGCAATGAATGGGTTTTCTGCAAAATGCCTCTGCCCAGTGGCAGACTTAGTGTTAGACTCAAAAAGATATAATCCAATGGAAATGGGCAGCACCATGGAGTAGCTGGTAGAACTGCTGCCCCACAGCTCCAGAGACCTGGGTTCAATTCTGACCTCGGGTGCTGTCTGTGTGGAGTTTGCACATTCTCTCTGTGACTGCGTGGGTTTCGCCCAAGTGCTACATGTTCCTCAAAAACTTGTGACCCGCCACTGTCATTGTTCACTCGCTGTTTAGGGAGACGTAAATATCATCCAGAGAGGTGGGAACCGTGCATTGACTTAAACTTCTGACTGTTTGTCAACAGGCAGCATTGACCAAGACCACTGTTGTTGTGGCTTGAAGTTGGGACCATAGAGCAGAACAGTACAGCACAGGAACAGGCCATTCAGCCCATAATGTCAGCACTGAACTAGATGCCAAGTTAAACTAAACTCCTCTCCCTGTATCAGATCTATAGAATACCATTCCTTGCATACCAATGTGCCTATCCAAAAGCCTCTCAATTGCCATTATTATAGACAATAGACAAAAGACAATAGGTGCAGGAGTAGGCCATTCAGCCCTTCGAGCCAGCACCGCCATTCAATGCGATCATGGCTGATCACTCTCAATCAGTACCCCGTTCCTGCCTTCTCCCCATACCCCCTCACTCCGCTATCCTTAAGAGCTCTATCCAGCTCTCTCTTGAAAGCATCCAACGAACTGGCCCCCACTGCCTTCTGAGGCAGAGAATTCCACACCTTCACCACTCTCTGACTGAAAAAGTTCTTCCTCATCTCCGTTCTAAATGGCCTACCCCTTATTCTTAAACTGTGGCCCCTTGTTCTGGACTCCCCCAACATTGGGAACATGTTTCCTGCCTCTAATGTGTCCAATCCCCTAATTATCTTATATGTTTCAATAAGATCCCCCCTCATCCTTCTAAATTCCAGTGTATACAAGCCCAATCGCTCCAGCCTTTCAACATACGACAGTCTCGTCATTCCGGGAATTAACCTAGTGAACCTACGCTGCACGCCCTCCATAGCAAGAATATCCTTCCTCAAATTTGGAGACCAAAACTGCACACAGTACTCCAGGTGCGGTCTCACCAGGGCCCGGTACAACTGTAGAAGGACCTCTTTGCTCTGCCTCCACCGCCACCCCCTGGCAGCACATTCCAGGCACTCACTACTCTGTGTAAAAAAACCTGCCCTGCACATCTCTTTTAAACATTGATGCTCTCACCTTACATCTATGTCCTCTAGAGTTGGACATCTGAGCAGGGAAGTATAAAATTCATTAACTAACATAGTGGCTTTAAACCTTTCTCTTTTCCAATTTCCACCATCCATCTCTGACTCCCTTCCATTCTGTTTTCCCTATTCTCCATGGAAACAAGAGACTGCCATGAGGATAGCTCTTCAGTGGCTCTGATCCCTTCGCAATAAGCAGCACATGAATGAGGCAGCAACAGTGAGCTCAAGCTTCTGAAGATTGCACAGGGAGAAAACAATCATAGGGGTTTAGTTAAAATGAGGATATCTCAATTTAGCAATTTCCTTTCTTATTTATGCATTTTCATGCTCCAGGCATCACAGGCACACATGGCCAATGCTTACTGATCCTCGCCAATTGCCCTTGAGATATTTTCGGTGGGCCACCCCCTTGAAACATGCTTGCGAAGGTGCTCCCATAATGGTGACACAAGACACTGCAGATGTTGGAATCTTGAGCAAAACACACAGTGCTGTAGTGACTCAATGAGTCAAGTAGCATCTGTGGAGGGAAAGGACCGACAACCATTAGACTGAAGAAGGGTGTGAACCCAAAACATCGTTTGTCCATTCACTCCAGAGACGCTGCCTGACCCACTGAGTTTGTCCAATCCTTTGTGTTTTGTTTCCATAATGGTATTAGGTAGAGTTCCAGGATTTAGACCTGGTACCGATCAAAGTCCGGCTATGTATTTCTAAATCAGAATGTACTGCGACTTGGAGACTTGGAGGTGGTCCTGCAGGTGGTAGTGCTTCCACTTGTCCACGGTTCTTATCCTTCCTGGTCAGAGATTCTTGATGAAGAATCTGCTGTCAGAATAACCTGGGAGAGTAATGGCAGAGTGTTTTCTTGATGGTAAACCTGAAGCTAGTGCACACAGGAGATGGAGGAACCAGGAGCTTAAGGTGGTTGATGGGTTGTTGGTCAAGGGGGCCGCTTTGTCCCGGGTGCTGTGAAGCTTCCTGAGAGTTGTGAGAGCTACATTCATCCACAGCGCCAGAGACCCGGGTTCGATCCAGATCTTGGATGCTTCCTATGTGGAGTTTGCACGCTGTTTCTGTGACCGCAGGGAGCTACGATTTCCCCCTACATCCCAAAGACATATAGGTTTGTAGAGTAATTGGCCTCTGAAATTGTTCCTAGTGTGGATGATAAAGTGTGATAACTAGTGTGAATGGGTCAATTGATGGTCGACGCGTACTCGGTGGGCCAAAGCGTCTGTTTCCATGATGTATCTCTAATTTAACATAATATTCCATTATTCTCTGACTTGCCTCTTGTAGAGAGGCCTCATTTTGTCAGGAGACACCCAGTTTCGCTTGAGACCAAAACATCTGTCAAAAATGAGTAAAATGCTACTACTTGACTAGAATTACTCACTGGATAATATGCTGAGTCACATGCGTACACCTCATCATCACATGCTGCACATACGTCCATGCAAATATTTTATTAGCACACGCCCTATTGCTGCATGAAGGAATGAAACTTTGGGAAAAGAAAACTTCTCAAGCTTTCATGACCTATAGATTGGCTATCGGTCATTATGTAAACTATAATGAAAAGGTTCTGCATAGTAGCTGCTCAGAAAGGTTAGATTGTATGGGATCTAGGGAGAGCTAGCTAGAGACAGGATAGTGAATTGACTTCATGGAAGGAAGCCGAGGGTGATGGTGGAAACTTGTTTTTCAGACTGGAGACCTGTGACTAGTGGTGTGCCTCAGGGATCGGGGCTGGGCCCATTGCTGCTTATGGTCTATATCAACGATTTGGATGAGAATATAAAAGGCATGATTAGTAAGTTTGCAGATGACTCTAAAGTATGTTTTACAGAGCTTTTCACACTAAGGGCTGCCCACCGAATTTGTTGTCATTTTATAATGCTCTAAAAGAGGAAATACGGTGTTTCTCTGCAAACTTTCTCAGAGATACTCTTGTAGAATAAATCTACTCTTGTAGATACTATGTAGAATAAATATGTCTTTCTTTTGCTAATTATCAATTGAAAATCAGCTTTCATTGATCTTCCTGAAATGGGCCTGAGATTTTTATTATTTGATCTTTTCGGACGCTGCTCATTTTTACTGATCTTTGCAGTGTTTCACAATCTCAGATTTTCTTTGCAACTCATAATCTATTTTCAAATCATAGAACATGTTTTTGTTAAGGCCTGCTGTCTCGAAAATTCTGCATGCCTTTCAAATACCAAATTATCCCACTGTGTGACACAATTGGGCAGCTTCTTCTATGAAACACAACATGCAAAGAAAGGCCATTCTTCCAATCAATTCCTCCAATAATTTCATCTTTATTTTGCTGAAATGAGCCTTTTGTTTAGCTTTTTCTTCTCGTTAAATCTTCCCATTTCAAATACGTTCCGTGGTATCAGGCAGATAACAAACCACCTTTCAGGCTTCTGCGACCGCCGTTCAGCTGGGAGGATCTGCAATAGCGACAGAGCAAAATCACTGCTGCAGTATTTTCTCCTCTGCTGCAATGAATGGGTTTTCTGCAAAATGCCTCTGCCCAGTGGCAGACTTAGTGTTAGACTCAAAAAGATATAATCCAATGGAAATGGGCAGCACCATGGAGTAGCTGGTAGAACTGCTGCCCCACAGCTCCAGAGACCTGGGTTCAATTCTGACCTCGGGTGCTGTCTGTGTAGAGTTTGCACATTCTCTCTGTGACTGCGTGGGTTTCGCCCAAGTGCTACATGTTCCTCAAAAACTTGTGACCCGCCACTGTCATTGTTCACTCGCTGTTTAGGGAGACGTAAATATCATCCAGAGAGGTGGGAACCGTGCATTGACTTAAACTTCTGACTGTTTGTCCACAGGCAGCATTGACCAAGACCACTGTAGTTGTGGCTTGAAGTTGGGACCATAGAGCAGAACAGTACAGCACAGGAACAGGCCATTCAGCCCATAATGTCAGCACTGAACTAGATGCCAAGTTAAACTAAACTCCTCTCCCTGTATCAGATCTATAGAATACCATTCCTTGCATACCAATGTGCCTATCCAAAAGCCTCTCAATTGCCATTATTATAGACAATAGACAAAAGACAATAGGTGCAGGAGTAGGCCATTCAGCCCTTCGAGCCAGCACCGCCATTCAATGCGATCATGGCTGATCACTCTCAATCAGTACCCCGTTCCTGCCTTCTCCCCATACCCCCTCACTCCGCTATCCTTAAGAGCTCTATCCAGCTCTCTCTTGAAAGCATCCAACGAACTGGCCCCCACTGCCTTCTGAGGCAGAGAATTCCACACCTTCACCACTCTCTGACTGAAAAAGTTCTTCCTCATCTCCGTTCTAAATGGCCTACCCCTTATTCTTAAACTGTGGCCCCTTGTTCTGGACTCCCCCAACATTGGGAACATGTTTCCTGCCTCTAATGTGTCCAATCCCCTAATTATCTTATATGTTTCAATAAGATCCCCCCTCATCCTTCTAAATTCCAGTGTATACAAGCCCAATCGCTCCAGCCTTTCAACATACGACAGTCTCGTCATTCCGGGAATTAACCTAGTGAACCTACGCTGCACGCCCTCCATAGCAAGAATATCCTTCCTCAAATTTGGAGACCAAAACTGCACACAGTACTCCAGGTGCGGTCTCACCAGGGCCCGGTACAACTGTAGAAGGACCTCTTTGCTCTGCCTCCACCGCCACCCCCTGGCAGCACATTCCAGGCACTCACTACTCTGTGTAAAAAAACCTGCCCTGCACATCTCTTTTAAACATTGATGCTCTCACCTTACATCTATGTCCTCTAGAGTTGGACATCTGAGCAGGGAAGTATAAAATTCATTAACTAACATAGTGGCTTTAAACCTTTCCCTTTTCCAATTTCCACCATCCATCTCTGACTCCCTTCCATTCTGTTTTCCCCATTCTCCATGGAAACAAGAGACTGCCATGAGGATAGCTCTTCAGTGGCTCTGATCCCTTCGCAATAAGCAGCACATGAATGAGGCAGCAATAGTGAGCTCAAGCTTCTGAAGATTGCACAGGGAGAAAACTATCATAGGGGTTTAGTTAAAATGAGGATATCTCAATTTTGCAATTCCCTTTCTTATTTATGCATTTTCATGCTCCAGGCATCACAGGCACACAAGGCCAATGCTTACTGATCCTCGCCAATTGCCCTTGAGATATATTCGGTGGGCCACCTCCTTGAAACATCATAGTCATGCTTACGAAGGTGCTCCTATAATGATGACACAAGACACTGCAGATGTTGGAATCTTGAGCAAAACACACTGTGCTGTAGTGACTCAATGAGTCAAGTAGCATCTGTGGAGGGAAAGGACCGACAACCATTAGACTGAAGAAGGGTGTGAACCCAAAACATCGTTTGTCCATTCACTCCAGAGATGCTGCCTGACCCACTGAGTTTGTCCAATCCTTTGTGTTTTGGTTCCATAATGGTATTAGGTAGAGTTCCAGGATTTAGACCTGGTACCGATCAAGGTCCGGTTATGTATTTCTAAATCAGAATGTACTGCGACTTGGAGACTTGGAGGTGGTCCTGCAGGTGGTAGTGCTTCCACTTGTCCACGGTTCTTATCTTTCCTGGTCAGAGATTCTTGGTGAAGAATCTGCTGTCAGAATAACCTGGGAGAGTAATGGCAGAGTGTTTTCTTGATGGTAAACCTGAAGCTAGTGCACACAGGAGATGGAGGAACCAGGAGCTTAAGGTGGTTGATGGGTTGTTGGTCAAGTGGGTCGCTTTGTCCCGGGTGCTGTGAAGCTTCCTGAGAGTTGTGAGAGCTACATTCATCCACAGCGCCAGAGACCCGGGTTCGATCCAGATCTTGGATGCTTCCTATGTGGAGTTTGCACGCTGTTTCTGTGACCGCAGGGAGCTACGATTTCCCCCTACATCCCAAAGACATACAGGTTTGTAGAGTAATTGGCCTCTGAAATCGTTCCTAGTGTGGATGATAAAGTGTGATAACTAGTGTGAATGGGTCAATTGATGGTCGACGCGTACTCGGTGGGCCAAAGGGTCTGTTTCCATGATGTATCTCTAATTTAACATAATATTCCATTATTCTCTGACTTGCCTCTTGTAGAGAGGCCTCATTTTGTCAGAAGACACCCAGTTTCGCTTGAGACCAAAACATCTGCCAAAAATGAGTAAAATGCTACTACTTGACTAGAATTACTCATTGGATAATATGCTGAGTCACATGCGTACACCTCATCATCACATGCTGCACATACGTCCATGCAAATATTTTATTAGCACACACCCTATTGCAGCATGAAGGAATGAAACTTTGGGAAAAGAAAACTTCTCAAGCTCTCATGACCTATAGATTGGCTATCGGTCATTATGTAAAACTATAATGAAAAGGTTCTGCATAGTAGCTGCTCAGAAAGGTTAGATTGTATGGGATCTAGGGAGAGCTAGCTAGAGACAGGATAGTGAATTGACTTCATGGAAGGAAGCAGAGGGTGATGGTGGAAACTTGTTTTTCAGACTGGAGACCTGTGACTAGTGGTGTGCCTCAGGGATGGGGGGTGGGCCCATTGCTGCTTATGGTCTATATCAACGATTTGGATGAGAATATAAAAGGCATGATTAGTAAGTTTGCAGATGACTCTAAAGTGCAGTTTTACAGAGCTTTTCACACGAAGGGCAGTTTTACAGAGACCAATTAACTTACAAACCTGCATGTGTTTGGGATATGGGGGGAAGCTAGAGTACTTTGCTGCCAACATGAGACTCGTGATTCTGGAAATGGTACCACAAAGCAGCATGAAAACATCAATAACACAGCACAGACTAAATCTTAGTTGACTCCATGGATTAGTCATGCATGAACTATTTGCACATTTATAAACTGAGTAATGGGAGTGTTGGGACATGCAAACAAAGGCAGGACACACATTTTCTAATTGAATTAAAAATTAAAGCACTTTTCTGAAATCTAATTAACAAAAAAATTATTTCGTACATATGCTAAGAACACAACAAGGCTTTATTAAATCCGATCAAGATAGACAAAGAACATTTACATCAAATCTTTCTTTAAACATCCAATAATACCTCAGTTCTCCTATTGTGAGTAGGATTTCCCCATATTATCTTTACAGGAGGGAATGTTTGACCTGGATGAGCAGTTAGGGCAATGAGGCCACTGTTACTATGGACAGAATCCTCAGGATAAACCTGAAACTCAAGTTTCCTCAATGCTTTAATGAATTAAAAAGCAGAAAGTATCAGGTCTAAACCCTAATTTGAAAGGTAACTTCTGCTGGTCATTTCAGAAATTGTGCAATGGTTGACCTCAGTAGCACCAGGTTGACCAAGGGGAACATTACAGTAGAGATTTTCATTAGCAAAACACAAAGTGCTGGAGGAACTCAGCGAGTCAGTTAGGCAATATGGATAGAAAATGCTTAGAGGGACACGGGCCACATGGGGCATCTTAGTTGGCATGGGCAAGTTGGGCCAAAGGATCTATTTCTGTGTTGTATGAATCTATCTGTGGAGGGAATGGACAGGCAACGTTTCGGGTTGGCACCCTTCTTCGGAGGTTTTCATTATTCAGCTCCAATAAAGATGATCCTCCTGAAACATTACTTCAAGAGAGAGCTGGATAGAGCTCTTAAGGATAGCGGAGTGAGGGGGTATGGGGAGAAGACAGGAATGGCGTACTGATTGAGAGTGATCAGCCATGATCGCATTGAATGGCGGTGCTGGCTCGAAGGGCTGAATGGCCTACTCCTGCACCTATTGTCTATTGTCTATTGTCTATTACTGCCATTTCTCCCTCCACATCTATTTCTACTAAAGTTTCTGATTTTACTGCAGCTTTCTAAAGCCTTGTATTTTGACTTTAGTCCCCACTATTTACGAAGGATGGAAGTGGGGAAACTACTCACCAGTCATCCTGACATCAGAAGCTACAATTGCTAGAATCCATTTTTTAGGAAATGGTCACAAGAGGCTCAGGGTGAGAATGTTTAATGCATTGGATATGAACCGGAACAATATCATTCTTGTATGCTGCAGCTTAACAAGCACATTAGATGCAACAATATACAAAGTTATCAGTTATTTCAGTTCAGATAACTTCCCAGAGTTATCAGTTAAGTTAACTCTTTCCATGAAAGTGCAAAAACGGAACTATGTCAAGTATTCCACCGGGTCCTCAAGAACAGCTTCTTCCCATCAACCATCAGGCGTTGGACCACTCTGCACAACCCTACCTCAGCACCGAACCACTTAGTACAAGGGCCTCAGTGGTTCGGTGCTGAGGTAGGATTGTGCAGGTGGTTGGTTGATGGGAAGAAGCTGTTCTTGAGCCTGAAGGCAATGGTTCTCAGGCTCCTTTCCCCATGGTAGCAATGAGAAGAGAGTGGGGCCAATGTGGTGTCCGTCTTTGTGATATTAAATAATATTTGATACCAATATACAGAGTAAGAATAAGGGATAATTTTCATCATGGGGGGGGGGGGGGGGGGGGGGGATGGGGCCTGGGCATCAGATGTTCCCAATCCACATTAATGCTTTGGATAATGGATGATATTCCTACTCTGTGTATTGGTATCACATATTATTTAATATCACAAAGACACACAAAGATGCTGTTATTGTACCTGCCTCAACTACCTTCTCTGGCAGCTCGTTCCATATACCCACCACCCAACCTCTATGTGAGAAAGAGGGTGGTGGGTATATGGAACGTTTACTTGCTTACAACTGCACTCATAGTAAGATTCATTGGGACCTCTTGGATCCATATCTGATTTAACTTTGGCCACCACAGTGGTCACATCTGTGTGTATATTGATATGTACCAAAATCAGACAGTTTTCAGATCTTGCTTTGTGGCCGTGGTGTTACAAATTATATGCTCAAAATGTTTTATACATTAGCAGCACACAGATGGTGACAAATAATTTTATGATGAATGTAAAACTCATTGTAGGCCCATAGTTCTGATGAATGGTCTGAGCAAAAAAGACTCTCAGCCTGGATCCCGCCTGGCTTCAGAATATGATTGGGATTTACCTGAAGGGGCAATGATATTTCAATAAAAGCTTTACAGCACCATCTGGTGGTTACTTTAAACATGTATTTAGTTTAGTTTAGAGCTACAACATGGAAACAGGCCCTTCGGCCCACTGAGTCCATGCCTACCAACTAGTTCTATCCTGCACATTCGAGATTTTTTACAGAAGCCAATTAACCTACAAACCTGCACGTCTTTTCAATGTGGGGGGAAACCGGAGTACCCGGAGAAAACCCATGCTGTCACTGGAAGAACATACAAACTCCACACAGACAGCACCCGTAGTCAGGATCGAGTGTTGTAAGACAGCTCTACTGCTGTGCTAGTGTGATACCTTCCAGCAGTCCTTAAAGAAACAACTTGGTCTGATTATCTCTTCTTCGTGCAGCAAAAAGAACTGTTTTAGCATTATCTGCACTAAACGTTAATCCAATAATAACATCTGAATATAATTTATCTAAAATTCTTCAGACCTCTTCGGTGAAAGAAACCAAATTTTTAGCACTATGTACAATATTGGCCTCCTTATTTAAGGAAGGATGTTAATGCCTTGGATGAAGTTTCGAGAAGGCTTCTAGATTAATACCTGGATTGAGTAGATTGCCCTATGAGGAAAGATTAGTCAGACTGGGCTTGTATCCATTGTAATTTAGAACAGTGAGGTGTGACTTGAATGATACATACAAGATCCTGAGGGATTTTTATAAGGTTGATATACAGAGAATGTTTCCTCTTGTGGGAGAATCTAAATTCAGGGTTTTTGCAAGTTAAGAGTGAGAGGGGGTGAGAATTTTTTCTCCCAGAATGCAAGAGTCTCTGTAATTTATTTTCCTCAGAGGGCAGTGGAAGTTGAATCTATTGATGTTTTCAAGGCAAAGGTAAACAGATAGCTGATAAACAAGGGGGAATAATGATTACAGTGTGTAAACACGATTGAGGAATTGAGGTTACAATTATATCAGCCATGATCTTTTTAAATAGTGGAACTAACCCAAGAGCTGAGTTTTCCTAATTTATACATTTGTGTGCAAATAATTAAAAATCTTGGAACATGATGGAACATGAATTACACAAACATCTTGTTGTGGAAATATCGATACCATACAGCTTAAGTCCTCTCGTGATTTATCCTTTTAAAAATATTAAACTTTGTGCACATGAAGAGGGACAACAGGCTCTTGATTTTACCAAGATATCAGAAAAACATTTCAACGGTAACAATAAACCTGTGATAATTTGTACCAAACATTTCATTCCAGATAAGTGATCAAATCTAAGCGGCCCTATAACAACGTGTTGATGACTGAATCTGTTTACAGAAACACTGCTTTTCACTGGGAGAATGAATGAATGAATACTTTATTGTCACATGTGATGCGTCACGGTAAAATTCTATGTTTTGCATACCCAAGGTATGCAAAGTGTTGCCACATAAATGGCGCAGACAAATTTACAAAGTATCTCACCGGGTCCTCCTTTGTTCTGCCCCCCCTCCTCCCCTCACGCTGGGTCCTCCTTTGTTACCCCCTCCCCCCCACACCAGGTCCTCCTTTGTTCTGCCCCCCCCCCCTCCTCCCCTCACGCCGGGTCCTCCTTTGTTACCCCCTCCCCCCCACGCCGGGTCCTCCTTTGTTCTGCCCCCCCCCTCCTCCCCTCACGCCGGGTCCTCCTTTGTTCCCCCCCTCCCCCCCACGCCGGGTCCTCCTTTGTTCTGCCCCCCCCTCCTCCCCTCACGCCGGGTCCTCCTTTGTTCCCCCCCTCCCCCCCACGCCGGGTCCTCCTTTGTTCTGCCCCCCCCCTCCTCCCCTCACGCCGGGTCCTTTGTTCCCCCCCTCCCCCCCACGCCGGGTCCTCCTTTGTTCCCGACGTCATGTCCTCAGGCCGGCACCGCCCACCCATGAGGCTCCACCGCCTGGCCTTCTCTGCAGCCTCCTGGGAGGTATCTAATGAAACACTCTTTTATGCAGCCTAAATGCAATGCAGCTGCACTTCTCCTTTGCTGTCCGCAAATGAGCAACAAATTCAAAATACGTGCAGGTTACAAAACCTCCCGGCTCAAAGAAGATTTTTTGGTGAAAATCTAAATAAACTTTGAATTGATGAAAGCTGAAGTAAAAGTCAAATCGTGAATGTTAGAATGAGAGTTGTGGCACTCAATTAAGCCATTTAGTCCATCAGCAGAGCTGTAGACATTTATGACTCTGAAGCAAGCATTTGACCTTTACTGTCCAGCCGGCCAAATTAATTTACAGTTAATCTGCCTCCCCAGCTCTTGTTCTGTTGATTTGTATGTTATAGCTCTTCAGTTACTCAAAAGGTCAGTTTATTACTGTATTTCAAACTTATGACATTCTGCATTGTATCTTAAATGTATGAAACTATCAGAACCACTTTATTTATATTGTCGTACATGGCATTTCCTGCAAAAAATAATTTATTAATAACATAGCACCATGAAAACTGGACTGAATGGTAACAATGGGGTATTAAATATATATTTCAGTCCTTCACAACTCTGAGCTTTCAGAGCAGTTTGGATCTAATATTCATTGACTGGTTTATGCGAAGTTAGTAATTTATGTATGCATACCTAGTGAAAATACAGCTGGGGGTGAGTTCTAATCATCCAAGGTTAGCTAAGCAAATAACACAGTACTGGAGGAACTCAGCAGGCCAGGCAGCATCTGTGATGGCAATGAGTGAAGAAGGGTCCAAACCCGAAATGTCACCTGTCCATTCCCTCCACAGGTGCCGTGCCGCCTGACCTGCTGAGTTCCTCCAGCATTTTATTTGCTTAATATTCCAGCATCTGTAGTTTCTTGTTAGCTAAGCTTCACTTGGAGAGCCTGTTGCAGTCATGGACTTGTATCCCAGCTTTTGAAAGGTGTTGGATAAAGAGGAAGTATTCACACACTGGGTCACATAGTGCCCCAGTTAAGTCAGGAGGATTCTTTGGGTCGAGAATGTGATATAGGGAAACTTGTAGAAAATCAACTTATATTATTTTCATGTGCAATATGATAAATATTTACAGAGAAGCTGCAGTAAAGAATGAAAATTGATTCTCAACCAGAACACTAATGTAAATGTGAAATAAAAAGTACATTATTTCATGGTTTAAAAAAGAAAAAGTTATATTTTAATCATTGGCTTGATTTGGTTTAACCTTACACCACTAATCAATTTGATTGAATTAGACAAAAGACACTTTGTCTTACCTTCTTGTAGATACCAAAAATGGTTCCAATAGCAGACAGGCAATCGATGTTTGAAGAACCATCCAATGGGTCAAAGCACACCAGATATTTACCCTGGAACAGACAATTATATGTTAAATTGCGATTGTTCTATGCATATGTGATCCTTTAAAGAAAACCTTCAAAGTCCTCTTCAGAAATGCCTCTGGTTCCCTCTTGTGTTCCCAATTATCTGCTGCTCAATTTTATGTTTATCAATTTTAAGTGCGCCGTGAGGCATATAGAAGATGTAAATTTCTGTTGTGTTATAATGACTTATAATGCTTCAGATGTGGCAGGTGAAACTAATAATTACTTAACAATGTCATGCTGATTATTTTGGGGAATGATCCTACCCAGTGACACCAAAGAACAGCGCCGCACAGAAACGGGCCCTTTGGCCCACAATGTTTGTGCTAAAAATGATACCAAATTAAACTGATCTCATCTGCCTGCACATTATCCATATCCATCTATTCCTTGCACCTCTCCATGCCTATCTAAAAGCTTCTTAAACGGCATGGGGTAACCGGCAAGAGGAGATCAAAGGAGGACCTGACACGGGATACTTTTGTAACTTTGTCGGCGCCCTTTATGTGGCGACTCTTTGCATACCTTGGGTGTGTAAAACAAAGAATATCACTGTGACTTGTCACATGTGACAATAAAGTATCATTTGTTCATTCACAATGGTATCTGTCCCCAACACCAGCCTTGGCAGTGAGTGCCAGGTCCCTACCACTGTCTGTGTAAACTACAGACAAAATGGTTGTGTTAACAGCAGTGAAGTGATGATACTCGTAGGGTTTGTGAAGCAAACTGCCATGAAACGTAATAATCTCTCTGACAGGAATCTCTCTTTTTCCTTTCCCCTGTTTGTAACAAGATGTCACACCACAGAGATCCCTGGGATCTACCTTCGGTGATGTTATCAATCCGGGCAAATTGACAATCATTTTATTGAATTCAGGCTGAAAGAAGCACAATATTCACCTCCTTCTAAACAATTTTCAGAACACTGGATAATGGTTGGAACAAAATAGTAGAAATATCAAAAGCAAAGTTATGATATTAAAAATGCACAGAATGTAAGGAGTGAGAATCACACATCTAAAATTACTTTGGGGAGTCAGGGAGTTTGTTAATGAGTAATTATAACAAAATATTCTGTTATATTTTATACAGCAAGGGATAACACTTCCTTTTTTTGATGCTGAAATCAGTTTACTGATTACTGCCAATTGCAATGAAAAAGAGCTGCAAAACCATGCCCCACGAGGAAAGCCGTGAACCATTGATAACAGCTTTAGGACTTCAATGGTCCTTTATTGACTCTCCAGACAACAATGGCTGTCGGTGTACTCTGCAAATAAGGTCAGATATCCTACATCGTAATGGTGAGTGTTCATTGTCTTTCTGATCTGTCTTCAGGTTTTTGCAAATCTCGGTGGATGTTTTAGAATCTATTTTGAGATTTTCTTTGTGAAACTCTGGTCTTCACCACAATGCCCACATTCCATTCGTCCTTCAAATGTTTACTGTGATATAGAAATGACCACGGGGTGGCGCCCACAGTGGCCGCCTCGCCAACAGTCTGCCTCATCCCTTCCTTCTTTGTTGTTTTTTTGTATGTGTTAAATGTATGTTTTAGTGTTCTTTAACTTGTTTTATGTGGGGGGTGGGAAGTTAGTGGAAACTTTTTTTAATTTCTTACGTCGACGGAGATGTGATTTTTTTCCTGTTTCGTATCTCCGTCTGCACTGCGGCCTAACATCATGGAGCTGGCGGCCTCTGCTGGAGACCGACTTCGGGAGCTCCAACCGCGGGAGTCTGCAGGACTTAACATCGTGGAGCTGGCGGTCCCAGTCAGGGATCGACCTCGGAGCACCAACCACGGGAGCCTGTGGACTTTAACATCATGGAGCTCGCGGTCCCTGGCGAGAGATTGACTTTAGGAGCTCCAAGCCACAGGAACTTCGACCGCCCCGATGCGGGACTTCGATTGCCCCAACTGCGGATCGTTCGACTGCCCGACCACGGGAGAATAAAGAGGAAGAAGTTTAGACTTTATTACCTTCCATCACAGTGAGGAATGTGGGGAATCTGCTGTGGTGGATGTTTATGTTAACTTTTATGTAGTTGTGGGTTGTTGCTTTATTTTAGTATGGCTGTATGGTAATTTGCGTTTCACTGTACAGGTGCTCCTCAACTTATGATGGGGTTAGGTTCCGAGAAACCCATCACAAACCGAAAATATCGTATGTCGAAATGCATTTAATTCACCTGATCACGTGGCCGGAAGGGAGCTGCGGCTCGCTGTGGGTCATTGCCATTTGCATCATCGCAAAGTCGAAATATCACAAGTTGAAGCATCGTAATTGGGGGAGCATCTGTACCTTAATTGGTACACGTGACAATAAAGTGATCTTTGAACCTTTGATTTCAATCCATTTTATTTTGTTGTGATTAATTATAATTAAGGTGCCCTCATAAACAGCACTTGCTGGGAGGGCACGATCCCAGACATAGGATTTAATTATGGATTACAAGCACCTCGTGATTTACACAGGGGATACGTGCTTGAAAGGTGACATGTAATTCAAAAACGTGTGAATTAAACATATACACGACTATGCTGTCAGCAGTCCATTTGAGCGCATTATTCCGAAAATACAAGTTTGTAAATCACACTTTGGTATTAAAGGAACAAACGATTTATTTCCAAAATACATAATTGAACATACTTAAAATGTGTGAAGATGCCTGTGCGTGCTAAATCTTCACTTTTTTTTGCTTTAGGAAGACTAAGGTGTTTCTCTTGCATTTCATGATCCTAGGTTATAAGGAGATAATTTTTGCTCTGCTTTTTTATCAGCAATGTACCTCTGTCACTTGCGCTAACACCATAATTTTCAACTAACTTTTCTGAAGGGTCGGCATGGATTTGGAGAGGACAGTACTGTCATAGAGTCATACATTGTGGAAACAGGCCCATCGGGCCAACTTGCCCACACCGACCAACCTGTCCCATCCACACAAGTCCCACCTGCCTGCATTTGGCCCATATCCCTCTTAACCTATCCTAACCATGTGTCTGTCCAAATGTTTCTTAAACTTTGCATGGTACCTACCTCTTCCAGCAGCTTATTTCATATCATCCACCACCCTTTGTTTAAAAAGGTCACCCCTCAGGGTCCTATTACATCATTCCCCTCTAACCTTAAACTGATGTCCTCTAGTTTTCAATTCCCTACTCTGGGCAAGAGACTCTCATGATTTTGTACACCCCTCATCCTGCTGTGCTCCATGGAAAAGAGTCTTAGCCTGCACAACCTCTCCCTACAGCTCAGCCCCTCATGTCCTGGCTAAATTCCTGTAAAACATCTCTGCACTATTCCAGCTTGACATCTTTCCTATAACATGGTGCTCAAAACTGAAAACAATACTCTAAATGCAGCCTCACCAACATCTTATACAACTGCAACATGACCTCCCAACTTCTATACTCAATACTCTGACTGATGAAAGGCTAATGTGCCAAAAGCCTTTTTGAGCACCCTATCTACCTGTGGCACCACTTTCAATGAACTATGTGCCTGCATTCCCAGATCCCTCTGCTCTACAAAACACACCCAAGAGCCTTCCCATTCACTGTGTAGGTCCTGCCCATGTTAGTCTTCCCAAAACGCAAAATATCACATTTCTCTGTATTCAATTCCATTGTAGTGGCCTGGACGAGGCCAGAAAAAGGCTGGACACCAGGCAGGTTTAGAAAGTTCTTTATTCCGGTTGTGAGCATCCACTCACAATGAGTTCCACCGCAGGGATGAACCGCTCCCCCAAACAGCCTGAGTGTTTACCCCGTAGCCTGTCCGTCAAGTGCCGAGGGGACTGACCCTAGGAGTGACCTGATACCCAGGGACCGTCACAGGACCCCCCCCCACTAAGAACCGGAGGTACGAAGTGGACAAGAGGGCGCCCGAGGCAACCAGCCCGGGTACGCACCACGCCCGGCGCAGGGACCGGCGACCGACCGACACGTGGAGGGGATGCAGTAGACACTGGAGGGGGTAACGTGGACGGAGGGCAACCTCGTGGGTGGGGCTGCGCAACCGGCACCCGCTCTTCGTGCTCCGTGCAGCTTCGTCCTTTGCTTGGCAGGTTCTGCACCGAGTGCTGACACCTGTGGGACATCTGAGTTATTTCTTGGGTGGTGATCTCTATCTCTATCTCAAGATCCTGCTCCAAATTTTGACAACCATTTTCACAATCTACCAATAGTAAACTTGCTAATCATGCCATGTACGTTCTCATCCAAACAATTGATATAAATGATAAATAGCAATGGGCCCAGCACCGAACCCTGAGGCACACCGCTAATCACAGGTCTTCACTATGAAAAGCAACCTTCCACTATCACACTCTGCTTCCATCCATGAAGTCACTTTTCTATCCATTAAGATGCCTCTCCTGGGATCGCATGTGCTCTAACCTTCCAGAGCAGCCTAACATGTGGAAACTTGTTGAATGCCTTGCTGTCATTACATTGCCCACCCATTACATTCAGGAAACACTCACCCTCTTCTCAGGTTCCACGATTATTGCTTCTTTATTCTCCTCTGACACTAGAATACATGTACTGAAGGATGACTTTAGCATATTTATGACCAGATCATTGGACAGGATATCCAGTTTCTTGACTTCATCTCCAGTCACATTCACAGACCCTGCCATTCCATACCTAAATAAAACAATTTGGAAGGATCTTTAAGTATTTGTCAAGCAGCGTTCACTTAAATATAGCATACAACACCAAACAGTAACAATTTAGTTTTCTGAGCTGTTTTGAAAACTGACCACACAGCCCTTTTAAATGGTAAACACTTATGATTCAAAATCCTCTCATGTTACCTCTTGACATTCTCTCCAGACTAAGAGTCCAAATGGCAAGAAGCCTGCAAGCCGCAAAGCTTTCAATGGTCTCCACAGTGAGGCAATTCATTAATTCGCATAATGGTGAAAGCTTTGAATATTCCACACAAAGGTAGCCTTCCTTACTGAATGAGGGTTTTGCTGAGCTCTTTCCACATTTGTTTGCAAATAACCTTTCTGAGCAGTAATGAAAGATTTCCAACCAAAAGTTTGTTGATTAAATGAATATAGCTTTTGGCCAGTGAGAATTCATTGGTGGGTGGTATTGGAAGAGAGTGGTGTAATATTTCTGCAACATTGAGCAGATGGAGGATAGCAACATTTCTGTTTCTAGATTGCATTGAAAACATCTAATCATGTAATTTTTATCATGTTATATTCATGAGGTAATCTACCCTACAAACTACTGTGAACAATACCCTAAATGACCTGCTTGTACCAGGGAATCCACTTAATTTATTTTTTATTCACTGCTTATGTTCCCTTTCTCTCTTTCCTATGCACTTCCTTATCTTCATTATTTTGTCCCTTTTCTATATTGGTATTGGTTTATAATTGTCACATGTACCAAGATACAATGAAAAACATTGTTTTGCGTGCTATCCTGGCAAATCAAACCATACCTGAGTACAATCAAAGCAAGCATGGGTACAACAGGTAATGCAAAAAGAGTAAGGAAAAAGAGTTCTGCATATATTGTTACAGCTACAAAGGAGCACCTAAGAAATGAAAAGTTTAGAATTCTCAACATTCAGTAAACACAATAGAGGCTGTAGATTTAAGATATAATCTTTTAACGGCATGTCATTCTGCTGAATTTCCCTATATTTAATAGAAGACAAAGCAAGTAAAACCAAGGAGATCATCAAGTGCAATTGATCAATCTCCATTTTCAAGACCAGATAGTGTTGAAATATTCAGTGTACCAACTGATCAGCACAGGATTGCGAAGCATATCCTATGGTGACTTAGACGAAGGGATTAAAAGTACCATTAGCAAATTTGCAGATGATACTAAGTTGGGGGGAAGTGTGAATTGTGAGGAAGATGCAATAAGGCTGCAGGGTGACTTGGACAGGTTGTGTGAGTGGGCGGATACATGGCAGATGCAGTTTAATGTAGATAAGTGTGAGGTTATTCACTTTGGAAGTAAGAATAGAAAGGCAGATTATTATCTGAATGGTGTCAAGTTAGGAGGAGGGGGAGTTCAACGAGATCTGGGTGTCCTAGTGCATCAGTCAATGAAAGGAAGCATGCAGGTACAGCAGGCAGTGAAGAAAGCCAATGGAATGTTGGCCTTCGTAACAAGAGGAGTTGAGTATAGGAGCAAAGAGGTCCTTCTACAGTTGTACCGGGCCCTGGTGAGACCGCACCTGGAGTACTGTGTGCAGTTTTGGTCTCCAAATTTGAGGAAGGATATTCTTGCTATGGAGGGCGTGCAGCGTAGGTTCACTAGGTTAATTCCCGGAATGGCGGGACTGTCGTATGTTGAAAGGCTGGAGCGATTGGGCTTGTATACACTGGAATTTAGAAGGATGAGGGGGGATCTTATTGAAACATATAAGATAATTAGGGGATTGGACACATTAGAGGCAGATAACATGTTCCCAATGTTGGGGGAGTCCAGAACAAGGGGCCACAGTTTAAGAATAAGGGGTAGGCCATTTAGAACGGAGATGAGGAAGAACTTTTTCAGTCAGAGGGTGGTGAAGGTGTGGAATTCTCTGCCTCAGAAGGCAGTGGAGGCCAGTTCGTTGGATGCTTTCAAGAGAGAGCTGGATAGAGCTCTTAAGGATAGCGGAGTGAGGGGGTATGGGGAGAAGGCAGGAACGGGGTACTGATTGAGAGTGATCAGCCATGATCGCAATGAATGGCGGTGCTGGCTCGAAGGGCTGAATGGCCTACTCCTGCACCTATTGTCTATTGTCTATTGTGACCCACCACTAAGTTTATATGTATACGCGTGACAATAAACTAAACTAAGATATAAGACATTATCTTCAGTCAGGTGAAGATATCAGCAGAGAGCTCAATCAGGAAAAGGAAGTAGCTAATTTCGCGGAACAGGTAACTGTGGTCACTTGGAGTGTTCGTATTACCAATGCGGCTGAAATAGATTTCGAGTTCACTATAATTTTCTGATTAAACCTGGGATCTTTCTGGTTTTGTTTAGTTTAGATAGACAGCAAGGAATCAGGCTCGTTGGCCTACTGGTCCACATTAACCATAGATCACCCATTCACACTACTTTTATGTTATCCCACTTTCTCATTCACTCCCTACACATTTGGGGTAATTTACAGTGCCCAATTAACATATAAAAGAGGAAATTAGTGCACCTGGAGGAAACCCACGTGGTCAAGGGGAGAACGTACAAACTCCACACAGACAACACCCAAGGTCAGGATCGAATCCGGTTTCTGGCGCTGTGAGGCAGCAGCTCCACCAGCTGGCTACTGTGTTCCCTTAGTTTAAGAACACAAGGATTAAATGCAGCAGTAGGCAACCTGACTCTTCAAGCCTGCTCTATCATTCATCAAAGTCATGGCAGATCTTTTACCAGATTTTTTGATCCCTTAATATACAGAAATTTGTGGATGCTCTGGTTTGAATGAACTCAGTGATTGAGTCTCTACCCTCCATGTGAGTGAATCCCAAGGATTAATTACCGATTGAAGGAACATATTTACAGGTCTTGTCTATTTGAACATTCCACATGCGCCAAAATCCATCATTCCAGGAACCAGTCTTTGTGCATTTCTTTCCTGGCAACTTTGATATATTCAAGGTAGGAGTCCTGAACTATACACAATACTGAAGATGCGACCTCACCAAGGAAGTAAGACATCTTTGTTTTCGTATTCAAGTCATCGAACCATAGAAATGTACAGCGTAGAAACAGCCCCTTGAGCTCAACTCGTCCTTGTTGACCAGAATGCCCCATCTAAGCTTATCCCGCTTGTCCACGTTTGGCCCATATCTCACTATTTTTTTCCTATCTAAAACATAGCACAAAAAGTAAGGACATTTGTGTTTGGTAGATTATTTCTTTGTTGTAACAATGCTTCTTGGCAATAAATCTTATACCGTTGGAAAGCCTGTTTATTTCCCTTTTAAATGGTGCCACATTTGTAAGGAACATGCATTTGTGGGATGAGCAGCAGAGCTGAGTATATGGGTTGCGCCCATGAAAAATTTGCCAAATCTTCTCTGCCAATGCCAAACAGCTTATTCTGCTGTTGCTATTGACTCTTGTTTTGAGCTTCTGGTACCCCCAGGTGCTGACAATCAGGTGCCCGATTGGCACCATCTGTGAGCATGGGCCCTGCTACAGTGGTCATTAGGTGTCTGCTCCAAGAATCGGCATGCCACGTTTGACTGATCTAGATAGGGCCTGTGCGATAGGGCAACTTCAAGCTGGTGTTCCGCAAAACCAAGTTGCGGCATTATTTGGAGTGAGCCCTAGTACCATCTCCAAAGTGAAGGCCAAGTTCCATATAATGGGGGATGTCAGAGACAGGCCGCGAAGTGGGCGTCCCAAGAAGACGACACCAGAAGAAGACCGTTTCCTCACCCTGTCAGCACTTAGGAACCGTAGGCTGTCTTCTACAGATTTGCAGTCAAGGTTTGCAGGACGATATGGCCGACGGCTCTCTGCCCAGACAATTCGGAACAGACTGCACGCAACCGATCTCCGGCCTCATAGGGCTGCCAGGAGGCCTGCCATGACTGCCCTTCACCGTCAGGCCCGTTTGCGCTGGTGTCGGCAACACGTGCACTGGAACTTGAACATGTGGAGGAACGTTATGTTCAGCAATGAGTCCAGATTCTGCCTACGGCAGTTGGATCATAGGGTCAAAGTGTGGAGAAGACGCGGAGAACGCTATGCTGATTGCTGCACCGATAGAGTAACATCTTTTGGTGGAGGCAGTGTGATGGTGTGGGGCGGCATCTCCCTCACTGGAAAAACGAGGCTTGTCATCATTGGAGGCAATCTCAATGCAGAGAGATATCGAGATGAGATTCTGCAACCAGTGGCAATCCCATATCACCACAGTCCGGGACCGAACTCTATCCTCCAAGATGACAATGCTCGCCCCCACAGAGCAGGGTTTCTCAGAGACTACCTCCAGAATTTGGGAGTGGAGAGGATGGAATGGCCTGCCAGCAGTCCTGACCTCAACCCCATTGATCACTTGTGGGATCAGCTTGGGCGTGCTGTTTGTGCCAGAGTGACCAACACAACCACGTTGGCTGACTTGCGACAAATGCTGGTTGAAGAATGGGATGCCATCCCACAACAGTGTGTGACCAGGCTGGTGACCAGCATGAGGAGGGGGTGCCAGGCTGTTGTGGCTGTGTATGGTTCTTCCACACGCTACTGAGGCTCCTGTTTATTAAATGAATAAATTGTTAAATTGCCAATATGTCTTGTTTCTTCAGACTTCAATCATCCAATCCACCAAACAACACCGAACAAGAATCAATGGCAGAATAAGCTGTTTGGCATTGGCAGAGAAGATTTGGCAGATTTTTCATGGGCGCAACCCACATACTCAGCTCTGCTGCTCATCCCACAAATGCATGTTCCTTACAAATGTGGCGCCAATTAAAAGGGAAATAAACAGGCTTTCCAACGGTATAAGATTTATTGCCAAGAAGCATTGTTACAACAAAGAAATAATCTACCAAACACAAATTTCCTTACTTTTTGTGCTATGTTTATGTACCTGCCAAAATGTGTTTTAAATGCTGTTATTGTACCTGCCTCAATTACTTCCCCTTGTTGATTGTTCCATACACCAACCACCCACACCCACTACCCTTTGTGTGAAAATGTTGCCCCTCAGGTTCCCTTAAATCTAACCCCTCTTACCTGTTAAACCTATGTCTTCTAGTTCTTGATTCCCCTACCATGGAAAAGAGACTCCGTGCATTGAGCTGTCCCCTCATGATATTGTACACCTCTATATCACCCCTTCAACCTCATGCATGCTAAGAATTGTCTTAGCCTGCCCAACCTCTCTCTATAGCTCAGAACCTTGAGTCCAAGGAACATCCTCGTAAATCTTCTCTGCAGTCTTTCCAACTTAATAGCATCTTTTCTTTACCATGGTGACCAAAACTGAACATTACTCCAAGTGCCGCCTTACCAGCATCTTGTACAACTGTAACATAACATCACAACCTCTGTATTCAATTCCCTTACTGATGAAAGCCAATGTATCCAAAGCCTTCTTCACCACCTTCTTTGGGGCATTAGGTATATGTACTCTGAGATCATTCTGGTCAACAACACCTTCCAGATCCCTGCCTTTCATTGTGAAGGTCCTACTCTAGTTTGACTTCCCAAAATGCAACACCTCACACTTATCTGTACTAAACTCCATTAGCCACTCCCCAGTCCACTTGCCCAGCTGATCAAGATCCTGCTGTAATTCTTGAAAACCATCTTTACTGTCTACGATAAACTTACTAATCATGCCTTGTACAAAGCATACTAATTATGCCTTGTACATTCTCATCCAAATTATTGATGTAGATGATAAACAGCACTGGGCACACCACTGATCCCTGAGGAACACTGGCCTTCAGTCCAAAAACAACCTTCCACCACCACCCTTTGCTTCCAACCACTCAGCCAAGTCTGGTCTAAATGGTCCATATTGGTCTTTGAAATTAAAACAAAATGCTGGAAATCTGAATTGAAAGAAAAAATTGGAAATACTTAGCAGGTGAGGAATTACTTGTGGAGAAACGACTTTAACATTTCTGGTCATGGAACTGAAATTTAAATTATTTTTCCCTCATCAAAGACACTGTCTGGCTTGCTATGTTCATTGTTTTTTTATCTTATTTATCAGTTCATAAGACATAAAAGCAAAATTAGGCCATTTGACCCATCGAGTCAGTTCTGCCATTCACTCATGGCTGATCTATCTTTCCCTCTCAACCCCATTCTCCTGCCTTCTCCCTATAACCTTCCATGCCCTTACTAATCAAGATTCTATCAATCTCTGGTTTAAAAATACCCAAAGACTTGGCCTTCACAGCCATCTGTGGCAATGAATTCCACACATTCACTACCCTCTGGCTAAAGAAATTCCTCCTCATCTGCTTTTGTCCTAAAAAGTCCGACCTTTTGTTCTGAGGCTGTGCCCTTTGATCCTAGACTCTCCCACTAGTGGAAGCATCTCCACATCCATTCTATCTAGGCCTTACATTATTCTGTAAGTTTCACTGAGATCCTTCCCAAGTCCAGCGTGTACAGGCCCAGTGCCGTCAAACGCTCATCATACGTTAACCCAATCATCCCTGAGATTATTCTCCTAAACCTCTTCTGGGCACCTTCCAACACCTCTGATTTTTGAATCTTCTCTCCATTTAGATTATAGTCTACACCTTTATTCCTACTACCAAAATGCATGGCTACATACTTTGCTATGCTGTATTCCATCTGCCACTACCTTACCCACTCTCCCAAACTGTCTAGGTCCTTTTGCAGACTCCCTGCTTCCTCTACACTATCTAGCTATCATCTTCAAACTTGGCCTCAAAGCCATCAATTCCATCATCCAAATCATTAATATGCAAGGTGAAGAATAGCAGAGCTAACATCGACCCCTGTGGAACACCACTAATTACCGGCAGCCGACCAGAACCCCTCCCCCCCTTTATTTCCACTCTTTGCTTCCTGCCATCCAATACTAGTTCATGATGGAAATTCTGCCTTCCGAGTGCAAATGGAGCAATAATTATATCAGGCCAAATACATAATGAAAACCTATTCCAATTCCAAGAATTTCCCTTGTGGTAAAACTACAGATTCTAATGTTCATTGGTGCCATCTACTGGACGGTTAAACACCTTGCTGGGTGGGAATGTCATGATTTCACTGGTTGTTCCTGTTGTTCATTTTTCAGTTTATTTCTGGCATCTATTTTATTCATGGTTTGTCTTATTCATAGCTTTTACCCAACAAGGCGTCGAATCAGTTGAAATACGAGTTGAAAGTTAAGCTAATTGACAAAGAAACGATAAAAGAACAGAAATATGTCATCAAATGGATATTTCGATATTCAATGTTGTGCAGTGCAGTAAATATATTGGTGAATTTAATTATGAATTAATATTTTTCTGCAAAATAGAACCAAATGTAAGATATTGCTGCCAGTGAAACAGTTCAGTACCTGCAACATTTATATAGCCTTACCCTATCTCCTCTTTATAAGGAAGTAAAACGTTTGAGTCCTTGAAGAGAAAAAATGAAAATAAGGAAGATTTTTAAACATAGATTTTAAAAGGTGGTAGAGGCAGATGCAAAGGGTAATAGGAAGCTGATAAATTCAGGGTGGATTAGCCACAGTTGTGACCATGATAGAATTCCGGAGGACAGGACACAGTGCAAGACAGAATGAGTGGACACGAGGAGTTATTTGGTTTCGGTGAAGAGTTGGTTGCTGGTGTGGATGAGGTTTTACTGCACTGGCTTTTTGGGGTAGAGTAGAGCAAACCTACCGTTGTGGAAATAGGACCAATAGGACTAGGGCTAATAGGACATATGGTGGAAGTGGAGTTTGATGAGCAAAGAGATGACGGAGATATGAAATTTTGCGCAGAAGACTTGAGCCTGTGAATTCAGAGTAAAGTTGAGGTTCAAAGTGAGGGAAGAACTGGAGAATAAACTTAGCATGAAAGTGAAGAAGAGCATTGGAACAGTTGGTCCACAAGATTACAGAGGCGATGAAAGTATAGATTAGATTTAGCCAAAGGTACGCAAGCTTTCAATAAGGAGTACGTAGTAGCCTTTTAAGAGATCTTAGTGGGGGAATTTAGTATCTGAGGCATTGAAGGACTTCAGTGCAACGATTAGAAATAGAGTGATTTAAGCAGGTGAATGGGTAGAATATTTAGGACTGAACAATAATCACAGTTTTCAGTCGGTGCCATTTTTTTTTACGGGTTGCTGACTGGTGATAGAAAAGCAAAATGTTGCAGATGCTGGAGATCAGAAATTAAAACAAAACATTTGATAGCTGTATCCCTAGGAAAAAAAGTATGATAATGTTTCAGGTTCAAAATCTTTGATCATGAATTGGGAAGAAGCAAAATTGGTTTTTTTGGCACCTAGTCTGAGAGGCAGTTGAGAGCCTGTAAATTCTGGGCTTCAAAGAGACGATGAATTTACTGAGAGCTTGAGGAAACAGCTGCAAATCAAAGGATTACACAAGACAGATCCACAAACCTCAAATATGGCAACAGAAATTGAGCTGGTGCCCTTTATATTTATTACCTGAGGAAAGAATGCAATGTGTGAGAACAATTAGGGAGATTCTCTGCTTCATATCCAGCACAAGTAGAATACCCTCAATGCACCTACTTAAACTGGCATAAACTGCACTGAGAAGATGGCTTAATTATGTTTTAATAAAAATATTTTTTTACTATAATTTTGAATATTTAAGTATATAGAATATTTATTCACACCTAATCAGTGTTGCAATGATGACTTTTGTAATAACAATTCTAATTGCAAGGTTGCAATTGTAAGAATGTAAAAATACACAATTTCTCCAGTCTTCAGGTTTATGGTCAACCCTTGTCTCAACCAAGAGTAAACACTGCTGATGTAGCTCACTGAATCAGCTAGAAGTCCAATGTTACTGTTCACTGGGCTGTTCACTCAGATGTTGCAATATTAGGACAGCTTCCTCAGCAGAACCCTGGGAATGGCAAGGGAGGAGTGGGGATATCAGCCAGGGCTACCACTCCTGACTCTACATGTTTGATGCTCAGGTGAACCTCGTAGAGCTGCACAGACTGTAGATCCATTCACCCTGGATTCAAAGATTTTTTTTATTTAACACAACCGCAGCTTTCAGCAGCAGGAAGCATTCCGTTGTATAGAAATTCACAGTAAATAGCCTTACTTAAAAACAGTAACGTTGAAGATAACCTCAAAAATATTAGTATGTGAACAGGAAAAACTGTTAAAATTATTTCTCTCTGCACACAGATTAAAATCATCCAAGCATGATTAAACAAATTGCATGCAATTGCTTACTTTGCAACACATTGCATTTGTGGAGTGTAAGCTAAACAAATACCAAGGACTCACAAGTGGACAAGGCCGGCCTTCCTCACAGCGCAGGAGATAGCCTTGATTGCCGTCAGCAGAGAATTCAGAAGCTGTGTGAATTCCCCCGTCCCTTTTGCTTTCCTTCCCTGTTCCATTACAAATCGAGTCATTGTTTCGACATCGATGTCAAAAGGCAACTGGTCCGACATTGTGGCTGTATTCCTTTCTCCTCCACAGTTGCAGGAGTGGTGAAGCAGAGTGGAGGTATCTAAGTGGAGTATCTATTTAAAGGACACTCGGTGGGCCAAGTAAGTGGAACAGCTGTCTGAACTGTTCAAGACTGAAGTCAGTCAGATGTCGGGAACAAGCATGCTATTTAGACAGACATGGCGCATGCAAATGATTGAGAAAAGAGAAAGGTTTTAGACATTGTCAAATTTGATATTGATTCTGGATCTTTCACTGAAATCCGGTATTGTTCATTATGTAGATGTTGAATTTACAAGTGTGCATAAATAACATATCTTTGTTTTGATGTGCGGCAAGAGTCAACGCAAGCTCAAATATATGGTCCTTTGAGCAGGACAGTTCCAAGAGTCAGAAGCTGCTCCAGGGGTGAGATCATTGAAAGACTACAGACCATGATGGTATGCTTTGAAAGGTCGTGATTTTTTTTTTACTGTCATGAGTGCAGAAGTTAACCTGGCATGTGAAAGGAAATCATCCTGAGTGAAAATGCCAGAGTTCTACAGTGACAGACTGGAAAACTTTTCACTGTAACTGTATCTGGGGAAAATATTTAGGTAAGTGATATGCAATCACCATAGAGCTACCGAAGAACCCAGGCTGAAATCTGTATGGGAGCTGGAAAGTAGAGTGTCCTCCCACCTCCCTCTGGGGAGTGGATCAATAGTCACTGTAGGTGGAGCCCAATGTGTGAGCAGTGGCTTCCAATCAGGCTCCACCCACAACACAGCCAAGCGCCATCTCTTATCATCCATGGGCCTCCTGGATATTGGACCATGTGCAAGGAAACTCCCCCAGGAGAGATTACATCATCTCATTTTGTGCATTCAATTATTGACCTTGGATTTCCATTTTAAGTATGGCAGTGACAGATATCTTCTCAGTGATTATAATTTACCTGAGGTCATTTTCCTGTTCTGAGGGGAACAATGAATATATAGTTATAACTGTCAGCAACCATCAAATAGTATATGTAGCTAGGAACAAAGAACAGCAGATGCTGGTTTATACCAAAGATAGACACAAAGTTCTAGAGTAACTCAGTGGGTCAGGCAGCATCTCTGGAGAAAAAAGGATGGGTGATCTAGAGATGCTGACTGACCTGCTGAGTTACTCCAGTTCTATATGTTGAAAAAGTGCAAGGTCTGCAGAGAGGGAGGCTGGAAGATTAGGCCTAGACTTGTTTATGGGAGGGCTTTTCAATAGTCCGATAACAGCAAGGAACAAGCTGTTTTTAGATCTGGTGATACGTGCTTTCAAACTTTTGTATCGTCTGCCTGACAGGAGAGTGGAGAAGAGGAAAGATTTAAGGGTGAAAATAGTTCTTGATTATGTTAGCTACTTTCCCAAGGCAATATTAAGTGTCGATTACTTGTAGCCTTGGCATGATCTCCAAGAATGCTGGGAACATTGCACTTATCACATCATATCATATATATACAGCCGGAAACAGGCCTTTTCGGCCCTCCAAGTCCGTGCCGCCCAGTGATCCCCGTACATTAACACTATCCTACACCCACTAGGGACAATTTTTACATTTACCCAGCCAATTAACCTACATACCTGTACGTCTTTGGAGTGTGGGAGGAAACCGAAGATCTCGGAGAAAACCCACGCAGGTCACGGGGAGAACGTACAAACTCCTTACAGTGCAGCACCCGTAGTCAGGATCGAACCTGAGTCTCCAGCGCTGCATTCGCTGTAAAGCAGCAACTCTACCGCTGCGCTACCGTGCCGCCCACTTGTGGTGTGAGATAAAGGAAAGGGTCTTTGACCTGAAATAATGGACGTTTTGCTCCATCACAGATGTTACCTGACTTGTTGACTACTGCCAGATCTTTGTTTTTATTTCAAATTTCCAGCACCTGCAGTTTTGTGGTGATCATACTTTATAACACAAACCAAACTCCACAGTATGCACTTACCAAAACATACTAAAAAACTTATTAAAAAGTTTGTAACTGCTGGAAGTTAGCATGCATCTTACTGTGTTGGAATATTGAACAGTAAACTTAAAATTCTGCATTACTATCTGTTATCCTGAAATTTTCTCCACTCAATTAAAAAAGGAAATATATATTTTCACTCAAACTACAGAAATAAGAAATAAAGAGAAGTGGACTGGAGAGGTAAGTGATTAGGAATTTATTTTTAACCCTTCATTGATCTATGGTGCACAGGTGATCAGTCTGAAGAAGAGTTTTGACCCGAAACGTCACCCATTCCTTCTCTCCTGAGATGCTGCCTGACCTGCTGAGTTACTCCAGCATTTTGTGAATAAATACCTTTGATATGGTGCACAGATGTTGTGCACCATTTGTTACATAAATCAGGCTGAAACTAGGCTGACCCAAACGCACCAGATTGATAACGCACCAGATTGGAATCACTTTATTAATTATATGATTTGAATCATCAAGTTGGAATGTTACTTTGCACAGAAGAAATTAACAATCTTTGGTCCAGGTTTTTCTTCATAGTTTGCGATTCATTATTATATGCCTCTAGGCACATTGAGAAAATTGTTTTACATGGTCGAGGTACTCTTGAACGTCATCTCTGGATCCCAATACAATTGGTTCCCTCTGGTGAATGGATTCAGGTACAATGTCCAGCACATTCTTCGTACCTGTGGTGGCCATACCTCCTGCTTGCTCTATGATGTACGCCATGGGATTGCCCTCGTACAAAAGTCGAAGCTAAAATAGAGCATTCAGGAATTAGTTTAAGAAGCAAAAGCGTTTCTTTAAAAAAAAATTATTTCTCCTCCCACTCATCAGGAACAAGACCCAAGTATTAGGATAGCCCTATTCATGATCTGATCTGAAGGACCCTGATCTGAAACATCACCTCTCCATGTCCTCCAGGGATGCTGCCTGACCTGCTGAGTTACTGCAACATTTTGTGTCTTTCCTTGGTAAACCAGCATCTGCAGTTCCTCGTTTCTACTTTTCCAACATTGGTCACTGAGCTGTCTGTCTGGCTGATTTTTCTCCTCATAAGTTCAGTATCTTGGCTCTGTCGCTTGACCAGTTAACATTGCGGAGACGAGATATGTTGGTTAGAGAACTTCACTACAGTAGAGTGGAGTAATATCCAAACGGAACTAGGGACTGCTGATGCTGAAATCTTAAACAAAACACGTGCGCTGGAAGTATTTTAGTGAGTCTCTATGGAGAAGCATCTATGGAGAAATGGATAGACGACATTTCAGGTTGGAACTCTTCTTCTGACTGAAGACAGGCTGACAGGCTCCCAGTTGCTTACCATTTTTATTTCCCCTTCCCTTTCCCATATTGATCTTTCTGTGCTTGGCCACCTGCATTGCTAGAGTGAGGCAAACTGGAAGAACAACACATCATATTCTGCTTGGGTAGTCTACAACCTAGTGGTATGAACAAGGAATTTTCCAATATGACCCTCTCTGACCCTCCTTTTCACTCCCAGCCCTGTGGTGCACACATCTTTCTCCTACCACTCCTGCCAACGTTCCTTTTCCCTCTTCCTTCCATTCATCTCCTACCCCTTCCTTCTCCGAGTCCCCAATTCCCACTTATCCTTCCCCTTTCCCATCTCTCCCTCCTGATTTACATTTCACTCAACTTCTTCCTTCCTTTTCTGCCACCCTTTTGTCTCCATTTCACTTCTAGCCTTTCCACACATCTGCCATTCACCCTTCCTCATCTGTTTCCACCTATCATTTGCCGGGCTTTACCCCATCCTCCTCTAATTTTCCAGCTTTCTCCCCACTACTCCATTCATCTGAAGAAGTCTCTCGACACAAAATGTTGTTAGTCCATTTTCCTCCACAGATGCTGCCTGACCCATTGAGCTCCTCCAGCACTTTGTTTTCTCCTTAACATTGGAATGTGTTGGATTTAAAAATAATAAAATCCAGGATTTGACTATTGCTGACAAAGTCAACATTTATTATCCTTGAGAAGGAGGCATTGAGTAACTTCTTGAACTGCTGCAGTCCATTAGGTGAAAGTACTTCCATAGTTGTTGGGAAGTAAGATCCAGGATTTAGACCCAGTGATGACGAAGGAACGGCAATACGTTTCCAAGTCAGGATGGTCTGTGACATGGAAAGGACAAGTAGGTGCTGGTGATTCTCTATCCTTGAACCCCTGGTCTTACTTGGTGGAAAAACATGCACTCTTGGGAGATACCGACAGAGTGGCCTGGCCGAGTAACCACAGTGCATTTTGTAGATTGTATGTACAGGAACCGCAGTGCTGATTATGGAGGGAATGCAGGTTTACGATGGTGGATGGACTACCTTACTGCATCAAGGAAGCAGACTTAATTACATTTCTGTTGCATTATATATTTCAGGTTGGGGACTATGTTTGCATTGGGAGTGCTGGGATGTCAGTGGTGCTGCTTTACTGCTTCTGCCTCAATGCATTTTTGTTCTCTTCTGCCCCTTTATATCTCTTTCATTTTCTTCATTTACTTTGGGTGCAAAGTGGTAAGTGGTAGGATACTCCAAAGTAAAGTCACAAATTACAGCTGGATAAATTTGACCCGAGCCAGTAGATCTGTATTTTTTTGCTATCAAATTCAGCACGACTGTTGGCAAGAATCCTGGCCCATGAACACACAACTCATTCATTTAATCCTGCAGGAACCCTCCCTCGATGTTCATGTGCCCAATTTTAAACCTTTGTCACTAACAATTGAAGACAAGTGCAATTATTTGTTGACCTAAGTTTGAGGACTTACAAATTCTTTCAAAGTAGACTCAATCTCAATCCGACACGTGGAGTCGGGCCATGTTGGCTTGTGGTTAGGTAGTTAGATTTGGAACGGTGGGGCGGGAAAAATGTGGGCCCGATAGGATTTCTTTCTGATATTTGTTGTACTTGCTTGTTTAATTTTCCATGAGATTTTGCACTGGAGATTGCCGTTAGTAGGAGGTGGAAATGATGGTATGGGGCCCTCTACAGGACATCCGGAACCAATGAAGACAGGGAAAATAACAGTGCATCTCCAGAACAAAACTGAAAAATCATGAAATAAACAGCATTGAAGTTGACAGGACTGTCAGTAGGAACTGTGACTTCAATGTTAAATCAGTTGATGACAGAAAATAGAGATTAAGATTGGATTTAATGAAAAATACCCAAATGCAATACTCTAGTTGTGTCCTCATGTTTTATACAGTTTGAGCTTGACATCCCTGCTCTTGCATTTTATGCATGCAGTCAATACAGACAATATACTACTTACCTTCTTTATCATTGTGTTTAGCTGGCCTACTACCTCAGGGATCTATAGGCCTACACTCCTATTTATTACATAGAACAGCATACTTGTCTGTCCTAAAATCCAGTACTAACTCTATCTTTATTCAAATTCTGTGCATACAATGCATATTTCTGTTAAGAACTCATTAAAGAAAAACGTAGCAAAATGTTGCTCACAAGACATGCTTTATAAGAAACACATTAAGTATTCAGATCACTAACCGACTTGTGTCGAAGGTCATATAAACAGTATTTTCAAGTGAACTTTGAGCATGCTCAGGTTACCTTTGCAGAGCCACAGTTTGCTTGGTTCCAGTCTTACCTTTCCTTTGGGACTTTTTGTATTGGCTGGGTACAAAAAGATTCCTCCATACATCAGAGTCCTATGAACATCTGCTACCATGGAGCCAATATATCTTGCACTGTAGGGAGCACTACCATCCTGTGGGTTAAAGATAGGTATAGTGGCTTCAAGATGAAAGAGACTGAACACTCTTTGTAAATAACTGCAATGTTCTTCGCCATACCTGTGGAAATTTCTTTTTCTTGATGTACTCTATAACTGCAGGATCGAAGTACTTTGAGTAGCCTTCGTTAATGCTGTAAATTTTCCCTTTCTTCTTCATGGTCACATTCTTGTCGACCAAAATGAATTCACCAATAGCCTAGTTTCACGGGTATTAAAGTCAGTTACAATAGTTAGAAGGATGGACTGACATCAGGAGACTCAGTAAAGCCATTATAAAGCATTTTAATCAATACTAGACCAAATGGACCCGTTGAGCCCAAACCTCTCCTGCATTGGTGTAGCACCCTCTCCTGCCCCCTTCCCCTCTCTGCCCCCCCTCCCCCCTCCCCCTCCCCCTCCTTCCCTCCCTCCCTCGGAGATAGATTTAAACTTTAAAATGTGAATAACAAAAAATATAACACCGATTTCAATGAAACTTCTCCATTAGTACCAAAGAGACAACAGTGTAAGGTGGGCCGTAAAATTGTTGCGCTATCGTGTACAGTTTTGGCTGTAGTTTAGGAACAAACAAACAAACAAACAAGAGTTTTAGTATTATAGATGCTATGAGTAAAGTCCAACAGGCAGCATTCCTAAACATATATGTAGCTAGGACAGGCAGCAATGATGGATGATTGGCCTGACTATAAAAGTTTTAGTTGCAAGAATTAGAATTGTAATTTTCAAGGTAGAATAGACATATCATATCATATCATATCATATATATACAGCCGGAAACAGGCCTTTTCGGCCCTCCAAGTCCGTGCCGCCCAGTGATCCCCGTACATTAACACTATCCTACACCCACTAGGGACAATTTTTACATTTACCCAGCCAATTAACCTACATACCTGTACGTCTTTGGAGTGTGGGAGGAAACCGAAGATCTCGGAGAAAACCCACGCAGGTCACGGGGAGAACGTACAAACTCCTTACAGTGCAGCACAGTACAAACTCCTTACATCCCATCAATAAAGGGACAAATAAAAATATGCTGTCGTGTAAGAAAATGGTTTAGGTGGCACTTGTGTCATCTTCAGTTCACACGTCCTCCTGGAGGAGCAAACTGAACTTTAGCCCAATCGTTCATTTACTCTAGGTAATCATTCACATGGAGACAGAAATGGCTGACTTCATCAAAAATTAACAGTGATCCAAGGATTTTCTGGCGGCTAGCTAATTGCAGGTCTGCAATCGATGACCATTTAAAATCTTCCCATAAATGGAAAAGATTAATATCACAACTATAGCCTGGATTACAGTCCGAAAAAAATTATTGGCACTGATTAATCATTCAGTAAAACCTTGCAAAGAATTGAATGAGGAATTTTGTTTTACATTGTAAGGGGTTATAGTCTGGAACCCAATGCCTGGAGGAATTCAGGAAATAAGATTGATTAAGATATTTGTAAGGGAAGTTAATTTGTGAGACTGCGAGCACTTCAGGAGACTGTTGATGGTGCACATTTAACTCCAGCCTAGATGGCCTTGATCCACTGCAGTTTGCCTACCTTTGCAGCAAGTCCACAACAGATGCCCTATGCCTGGCCCTACACTCCACCTAGATAACAAGGACACCAACGTCAGACTCCTATTTATTGACGATAGTTCCACCTTCAGTGCCATAATCCCATCTAAATTCATCTCCAAACTTCTGGACCTAGAGGTCAGCACCCCCCTCTGCCACTGGATCTTCAACTTTCTGGCCCATAGACCACAATCAGTGATGTTTGGCGATAATATCTCCTTCACAATAATTCTCAACATTGGTGCTCAGGATGTATTATATATTACTATATTCCCTGAATACTCACAACTCTGTGGCCAAATTTTGCTCTCTCTCCATCTACAAGTTTGCAGATTTAGTGGCCCAGATCTTGAATCTTGAACAATGAAGAGACTTAGTGCAGGAAGAAGATCGAGATCTTAGTAGCATGGTGTCAAGACAACAATTACTCCCCCAGTGTCACTAAGACAAAGGACCAAGTTACTGACTTCAGGAAGCTTGGTGGAATACATCGCCCAATCAGCATCAATATTGCCAAAGTGGAAATGATTGAGAGCTTCAAGCTCCTAGGTGTAAATATTATCAACAACCTATGCTGGACCAACTTCATTGAAGCCACGGCCAATAAAAACACACCAACACCTTTACTTCCTCAATGACTCTTACCAATTTCGACATATACATCGTAGAAAGCATACCATTGGGTTGCATCACAGCTTGGTTTGGGAACTACCCTGCCCAAGACCGCAAGAAACCGCAGGGAGTTGTGATTGTGGCCCAGTCCATCACACAGACCAGACTTGTTACCATTAACTCCATCTACACTGCCGCTGCCTCGGGAAAGCGGCGAACATAATCAAAGATTTTTTTCACCTTGGTCATTCCTTCTTTTCCCCACTTCCATCAGACAGTAGATACAAAAGCTTGAAAGCACATACCACCAAACTCAGGAACAGTTTCTTCCACACTGTTATCAGACTTATGAATACTCCTTCCATAAGCTACAGTTCCAATTTTCCAACCTTCCTAATTGGGACATTTAAATTTTTCTCTGGAACTGTAACACCTCACTGCTGAACAACTATATTCCGCACTCTGGAACATTTTCATTCTCTACCTGTGTAGGGCTTGATTGTATAGTATTATCTGATTTGATTGAATAACACATAAACAAATGCTTTTCACTGTATCTCGGTGCAAGTGATGATAATAAACCAAACCAAACCGAACTTCTAGAAATGAGTCAAAGAATAGGATTGACAGGATTGCACTACAAGTAGCCAGTACAAACCCAATGGGCTGAATTATCTTCTTCTGTATCTAATTAATTTTATTCTAGTTAGTGGATTGCCATTGAATTGTTCTTATCCATGGATGGAAAATGAATCCAAATATAATTACATGGTATGGGGAGAGGGGTGACCTCAATTTAAATTAATAGATTTATGAATCACAAATAGATTTGATGGAATAGTTTGTTTTACTATTGTTGCTTTCAATACAAAAGGCAGGTTATAAGTACTTACTGGATCCAGCATGAAGCAGTTCACCCCATTTCCGGCTGAAAACACCAGCATGGTGGCACTGCCATACAATGCATAACCCGCTGCCACGATGTTACGACCGGACTGCAAAGCATCTTTCTCATTTGGTTGGCAATCAGTGGTCTAAATATACAAAAAGGACAGAATTTACCAGCTTCATCCATGAAGGGAAAGTACACAATGCATTCTAATAAAAGTGCGTTAGAGTTTAGTTTAGCTTAGTTTAGGGATACAGCCCAGAAACAGGCCCTTCGGTCCACGAGTCCGCAATGACCAGTGATTCCTGCACAATAACACTATCCTAAACTCACTAGGGACAATTTACAATTTTACCAAGCCAATTAACCTATAAACCTGTACATCTATATTTCCCTCTATTTAGATATTGGTAATTGGAATGTCTACCCTAAAACAATCAATGGTTTGAACAGAGGCAAACATTTGCCTTGTTTATTGGACCCACTGGCCATAATCAGATTTAAACAATGAGGACTGAGAGAACATACACTTTCGAAGATGCCACGTCAAATTTATTTTCTAATCGGCTCATTTTGATAAATTTACTTAATGCTCCAATTTTACATGGTTATATAAGTATCGTGTGTAATTGTAATTACATGTATTTCAATATGCAATTCAGTATTTTTATTTTTGGCTCTCCCTGTGTCTTGGCTAATAATGTAATAAATCCAGGGAATTTGAGTTTTTTTTTTAACAATCTCACAATATGAAGCATTGTTGCTCAAGAAACCCATCTAAACAAATAGGCCATGATGTAAAAATTATCTAGGCTCCCATTAACTGCTTGGAAGTGGAATTTTTTACATCAATCTAGTTTTGCTTTGTATCCAAAATGCAAATGGACCTGGTGAGTTTTTACATTTGTTATTGCACAGCTGATGAAATGGTTTTCCGGGATTGGCATCATTGTAGATTGACCACCCTTAAATAACTTCCGCCCCAATACCATGCCAACCTAATGCATAAACCATATCTCCATAAACCATAAGATATATCCCAGTCAACAATAAAAAAAAGACACAAAGCCCTGGAGTAACTCAGCAGGTCAGGCAGCATCTCTTTAAAACCAGGCTCACCAGGCTTTGTCCTGCTCCGCCTCTCTTCCAGCTTTCTCCCTGCTTTCCCACTATGACCAATCTGAAGGAGGGTCCCAGTTTGAAATATCACCTATCCATGTTCTCCAGATCTGCCGGCAGTTATTCCAGCACTTTGTGTGTTATTTGTAAACCAGAATATGCAGTTCCTTGTATCTCAAGTCAGTAATATGTCTGGAATGGCCTAGTGGCAATCACATCTGACACTGCTGAAGTGAATATATTAATTTTTAAAAAACTAATTTTGCTCACATATGACTTTTTATTGAAAAGACAATACGAAAGAATTCAAGTTATGGTTATAAAAAACATACCTTTCTATAAATAGCAAAAATTGTTCCAATGGAACCAAGACAGTCAATATTGGAAGAGCCATCTAGTGGATCAAAGCAGACAATGTACTTTCCCTGTAAAGTAAGAATATATTTGTTAATGCTCCAATGTCATTCCCTCCCAAATTTCTTCGCATAGCAAAAAAAATATTATTTAAATTATGCTATGGTTTTGACGTTATGCCACATTATGCCCTGGAGAGTTCCTCCAACACCTTCTCAAGAGCAAATTGGGGTGAGCAAGAAATGCTGGTCTTGCCAGCAACTTCCACATTCAAAAGAATGACGCACACCCCTTGAGCTATCACTGACTTTCCACATGCCTAACCTCGTTGCAATAGGATCAACAGGCACCATGACTGAGATGAGCAAAGACAACAGAGAAGAAAATAATATAATTCCCAACTGGTGCAATTTCCCACACACCATTCATGAGGCTAAATGCCCTAGCCTAAAAACACCAGTAATTTACACAGGGCATTACTGCATTAGCATCCAGATTTAAAAGAGGTATGTGATAGATTGTATTAAACACTTTATTCATCTGAAACAAATAATTTTTTTAACACCAGCTGACAATAACGTGCTACTGGACAGCACAATGAACATGTTGCAAAACCACACAAAAGCAGCAAATTATTTACAATTAGATGGTTCAAACAGCAAATTATTTTAAATGCATGCTGTATTAAAAGACAATTTAAAATGATAAATTTGTACAGTAGGCTTTATCCAAATATGATTGCCATTTCTTCAGTTTTACAAAGTAAAAGGAATTCCTTTAAACTGACCCGTCTGTCTGGATCCACAATGATGGCATTTTTTTCTTCTTCAGATACAAGGACGCATGTACTGAAGGAGGACTTCAACATGTTTATTACCATGTCGTTAGAAAGTATATCGAGCTTCTTCACCTCATCTCCTGTTACATTAACTTTGCTTCCGGAAAGTCCATATCTGGAAAATTAGTTGGGTATTAATGCCAGTATACATACTTTTCCTTGGATAAATTGAAATATTTGTTGTGCATAGAGAAAATTGATGTTAATCTAATTCATAGGTTTTCATATTGTGTCATATAGTGTCATATGCTATCCCAGAGAGAAGCTTCAATTTGCATCCACTTGCACCACTTGGACTTGCATTAACCCATTGTAAGCTGAGGGCTTTTGTGGAGTCCAGTGGTGGTACCCTGCCTTGCTGGAATTTCTTGATCTTATGTTGTTTCCGCATGCTGACCTGGGGAACATAATCTCAGTGAAACGGGACAGTTACTTGGAATTGAGATTGCAAAACACAGAGGGTTGTGATTCTTTGGAATTCTCCTGCTTACGGAATGGGAGATGTTCGGTCATGGAGCACATTCAAGGCTGAATTTGACAATTTCGGACATTAAAAAAATCAGAGGAACTAGGGAGTCAACTGGCAAAGTGCTTGAGGCACTTTGATTGCCTGTGATTTTATTAGTGGGGCAGGCTCAAGGTGCTGAGTGACTGATTCCTGTCTCCAGAGTTTCATTTTGGGCTCAACAGTAATTTAAAAAATATATATATATTTCTTTTGCATTGCTTCCAGCAGTCCTGTTAGTTGTGCTGCACTGGTCTCAGCAGTTGATGGTAAATACAGGCTGCACCGTCACTTTACATTTTGGGTCCTACGACCAACCTGGGATCCTAATTTGCACAGTTAAAGATGTTTTCCTCAGGTCATGATCTGGATTGCCAAACAATTCATCTAGACAAACAAAATTCCACTCAATTTCCAAAGCACATGAAATATGACAATTTGAAGGTTGAAAGTTAATGTTATGCACAAAGCAGGTGGTGATAAATTGATTTTTTTCCTCTCTGTAGAAAATTGTCACACAAAATACTCCTATCTGTTGGATTACTTTAAGGCTCCTGTCCTAACTCAGTATAATTGTTTATATTTCAAGGTATTGCAGCTAGCTGGGCAGAAACCTTTCATTGGGCTGATAATGGGGGATGTTCGGGCAGGTAAGAACAGAACACGAGGGTAAGCAGTAATATTCCTCTGAAGAGAAAATCGCAAGTGTATGTTAGGCCATCGACATTGTCTCACTTGCCTCATTATAACAAGCTGACTGAATGGGATTTAAAAATTACATTTAACCAACTAAAGATATCTTTGAGACTGCTGCAGATGTTATTTGCTAGGTTTGGTGCATATCTTATACCAGCTTTTGCAATTTTCTGCTTCCTTTTCAGATAATGGGCCTTGGAAGTCAACAACAATATTCTATACAGCTTGCACTGCTGCAAGCCCAGAACAAAAATAACCCATGTGTTCCTTGTACTGAAGTTTGAATTCTAAAGAATAATTGTCAGCAAAACGAAATAACTGAAAACAGACTTTTAAACCGAGCAAATCTATAAAAACTGTGTAAAACTCAGAACTGTGTAAACGATAAACAGATATCAGAGGTGAGCAGGGCTATAAAGAGGTATGTAGATCATTTCATAATCATTAAAAGTTGACAGAAATGTTTTACATTTTCTGACTTTGTGAGTCCAACAGCATCAGATTTGTCTATCCCCTCTGGCACATTTGGCAATTTAGAAGATAATCCTGCATGGCAGCAAAGATTAAGCTCTTTTGATTTAATAGCTCTGACTTGACATTCTGGTTAGTTTTGTTTTCCATCACGCTCAGGAAATTATCATAAATTTCACTACAGTCATCTTTCCCCAAAGTAACATATGATTATTAAGGGAGTGGACAAGTTAGAGGCATCAAACATGTTCCCAATGTTGGGAGTCCAGAACCAGGGGTCACAGTTTAAGAATAAGGGGTAGGCCATTTAGAACGGAGATGAGGAAAAACTTTTTCACTCAGAGTTGTAAATCTGTGGAATTCTCTGCCTCAGAAACCCGTGGAGGCCAATTCTCTGTGACGCTTTTAGGAGAGAGCTAGATAGAGCTCTTAAAGATAGCGGAGTCAGGGGGTATGGGGAGAAGGCAGGAACGGGGTACTGATTGTGAATGATCAGCCATGATCACATTGAATGGTGGTGCTGGCTCGAAGGGCCGAATGGCCATCTCCTGCACCTATTGTCTATTATACCGATAAAGGTAAAATGCAATAACAATGAGATACGTCACAATAAGTGTCTGATTTCAAACAAGACTATGACACTTTCTTTCCTGGGATTCTTGTTTATCACCTCCGTCATCTGTTAGAATGAAATTTTAATTGTGTTATTGCCTTGAGGATCAACGATTTACCAATCAGTAGATGAACAAATAAAATCAAGATAAGTTATCAAAAATGGTGTAGAATATACTTAGAATTGCTAAAGAAATTTTTTATCCAAAGAGAAATCGTGAAAACGGAATCCATATTAACTTTCACAAATTAATTTGGAAAAATGCAAGTGAATGTAAGTAACAATAGACAATAGGTGCAGGAGTAGGCCATTCAGCCCTTCGAGCCAGCACCGCCATTCAATGCGATCATGGCTGATCACTCTCAATCAGTACCCCGTTCCTGCCTTCTCCCCATACCCCCTCACTCCCTAAACAATATGGCCATTGTTTCTCTTTGAGCGAGTTATTGATAAATGGTGGAAACCGTCACCAACTGTTCAAAACATGAGTTTACTGCGGATCCTGGTCCTGACCTCCCTAACTAATTGTATGCTTATAAAATCAAAACACCTTCTTGCATAAATTAGTTGGCACAGAAATCATTCATACAGTTTAACCATTCCATGCTGGCATTTATTGCTTCTCTTCAGCCTTTCCCCATTCTTCTATCCCTAAGAACACCACCCTCTATTTCCTTCTCCCTTGTTTATTTAGTTTCCATTTAACAGCATCTGTAGTCACCTCAACCAGCCATGTCCTATCAAGTTCCATATTTTTAACATTCTCTTCATTATTTATTTTTAGGATCTAGGCATCGCTGACAAGGCCAGTATTATTGCCCTTGACAAGAGCCATCTTCCCGAACCATTACAGGCCTTCGGTGAAGGTACTCCAAGGATTTAGACCCAGCGATGATGAAGAAACTGCGATTCATTTCCAAGTCAGGATTGTGTGTGACCTGGAGGGGAACATGCAGATACTGGTGTCCCTGTACACCTGAAGCCCTGGTCACTCAGGGTGGTAGAGCTCTGAGGTTTGTGAGGTAATGTTGGGGTAGCCTAGATGAACAATTGTGGTGTATTTCGTAGATGGTACACCCTGCAGCCTTTGAACACTTTTGTGGGTAAATGACTATTTAGGCCTGTGTATAGGATGAAAATTAAGCAGCCTGTTTTGTTCTGGATGTTATCAAGCTTCCAAAATATTGTTGGAGCTGTACTCATCCAGCTAAGCGGCAAGTATTTCATCACAGCTCTGATTTTGTGCCATTGTAGATGGTGGGAAGGCTTGAGTGTGTCACCAACGGATGCCCAGCCTCTGGTCTGTTCTTAGAGACACAGTATTTGGGTGGCTGCTGCAATGGCATTTCTGGTCACCAATAACCCCTTTGAAGTTCGTGGCAGAGGATGCAGCAATGATAACACAAATGAACATGAAAGATAAGTAGTAAGAATCTCTCTTGGTTGTACAAATGTAACTTGCCATTCATTTGTCCTTGCCTGTTGTCTGGGTCTTACTGGGTGTGGGCATGGATTGCTCCACTTGCCGAAGAGCTCTGTCCTCTGAGTCAACATTTCTTACTTTATTAATTAATCGATTAAAGGGACCGCATTGAAAACTCTTTCAACAATCCAGATTTACTCGATTTAACTTGCTAATTTCTGTTACATATTCAAAGAATTTTATGAGACGTGTTAAATTAAACTCATGCTAGCATTATTTTACTTGTGAAATTCTTTGGCCAAAAACATTTTGTTAAAGTAGTTAGAATACTATAGTTTCAGATGTTTACTGCTGAGATTTTGAAATTAGCTAATAATTAATTGCATAGCAAATATTTTCTATCGTTGTTGCAACATATTACAAGTTTAGGTGATAAGAGTTCTGTGTACTCCAGAGTATAGTCAGCAAAAAAAAAGTGCAATCAAGAACATAGAGCTACATGCTGTAGCTCTGCAAGGAATTAAGGGTTTGTCACATTATTTATATACTTCAGGATACCACAGACCAGAAATCATTAGTTATCCAAGACACAATAACATACTCAATGGTGTTTCCAGCAAGACCGCAAGCAGGGGAATGCGTGTCCTTTACCCTCACCCCCATCCCCAACCATACTTGAACACTGTATTTTGAATTCCATAAACAAAAGAAAATAAATGGCCAAATCAAGCTCAGTTTCAATGCCCCTTCAGACGAACTTGCAGAAAAAAGCCTCCCAGTAAACCTTTTAAGGGAAGGTAGGGTTTTGTTTAAAGTTGAATGAAGTCAGACTCATTTAGTGAATGATCTATTGATCTAATTCACACCGACCAAGTTTGTCTGCAAAGTATTTTAGTGGTCTAGATTTTGCAACCTTATTAAAAAGTACTTTGCACGTTTAAGATATGAAATCTTGAATGGGATTCTCCAAAATAGGAAAATGTGACAGCCCAGTATATGTTGTTGAATGAAACTCAGTAGCCTCACCTTATTTAGAAATCTCAAGTTAGTAACTGCAAGTCACATGCAATCTACCGACTTAAGGGGAAGCACTGTGGAAAAGGATACCAATTTCAAAATACATAAAGCAGAGTAATAAACTGAATTTTGCTCACAGAACTTCAGAGGGGAAATGAAGCAGTACAGATGTTGTCATCTTTTTTAAGGATGTGCTGGGACAGTAGTACCTAAAGTATTTGGAGAGACTTTTTCGATATCATACCAAACCAGATTGCTTTAAAGGGACACAGCCAAACTATCTGAAGCATATTGCACACCAGACTTCATTCTACACTAGGGCTCCCATTCCAAAGTCGCTATTGTTAGCATCTCTGGTCAGTTTTGACGAACAATGACCTCCTTCATGTCCTTAATTAAGCAATTCTTAGTTGTTAAACTGCAGCATTTTAGCTCTCAAGAATTTGGAATCATTGGAAGAGGAGTTCTATAGGATCCCGACATATGAAAAATCCGAATCTTTGCTCCAGCAAGTCAACAGTAAGCTCTTTATTGACCCTGGCAGCTGTATTTGAGAAATATGTACTTAGGGCATTGATGATAAATTTACTAGCCCTTCGTATGAAATAACAAGAACAAATGTTTGGTAGATAGCAACAATCTGCACTTTATTTTATAACAAGGCACTGGACACATAGGGGTGGAAATATCTTCTGTTCATTATTAATGTATAGATAGGTACTGAAGGTCCTCTATAATTTGAGAAATCCAATAACGTCACCTATCAATGTTCTATGGGGGGGAAAAGTGATGAACGTGTTCATATCGCTATTAGTAACATTTGAATACATCCAAAAGCAGATGCTGCAGACGTTTCCAAAGGTAGCTTGAAAGAATTAAAAACGTAAAGGCTGCGTTTCTGGCCATTTTTACCATAATTGGTTTGGCTTTAGATTTTCCAGTGGAAGATGGCAATCATTGTGCTTCCTTGCCTCATCTTGGTTTGTGGATACATTTAATGGCACAATGGCAGATGAACCCAGTCTGCCTCTAGTCTCATCCAATATTCCTGCGTTCTTTCCTGCTTTTGTTCATTTTTATGAAATAAAGAAATGAACAGCCCCATTTCAAGGGGATTGTTTATTGAGAGTCTACATCAGACGAAGCTTCAAACTTCTGGTTGCAATGATGCTGGTATGCTGCATATGCAGTGCAACCATTTAGGAATAGCTCACCTATTAATGCACAATTGTACTAGACCAGAACTTAAAAGTGTATATCTTGCAGATAGAGTGTGTTTCCGTTGGGAGGTAAATAGGCCAGGAAAATATGAGTAAAACACAGAGCAGAAAAGTGCAGTGGGAACAAGGCAGGAATGATTCTCTTGAACTAAGTTGCACAATTCCCAATGGAATTACTGGATCTTGATATATTTTAGCAGCCTGGTGAAGACACCAGCTAATCATTTCTTGGTGCAGTTATAACACACTTCAACATTTGAAGCCCGCCATGATCTGTCTCTGCCCCCAGGGTCATCTGGCACAACTGACCCCTGCATCAACCGTTTTTGCACTTTACCTCGTTCCCCCTTTTTCTTTTTCCTTCCCCCCCTTCTTGTTGTTTACATGTTCGCCGTGATTTATTTAAATATTTGATTTGATAGCATCGATATGGAAGCGACAATCAAAATCTCGTTGTACTTGTACAATGACAATAAAGGATATTGTATTGTATTGTATTGAAAGAATCACATTGAAAATGACGAATAGGATATTTCACCATTGAGAGATAAGATTATCTGATAAACAACTTATTTTCTAAAAAAAAATTCAACAGGGTTTCAGTGGACATTATCTTACCATACCACACCTTATATGTGAATGGGTGAAAGAATTAACAATGATCAATGTCAGGTCGGTGCTGCGAGGAAATTGCAGGGATTGACCAGCATATTGAAACCCTCCACGTTAGATGTGGACCCAAGGCTGCTTGTACTTCAATGCTATATATTTCAGTGTTATATATTTATGACTTTGTTTCTACGTTTCTATGTATTTTACAGTTTTGTTGTACGAGGAAATACTTAGAGACATTTTTAAAATAATTGTTTCAATGTAAGTGCGGGTTAAAAAGAACATAATTTTTTTAAAGTTAAGAATTTGTCCCTTTCCAGTAGTTTTAACTATTGGAGGTGTGTTATGCAGACCTTCCAATCGGTGGACGCACTGATGCATCAGGAAGTGCCATCTCATGCTTACATCGCGCTATTATTAGACAGAAAACTTCCTGATTTTCTGAGTATCCATCTCCAATCTATAACTACTCGCCCTTCTTCTAAAATCATTAAAAGTTTGAAATTTCAGATATGTCTGTTTAACTCTGTTTTAAAATATGCAACTATTGATACTATGTATCGCTTTTACACTTTTCCACTCCGGGCAAGTGGGACTAGTGTAGCTGGGACATTGTTAGCCGGTGTGGGCGAGTTGGGCCGAAGGGCCCGTTTCCACACTGCATCACTCTATTTAACAGCTTTAAGCAAAAGTTTGCTCATCCTTTACGATAAAGTAACTCTGCAGTAAGGATGGGAATCGTTCAAACTGTGGAGGACGTCCAAAAGCAAACTGAAAACATGCTGTAAAGTTTACTAAAACTGCTCCAAAGAAACAAAGTGGGTGCATTAGGCAATGAAACAATAACGTGACTCCAAACGCCCTGACTGTTTAGTGGAAGAACTGCTGGACGGCGAATACCTACAGGTTGGCGATGCCCGCTTTCCTGACTGCCGACGAGATCGCCTTGACAGCAGTGCAGAGAGCGCTGAGAAGCTGGTTCAATTCCCCGGTGCCTTTCGCCTTTCTGCCCTCCTCCAGCACGAAGCGGGTCACAGTGATCAAGTTGGTGTCAAAGGGAGCCCGGTCTGCCATGCTGCTTGGTTCAGTCCTGCAACGAGAAAGGTGCACGGTAAAAGGAGGAGAGGCAGATATACACACCAAGCTGACTCTCACACACCACAAACTTCAGGAGGGAAGGCTCAAAGATTCGCAGCCAGCCAATCGCCTGTAAAGCCAGCCCAGGAAAGAGGAGGAGCTCCCTTCACTGAGTACTCAAGGCAGACTCGCTGGAAAACATTTGGGTGAAATGCCTGCAGAAATGGCAACAAATCAGTGAGGCTGCAGCTAATCCTCCCACCCTGGAAAATATCCTTGCTGAAAGGATCTCTTATGACTTTAAAACACGTCTAACCATATTTCTGCGATGAGTTGATGCAATTAAATACAGGTCGTTAGTATCTGCTATCATTTTGGAAATGGGGATAACTGCACTCTGGCAATTACATTTAGACTGCGAAGTATGATTTTCTAATCGAGCTGGAACCTGGAACTGCCGACAGTTTACTTTAAACCTCAGTCTGACACGTGCCCAACCCCGACCGAGAGGTAATCTCCTAAGGTGATGATGGCATCTTGCTTTTCCAACGACCACACTCGTTCAACTGTAACACAGGGTTTCCAAAGTGAATTAAAGTGTTTTCCTGTCCATAGGATGTGGTCCATTGAACTTTGTGGTTGGACTGATTTGTCAAATTCGGAGGACGAAAAATCATGGCCAAACAGAAAAAAGAAGAAAATAAAATCTGGCATTTGCATCGAATAAAAACTGAAGAAAATATGGAGTGACCTGAAATGTGTGATCTGCCAGCACATCAGGCAGTTCTGTGGAGAAAGAAACAGAGGTAAAGTTTCAAGTCAATGGCCCTTCTTCAGAATGGAGTACAGGGATGGGCCATTGATCTGAAAGGATAACTCTATCTCTCTTTTCACTGATGCTGCCTGATCTAATGTGTACCTCCAACATTCCACAATTTCCAGTTTGTAACTTTACAATTATTGTCATTTATAAAGTGACTTTCACTCTTGGGACATCCCTCAGCACCAATGAAGTGCTCTCTGAAGAATTGTCATGAACTGTAATTTTGGATCTGGACATCCAGATAACAGATTTCAGAAAAGCACTGTAATAATGCCCATATAGTCCTATTTGGTCAACATAAACACAGAAAGAGGACCTTCAGCTCAACTTGTCAATGCCTACCAAGATTCTCCATTTAAGCAACGCCATCTGCCCATACAAATGCAAGACCAATTTGCAATTCCGACCCAATGCCACAGCCAGAACAGGCCTTTATGGCAAAGTTAAGATTACATTTTTATCAATTTTGGACTTGAATCACACTAAATGACACTGGAAACATGGCAGCTCTAGTGTGCTGCCTCAATGCAATCTATTATGATTATAATAATAAATTTTTATTAAGCAGACTCATGGTCCATTAGAATACACATACAGTACACAGTATATACATATAAAATTAAATTAAATTAGAAAAGGCAACAATACCAATGTTTCCACATAGGTGACAGGTATCTCACAGCACTGAAACCAGGATTTACCAGCAGCACAATGATGGAATTCTGAGAACCATTCAATCGGCATATAAATTTAAACATGAGATTCCTCAACAGGGCATGAAACGTATTGACTCCTGCACTACAAAACAGTTCACTTGCACTGCACCACCTTGGCTTTCTAAGCAATATGCGCATGCAGTCATTATAGACAACCTTAAGTTTATGGATGCTTGACTTATTAAACTTTATCCACAAAGGAGCAGTGTAAAGAGGAGTACAGTACGCTCTAAACAGGTTTATCTTGACATTTCCTGAGCACCAGTGGAATTTCCTAACCAACAAGTTAGCTTGTGCATACAACATGCGGCGCTGTCTATACATGTCCTCATCATCAGACATTTGATCTGTGATGACATGTCCCAGATACTTAGCTTTACAGCAGACAGATAGAACCTGCCCTGACAGGTAAAATGATGGGAAGACTAGATCTTTGTCCCCTTTTACTTTACAAATCATGACAACGCTGTTTTTAGCATTGTATTTCACGTCAAATTGGACACCATACTCAGAGCATATATTCAACATCTGCTGAAACCCAGCACTGCTAGGAGAAAAAACCGCCAGATCATCGGCATACATAAGATGGTTTACCAGGGTGTTACCAATCATACATCCTGTTTTACAGCCTCCAAGCTGGTCAGATAAATCATTCATGTACACATTAAAGAGGGCTGGTGAAAGTAGCCCCCCCTGGCGAACCCCATTACCAACACCAAATGGTACAGAGACTGCATTACCCCATTTGACCTGCATGCTCTGGTTGGCGTACCAATATGCCAGGACCCTAATTATACTGTTAGGCACTCCTCTTTGACTCAGTTTTTGGAACAGCTTATGATGGTTGACTCGATCAAAAGCTTTAGAGGCATCAATAAAACCAATTAACACAGAGGAATTCTGCCTTCTATACATTTCAACCATTTCCTTCAGGGCATAGATACATAAATCAGTACCATGCTTAGCCTTGAAGCCAAACTGGTTGTCTGTAGTACCCAAATAAAAACATAATCTATCTAATAAAATTATTTCCAGGACTTTGAATAACACACTGGCTAGAGCAATCGGTCTGTAATTATCCAAGCTCCCCACCTTGCCCGCTTTGTCCTTGATGACAGGCACCAGAGTAACGGACAACATGGAGTCCGGTAACAGACCATGATTCATAAGGCCAGTAAAACAGATTGCAAGAAGGGCAGCAACCCTCGGGCTTGCAAGTTTGAGGTGCTCTGCAGTGATCTGATCTAAGCCGCTAGCTTTGTTATCAGCTAGCTGTGTGATTGCTTGATAGACCTTATTGGCTGTGATTCCCACTTTGTCACTGTTGGCAATGTTGCCCACTTTGTAGGGATCACTTTTAATACAATTGAATAGCTCAGAGTAATGTTGCCTCCACAAATCAGCTATGTTGTCGGCTCCTGAGACTCCTTCTATGGTACATGGTAACGATGTACTGCCTCTGTTCAGAGCTCTCACCTCCTTCCAGAAGCCAGTAACATCGTTACCAAGGAGCTTATCAGCCATAGAGTCTGCTCTCATTAATTGTTCGTGTTTGCTGATATAACGAACTGCATATTTATACTGAGCATTACTAAGCTTTTTGTGATCCAGGACAGGCCCCTCTCTGGGCCTACCTGCCAGGACCCAAGCCTTAAAGGCATCCTTAGCTTCAGCATGATGAGCAGCCACATGTTTATTCCACCCTGGCTTAATGCTGTGTCTTTTATCAGAGTGAGTAAAGCATGGCCTACTAGCTTCATACACAGCACCCACAATACAATTATACATAGCACAGAGGTCCTTACAGTGAGCGCTGTTATTACAATTCACATCAGTACACATAATCGCATCTCTGGGTAGATATACATTACTTAGAAGGACATCAGTTCTCCCATAGTATAACATCACATCCTCATCTGAGAGCTTAGACCAATCCAGTTTAGCCTTACAGGCACTATTAACCTCCTGAGACATCTCCGGGAGACTGCCCCAATCGAGTGCCATAACAAAAGGAACATGATCAGACATAGATGCCTCATACACAATCTCCATAGATCTTAGAATATCATGAGCATCAGCAGTGCTAATGCAGTGGTCAAGCCATGATGTAGAGTGCCAGGCCTCATTTATGTAAGAATAACTATCTGCAGGTAGGAGCTTTTGGCTGGATAATATAAGAGTGTTATTGACACAAAACTGCAGCATATGCTTTGCAAACAAGGAACTTTTGTCTGATAGGTCAGCATTCATGTCACCCATTACATAGATACTTGTGGAATGATTATCAGAAATAAAAGAATTTATAAAAGCTAATCTAATCAGGTATTCGTCTTCATTTTGTTGTGACTCATACGGTGTGTATACATTGAGGATAGTAACCTCTTTGTTATTCATTTTTATCTGTATAGCAATACACCATTCAACTTCTAGCCTAATGACATTAATAGCAGAGTCCATCCTTTTCTGCCAAAGGATGGCCACTCCCCCTGCTATCCTTCCTCTCACTATTCCCATAGATAGGTCAGTAGTGGAATCACCAGCCCCGTGGAAATCGTCATTAAAAGAGTTCAATTTCCCCAAGTCCTGTTTCGATAAAAACGTTTCTTGTAAACATAAAATGTCACAGCTTTTCAGCAGGTTGTCAACTACTATACGTCGGGCTCTGTCTCCTGCGTTGTTACCCAGGCATAGCCCGCGGCAGTTGTATGATCCAACCCGCATAAAGTTTAACTGGGCAGGGTGGCAGCCCCATTCAGCACTCTTGCTCCCGTCTCTCCCGCTTTACGTGGTTCATAATATCGCCTCACAACAGAGCCTTCAGGCCAGAGTTATGGGTTATACATGTCCGCAACTTCATTGCACTCAGCACACACTTTAAACGAGCTATATCTGGTGCTCGCAGTGACAATACGTTCTCATCTAACGACACGGCCAAGTTGAGCAGCCAAGTAGATAGACAACGGCTCTGCATCAAGGTCTGGTGAGAATCTGGTAGCAAAAACACTCACCAACTTTGTTTGAACCACTCTTATATTCCCTTGCGCACGAGTACAAACAATAGGCTTGGACACCCTCCGTACAGGTTTTCCAGCACGCTGTTTGGACAAGGCAGGCTGGCCCTCGGCATGATTCTTTCGAACTTGGCCATGTTTCACCACATGGCTCCATTTCGTGGAGTTTTCCACAGTTCCTCCAGGAGTCAGACCAACATGCCCAGCCCCACTCGCCGCACCTGCCCCGACAGAAACACCCAGGATCAACTCCGTGCGAGATGATGCAGGAGCCAGGGACCCACAGTTGGAATCACCACCATCAGAAGAGCCAGGGGCACTCATATTAGCCAGCACCACGCCATTCCCCCCAGCCGGGGGATCGCGCAGTGCGCTCCCGAAGGTCATTCCAGCATCAGTTGAGACAACCAGCCCTCCACCACTACTCGGTTCCAGCCGGCTCTCAACAGCAGCAACTCTGCAGCCCATGGTCACAGCCGCAGAACGCAGGTCCTCGCCGACAGCCGCCTGTAGTTTAACGGCATGCCTTAGCACGCAAACCTCACTGTACAGCCGCTCCATCTTGCTGAGCAGGTTTGAGACATCCAGGTTGTTAAACTTCACAGGTGGCAGCTCGTCCAAGTAATGGGAAACAAAACGGGGGATATTTTCTCCACACTCATTCAGCAGTTTTAAGCAGCTTTTAACATTGTTCGCGTCCTTATGGTTGCCTTTGGAGACCACGTACCGTTGTTTAGTATCAGGACAAAGATCAAACAACACCTTTTTAGAAGACTCAATCCACTCAGAGCCAAATGTGTTCGAGGATACAAGGACTAGTTCGTCCTGGATCATTGTCCTAATTTTAACCGCAAGGAAATTAAGGAACTCATCCTCTACAATAACTTGGTCGTCAACAGTTTTGTAGATTGTAGGTTTTTCTCGAGGCCGGTGGTTAAAACCAGGAGCTGCAAATCCATGATCCGCACCGTCCGCCATTTTCCTGTTCATTTCATGTCCAACCCGGAATTCTCTTTATTTCTTTCTAATCGGTCAAGTTTCTTTTGACTTCTAGTTATAATAGTTCATATTATTACATTCTTGTATGTAAGTATGATTGTGCCTATGTGTAGTAAGATTTTTTTACTGTACTATACAAAAATGGAATTTCACTGTATCTAGGTACATGTAAGAATAAAGTTCCAGTGAACCATTAGGACAAACATTGCAAAAATAATGCTCAGGAATCTTTTATATTCTGAGAGTGAGGATGAGGCCTCTTGTTAATTCTTCAACCAAAAGATTCCACTTCTGGCTGCAACACTCCTTCAGGACTGCATTTTAAGTAAAACTCTGAGAATCAGGTGTCCATTTGTTCAGTTTTCTGGATGGTCTGGCATCTGGTTCATTCCTAGACCAGAACATGAGCTGCGAGGTCCAGGGTACAAGTTGGATGTGGAGGCAGATGCAGGGTTGGAGTCTGGACCATCAGAGGTTAGGAACATGGGTAACTGAATTCAGGGTCTGGAGTTCTTGTGCATTTCACATTCCCTTTAAATGCACTAGGTTCATCTGAGAGTTTATTATACATTGCGTATCATGATAAAAAAGGGAATTAGAAATATGTTGGTATTAATAGGAGTAACTTCCAATAGTATGAAAAATCTGCAAACCTAGCAAAACCAAAGTCCCAAGAATTCCAGATTATCAGAGATTTACTGTATTAGGAATCCAGCAGGTCTAATCCTTCACTGAAGAAGTGAAATGATTGGACAATATAATTCACTTGCTGACAATATTATTTGCTTCAAAACATTTTTTTTGCTTACATCAAAACATATTAAAGAATTCCAACACAACCTATTTTAATATCGTGCTTAAATGAGAAAAAGCTTATTGCAATTATCTATTCCTATGAGACATAGTGACTGTTGCTGCCGGGGAATACATTTTAACATTAAAAAAACTAATCTAGCATCATTGGCCAAACAATACAGAAATAGGATATATCTGTAAACTTTATCATCATCATAGAGAGCAGGAATGGGTGATGTTTCGGGTAGAGACCCTTCTTCAAATCAGTCTGAAGAAGGGTCTCTATTCAAAATGTCACCCGTTTGTTCTCTCCAGAAATGCTGCCTGTCCCACTGAGTTAATCCAGCATTTTGTGTCTATCTTCAATTTAAACTAGCATCAGCAGTTCCTTCCTACACAAAGCCTTGTCATCATATTGGGCACTGCTCCAGAGGCAAGGGAAGTGGTGTTACAGTACAAACAAGTTCTTCAACATATCAAAAAATGGGTGCAGGTGATTAATTGCAATTTGAGACAAAGTTAACTGCTGAGATTCATAAAATCTGGAATTTTACCAAGAGTATATCAGATTAATGGGAATATAAAGTAATTTGAACTGTGGCTGAAAAGCATTCTTTGAATTGGGTGCCTTGAGTCTCATGAGATGTTGCAAATTCCACTTATATTTGATAATGAACACATTGTGATAATTTGGGAATGACTCAGCCTTTATAACGCAATCACGTGGCTATCTATGTTCATTGAAAGCAGACATTCTAGAGTTTCAAAGACAACTTTAAAACGATAAGACTCAGTTAAAGAAGATTTAGAGTTGATAATCGTTCCATTTAGATTGACACTCAAACCCAGCAGTACCCTCTGAGTTATTCCAGCATTTTGTGTCTATCTTCAGTTTAAACCAGCATCTGGTTCCTTCCTATACCAGTAGTAAAATGATTTACTGTTGGAAATGTGTCGGAAGGAAATGCAGATTCTGGTTTAAACCGTAGCTACAAAAAAGGCATTTCACTTCCAGGAAGTGGTCAGGTGGTACACGATAACGTGGCATTCCCTGGCCCAGTACTCAGGCAATATGATCAAAACAAACTAAGAAAATTATGCTTCTCTGCTACCTACACTCATTTGGAGTGGGAGAGAGGAGGATGCTGGCAAAGATAACATCGCTGCTGGACAACGACTCCCACTCCATGCAGGACACTGTCACTGCACTGAGTAGCTCCTTCAGTGACAGACTCCTTCACCCCAAGTGTGTGAAGGAGAGATATCGGAGGTCCTTCCTTCCCGCTGCCGTGAGATTGCACAACCAGCGCTGCTCCCAGTAGACCAGTCAACAGACCAATTAACAGTAACAATTTAAAAAAACACAGTAAATGATGACAATTATCCTTATCTTTATTTTTATTTATAATGAATGTCTCTTGCTATCCACTTTGCTGCTGTAACACTGCAAATTTCCCCGGTGTGGGACAAATAAAGGAATATATTATTATTATTATTATTATATTATTTCTCACTGAAAGGAAGCATGCAGGTACAGCAGGCAGTGAAGAAAGCCAATGGAATGTTGGCCTTCGTAACAAGAGGAGTTGAGTATAGGAGCAAAGAGGTCCTTCTACAGTTGTACCGGGCCCTGGTGAGACCGCACCTGGAGTACTGTGTGCAGTTTTGGTCTCCAAATTTGAGGAAGGATATTCTTGCTATTGAGGGCGTGCAGCGTAGGTTCACTAGGTTAATTCCCTGAATGGCAGGACTGTCGTATGTTGAAAGGCTGGAGCAATTAGGCTTGTATACACTGGAATTTAGAAGGATGAGGGGGGATCTTATTGAAACATATAAGATAATTAGGGGATTGGACACATTAGAGGCAGGAAACATGTTCCCAATGTTGGGGGAGTCCAGAACAAGGGGCCACAGTTTAAGAATAAGGGGTAGGCCATTTAGAACGGAGATGAGGAAGAACTTTTTCAGTAAGAGTGGTGAAAGTGTGGAATTCTCTGCCTCAGAAGGCAGTGGAGGCCAGTTCGTTGGATGCTTTCAAGAGAGAGCTGGATAGAGCTCTTAAGGATAGCGGAGTGAGGGGGTATGGGGAGAAGGCAGGAACGGGGTACTGATTGAGAGTGATCAGCTATGATCGCATTGAATGGCGGTGCTGGCTCGAAGGGCTGAATGGCCTACTCCTGCACCTATTGTCTATTGTCTATTGTCTTTCACATTTCTGATGAAGAGTCCAGGACCTGAAACATTAACTGGTTCTTTGTCCTTTGATGCTGCTTGACCTGCTGAGTTTTTCCATAATTTGCAGTGTTTACATTAAATAAATAATTGGTTCCAATCAAATGGACTGCTCTACCTCCCACATTATAGTAGTGACTATAATGGGAATTGTGAAAGAGATTTTTCTTATTTTGACTGCAGCCTTCTCAGCTGTTGATTGGCTCATCTTCCAGAAGGAGACTATTTACATAACAATTACAACCCTTTTATAACTTCCGCAATCAGTTTATTCTTTCAAGATAAAGAACCCATCCAATAGAAGATAGAACTAACCATTAGTATGGAACCCCTATCCCAAGCAAAAGTTTCTATGTAGTTACAGGAGCATCTCAGTCATTAAGAGGATTAAAATTTAAGATCCTTAAGATTAAGGATTAAGATTTTTAAAGTGGGAGTGAGTTGATTTAATTTGGGGGTAAGACATGTCAGTTGAGATCGGCCCCGTGGAGTGCTCATCCTGCAACATGTGGAAGATCAGGGATATTGTCGGTGTCCCTGATGACTACGTGTGCAGGAAGTGTGTCCTGCTGCAGCTCCTGGCAGACCGCATTGAACGGTTGGAGCTGCGGTTGGATTCATACTGGAGCATCCACGATGCTGAGAAGGTCGTGAATAGCACGTACAGTGAGTTGACCACACCGCAGGTAAACGTTAAGCGGACAGAAAGGGAACGGGTGGCCACTAGCCAGCGTAGCAGTAGGCAGGTAGTGCAGGAAGGCAGCAGCAGCCAAGTTCATGGCACCGTGGGTGGCTCCGCAGCACAGGAGGGGAGGAAAAAGAGTGGAAGGGCTATAGTGACAGGGGATTCAATTGTAAGGGGAATAGATAGGCGATTCTGCGGCCGCAAACGAGACTCCAGGATGGTATGTTGCCTCCCTGGTGCAAGGGTCAGGGATGTCTCTGAGCGGCTGCAGAACATTCTGGAGGGGGAGGGAGAACAGTCAGTTGTCGTGGTGCACATTGGCACCAATGATATAGGTAAAAAACGGGATGAGGTCCTACAAGGTGAATTTAGGGAGCTAGGAGATAAACTTAAAAGTAGGACCTCAAAGGTAATAATCTCTGGATTACTACCAGTGCCACGTGCTAGTCAGAGTAGAAATAGGAGGATATTTCAGATGAATACGTGGCTTGAAAAATGGTGCAAGGGGGAGGGATTCAAATTTCTATGACATTGGAACCAGTTCTGGGGGAGGTGGGACCAGTACAAACACTATCTGCACTAATAACTATCTGCACCTGAGCTGGAATGGAACCAATGTCCTTGGGGGAGTGTTTGCTAGTGCTGTCAGGGAGGATTTAAACTAATGTGGCAGGGGGATGGGAGCATGAGCAGAGAGACAGAGGGGTGTAAAATGAGGGTAGAAGCAATAGGTAGCAAGGTGAAATGTAAAAGCGGCAGGCAGACAAATCCAGGGCAAAAATCAAAAAGGGCCACTTTTCAACATAATTGTATAAGTTGTAAAAACAAGCCTGAAAGCTTTGTGTCTCAATGCAAGGAGCATTCCTAATAAGGTGGACGAGTTGAATGTGCAGATAGTTATTAATGAATATGATATAGTTGGGATTACGGAGACATGGCTCCAGGGTGACCAAGGCTGGGAACTGAACATCCAGGGATATTCAATATTCAGGAGGGATAGACAGAAAGGAAAAGGAGGTGGGGTAGCGTTGCTGGTTAGAGAGGAGATTAACGCAATAGAAAGGAAGGACATTAGCTTGGAGGATGTGGAATCGATATGGGTAGAGCTGCGAAACACTAAGGGACAGAAAACGCTAGTGGGAGTTGTGTACAGGCCACCTAACAGTAGTAGTAGTAGAGTTGGGGATGGCATCAAACAGGAAATTGGAAATGCGTGCAACAAAGGTAAAACAGTTATAATAGGTGACTTCAATCTACATATAGATTGGGTGAATCAAATTGGCAGAGGTGCTGAGGAAGAGGATTTATTGGAATGTATGCAGGATTGTTTTCTAAACCAACATGTAGAGGAACCATTCTTCATTAGGATGGAGAGTGACATAGTATATTTAGAAACAACGGTTCTGAACTTAAAGGTAACTTTGAGGGTATGAGACGTGAATTGGCCAAGATAGACTGGCAATTGATTCTTAAAGGGTTGACGGTGGATATGCAATGGAAGGCATTTAAAGACCGTATGGATGAACTACAACAATTGTTCATCCCAGTTTGGCAAAAGAATAAATCAGGGAAGATGGTGCATCCGTGGCTAACAAGGGAAATTAGGGATAGTATCAAAACAAAAGATGAAGCATCCAAATTAGCAAGAAAAAGCAGCCTACCAGAGGACTGGGAGAAATTCAGAGTCCAGCAGAGGAGGACAAAGGGCTTAATTAGGAAAGGGAAAATAGATTATGAAAGAAAACTGGCAGGGAACATAAAAACTGACTGCAAAAGCTTTTGTAGATATGTGAAGAGAAAAAGATTAGTTAAAACAAATGTAGGTCCCTTGAAGTCAGAAACAGGTGAATTGATCATGGGGAACAAGGATATGGCAGACCAATTGAATAACTACTTTGGTTCTGTCTTCATTAAGGAAGACATAGATAATCTGCCGGAAATAGCAGGGGACCGGGGGTCAAATGAGATGGAGGAACTGAGTGAAATCCAGGTTAGTCGGGAAGTGGTGTTAGGTAAATTGAATGGATTAAAGACCGATAAATCCCCAGGGCCAGATAGGCTGCATCCCAGAAGGAGGTAGCCCCAGAAATAGTGGATGCATTAGTGATAATTTTTCAAAACTCTTTAGATTCTGGAGTAGTTCCCGAGGATTGGTGGGTAACTAATGTAACCTCACTTTTCAAAAAGTGAGGGAGAGAGAAAACGGGGAATTACAGACCAGTTAGTCCAACATCGGTAGTGGGGAAAATGCTAGAGTCAGTTATTAAAGATGGGATAGCAGCACATTTGGAAAGTGGTGAAATCATTGGACAAAGTCAGCATGGATTTATGAAAGGTAAATCATGTCTGATGAATCTTATAGAATTTTTCGAGGATGTAACTAGTAGAGTGGATAAGGGAGAACCAGTGGATGTGTTATATCTGGACTTCCAGAAGGCTTTCGACAAGGTCCCACATAACAGATTAGTATGCAAACTTAAAGCACACGGTATTGTGGGTTCAGTATTGATGTGGATAGAGAACTGGCTGGCAGACAGGAAGCAAAGAGTAGGAATAAACGGGTCCTTTTCAGAATAGCAGGTAGTGACTAGTGGGGTACCGCAAGGCTTAGTGCTGGGACCCCAGCTATTTACAATATATATTAATGATTTGGACGAGGGAATTGAATGCAACATCTCCAAGTTTGTGGATGACACGAAGCTGGGGGGCAGTGTTAGCTGTGAGGAGGATGTTAGGAGGCTGCAAGGTGACCTGGATAGGTTAGGTGAGTGGGCAAATGCATGGCAGATGCAGTATAATGTGGATAAATGTGAGGTTATCCACTTTGGTGGCAAGAACAGGAAAGCAGACTATTATCTGAATGGTGGCCGATTAGGAAAAGGGGAGATGCAACGGGACCTGGGTGTCGTGGTACACCAGTCATTGAAAGTAGGCATGCAGGTGCAGCAGGCAGTGAAGAAAGCGAATGGTATGTTGGCATTCATAGCGAGGGGATTTGAGTATAGGAGCAGGGAGGTTCTGCTGCAGTTGTACAGGGCATTGGTGAGACCACACCTGGAGTATTGCGTACAGTTTTGGTCTCCTAATTTGAGGAAAGACATTCTTGCCATAGAGGAAGTACAGAGAAGGTTCACCAGATTGATTCCTGGGATGGCAGGACTTTGTTGGGGAAGTCCAGAACAAGGGGTCACAATTTAAGGATAAGGGGGAAGTCTTTTAGGACCGAGATGAGAAAGTTTTTTTTCACACAGAGAGTGGTGAATCTAGGGAATTCTCTGCCACAGAAGGTAATTGAGGCCAGTTCATTGGCTATATTTAAGAGGGAGTTAGATGTGGCCCTTGTGGCTAAAGGGATCAGGGGGTATGGAGAGAAGGCAGGTACAGGATACTGATTTGGTTGATCAGCCATGATCATACTGAATGGCGGTGCAGGCTCGAAGGGCCGAATGGCCTACTCCTGCACCTATTTTCTATATTTCTATTATAATTCCACAATTTCAGTACTTTCAAAATGGTTAATGAATCAATAAAGCGATAATTCACACCTCTTTGTTTCTCTTCTGTACTATACTGTCAAAGACTATGGGATGTTCTCTTCATTAAGATCATAAAAGTGAGCAAAAATATATAGAAATGAACTCTGAACTCAATGTCATTATATGACACTTACTTTATCTGGAACGAGCGAAAACATTATCTGTACCTACTTCTTGCCACTTGATCAGTCCTATCGTACCTTCCATGGCTTGTTCCGAATTGATATTTCTGTAAATTGACAGCACAACCATTGGTTGATTGAAGAAAAAGGTATTTGAAGATTAAGACCTCTCACCTGGTCTAAGCATATTATCTGCCAGACAACAAAATGCATCCTGCCTCTGAGACTTGGACCATCCACAGCAGGCATCTTAAGACATTGGAAAAATACCAGCAACATTGTCTTTGCAAAATTCTTCAAATCCATTGGCAGTATTATATTGTATTCAATGAAATGGCATAATGAAGGTGATGATGGAAGGGCAGTGTTTTGGCTATGAGTGCCTGGGTAATAATCCAATTGACAGAATGTAACCTATCCAGAGATGGAGACCATTATTATTTATTAACTTTTACGTTCACCACTTCCACCTGGCCCTCAACTTAACCTGGACTACCTTGGACACATCTCGCCCCTTTCTTGAATACTCTATCTCCATTACAAATCTACAGACTCCCAGTTATCTGGACTACCCTTCTTCTCACTCTGCCTCATGCAAAGATTCCATTCCTGATCTCAATTCCTCCGTCTTTACCACATTTACTCCCAATGTGAGATGTTCCATACTAGGACATCCGAGATGTTGTCATTCTTCAAGGAACATGGCTTCCCGCCCTTCTCTCATGGATGGGGTCCTCATGTCTCCTCGGCGTCCTATAGTCCTGTTCTCGCTCTCTCTCCCCCCAGATGCAACAAGGACAGAGTATCCGGTCCTCACCTTTCACTCCACCAGCCTCCGCATCCAACACACTATCCTCCGACATTTCCGTCTGCTCCTAAGTGATCCCACCACTAATCACATCTTCCATCTCCACCCCTCCCTGCCGTCCGCAGAGACTGCTCCATCCACGATTCCTTGGGTCACTCATCCTTTCTCACCCAAACCACCGCTTCCCCAGGTACTTTCCCCTACAACTTCACGAGGTGCAACACCTGTCCTCACACCTTCTCCCTCGACTCCATCTAGGGACGTCGAAAGTCCTTTCAGGTGAGACAGAGGTTCACCTGTACATCCTCTAACCTCGTCTACTGTTCCCGATGTGGGCTCCTGTACAGAAGGGTGATTGCCATGAAACTAGCTCTCTCTCTCTCTCTCTTTCTTTCTCTCCCTCCCTCCCTCCCTCCCTCCCTCGCTCCCTCGATGCTACCTGACCTGCTGAGCATCTCCAGCGTTCTCTGCTTTCATTGCCAGTGAACAGGAGTAGCATTCGTCTCCAATGCAAACTGTCCCATCACCTATCCCCTCCTCCTCCATACTGTGCTGCCAGTGTCCTGTGGCAGCGGTAACCAAGCGACGCAAGGGCTTCCTCGTCGGGACGCGGAGTGATGACGGGGAGGCGTGGAGCTGGAAGTGTGAGAGAGAGAAAGGGGTGGAGGGGCAGCGGGACCCAGCGGATGCCTGGACAGGTGGGCGGGGGGACCCAGCGGATGCCCGGACAGGTAGACGGGTGGGCGGGGGGACCCGGCGAATGCCCGGGCAGGTAGGCGGGTGGGCGGCGGGACCCGGCGGATTTCGGGCAGGTATGCGGGTGGGCGGGGGGACCCAGCGGCCGCCCCATGGGCGGGGGGAGATGGCGGTAGTTCATTGTTGTTGCAGCCGCGTTAATCAGGTCAGTGGCCGCATCGGGATTAGCAGCGCAGAGTTTTGTTAACAGCGCTGGATTGTTTTCAACTTTAAAACGAAGAATAAAATGTGAGGATTTGAGCAATGCAACACTCACGTTGCAATGTCTCGTTGGAAATATTGTCAGTTTCCTCTAATAATCGATGATTGTGTATTCTACTGGTAGTGTTTATTTCACACAAAATACATAATATTGAAATGTTAGCGTGCACAACAAGTCCGCTTGGATATACAAGATATATCCTGCCCTGGGTAGAACTCCCTCCCCAATGCCACGAAGTGGCGCTGCTTTGGTTGCTAACATCACGGAAGTGTCTGCAGAAAGTAGTTGCGTCTCGGGCAAGTACACTGTTCCCTACAAAAGGTTATGGTAACAGTTAACTTATCCAATGATGGGAGCTAATACCAGTACTGGGGGAACTCAGCGGGTCGGGCAGCATCTGGGGAGGTCGAGGATAGTCGAGACACTGCCCCAAGGGTCCACCTTCCCACAGGTGCTGCCCGCCCTCTGACTGACTGAGTTCCTCCAAAAGTTGTTCCAGACTCCAGCATCTGCTGTCTCTCCATGATCTAATAACTGTCAGAGTTAACACCCAATGCAATTAGCAGGAAGTTTTATTTAATTGGCCTAATTAAAGGGAGTAAAAATGGTTGTATTTAGAATTGTCCTTTAATCTGGACAATCGTTTAAAAAAAAAAGAAGTTCTGGATAAAATAACATTTCCACATTCCCAATGCAGTTGCTGAACAGTTTTAGCCAATTTGATTTGGTATTTTATTTACTTCTTTACTTTTAGTTTGAACTTAATCAGTTTAGGACAAGCACATTTAGATTTTAACGTAATTTCCTTCAACTATTTTAAACGTTTTTATTTAACTTGAAATGACGTGGCCCTTTTGTTGACTCCTAAATACAGGATCCCATTTAAACATAAAGGCAGTCCCTGCGTTATGAAACATTCCATTCTTGAGAACTGTTTGTAACCCCAATTTTCCGTCCGTCGGAAATGAACCAAAATAGTTTGTGGGCGAGGATCACAGAAACGGCTGCGGGCAGGAGAGCAAGCAGGCGCGGGAAGTGTATTTGCTCCCATCCCGCCGAACTCCCAAATCCTCGGGGAAATACCCTGCTCGGCCCTGAAAAAGACCGCTTGCGACCTTGCAGCAGTCAGCAAATCCATCCTCGCAATGACCCGTGCGACACAAAGGCGCAGCTATTGCCACACAGCGCCAGAGTGAGATCCAGGTTCGACTCTAACCTCGGGGGCTGTGTGTGCGGAGTTTGCACGTTCTCCCTGTGCTCCGGCCTCCTCCCACGTCCAAAATATATGTGGGGTTGTCGGTCAATTGCTCAGAGTGCTTACAGAGTGGATGAGAAAGTGTTCCATCATGGAGCCAGTGTGTACAGGTGATCTTTGTAGTTACGGGTGTAAAGGCAGGGGGTATGTAAAGACAATGGAGTGTGAGGAAAACAGAATAGAGTTCGCTCTATGACAATAAGGACCGTTTCAGAAATTAGTGTTTTTGATGCACGCTTTGTAATTTTCGGTTTCTTTGTGCACACAGGTTTAAAGACAAAACGGCACGCTCCTATGAAGCTGGAACACAGGATCAATTCACAAGAACCTTTATTTGTTACTTTAAAAGAATCAGGAAATACTAATGGCACTGGAGCATTACTGGTATTTGCATTTTTAAATGTTGAATGGTCTATTGCTTCTAGCTATGAATGAAAATACAGAGTCAACTCTTGACCCCAACAAAGATGACCTTCCTCTCATGGCCAATACTAGTCTTATGCTTGTCAGACATTACGTGTTAGATCTTGCAGTTAATTTCAACAGGGAAGTCATCAACGGTACCATTGTCCTCTTCCTAGAAACCAGCAAAATGGACAACAAGGCAGCCAACACTGAGGGAGCAGGTCAGCACCCTTCATTGCAGGGATCGCTTGAAACTGGGCAACCAGGACCTTCATGCAGTCTCGCTTGTGCATGCGAAGATAAGATGAGCAATGTAACTAACTACAGTGATGGCAGAGTTACCAATGTTAATAGTTGTAACCATAGCAACAATGAGTGGGCTGGAGGGATTTCTGGTACAAGGGAGCACTGCGGTGATGGGGAAGATTTTGTGCTGGTGCTGGATTGTTGCGATCTTGTGGTGAATAAAGTGGAGGAAGTGGATGTTGTCGCCACAGCAGGTATTGACAAATTGATCCGAATAGACATGCTCAAGCCAGAAGATGGCATTTATTCTCACGGGCTGCAGAATGATCTCCAGAGTAACATATTGGATGCGATTCTAGGTTTAGCAGCAGAACACTGGCAGGAGCAACATAATTATTACATCCAGTGCAGCGAAGCACCTGGCTATAGTGAGCTCCAGTTTCAAACTGACTTGTGGAGCCTGAAAATAAAGAAACCAGGAATACAAAGTCCTAAAGACTTTCCTCGAGTATTGAGGATCTGGTACGAAACAAAGCCAGAAGGTTGTTCAGTGAAATGGACGAAGGACCAAAATGGCAGGTTGGTTACTTTTGAATGCATGATCCTTTAAAACTTGTAACTGATTTATAGTCTGTGACATGTGATGTTGCTGGGTACTGTAATTGATCACTTAATGATGCAGAGCACAGGCTGTATTTAAAAAAAATACACGGAAGATAATGTGTGAATGAGGTAAGGCATTTATTATCCATTCAGCACATTGCTATTTATTTTAACAATCTTTAAAAGATTGCCTTTTTCTTTAAGATTTTTTAAATTAAGATGCCTTTAAAATATGATGGGTTGCTTAACTCTTTAAATTTATTTGACAAATAATACAGGATTTTTAATGTCACAGTCTTTGGCAAGTACTGATGCATTGCCAATTATAGTATAACATTGACACAAATTCCTCATAATATCAATTATATTCACAGGCTTGGTTGGATGGCAGATGGGCTGAGACATAACATGTTTTTCTGCCTTGATTCTTCAGAGCTTGCATGTGTGAGTTTAGAATGCTGGTTGTAATTATGTCCATCATGCAACTCTGTTTAAAACCTTGCCATAGTTATTAACTGGAACTGTTCTCCATTTTGTTGAAGAGGAATTCTGAATACTTTTCCTATGATTTTGTTTTCTGCTTTCTGTCAGTTTTATGTATCTCAAGGTGAGGAATGTTAGCAATTGAAAATAACACTTTCCATTTTGTATAGCTAATGTTAGCTTGGTTAGGAGCAGAGAGAAGCTCCCCAAGTGTGACATAGCCCAAGGTTTGTTCCCTCCACAATGCCATATTTTTTGCTTATCAATGCCATTTATTTTATGATAATTCTTGGTGAAGCTGTCATTTTAAAGACAAATAGGCTGCGTGCTGCCTAGAAACTGGACTGAGACTTTTGACACGGTTTCCACATTTGGCACTTCTACTTGGCAGCAAGAATATATTCATAATCTCTATTTCAAAGAAGAAAGACTAGTCTTTCGCCCTGTGGCTTTGTATTGTTCGATACGTTGCTTTCATTGAGCAATTATAACTTTATTATTGAGCTTGAATGGTAAATATTACAATCTTTTTGACACAGTGAACAGTAAGATTATTTATTTTACCAAATGATGTGATAATCAAGTGACTCAAGCAACATGTTTACATTGTCTGTTATTCCTCAGTACAGTTCAGTTGCTTAATGTACATATTCTATAAAGCTGAATGTGTGGTGTTTGAGCATTGAAGGATAAATGACACAGATTGATACTGCTTGGCAGTGTGCTCAATTACGTAATCATCTGCATTCGGACAGAATCAGGTTAATTTAATATCTCATCCTGTTCTATTTTCTATTCCTCTGGGACCAGTGATCATGAGAGTTTGAATTATAGGATGAAAATAGTGGAGCTAATTCTTTATGAATATTGTAGATATGCTAATTAACTCGTGGGTTGAAATATTTTTGAATAATGTAGTAGAATGCCATTGAGATCTCTTTTTTTCTGCTACTGACCCTAGGTGGTCACATCACTGGGGGCATCATGTTTATATTGTGAATTTACTGCTCCATTTAAGGAAAAATGTTATACTGTTTCTCTTTAAAAGTTCAAAGCAGCAATATTTACGTGTGTTGATTGCTCAAGGTTTGAATGTAATGCTGATGTTAATAAAAGTAATTATCAAGCAAAGGTGTTTATGTTATCAAATTAATTGGATTTCTTCAGGCTCTTCTCATTCTCGGGTTAAGTAAATATTCACCCAGTTACTAATTAATGTAAATCAAGATCACTGACCTTGATTTAAAAATATTTGTTTATCTTTCTTTGTTTTCCTTGGTTTCTAATCGATTTCTAGTATTTAAACTGTTTTGAAATCATTGTTTCATCACTCAAATCCTTTGTATTGTTTTTGTCTTAAATATCCATGACACAAACAGTTTTTAAAGGCCTTTGACAGCAGCCAGCTGTTAATAGGCCATCAGGGATTGATTGGGGCTTGGGATCTGCTGCTTGAAGATGGCCTCGACAGCCAGGCCCCGAGCTTGATTGAGACAGCAGCTGAAAATGATGAGCGCTGCAGCAAGCAAAGGGCAAGGTGGGAGGGGGTTCCATGCAGGTGATGTTGAAGGTGAATGTAGATGGTGAGCCTGGTTTGAGCACTATCTGGCTCTGTATGATCAGATGAAGGATTGAGCAGGATTTCCTGCAGCAACACGGAGCGATGGAGCACAGTGACAACATCCCTGGGCCAGGCAGAGTCCTGCAACACCAACCCAGTGCTGCCACCAGGGCAACAGGCCTTTAAGCCCAAATTATGACTCTACATTTTGGAGAACTTTGAAATTTGAAGGATGCAAAATGTTGCCGGGAACGTGGCGACTCTTGTATACTGCTTCAGTGTAATCTACTATCCTTACAATGTTGTATTTAAGTATGACAATAGACGATAGACAATAGGTGCAGGAGGAGGCCATTCGGCCCTTCGAGCCCCCACCGAAAGATTAGGTCAGGCTGGACCCGTTGGACCCAAACCTCTCCTGCATTGGTCTAGCACCCTCCCCTTCCCCACTCCCCCCCCCCCCCTTACCCACTCACCCACAAAATAAATTTCAATGAAAATCGCGTTTTTTCTTTAAAATTACCTAAATATAATTTTAGTTATTAATGAACACGGGAGTATTAGATCAAAATTGACTTTTTTTTAGAATAAAATTAATCTCAATGAAAATTGCGGTTTTTCTTTAAATTAAATGGCGTTTACATTTTTTTAAAAAATCGCAATGAAAATTAAATAAATAAATAGACAAATCTTATCTTAACGTTTTGGTTGTTTATTGTGAAAATTCTTTCATGGAGATCCTCGAGACTGTCCGCTCATTCAGCAGCAGCGGCAGCTTGATGGTGATAGCCGTTGCTTTGAGCGGGAAGAAGTCCCGGCGGACAACCAACGCACTTTGAGCGGAAAGAGCCGGCGACCAATCAGAACGGTGGCAGCGCACCCCCATGTAGGACCCGGACCAATCGGGCATTGAGCGGGAGATCGGTGGGGGTGAGCGGCAGGAGCAAATCAGGACGCGTCGGCGACCAATCAGAGGCGGCAGCGCTCCCCCAACATGGGACCCGGAACAACAACCAATCTGGCGTCGAGCGGGAGGTCGGAGCCAATCAATCGACCCCACGTGGGGGGGGGAGTGGCAGGAGCCAATTAAGATGCGCCGGACCCCAGGTGGGGGGGAGGTGGTAGAGCCAATCAAATGGCGATCTCAAAATGGCAATCTCAAATGGCAACCCTCCCCAACTGCGCACGCGTGGATCCGGCGGCCATCTTACTGTTGTGACGCAAGATGAACACGTAAGTGTTCATCCAACTGCGCGGGCGCGGACCCGTTGAGTTCCCCTTGTGCCGTTGAATGCAGCTGACGGGCAGGGTAAGTGGAAAAGGGATTTATTAAAAGTTTAAAAACCCAATAACTTTTAAAATATAACACCAATTTGAACAAAACTTCCTCCAGCACACCACAGGCCAACAGTGAGTAAGGTGGGCCTAAAATTTTTGCACTATTGTGTACCGTTTTGGCTGTATTTCAGGTTCAAGCAAATATGCATACGATATATATATATATATATATATATATATATAGATAGATTGTCCTTATGTACTGTAAGATTTTTACTGAATTGTATGAAAAAGTTCACTGTACCTAGGTACATGTGACAATAAAGTACCATTGAATAACTTGTCTGGAAGGTGTTTTTTTCAACAATTCAGTAATCACTATGTACTGCATGCAAGTGCCATCTTTAATTTTGCTCACATGCTGAAATGAGGTTAGAAACCATCAGGTTTTGAGTCAAACGAAGAGTTTTACACGTTGGCCAAGGTTGAAGTCTTGATTTAATCCTTGGTCATTACTAATCTTGTCTATGACAATAGAGGGACAGTGTCATTGGCATTTACTTGCCTGAATAGCACTGTGAATTTAACTCTTGTTTCATCTGCTACCCTTACTTCTTAAACAGAATTCTATTTCGATTCCTGTACTGAGTGTTTCTTCAAACTATTTAATACAACACGATAGACACAAAATGCTGGAGTAACTCAGCGGGTCAGGCAGCATCTCTGGAGAGAAAGAATGGGTGACGTTTTGGGTCGAGACCCTTCTTCAGACTGATTCTGAATCAGACTCTCACTGATTCAGACTCTCACTGCTCCCCCTCTGCGGTTCTTCCCTAATACAACATGATGCCTTCCCTAATACAACATGATGCCTTTCAGGCTTTGCCACCTTCTTGCTCAATTAATTTCTTTGTTGACTGAACCCAATTGTTGGAGAAAGGGGACCATAGACAGAGACCGTTGAACCTAGCTCAAGCTCACCTTGTTGGCTGCCCAACAATCAGCACCTTGGCACATTGACCAGCTTTTCTGCCTCCCTCCCTACTTCTGAACAGTATGTTGGGTCATGGTCTTCCTTGTCTATGGAACAGGGAAAGACACACTATCACCTCTATAGGATTCTCTTTCCCCATCTTTTTCAAAATTATTTTTTGCTTCCCCAACAACCCTGTGGTGTTAAAGTTTTTGATGGTTGCCATGGATTTGGTGGGTAAAGGGGCCTGTTTCTGCGCTGTATGCCTTTGACTCCATGGTACTCACTCCTAACTTGTCTTGCCCCCTCGTCAATCCTCTGGCTGATAGTTGAAATCTTTCAATTATTGCTCCCAGGCCAAAAAAGTGACACGGTGATAAAACAAGTTCTCACGTAAAAGGAGTATATAGTAATAGTTCATTTTTGTTGTGTTTCAGACCGTGTGTATATACAGCAGGATCTCCTATAAACAACAGAGCATTATTTCCATGCCAGGAACCTCCAGTGGCTATGGCAACTTGGCAAGCTTCAATTTGGGCCCCAAACGATTCTGTGGTTCTAATGAGCGGTGAAAATTGTGCTGAACCCCACCAGGATGGAGGTAAAAGGAAATTTAAAAGGATGTTGCATTCCACCATTACATGAGCCATATGTTAAAAATGAATGTCCAAGATATCCTGAAAAGAGAGGGAGAGGAGCCAGAGGCCGTGGTACATATAGGTACCAACAATATAGGTAGGATAAGGGAAGAGGTCCTGAAAGGAGAATTTAGGGGGCTAGGAAGAGAGTTAAAAAATAAGGACTTCCAAAGTGATAATAACATATAACATATAACATATAACAACTACAGCATGGAAACAGGCCTGTCCGGCCCTACCAGTCCACACCGACCATTCTCCCTGACCTAGTCTCATCTACCTGCACTCAGACCATAACCCTCCAATCCCCTCCTATCCATATACCTATCCAATTTACTCTTAAATAATAAAATCGAGCCAGCCTCCACCACTTCCACCGGAAGTCCATTCCATACAGCCACAACCCTCTGAGTAAAGACGTTCCCCCTCATGTTACCCCTAAACCCTTGTCCCTCAATTCTGAAGCTATGTCCCCTTGTTGGAATCTTCCCCACTCTCAAAGGGAAAAGCCTACCCACGTCAACTCTGTCCGTCCCTCTCAAAATTTTAAAAACCTCTATCAAGTCCCCCCTCAACCTTCTACGCTCCAAAGAATAAAGACCCAACCTGTTCAACCTCTCTCTGTAGCCTAAGTGCTGAAACCCAGGCAACATTCTAGTAAATCTCCTCTGTACCCTCTCCATTTTGTCGACATCCTTCCTATAATTTGGCGACCAGAACTGCACACCAAACTCCAGATTCGGCCTCACCAATGCCCTGTACAATTTCAACATTACATCCCAACTTCTATACTCGATGCTCTGATTTATAAAGGCAAGCATACCAAACGCCTTCTTCACCACCCTATCCACATGAGATTCCACCTTCAGGGAACAATGCACAGTTATTCCCAGATCCCTCTGTTCCACTGCATTCCTCAATTCCCTACCATTTACCCTGTACGTCCTATTTTGATTTGTCCTACCAAAATGCAGCACCTCACACTTATCAGCATTAAACTCCATCTGCCATCTTTCAGCCCACCCTTCCAAAAGGCCCAAGTCTCTCTGTAGACTTTGAAAATCTACCTCACTATCAACTACTCCACCTATCTTAGTATCATCTGCATATTTACTAATCCAATTTGCCACACCATCATCCAGATCATTAATGTAAATGACAAACAACAGTGGACCCAACACAGATCCTTGGGGCACTCCACTAGACACTGGCCTCCAACCTGACATACAATTGTCAACCGTTACCCTCTGGTATCTCCCATTCAGCCATTGTTGAATCCATCTTGCAACCTCACTATTAATACCCAACGATTTAACCTTCTTAATCAACCTTCCATGTGGAACCCTGTCAAATGCCTTACTGAAGTCCATATAGACAACATCCACAGCCTTGCCCTTATCAATTTCCCTGGTAACCTCTTCAAAAAATTCAAGAAGATTAGTCAAACATGACCTTCCAGGCACAAATCCATGTTGACTGTTTCTAATCAGGCCTTGATTATCCAAATAATTATATATATTGTCCCTAAATATCTTTTCCATTAATTTTCCCACCACAGACGTCAAACTAATAGGTCTATAATTGCTAGGTTTACTTTTAGAACCTTTTTTAAACAACGGCACAACATGCGCAATGCGCCAATCTTCCGGCACCATCCCTGTTTCTAATGACGTTTGAAATATTTCCGTCATAGCCCCTGCTATTTCTGCACTAACTTCCCTCAATGTCCTAGGGAATATCCTATCAGGACCTGGAGACTTATCCACTTTTATATTCTTCAAAAGTGTCCGTACCTCCTCTTCTTTAATCCTCCTAATTTCCATCACTACTCTACTTGTTTCGCTTACCTCACATAATTCAATATCCTTCTCCTCGGTAAATACCGAAGAAAAGAAATTGTTTAATATCTCCCCCATTTCTTCCGGCTCAGCACATAGCTGTCCACTCTGACTCTCTAATGGACCAATTTTATCCCTCACTATCCTTTTGCTATTGACATATCTGTAGAACCCCTTGGGGTTTACTTTTACATTACTTGCCAAAGCAGCCTCATATCTTTTTTTCGCTTTTCTAATTTCAGATGTGATAATCTCAGGCTTACTGCCTGTGCCACGCGATAGTGAGAATAGGAATGGAGTGAGGTGGAGGATAAATACGTGGCTGAGGGACTGGCGCAGGGAGCTGGGATTCAAGTTTCTGGATCATTGGGACCTCTTCTGGGGGAAGTATGACCTGTACAAAAAGGACGGGTTGCATCTGAACCTGAGGGGAACCAATATCCTGGCGGGGAGATTTGCTAAGGTAATTGCGGAGACTTTAAACTAGTACGGTTGGGGGGAGGGATTCAAACACAGATAGCTAATAGGCAGTGTGTGAGGCAGGAGGCAGAAAAGGGAAACACTCAGACCCAATATGTAGGAGAGAAAGAAGTGAAAAGAAATAAACTGAGAATAAGAAATGATGGGTCCCTTAAATGTGTATATTTTAATGCTAGGAGCATTGTAAGAAAGGTGGATGAGCTTAGAGCCTGGATTGACATCTGGAAGTATGATGTTGTGGCGATCAGTGAAACATGGTTGCAGGAAGGTTGCGATTGGCAATTAAATATTCCAGGATTTCATTGTTTCAGATGTGATAGAATCGGAGGGGCAAGAGGTGGGGGTGTTGCATTGCTTGTCAGGGAGGATATCACAGCAGTGCTTTGGCAGGATAGACTAGAAGGCTCGATTATGGAGGCTGTTTGGGTGGAACTCAGAAATGAGAAAGGCTTATAGGGGTGTATTATAGACCGCCAAATAGGGAACGAGAATTGGAAGAGCAAATATGTAAGGAGATAGCAGATATTAGTAGTAAGTACAGAGTAGTGATTGTGGGTGATTTCAATTTTCCATACATAGACTGGGAATCACATTCTGTTAAAGGGCTGGATGGTTTGGAGTTTGTAAAATGTGTGCAGGATAGTTTTTTGCAGCAATACGTAGAGGTACCTACCAGAGAAGGGGCAGTGTTGGACCTCCTGTTAGGAAATGAGACAGGTCAGGTGACGGAGGTATGTGTTGAGGAGCACTTTGGGTCTAGTGATCACAATGCCATTAGTTTCAATATAACTATGGAGAAGGTCAAATCTGGACCAAGGGTTGAGATTTTGGATTGGAGAAAGGCTAATTTTGAGGAGATGAGAAAGGATTTAAAAGGAGTGAAATGGGACATTTTGTTTTATGAAAAGGATATAATAGAGAAATGGAGGATATTTAAAGGTGAAATTTTGAGAGTACAGAGTCTTTATGTCCCTGTTCGGTGGAAAGGAAAGAATAATAATTTGAAAGAGCCGTGGTTTTCCAGGGAAATTGGACACTTGGTTTGGAAAAAGAGGGAGATATACAATAAATATAAGCGGCAGGGAGTAAATGAGGTTCTTGAGGAATATAAAGAATGTAAAAGGAATCTTAAGAAGGAAATTAGAAAAGCGAAAAAAAGATATGAGGTTGCTTTGGCAAGTAATGTAAAAGTAAACCCCAAGGGGTTCTACAGATATGTCAATAGCAAAAGGATAGCGAGGGATAAAATTGGTCCATTAGAGAGTCAGAGTGGACAGCTATGTGCTGAGCCGGAAGAAATGGGGGAGATATTAAACAATTTATTTTCTTCGGTATTCACCGAGGAGAAGGATATTGAATTATGTGAGGTGAGCGAAACAAGTAGAGTAGTGATGGAAATTATGAGGATCAAAGAAAAGGAGGTACGGACACTCTTGAAAAATATAAAAGTGGATAAGTCTCCAGGTCCTGACAGGATATTCCCTAGGACATTGAGGGACGTTAGTGCAGAAATAGCAGGGGCTATGACGGAAATATTTCAAACGTCATTAGAAACGGGGATGGTGCCGGAAGATTGGCGCATTGCGCATGTTGTGCCTTTGTTTAAAAAAGGTTCTAAAAGTAAACCTAGCAATTATAGACCTGTTAGTTTGATGTCTGTGGTGGGAAAATGAATGGAAAAGATACTTAGGGACAATATATATAATCACATGGATAAACAAGGCCTGATTAGAAACAGTCAACATGGATTTGTGCCTGGAAGGTCATGTTTGACTAATCTTCTTGAATTTTTTGAAGAGGTTACCAGGGAAATTGATAAGGGTAAGGCTGTGGATGTTGTCTATATGGACTTCAGTAAGGCATTTGACAAGGTTCCACATGGAAGGTTGATTAAGAAGGTTAAATCGTTGGGTATTAATAGTGAGGTTGCAAGATGGATTCAACAATGGCTGAATGGGAGATACCAGAGGGTAATGGTTGACAACTGTATGTCAGGTTGGAGGCCAGTGTCTAGTGGAGTACCGTGTTGGGTTCACTGTTGTTTGTCATTTACATTAATGATCTGGATGATGGTGTGGCAAATTGGATTAGTAAGTATGCAGATGATACTAAGATAGGTGGTGTAGTTAATAATGAAGTAGATTTTCAAAGTCTACAGAGAGACTTGGGCCTTTTGGAAGGGTGGGCTGAAAGATGGCAGATGGAGTTTAATGCTGATAAGTGTGAGGTGCTGCATTTTGGTAGGACAAATCAAAATAGGACGTACAGGGTAAATGGTAGGGAATTGAGGAATGCAGTGGAACAGAGGGATCTGGGAATAACTGTGCATTGTTCCCTGAAGGTGGAATCTCATGTGGATAGGGTGGTGAAAAAGGCGTTTGGTATGCTTGCCTTTATAAATCAGAGCATCGAATATAGAAGTTGGGATGTAATGTTAAAATTGTACAGGGCATTGGTGAGGCCGAATCTGGAGTATGGTGTGCAGTTATGGTTGCCAAATTATGGGAAGGATGTCGACAAAATAGAGAGGGTACAGAGGAGATTTACTAGAATGTTGCCTGGGTTTCAGCACTTAAGCTACAGAGAGAGGTTGAACAGGTTGGGTCTTTATTCTTTGGAGCGTAGAAGGTTGAGGAGACTTGATAGAGGTTTGAAAAATTTTAAGAGGGACGGGCAGAGTTGACGTGGGTAGGCTTTTCCCTTTGAGAGTGGGGAAGATTCCAACAAGGGGACATAACTTCAGAATTAAGGGACAAAAGTTTAGGGGTAACATGAGGGGTAACTTCTTTACTCAGAGGGTGGTGGCTGTATGGAATGAGCTTCCGGTGGAAGTGGTGGAGGCAGGCTCGATTTTATTATTTAAGAGTAAATTGGATAGGTATATGGATGGGAGGGGATTGGAGGGTTATGGTCTGAGAGCAGGTAGATGAGACTAGGTCAGAGAAAGTGGTCCGCGTGGACTGGTAGGGCCGAACGGGCCTGTTTCCGTGCTGTAATTGTTATATGGTTATAGAACAAAGAACATTGTGAGTAAAAAGGAAAAAATCCTCATTATTAAACTGGCAACATTAAATGACCTGGACTGGAAATAATTGCACGATTGTGATACCTTTTGCAACTTTGAAGTTCTAACTGCTTAATGATCAATGAAATACCTTTGAAGTGTAGTCAGTGCCGTGGCATAGGAAATGCAGCAGCTGATTTGTGTAGAGTCAGCCTAGTAAAACAGCAATGTGATCGTGGCCAGTAATCTACTTTAAGTGAGTCTAGAGTGTTTAATTGTCACATGTACTGTCAAGAGAACAATTAAGTTCTTATATTGCTGCAACTAGACAAGCTTGTAAAAGTAATAAATTGCAGATAACCTATAATCATTAAAAATACAATCAGTTAATATGTAATATTAGGCAACTGTAAAAGTGCAAAACCAAAGACTGTAGTGCAACCATAGGCACAATCTCAAGGTCAATTTATTGTCACATGTACCAATTAAGGTACAGTGAAATTCGAATTACTAAACAAAGGTAAACAAAACTATTCCATACTAAACAAAAAGCAACAAGACACAACTACATAAAAGTTATCATAAACATCCACCACAGCAGATTCCCCACATTCCTCACTGTGATGGAAGGCAATAAAGTCCAATCTCCTTCCTCTTTATTCTCCCGTGGTCAGGGCAGTTGAACCATCTGCAGTCGGGGGGATCGAAGCTCCTGTAGCCGGTGGTTAAAGCCCCCGTATCGGGGCGGTCGAAACTCCTGCGACTTGGTGTCCCCGATGTAGGTCTCTAACCAGAGACCGCGGGCTCCGCGATGTTAAAGTCCGCCGATACCCAGGGTTGGAGCCCCAAAGACGATCCCCGACAGGGATTGTGAACTCTATGATGAAGTCCCGCGATGAAGCTCCCAGTTGATCTCCAGCAAAGGCCGCCGACTCCTTGATGTTGGGCCGCAGTGCGGACAGAGATACGATACAGAAAAAATCGCATCTCCATCGAGGTAAGAGATTAGAAAAAGTTTCCCCCAACTCACCCCCCCACATAAATCCAAGCTAAAGAACACTAAAAAACAAACATTTAACACATACAAAACAGGCACAAAGAAGGAAAGGACAAACAGACTGTTGGCGAGGTAGTACAGGAGGGAGACGATCATAGTTGCTGTGGTAACTGCTGTGTAGACAGGCTTGTGGATCCTCTGCTTTGCCCTCCTGTAGTCAATGATCAGCTCAATGTCTTGCTATAATAATAATAATAATAATATGCCTTTATTGTCATTGTACACAAGGTACAACGAAATTAGAAATGCTACAACTGATAACAGTGCGACAGTGCAGAGACAATTGCACAGACATACGAACCAACACAACAAATGCCAGTATCATATAAAAACCGATTTAAAATCCTAATAAATAATGAGTGGGTTAAACACTTAAAAATTCTTAAAAGAAAGTTTCTTTTTTGAAAATGATAGTAGCCGAATCATGTGCTTCCGTTCACTGTTCTTATTGCCCAGGGAAAGAAACTGTTCTTGAGTCGATTTGTCCTGGCCCTTAGGCTCCTATAGCGCCTCCCAGAGGGCAGGAGAACAAACAATTCGTGTCCCGGGTGAGTGCTGTCCTTGATTATGACTCTGGCCGATGATTTTCTCTGCTGTCCTGATGACCTTTTGGAGGGCCTTCTGGTCTGCAGCCGAGCAGCCAGCATACCACACAGTGGTGCAGTATGCCAGTATGCTCTCGATGGTGGAGCGGTAGAAGGTCACCAGCAGATTCTCCTTCAGTCTGTTTTTCCGAAGTAATCTTAGGAAATGCAGTCTCTGCTGTGACTTTTTCATTACCGCCTTGGTATTTGCAGTCCAGGTGAGGTCCTGGGAGATGGTGGTCCCTAGGAACTTGAAGGTGGAGACCCTCTCCACTTCCTCCCCATTTATATGGAAGTGGCGGCGCCTAACGGCTGCGGCTCGCTAGCAGTCTGTTCGTCTTTTTTCCTTTTTTTTTTGTTGGGTGTCGGTGTTGGGATGGTTTTTGTATTTTTTTGGTTGTGTATGTGTGGGGGGTGGTGGTGTGGGTGGGGGGGGGGGTGGGGGAAACTTTTCTCTTTTAGGTCTCTTCCTCACGGCGCGGGGTGTGGCTTGGCCGCTGGACTTAACAGTGTGCGGCTCGGCCGTGGGACTTTTCATCGCCCGGTGCGGCTTGGCCGCGGGACTTTACATCGCTGGTGCGGCTCGGCCGCTGGACTTAACAGTGCCCGGTGCAGCTCGGCCGCATAGCCTAACATCGCCCGGTGCGGCTCGGCCGCGGGACTTTACATCACCCGGTGCAGCTCGGCCGCGGGACTTTTCATCACTGGTGCGGCTCGGCCGCGGGACTTAACATCGCCCGGTGCGGCTCGGCCGCGGGGCTTTACATCGCTGGTGCGGCTCGGCCGCGGGACTTTTCATCGCTGGTGCGGCTCGGCCGCGGGACTTAACATCGCCCGGTGTGGCTCGACCACGGGACTTAGCTGCGCAAGGCTTGGTCGCGGGGCCTTCCTTCGCCCGGTTCGGCCGCGAGACGTTTCAGCGCCCGGTGCGGCTCGGCCGCGGGGACTTCCATCCCCTTGCGGGGACTGTGCGGGTCGGTCGGGGACGAGCTGTCTGTCCGTGGGCGTGGGGAAGAGAGTGGAAGTTTTGTTGCCTCCATCACAGTGAGGGGGTGTTTAGAGTCACTGTGATGGACGTTTGTGTTGGGGTTATGTGTCTTGTGTTCTTTTTTTGTATGACTGCTATGTAGTTTCGTTCGGTACCTTGGTACCGAATGACAAATAAAGCTCTGTTATATGGTGGGGTGGAAGCCGCTCTTTGTTTCCTGAAGTCCAGCACTATTTCTTTTGTCTTGCTAGTGTTTAGTGCTAGATTATTTGCCTCGCACCATCCGGACAGAGCACGGGCCTCGTCTCTGAACGCAGACTCATCCCCTCCAGTGATCAGACCGACCACAGTTGTGTCGTCTGCAAATTTGATGATAGAATTGGAGGGGTGGATAGGAGTGCAGTCGTGTGTGTACAGAGCATAGAGGAGGGGGCTCAGCACACAGCCCTGCAGGGAGCCAATGCTAAGCGTAATGGTGGAGGAGCTGTGGGGGCCGATCTTAACAGATTGTGGGAGGTTTGTGAGGAAGTCTCTTATCCAGGCGCAGATGGATGGGGAGAAACCCAGGTTATTGTACAGCTTGTCCACTAGTATGCCTGGGATGATCGTATTGAATGCCGAGCTGTAGTCTATGAAAAGCATTCTTACATAGGTCCCCGGGCGCTCCAGGTGGCTCAGTGCAGTGCAGAGGGCAGTATTGATGGCATCTTCTGTAGATCTGTTTGCTCGATAGGCATTGAGAGAATGGTGGTTCTTGCCACCATTCAATCAGATTTTTAATCTCTCCTGTCCTCTGACTCATTACCCATTATTGGTCCAACAACATTGTTATTGTCATCAAATTTAAAGACTGCTTTGGAGCTGTACATGTCTACAGCGTCATGGTATATGGAGAGAGTAGAAGAGGACACTGAGCACAGATCTTTGAGGTGCTCCTGTGTTGATGGTTACCAAGGAGGAAGTGTTTTTGCCAATTCATGCTGATTGTGCTCTACTGATGAGGAAGTCAAGGATCCAGTTCTGAGTTTGATAAGTTTGAAAGGGATGATGGTGTTGAATACGAAGTTGTAGTCTACATTGGTTGAGTGTAACTTCTCTGCCCTACAGAATAGAATGTATGGAGCCTATGTGTAGTAGAGGGAGAAGATCATTTAAAATATCAAATCAGAAACACTTTTAACCTTTGCATGCATGCTTATAGATGTAGACTAAAAAGCTGTTGGATTCCCATATGAATTTGCTCTGCATTTTTAGTTTAGTTTAGAGACACAGGCCCTTCGGCCCACCGAGTCTGTACTGACCAGCGATCCCGCACACTAACACTATCCTACACGCAACAGGGACAATATATATTTATACCAAGCCAATTAACATACAAACCCGGACGTCTTTGGAGAGTGGGAGGAAACCAAAGATCTTGTAGAAAACCCACACGGTCGCGGGAAGAATGTACAAACTCCATACAGACAAGCACCCGTAGTCAGGATCGAACCCGGATCTCTGGCACTGTAAGGCAGTAGTTCTACCGCTATGCCACCGTGCTGCTCATTTGACAAATAAATTATTGTATTCCATGTAGTATGATATGCAAGAAACCTATATATCAAAATAGTTGAAATGATTACAATATTAACAGCTTGCACATGCATTAGAAATTTTACCATATAAAGAAGAGTCCAGAGGGGTTTTGGGAATCGAGGGGTTAGGAAGGAGATATTTGGGATAATGAGAAATTTTGTGCTAAAGAAGAGAAGCTTGAAGAAGTGGTATAGTTTAGAAGTATAGTTGAAGAAGTGGTATAGTATAGTATCTTGGGTCCAAGTGCCTAAGACTCGTATCCAAAAGTAAAATTGGGATGGTAAATACTGAAGAGACTGGAGCCGAGATGGAAAAGGGATATGTTGCTCCAGATGAAGTTAGAGATCAATGAGATTTAGCCGAATTCTGAATTTGTGATTTTGGGGGATCCAAAGCAGATTTAATTTGAGACTGGACTCTGTCATGGAAATCTGCTAAAAATCAGTTTGCTGAAGTGCCTGCCACTATTGGAAAACAAAAACCACTTTATCTCTGAGATGTGTGTTACTGGTTTGAAATTTATTGTTGCTCTGGAGCAGAGTGTAGGAAGTGTGTTTACGGGGTAATTTGGCCGTGGCGAGGTAGTTTCTATGGAGAATAACTTTTAGTGCACATCAATCCAAGCTACTTTTGCTTATTGCCTAGGGACATGAAACATCTGTTTTTTTGTGTATGAATATGTTGTGCATCTATATGTGTAAGCTGTACACAGATGCATGGTGAGTATGAGCCTTCAACTCTGAAGTTTGGATGATGCCCAAAAAACAGTTGAGATTCAATCAAAATGTTCTGATGTTTCATGACCCCTTTAGTTAAATGGCAGTCTTACTACATGTGGCTAACCATTCATACTTTTAATGTTAGGAATGAACTCCCACATCATATGTTGTATTAAATAGATTATTAAAAATTGATATTTAATGAAAATCTGGCATCTCAGTCTTGAAATTTCTGGTTTGTGAATGTGACTGTTTTGTGAATTGTGGCCTTGTAATTTAAAAAATAAAATTGCTTCAGACTTGAGCATAGCATAAAGTGGGGAGTAACTCGATGGGTCGGGAGGGAATAGATAGATGATAATTTGAGTCAGGGCAATTTTTTAGACTTTCAGTTTGTAAAAATTGTTGTTCACCACAGTCTGTTTATCACCTTACTGAAATTTACAAACAGAAATGTCCTGCTAGATCCATTATATCTGCGTGCTCTTTCCTCACCAAACTCATCATCTCATCCAATTTACTGTTCGCCATTTAATATTATGCTGATAATAGTCTCCCTCGTTGGCGCACTAATATATGATTATTAACCTCACACTGTTCCCTTGGTTTGGGAGTATTGACTGTGCTGCAGAATAACTTGTAAACATGATGACTGCAGTCATTTTTTAGTGGATTTTAAAAAATTCTGCCCTGCCTCGTTTTTTTTCATGAAATTCAACGGCGTGATTTCTCTGATGTACACATGGAGTATTTCAAACTGAAAGCATGATATTAAAAAATAAAATTAAAGTTAACTGTATTTGTTGCATTCAGTATCCTTAAGTTTGCTCTTTTTTTTCCCCCACTACCACTTTTAACCTTGTGTTTCCTTCCAATCAAGTCCCCATTCATTAATGTGTAAGAAGGAACTGCAGATGCTGGTTTAAACCGAAGATAAACACAAAAAGCTGGAGTAACTCGAGCGGGACGGGTAGCATCTCTGGAGAGAAAGAATGGGTGACGTTTCTGAAGAAGGGTCTCGACCCGAAGTGTCATCCATTCTTTCTCTCCAGAGATGCTGCCTGCCCCGCTGAGTTACTCCAGCATTTTGTGTCTATCACCATTCTTTAATCATGTTCTCTTGCTCTTTTTTAATTGGATTGACCCTATACAGTGAGGCTGGCGTGCTTTATGACAGTTGGTCTTTCTTTGAATCACTCCTGCTGAAAAATAGTTAATACGTTCTGGAAAACTTTTTATTTCAAAACATTTATGAAGAATATGAATTGGATTTTGTGATATTATTTGAGAAAGCCTTTCTCAAATAAAGTGCTGTACCTGAGACAGTTAAAGAAGACATGAGCCCATGGTATTAGAGAGACGATACTAGCATGGATAGCAGGTTGGCTGGATGGCAGAAGGCAAAGAGTGGCAACAAAGGGGGCTTTTACTGGTTGGCTGCCAGTGACTAGCGGTGTTCCAATAGTCAATAGACAATAGGTGTAGGAGGAGGCCATATGGCCCTTCGAGCCAGCACCGCCATTCAATGTGATCATGGCTGATCATTCTCAATCAGTACCCCGTTCCTGCCTTCTCCCCATACCCCCTGACTCTGCTATCCTTAAGAGTTCTATCTAGCTCTTTCTTGAATGCATTCAGAGAATTAGCCTCAACTGCCTTCTGAGGCAGAGGTGGGTGGGTGCTTGGGCCGCTACTCTTCACGTTGTATGCTAATGATTTGGAGATTAAAGGCTTTGTGGCCAAGTTTGCAGATGGTACGAAGATAGGTGGAGGGCCAGGTAGTGTTGAGAAAGCAGGGATTCTGCAGAAGGACTTGGACAGGTTGGGAGAATGCGCAAAGAAGTGGCAGATAGAATACAGCATATTAATGTGTGGAGTCGTGCATTTTGGTAGCAGGAATAAAGATGTAGACTATTTTCTAAATGGGGAGAGGATTCAGAAAATCTGAGGTGCCAAGGGACTTGGGAGTCCTGGTGCAGGATTCCCAAAAGATTAATTTGCGAGTTGAATCTGTAGTAAGGAAGGCAAATGCAATGTTAGCATTCATTTCAAGAGGAATAAAAGCCTGGATAGAGTGGATGCCGAGCAGATGTTTCCACCAGTGGGAGAGTCTAGGAAAACAGTGCATAGCCTCAGAATAAAAGGACGTACCTTTAGAAAGGAGACGGAGGGATTTCTTTAGTCAGAAGGTGATGAATCTGTGGAATCTGTTGCCACAAACAGCTGTGGAGGCCGTTATTGGGATTTCTAAGGTGGAGATTGATATATTTTTTTATTAGAAAGGATGTCAAGGGTTCACCACATTGAGAAGGTGGAAAGTGTGGTTAAGGGGGAAGGATAGTTTAGCCATGATTGAATGATGGAGTGGACCCAATGGTCTAATTCTGCTCCTCTGACTTATGAACATATGAAAGCCTTAAAATTAAATTGGGCACGGTAGCGCAGCAGTAGAGTTGCTGCTTTACAGCGAATGCAGCGCCGGAGACTCAGGTTCGATCCTGACTACGGGTGCTGCACTGTAAGGAGTTTGTACGTTCTCCCCGTGACCTGCGTGGGTTTTCTCCGAGATCTTAGGTTTCCTCCCACACTCCAAAGACGTACAGGTTTGTAGGTTAATTGGCTGGGTAAATGTTAAAAATAAATAAAAAATTGTCCCTAGTGGGTGTAGGATAGTGTTAATGTACGGGGATCGCTGGGCGGCACGGACTTGGTGGGCCGAAAAGGCCTGTTTCCGGCTGTATATATATGATATGATATGATATGATATGATAATAATTCTCAAAATGAAACTACTTTAGTGGTAATAAGTAATGATTTGAATGCTTTTTAGGTAGGGTTCATGTGATCCCCAGATTCAATAAATGCCCTAAGCCAGGAAATGGAATGTGAAAAACATTGATCCACATTTACTGGAAAAATTAAAAGCAATTTCTCCTATATTATTTTGGGGCTCTTTTAATGTTCTGTATAGAAGCCCCTTCAGCAAGAAGTCATAATAAGTAGAAGAAATTGAATTTCCTCTGCTGTATGTTATCGTGTCAAAAGCCTCATAGTTGTTAACACTGCAGCAGTTAAGCTTGCAAATTGAGACTGTTTTGCTGTCAGAATTTCTTGCACAATAAGTTCTTGTGTGGGAAATATTGCCAACCATGAGTCAAGTCAAGAGTGCAGTGATATTTGATCTCTTTGAAGTATACAAAATTCTTGCAGTATTTGACAGGGTAGTTGAAGAGTTGATATTTCCCTTGGCTAAGGTGTCTGGAATCAAGCAGGGATCACTGCCTCAAACAAAGAGATTGCCTTTCAGGACTGAGCTGAGAAGAAATTTGTTCATCCAAAGAAATGTGAACTTTTTGAAATTCTCTTCTGAAGAGCGCTGAGTAACTCAGTAAATTCATGGCTAAGATTAATAGTTCTTTTATGCATTGAATCAAAGAATATTAGATTAGTACAGCAAAGTGGCACTGAGGTTAAATAATTATCCACCACCTTATTTTTATTGGTGGAGCATGTGGTTGAATGGTCTCATTTAGTTTATTGTCACATGTACCGAGGTACAATGAAAAGCTATTGTTGCGAGCTAACCAGTCAGCGGAAAGACAATACGTGATTACTATCGAGCCATCCATAGTGTACAAATACATGATAAAGGCAAAAATGTGAATAGCATTTAGTGCAAGATAAAGTCCAGCAACATCTGATCAAATATAGTCCAAGGGTCTCCGATGAGGTAAGATAGCAGTTCAGGATTGGCTCTCTAGGTTGGATGGTTTGGTTGCCTGATAACAACTGGGAAGAAACTGTCCCTGAATCTGGATTTGTGCATTTTCACACTTCTATACCACTTGCCTGATGGAAGAGGGGAGAAGAGGGAGTGGCCGGGGTTTTTGTCCTGCCTCTCATGTGAGCCACTACAGCCAATGTTGTGTTTGTCACTCCAGTTGGTTTGAGAATAGGCAGATATTTTCTTATTGGGAAAACTCGATTTCTGCAAGGCTTGTGCCATTGAATGGTTCAATGGAAGGAGATGAGCTTCTTTGGTACTTAGTAACGTAGAAAAATAGGAGCAGGTGTAGGCCATTCGGTCCTTCGAGCCAGCACTGCCATTTAATATGATCATGGCTGATCATCTAAAATTAGTACCCTGTTCCTGCTTTTTTCCCTATATCCCTTGATTCCTTTAGCCCTAAGAGCTAAATCTAACTCTCTCTTGAAAACATCCAGTGAATTAGCCTCCACTGCCTTCTGTGGCAGAGAATTCCACAGATTCACAACTCTCTGGTGAAGAAGTTTTTCCTCATCTCAGTCCTAAATGGCCTATCCCATATTCTTAAACTGTGATCCCTGGTTCTGGACTCCACCAACATCGGGAGCATTGTTTCTGCAACTAGCCTGTCCAATCCTTCAAGAATTTTATATGTTTCTATGAGATCCCCTCTCATCCTTCTAAATTCCAGTGAATACAAGCCGAGTCGACCCATTCTTTCATCATATGTCAGTCCCGCCATCCCGGGAATTAACCTGGTGAACCTACGCTGCACTCTCTTAATAGCAATAATGTCCTTCCTCAAATGAGGAGACCAAAACTGCATACAATACTCCAGGTGCAGTCTCACTAGGGCCCTGTACAACTGCAGTAGGTTTCTTGGGATTTTAATAAATTGTCTCGTAATGCCTCACCTTGCAACAAGAAGAATTAATTAGAACCTATTCCCAAATGTGAAGGCATTTTGCATATGACCACAAGGTAACATTATATGTACTTTTAATAAAGGTAGTACTAATGGTACTAAAGGTAATACTAAAGGTTATTAATTCATTGAGTTTTGTTTATTTTAATAATTATTTATCTATGAATGTTGCACTTACAGGCTTGTTATGCTGCTGCAAGTATGAATTTAATTGTCAATTTATCGGTACATATATGACAGTTAAACTCTCTTGAATCTCTTGTCTCTTGAGAATATGGATATTGCATTATGAAAAATTAGTGATTTGTGTCTGAGTCAAACTAATCTTGTTTGCATTTTCTAAAAATATATATTTTGCACATTATAGGATGCATAGCAGGGTACAGGGAAATGTGCTCTTTTGAGTGATCCTTTTAGTTTAGTTTAGAGATAAAGCGCAGAACCAGGCCCTACAGTCCACTGAGTCCAAACCGACGAGTGATCCCCACACGTTGACACATTAGCACAGTGGCGCAGCAGGTAGATTTGCTGCCTTACAGCACCAGATACCCGGGTTTGATCCTGACTACGGGTGCTGTCTGTACGAAGTTTGTATGTTCTCCCCATGATCTGCGTGGGTTTTCTCTCAGATCTTCGGTTACCTCCCACACTCCCCAAGACGTACAGGTTTGTAAGTTAACTGGCTTGGTATCAATGTAAATTGTCCCTAGTGTGTGTCGGATAGTGTTAATGTGTGGGGATCTCTTCGGTGGGCCGAAGGGCCTGCTTCCGCGCTGTATTTCTGAAACTAAAACTAAAACACACACAAGGGATAATTTACATTTATAAAAGCCAATTAACCTATAAACCTGTACGTCTTTGGAGTGTAGGAGGAAACTACATATCTAAGCGAAAAAACACACGGTCACGGGGAGAACGTACAAGCTCCATACAGACAGCACCCGTAGTCGGGATCGAACCTGGGTCTCTGGCGCCGTTAGCGCTGTAAGGCAGCAACTCCACCCCTGCGCCGCCATGCATTGCCATTTTGCACAACAAACTACTACACGTTCTTGGCCCATAATAGAGAGATTGGTGAGACCGTGTGCAGGCTAGGTGACCGCTTTGCTGAGCACCTGTGCTCTGTCCACGATGGCCATCTGGAGCTCCCAGCTGAAAGTTATTTTGATTTTTCTTTCCCATTCCCACACGTCAGCCTCCTTCTCTGCCAGAGTGAGCTCAAATGCAAACTCGCAGAATAACATCTCATCTTCCACCAGAGTAGCATACAACCCAACAGCATTAATATTGTATTCTTCAATTTCAAATAACCTGCTACCTTTCCGTTCCTTTTGCTGTTCTACCCAGGTCCTCTCTCACACAACTTTGTTAACTTTTTTTTGCCTTGCCCCACCTACTCCATCTGCCATCATCCGCACACACTTCATGCTACATCCCCTATTCCCTCCTCCCACTCTTCCCATCTGCCCACCATCCCTCCCTAATTCGGTTCCACTCTTCACCATCTTTTCTTATGTCATTCCATAATCTGCAGCCGCTTGATGCCTCCATCCTCCCCTTGCCCTCTGCCATTTTCTCCCACCCTTCACCTAACTACATTTGCTAATCAACCACTCCTCACCTGGACCCACCTAACCCTTGTCCCACCCTCTCCCTCACCTCTCTGTACTGGCTATAGCCCCCCTACTTTGTCTAGATGAAAGGTTTTAACCTGAAACGTCGATTATCCATTTCTCTCCACCCACTGAGTTCTTGCAGCTGCTTACATTTTCCAGCAGCTGTTGTCTCTGTGTCTCTGAGGACCAATCATTCTTTAATTTTCTCATATTAAATTTCATGCACAAATTGAAGGAATGGAGTGCAAAGAATTGCATATGCATGGATCACAAGAGTATAAAATATTACAAACTGCATTCCTTGTTGGGTTAAATAGAGACTTGAGCATTACACCTAATAATGTCAAAGCATTAGTTAATCAACTGGGGCATTTTTGCAATGGGCCAGCTGTAAGCTACAACAGCATTTGCCCCTTGACATTAATATAAGATTATTATTGGTGCTTAGCAGAAAAAGTTGAATTCCATTGGAATTGAAAAGAGTTGACCTCAATGATATTTGTCGATGCAGTATATTTTTGACAAATTATAGTGAGATAGTAAAAACAGAAATTGGAAGTTTGTAAATGTTATGTATTTATCATATCATATCATATATATACAGCCGGAAACAGGCCTTTTCGGCCCACCAAGTCCGTGCCGCCCAGCGATCCCCGTACATTAACACTATCCTACACCCACTAGGGACAATTTTTACATTTACCCAGCCAATTAACCTACATACCTGTACGTCTTTGGAGTGTGGGAGGAAACCGAAGATCTCGGAGAAAACTCACGGGGAGAACGTACAAACTCCTTACAGTGCAGCACCCGTAGTCAGGATCGAACCTGAGTCTCCGGCGCTGCATTCGCTGTAAAGCAGCAACTCTACAGCTGCGCTACCGTGCCGCCCGTACATTTGTAAATGTAAACATAAATCATTTCTTTCATTCCAGCTCTTTCAAAATGGTTTTATTACGTAACCATGTGTATGCCAGCATCTACTTTCACCCTTGCTGTTGGATACTGGTTTGAAGTTAAACATGAATTTGTCTTTGAATCCCAGTCGCAAAGTCCTTCATCCTCATTTTCAAGTTTTGTAAAAGAAAACTGCAGGTTGGTATTTAGTTTCCTACATTGAAATTACGTTCATGTCTCTGTGATGGAAAGATATAACCATATAACCATATAACAATTACAGCACGGAAACAGGCCCGTTCGGCCCTACCAGTCCACGCCGACCACTTTCTCTGACCTAGTCTCATCTACCTGCTCTCAGACCATAACCCTCCAATCCTCTCCTATCCATATACCTATCCAATTTACTCTTAAATAATAAAATCGAGCCTGCCTCCACCACTTCCACCGGAAGCTCATTCCACTCAGCCACCACCCTCTGAGTAAAGAAGTTACTCCTCATGTTACCCCTAAACTTTTATCCCTTAATTCTGAAGTTATGTCCCCTTGTTGGAATCTTCCCCACTCTCAAAGGGAAAAGCCTACCCACGTCAACTCTGTCCGTCCCTCTTAAAATGTAAAAAACCTCTATCAAGTCCCCCCTCAACCTTCTACGCTCTAAAGAATAAAGACCCAACCTGTTCAACCTCTCTCTGTAGCTTAAGTGCTGAAACCCAGGCAACATTCTAGTAAATCTCCTCTGTACCCTCTCCATTTTGTCGACATCCTTCCTATAATTTGGCGACCAGAACTGCACACCATACTCCAGATTCGGCCTCACCAATGCCCTGTACAATTTCAACATTACATCCCAACTTCTATATTTGATGCTCTGATTTATAAAGGCAAGCATACCAAACGCCTTCTTCACCACCCTATCCACATGAGATTCCACCTTCAGGGAACAATGCACAGTTATTCCCAGATTCCCAGATGTGCTACTTTCTTTATTAATGAGTTATTGGTTAGATATCAACTTGGGTATTTTGATATATTATGGGGGGAATTAATTGAAAAATTATAATATAACTGAGCATGTCAGTAATTTACACTTTAAAAAAATAAATGTTAAAACTTTTAAATTTTTAGGGCAATGTAGGAATTTAAAAGAAAATGTGCCATGGTATTAGATAAACATCCTAATTTCCATTGCTATTCTGCATGTCTTGCCTGGTATATAATCAGGTCTCTGAACATGGTACCTCACATTTCTGCTTTAATCCCTCTCGCTATTTTCTATTTGGGCCCTTTTCATTTTGGATTCTGGTTTGAATTGAGTGACTTGATGGCCATTCCAGAGAGCAGTTAAAAATCAACCACACAACTTGGACAAGTGTCATGTAAGATGCAGGATTACAATGCAAGATGTCTTTCCCTGAAAGACGTAACAGAACCAATTAAATTTTTACATCAGTCCAGTAATTTCATGAACATTATTGTTGCTTGCTTTTCATTCCAAACTGATTTACTTTAAATTTTCCCATTGTCATGATGGGTTTAGAACTCCCATTGCCAGTTTAATACTCCAGATCTATGGGTACAAGAAAAGCAGTGTATGCGACTGTAATCCATTTCAATGTTTCAATAGGTGTACTCTTTCTCTTTCCATTTTTATCCATTTGGTGCTGGGTGACATCCAGAGGCATGCCGTGTGTTTCCATGTTTTTTCCAGTTGCTTGTCCACTCTCCTTATCTGCATAATTAACAACCTAATGTTATACAGTCTTTCCAACATTGGAATTTTCTTCACTGGTCTCTTATGTTATGGCCTGCCTTTGGCCTCATCGCGAACTCTGTATCCTACCACTGGTTCCCATTCCCTCCCTTGGAGATTGTTTCGGATGCAGTGGTGTGCACGGAGGTATTGTGTTCTGCTTGATCTGCAGCTGACCTAAAATCGCATACCTTACTTTACTGACTTACAAAGACTCCTTTTTTGAGTAATGTGACAGTCTCGTGATTGATCATTTGGCTCTTATAAATCATTTATTAATATTATTCGGTGGCAATATTATTGCTATATTAAATTTATTTCATCCTATCATTTTGCATCTTTTTTACTTCTAGTGTCTCCACGACAGCCTGTGGTCATTCAACCTATCCTTGCCGTTTGCGAAATCCTGCTGGCCGAAATCAGGATTGTATTCCTTACCGAGTCTTTGCTCCTGATTGTCTGAGATTAAGTAGTCAAGAGTTTCTGCTTCCTCTGTTAGCTCGGTGCCTTTCTGCGGCACATTGTATTCTGGGCACTCACCCTTTCGGCAGAGTTGATGTGTTGATCATTCCTGCTAGTTTCTCGAGTCTGGGAATGGCCAGGTAAGTTTATTGCATTCATAAACCATATTTATGTCATAGCTCTTTGCCTATTATTTTTGCCTTTATAAAATTCAATTTAAATTATTTGTTTTCTGAATGCCATCTCCAAAGCAAATTTCAGCTCACATTTGGTAGGTTTTATTTTAAAATTAAAGGTCTTCTAAAATTAGGTTGTTGGATAACGATTCAATAAGGTTTGTCAAATATTGTTATTAATTCTGCTTTGCAGAAGTCCTTATGACAGTATCTCTGAAAGTGTTTACAAAAAGGTGTTGAGTTCTGGCAGTAGTTACACATGAAATAAACCTGGTCCTGAAAAGACTGTCCATTCAGTTTCAATGTTTACCTGTACGAAAGCAGAATAACTAGATTTGGAATAATATAGTCACTTGGATAGGGGATTGATTGACGTGTAGAAAATAGAAGAGATAAATGGAGCACTGTTACTAATGGATTTCCATGGGGATCAGGATGGAATCTGTTAGTTACCAATAATGTTGAATGGATGAACGGACTATGCAACTGTACAGATTGTTGATAATACAAATCAGGGTTAAAGTAACCATTGAGAAGAATCTGAGTTTGCAATGGGATGTATTTGGGTTACGATTTTGGTTTATTATCATCACGTGCAGTGTGACAGTGAAAAGCTTTAGTTTGTGTGCTATCAAATCAGATAATGCCATACATGAATACAATCAAGCCAAACATAAGTGCAAAGGATGGACCGAACAGAAACATACCAGAGTGCAGAATATAGTCCTCAGCATTGCAGTGTAACAGTTCCAGTGGAAAAAGTCCAAAGTCCGCAATGACATAGGCTGAAGAATCAGGGTTGTCCACTAGTTTATGGAAGGACCATTCAGAAGTCTGATAGCAGAGGGAAAGAAGCTGTTCTTGAGTCTGGTGATATGTGCTTTCGAGTTTCTATCTTCTGCCTGACAGGAGCAGGGAGAAGGAGGAATGACGGGGGTGGGGGAAGACCCTTGATTAGGTTGGCTGATTTCCCGCGGCAACGTGAGGGTAGATGGAGTCCATGGTGGGGAGTCTGGTCTGTGTGATGGACTGGGATACATCCAACTGTCTTTATTGAAAGAATAACTATGCAGTGAAAGAAACCACAGTTATTTGTATTATATTCATTCCCATAAATTATTTACTTGCTGCTCATTTTTTTTTTTTTTTTTTTAATTTTTGAAAAGCATATGTACAAATAGAAATAAAAGACACATTTGTTACAGAGTTCTAACATAGCTTCAATTTTTAAATTTTTAAAGAGAGAAAATAAAAAATAAAGAAGAAAGGAAAAAACAAAACAAAAAAATAACTATAAACTATTGGGAAGAGAGAATAAGAGGATTAAAAAAATATATATAACAATAAAAATTAAAGGTAGTAGATTTGTTTTTAATGGATTATTGACCTATTAGAATGTAATATGCAGATTTAGTGAAAAGAGGTAAAGGAAAGCTGACAACAAATTGTGGTTTTTTTTGTGCAGAGAAATAATAGCTTACATGGTTAGTTACAGAAGCTCATCACAGGAGTATGTTACTTTTCAAAAAATTGATTGTGAATGACTAGCACATCTTCACATTTCCAAAGCTGCTATTATATCTGAAAATTGACAAAGAATGATGTGGGTTCCTTCGTAGAATATTACCACCATCTTTGACTATTTCTTCTATTCAAATACCAGAAAATTCTGCCCTCAGATCTCAGTTAGTGTTTTAAGTGTTTAATGACCTGTTCCACAATGATAACATTCTGCTTTTGGGTAACAGAAAATTGAAGATGAGTTAATCGGAAAGATAAAATAATTAGCAAGTTGTTCTCAAATCTTTCATCTGTTATAATAAAGATTAAGTTCACTGTTTTATTTAACATTCAATTATTCTCTGTTATAGAAATTGCAAAAGGATTTTTTTTTCTGTGCATTAAGAAGTGGCTTTTGATTGCCCCATTATTAATCTGAATGTCATTTAAAGGAGCTTCTACACAAAATGGGAGTGCATTTCATTTCTTGATTTATAACATCGTACTGCACCTTATTGGGTGAGAAGTGCTTTGGGATGTCCAGAATGAAAGTTATTTCTTGAAAATGTACCCAATTCTCTTTCAAAGTTTTTTTTACCCCGATCTTTTATTTTCTTCTGCGTTGTTGTTCTGCTGTCCTGGAGTGATAGGGACCTGTTGGACATTCCCTTTCTGCTCTGTCCACGACTACAGCAATTTGAAATAAAGCACGTCACAACTTTTTGCTTTGGGGAATTATTGGTGAAGTTCTAGGAAATGTTTCAGAAGGATTTCGGAAGTAGAATATCCACGCTGAAGTAATAGAATATCCACGCTACTCCCTTCACCTATTGCATTGTATGGCTGCAGGTGCAGTTCCAGCTTTTCCCCCTTGCTTTGACTCCACCAGCTTTATGGCATAATAAAATCCTTTTCACTTTTGTGTACTTGCAGCAGTTGTAGATTATGATCGAGTTTTAACTGTGGAGTCTCCTCTGTACTAGGATTTAAATATATAAACATCAGTAACCCTTGAGATTCACTCAACTGTTAGGGTGCTATGCAGTTCATACTCCATTTTCTTATGTTTGTATATAATTTCTGTCACAGTGAGGTTAAATTGGTTAACGTAGTTAATGTTGTACACCTGAAGACTTCTCGCTTTGTGTAATCCAACACACTGCGGAACATATATTTAACCTCTAAACCAATTCCATCTCTCGCAGTATATTCTCAGAAGGACATACCAAGTATGGTCCCAAACTAATGTTTCTGCAAAGAAGATTACATGTATATGTTTAATTTTGATTTCCATTTCTGAAATATCTTTGGAAATTTTACCAACTATGTCCAAAGTTAAAATTACCAGACAAAACATTTTGTGATGTGCAACGTATTGCAAATAATTTTGGATTAATTGAGTTAACTTAAATGAAGTTAATTGATATGTGTGCTTTAATGTTATAATCATATTCTAAAAACCTTTATAGTTGTAAATAACTTTCCCAGGTTTTCTGAGATTTTCATAGATGTTCAATGTTCTTTACCTGTTTCGTTAGCTGGTAACAAAATGCAGATGCAGGTTAATGCCTGTCAAAACATTTTTGGGGCTGGGCCTTTGAGAGTTTTTTGCATACTAGATTGCAGCTGAAAGTAAGTGTGAAACCCCCCTCACTTATTGAAGTGGGTAGATGGAATGGTGCCAGTCCAGGGAGATGTATTTTGTGCTCCCGAGACATAACCATAATAGGCTTGTGGTGACGGAATAACTCATTCCTTTTTTATTGTATAGATTGAAGGGCATTAATAAATCAAAGAATGTTTTTGAAGATTTACTAAATGGGATAGATGAGAAAGAACCAATGGATGTATTACTTCTGTATTTTTATAAAAGGCTCAGGAGGTTAGGTGTACATGATAGCAGTTATTAATAATGGAATTATTTAAGGGACTGAAAACAGTTGGAATAAAAAGTTATTTTCATGTTAATGAACTGCAAGGATTTAGGCTCAGTATCAAAGCATTACCATGTTATGTATAGAACAGTAGAACTCAAGAACAAGCCCTTCAGCCTATAATATTAGTGCCAACCATGATGCCAATTTAAACTAAACCCATCTGCCTGCAGTTGGTCAATATGCTACCATTCCCTGCATGTTCCTCTTCATATCTGAATGCCTCTTAAACGTCACAATTGTATCTGCTTCCACCACTTTTGGCAGTGTGTATCAGGCACCTAGCATTGTTTGTGAAAAATAAATTTTGCTCTGTGTATCTCATCTTAAACTTTCCCCTCTCATCTTAAACATGTGCCCTTTAGTATTTGACATTTCAACCCTGGGGGGAAAAAGGAAGAGTGCATCTTATCTAGGTTTTCTGCTGATGCAGAACTTGGTGGGAAACTGAGCTCTGAGAAACTTGCAGATTTTGCATTACGATATTGGCAGGTTAAAGTGGGAAAGAAATAGATAAAATATAAGGTGAGGTGATTCACTTGTCAAAATAAAAATAGAAAAGCAGAATATTTTTAAATGATAAAAAGGTGGTAGACATCGGTAAATCTGGGAGCACTGGACATGAAATGGAGTAAGTAAACATGCTTAAACATGCTTAAACATGCTTCTACATTGTCTGGAAGGCAATGATTTTTATTGGAATAGAAGTTCAAGGAGTTTTGATTAAATTAGAGATGGATAACAGTGCAGTTCACCATATCCAAGGAAGGATATACTTGGAGTCATGGTAAACTGCAGATGCTGGAATCTTGAACACAAATCAAAGGTATGGAGGAACTTTGTAGGTCAGGCAGCATCTGTGGAGGAAATGGGCAGATGATATTTTGGGTCGGGATACTTCCTCAGGTTCTGAATAACAAATCTGACCCAAAACATTGTCCATTCCCTCCACAGCTGCTGCCTGATCCACTGAGCTCCTCTTGCACTTTGTTTTTTGTTTGTTGAAGGATGTGCTTGCTTGAGAAGTAATGCATTAATGATTGTATGGATTGACCTATGTGAAGAGATTGTGCAGGTCTGATTGAGAACATGAGAGGTGATCCATTTGAAAGGTTCTGACATTTACACTGACAAGGTCAATCAAAATGTTATGGGGGAAAAACTCAGAATTTTCAACATTTCTAGTAGGATTTTTAGGATTACTTTCTGTGAATTCATCTGTTACTCAGAAAAATTCAATGTTCCTTGTGGCAGTATTGTGGGTTACATTGCCTTTGATTCTATGGTGGCTGTCTGTTAGTGGAGGCAGAGTTGTTATCAGTTACAGCACTGATCCGCAAAATATGAGCTTGGGCAAAGGGATGAGATTAATGTTTGCTAATGTATTGAGCACAAAATCATATTTCTTCACAATTTACCAAAAAAAATTTCTGGCTCAATGTATTTAAGGTGCCCTGAAAAACAAAATATGTATTTTTGCAAATTATATACATTTGCATCTGTTCTCAATGGATAGGCAAAATGTTGACAGGAAATATCAATAATGCACTACTTGCAGCTCTACTTTGCATTGTTAATTTCCTTTGTGTAACAGTTGCACATTATATTGTTATACTTCACTTCGGAAAACAAACTGAATTTACAATATTAATTCACTACAGAGCGTAATTTTCTCTTTTTTAAATAACCAACAGGGTACTCTCTTTCAGGGGTTACAGTGAGAGCCTCCTAATGAATTCTGTCCTGGTGTATGGCATAATCTAATGTTACTTTATGAATTATGTAGAGGCCCATCTGCTTTCTCTGAGGGCTGTTTATCAGCAGTTAGAAGTGAAAACAGCTTTACTCGCATAAGGTTTTGGTTTTTGTGGATATCGCAGCACTTCACTGCAAACTACATTTAAATTGTTAAATCTGTTTTCTGCAGTTCTTTGTTTTGTATACCAAATGAAGAGTGACAGGACTATTCTTAAGTACAACTTCAAGATCAAGGATGATTTGCTTCCTCTCCTTCTGTGGGGTCTGAAATGACTGATGAAGCCAATGTGGGAGCTACAACCTCTGCCACAGGTGGGGCAGGAAATTTTGACAGGGTTGGTGAACAGGTGGTGGGTAGTTTAGTTAATGCTCTTTCCACCTTCCTCTCTGCATGCTCCAAGTGTATAGTCCCAGGACTCCCAATGCCATCCAAATGTTCCTCCTCTAATTTGAGCCAAAATAGGCCAGGGATTCCCAGTGGGTTTGTTCCATCTTTCAAGGAGGCTTTGAGAATATTCTTGAATTTATTTGTGTCTGTCCCCCTGCTGATTTAGTGTAATTTAGAGATACAGTATGGAAACGGGTTCTTCGTTCCGCCAAGCCCACACTGACCATTAATCACCCGATCATGCAAGTTCTATGTAAACCCACCTTCTCATCCACACTCTGCACACTAGGGGCAATTTACAGAGACCAATTAACCAACAATTCTGCACGAATTTGGGATATAGGAGGAAACCAGAGCACTCGGAGCAATCTGATGCTAAACATGTGAATTATGTGCTCTGCCCAGTGTAGGTCAGAATCTGAAAGTGTTGTCCAAGAACAGAGGCTGGAATGACCTTGGTTCTGGAGTGTGTGATGTAAATTAAATAGTTTGCATTTTCCCCTGTAGATTATTTCCAAGTCTTGCAGGAAGCTTGTTGGGGGTGAGGTGCACCATTGCAGTAAGAAAGACTGAAAAAAGCATGTATGGTGCTGGGAAGAAGACACTAGTCTGCACAAAGATTGGGTTTGTATAAACTCGTAGATTATAAATATGGCTTGCATGCCATTATAAAGTAACTGCAAAAACGGAGATTAATTTCTGTGGTTTGCCAGATTTGAGGATCTCCATATTCCATGTTGACTGATGATAAAAAAGCTTTATTGAGGTCAAAAGTGGCTATGTTTAGTGATCATTGCTGGTCCCTGTATTTCCAGTGGCAATGACACCTGGTAAAAATAATGTCCACTGTTACACTAAATGATTGAAATCTGCTCGGCAGTTCAGCTTTTTGGCCACTGGGAGGCAGTTGAGGAGAATCTTGGTATAAATCCAAGGTATCACAAAATGCTGGAGTAACTCAGCGGGTCAGGCAGCATCTCTGGAGAAAAGGAATGGGTGATGTTTCGGATCGAGACCGTGGCAGATGGGACATCCCGCAGTAATTCCTGTAATCTCATCGTTGCCTTTCTTGAAGACGATCACAATCATTGGTGCCTCTGATCTCCTCCAGTGTGCTCCTACTTCCCAGATGTGGGAGATGACTTTGTGACTACGAGACCGAAGTTCCTCACAGTCAGCTTTCAGAACTTCAGCAGGGACTCAGACTGAAGTCTGTTTTTTAGTTGGCATGTGGTCCAAATAACCAAAGACTCACCCCCTGAGATCAAGAACAGGGGTAAACGTAGAAAGGACTAAAAGTCAGTTGGCACCCTTTGGAAGGAACACTTTGAAGACTTGTTCAACCCCAGCACCTTTGCCAACAGTCAACAGCAAACTATCTGTTTCAGCCATTGACACCCTAATCTAACAGGTCAGAAAGGCCCTCTGCTTGACAGATATTGCATGGAAGGAGGCCCTTTGTCCTGATTGTTTTCATCAGATTTGTGAAAGAACAATAAAACTAGTCCCATTCCAATCCCTTCCTACTCACTCTACCAATAGCCCTGTATTTATTTCACTTTCAGATACATATCTAACATCTTTTTTAACTACAATTAAATCTGCCTCCAAACCTATGCCCAGCATTGCATTCCGAGCCCTAACATTGCAGCAGTTCCTAGATAAACTGGTGAGTGGACAAGGAATAATAGATGGAATTTAACTCGGACAAGTGTGTGGCGAATCATTTTAGAGTTAAACCAGGGCAGAATTTGCACAGGAAATGGCAGGGCCCTGGGGAATGTTGTAGGACAGAGAGAACTTGGGGCACAGGTCCATAGTTCCTTTGAATGTAATAACACAGGTAGCCAGGGTGGTGAAGGTGCTTGGCTGGCTAGGTGTTGAGTACAGGAATTAGGACAACATGTTGCGGCGGTACAAATCATTGGTGAAACTACGCTTGGAGAATTGTGTTAATTTCTGATTGAGCCAGCTCAATTAGGAAAGACTTGACCAAGTGGATCATTGGGCCCAAACCTCTCCTGCATTGGTGCAGCACCCTCTCCCCACCCCCTTTTGCTTTTAGCCTCACTCTGACAATGGAGGAGACCTAGACAGAAAAGTCTGTGTAGGAATGGGAAGGAGAATTAAAATGTCCAGCGACCAGGAGATGAGGTAGGTTCAGGCGGGCTGAGCAAAGGTGTTCCGCAAAATGATCGCCCAGTCTGGGTATAATCTCGCCATTGTATAAGTCCACATCTTGAACAACAGATACAGTAGATGAGGTTGGAGGAGGTATAAGTGAACCTCTGCCTAACTTGAAAGGACTGTCGGGATCCCTAGACAGAGTCGCGGGAGGAGGTATAGCGACATCTTCTGCAGTTGCTGGGGAAGGTACTTGGGGAGCAGGTGATTTGGGTGGGAAGGGATCAGTTAGCCAGGGAATGGTCTCTGCGGAATGCGAAAAATGGTGGAGATGGGAAAATGTGGTTAGTGGTGGGATCCCGTTGGAGGTGGCGGAAATTTCGGAGAATTATGTGTTGTATACGACGGCTGATGGGGTGGAAGGTAAGGACTAAGGGACTATGTCTTTGTTGCGACCAGGGGGAGAGGGAGCAAGGGGGGAGCTTGAAGATTGATGTTAAGTATCTCAATCATGCCCTGTGCTTCCATGAGTAATTTTTCTTTTTGATCGCTGTTCAGCCACATAACTGCTCTTACAATCTGTTTCCTATTTCATTGTCAATAATATATTTTTGATTTGATTTTATGCTTGCTGCCTGCCTTTTCCCAGCTTTTTCTTTGCATCTCATTTCCACATTCACTTCACCGCTGAACTTTGTGTAATCAGCATGTTTTTCAGTTGCGTTTTCGCTCTCGCATCTTTGTACCTCTATTTTTCTTGCTGTGATTTATCTTGGTCATCTATGGGGCTCTAGGTTTAATATCTCTACCCTCCATAAATTGTAGCTGATAATTAGCAAATCTTTTGACATTGCTCTGCTTTCACACATTAATTTGCACTTCGCACATTATGAAGTATTGTGGGATATTTCTGATAGAAGTATTTAGGTAAAATGTAGTACAAGTTCTTTATTTGCACATGATTAAAATAATACTGGGACATGTCAGATGATGATTGCAACTTTAAAAAAATGGGATACGAATGGCCCTTCAAAAATCTATATGCTTGCATTAGAAATGAGCAAGCTTCCAGAGAAAATAATGACTGAACCTGTACTAATCTAGAAAGACAGGCCATTTAAAGACAATTGGATAAACTTTCAGTCCTTTCAGGTGAGGCAGAGGTTCACTTGCACCTCCTCCAACCTCATCTACTGTATCACCTGTTCCAGGTGTGGGCTCCTCTTTATCGGCGAGTGATTGTGTCACTGAACACCTCCGCTCAGTCTGCCTAAACCTACCTGATCTACTGGTTGCTAAACACTTTGGTAATTCCCCCTCCCATTCCCATACTGACATTTCTGCCCTGGGTCTCCACTGTCAGAGTGAGGCCTAACATAAATTGTAGAAACAGCACCTCATATTTCGCTGGGCAGTTTACACCCAGCTGTATGAATATTGACTTCTCTAACTTTGTAACCCTTGCTTTCCCTCTCTCCAACCCTCCCCCATCCTAGTTCCTGATTATATTTTATATTTGTAATCTTCGTTGTCACCTTCCCCTAGTTAACAATGAACTATTCTACATTTTCCTTGAACCTCGTCCCCTTTGATGTCTCGTTTTCACACCTTACCCTTCCATATCTCTGTGTCTCCCTCTACCCAGACTCTCAGTCTGAAGAAGGGTCTCGACCCGGTTCGTCACCCTTCTATTCAGAGATGGTGCCTGTCCCCCTGAGTTACTCCAGCATACCGTTTCTATCTTCAGGTAAACTGGTCATTCCTTTTGGTCTCCCAGCTTAATTGGTCTGAAATCCAAGGAACTGGAATAAAGGACTGTTAACTCCTGTTGAGACTTCCATTGAAGTTGCACGAAGATATCAGAAGAATCTTAAGGGAGTTCTGGATATCCCTTAACAAGGGATTTCCATTTTAATTAGGGGAGATAGTGCAGGGATGTACCAGGCCAATAGATGGTGCTCAAATCTACTACAGTACTCTCCATGCTTTTGAAACTGATATGCTAACGTTCGATGTTTTGCAGCATCTGTGGAATCCAGATGGGGTTTTATAACTATGCTCATCTGTTTGGAAAGATTCACCGAATATTCAGTGAATTATTATTGAGTAATATGAATTATTTCCCATGTAGATTTGATTAAAATCAAAGCTCTATTTTATATCGTGTGGGATCTTGTATATGATATCTTAACATTTTATACCTTTTGTAAATAGGATGGAAATCCTAGAACCAGAAAATTCCTCACTTAGATATTGCTAAAAGGAAACAGTTTTATTTTTAAGAGGACTAAAAATATTTATAAATGTACAAAACAAGAGGCTTGTCTTATAACTTTAGAATTTTGAAAACTAATGAATGATGATACAAATCATTCTTTCAACATAAAGAATGTCTCTCCTCTACCACAAACACAATGCAACTTTGTCTCTGAAAGGACCTATTAATAGAGCAAAGCAAAATTGCATTTTTCCTGCTTCCTGCTCTCACTTTTAATAAGACCTTGGTATATGCCAATTGAATTTTTATTGCCACTTTAATCCTGAAACACAGTTGCACATTTTGATAAAACTTGTACAAGGAATCTTTGTTAGCCTAACATAAATTGGAGGAACAGCATCTCTTATTTCGGTTGGGCAGTTTACCACCCAGCGGTATCAATATTGATTTCTCTAACTTCAAGTAGTCTTTGCTTTCCCTCTCTTTCTGTCCCTCCCCCACCCTAGCTCTCCTACTAGTTTCACTGTCCTCCTGATTAATTTTACTGTTTGTACGCCTTGTTGTCACCTTCCCCTCATCCAACAATGAACCTTTGTACATTTGCTTGAGCATCATCTGCTTTGATCTGTTCTTACATCTTGTATGTTCTTTGTATCCTTCCATATCTCATTCCCCTCTCCCCGACTCGCAGTCTGAAGAAGGGTCTCGACCCAAAACGTCACCCGTTCCTTCTCTCCAGCGATGCTGCATATCCTGCTGAGTTACACCAGCATTTTGTGTTTATGATCAAGTCAAGTTTGGGTATCTATGTCCGATCAAGAAAGAGTTTGGATGACTGGACATTTTTTTCCCGATCTCATTCTAGAAACTTGTGAGAGAGTATTCAAAGGTCACTGCAAGAAGAAGAATATAGAATTTAAAATTCTTCTCATTTGTAGGTAATGCACAGAGTCATCCACCTGCAATTGCAGAGCTGTCAGAACATGTCAGTTCTATTTTCACCTCCTCATGCCACCTCTCTCCTACAACTGCTTGATCAAGGCGAAATTGTGACATTCATGCCTGCTATTTGAGGCGCATGTTCAAGAAGTTGTTTGAAGCAACAGTCGGTGAAGAGAAATCAAATGTTGCTGAATTTTGGAAATGCTTCAACATTAAACATACAACAGACATCTTTTTAGATGACTAGGCTGTTGTCGAGGAGTGTTTGTAAGCTTCTCCTAGAGAGAAGAGTTTTCTTAAGATCTGCAACAGCTGGCTTCTGAGAGGGCAGTAGTTTTTTGAAGGTGATGTGGATGATATTTGGGAAGCTCTACCTCAATAGAGTCATAGAGTGATACTGTGTGGAAACAGGCCCTTTGGCCCAACTTGCCCACACCGGCCAACATGTCCCAGCTACACTAGTCCCACCTGCCTGCGTTTGGTCCATATCCTTCCAAACCTGTCCTATCCATGTTCCTATCTAACTGCTTTTTAAATGTTGGGATAGTTCATGCCTCAACTACCTCCTCTGGCAGCTTGTTCCCTGGCAGCTTGTTCCATACATCCACCACCCTATGTGTGCAAAAGTTACTCCTCAGATTCCCATTAAATCTTTTCCCCTTCACCTTGAACCTATGTCCTCTGGTCCTCAATTCCCCTACTCTGGGCAAGAGACTCTGTGCATCTACCATGTCATTATTCCCCTCATGATCTTATGCACCTCTATAAGATCACCCCTCATCCTCCTGCGAGGATGATGGGTGATCTTACTTTACTAAATAGCTCACCACTTTTCTTATGTCTTCTGTATTGCAATAAATTGATAATGGTTTAAGGACATTAAGGTCAATTTGAAAAGTCCGGGAGCAGAGCAAGGACGCCCGTTGGCTGAGCAGTAAAGTAAGTGCTAATCACAGTTGAACAGGCAGTTTAAAAAGAGCGCCAAAAGGAAGCTAGTAGTCAATTTGAAAAGTCCGGGAGCAGAGCAAGGACGCCCGTTGGCTGAGCAGTAAAGTAAGTGCTAATTACAGATGAACAGGCAGTTTAAAAAGAGCGCCAAAAGGAAGCTAGTAGTCAATTTGAAAAGTCCGGGAGCAGAGCAAGGATGCCCGTTGGCTGAGAAGAAAAGTAAGTGCTAGTTTAAGTGAGAAGTCAGGTAAATTGGACAATCAGGCAATTTAATTGGTGATATAAGCAAGACTTGCAAAAGGGTGCAGCCCTGTTCAGGTGCAGCCCAGTGAGGGAAGTGCCCAGTGAGGGAAGTGCCCAGTGAGGGAAGTGCCCAGTGAGGGAAGTGCCCAGTGAGGGAAGTGCCCAGTGAGGGAAGTGCCCAGTGAGGGAAGTGCCCAGTGAGGGAAGTGCCCAGTGAGGGAAGTGCCCAGTGAGGGAAGTGCCCAGTGAGGGAAGTGCCCAGTGAGGGAAGTGCCCAGTGAGGGAAGTGCCCAGTGAGGGAAGTGCCCAGTGAGGGAAGTGCCCAGTGAGGGAAGTGCCCAGTGAGGGAAGTGCCCAGTGAGGGAAGTGCCCAGTGAGGGAAGTGCCCAGTGAGGGAAGTGCCCAGTGAGGGAAGTGCCCAGTGAGGGAAGTGCCCAGTGAGGGAAGTGCCCAGTGAGGGAAGTGCCCAGTGAGGGAAGTGCCCAGTGAGGGAAGTGCCCAGTGAGGGAAGTGCCCAGTGAGGGAAGTGCCCAGTGAGGGAAGTGCCCAGTGAGGGAAGTGCCCAGTGAGGGAAGTGCCCAGTGAGGGAAGTGCGAGTCTTTGGCTGCGAGGCTGAGGTGAGGAGGATACAATTGTTTTAAGCCAGAGCTGGTTATAGGCGCAAGGTGATGGCGGAAAAGTTGGTGCGGTGTGTTTCCTGCAGGATGTGGGAAGACAGGGACGTCGCTGGAGCTTCTGGGAGCTACACCTGCAAGAACTGTGTCCAGGTGCAGCTCCTGAAGGGACGTGTGGTGGAGTTGGAGAGGCAGTTGGATGACCTCAGGGCCATCCGGGAATGCGAGAGTTTCCTCGACAGGACCTATTGTGAGGCTGTCATGCCAAGGGTCCAGGTCGAGCGAAGGTGGGAGACTGTTTCAGGGGGGAGTGGACGTGGACGTGGACTACAGGAGACCCCAGTGGCTGTGCCTATTGCAAATAGGTATACCCTCTTGGGAACTGTCGGGGCAGAAGACGTTTCCAGTCCGAGTGGCGGACCTGTTGGCAAGGATACTCGACAGGGGAGACCGAAGTCTGGAAGAGCCGTAGTGGTCGGTGACTCCATAGTCCAAGGGACGGACAGAAGATTCTGTGGCAGCAGGAGGGACTTGAGGATGGTCTGTTGCCTCCCTGGTGCCAGGGTTCAACACATCACAGACCGGCTTCAGAAAATCCTAGTGAGGGAAGGCGATCAACCTGAAGTCGTTGTGCACGTGGGCACGAATGACGTCGGGCGGAAGAGGAAGGAGGTGCTACAGCGGGAGTTTAGAGAGTTGGGAAAAACACTGAGAAGTAGGACGTCGAAGGTAGTTATCTCTGGACTGCTACCGGTACCTCGTGCTGGTGAGGCCAGGAACAGAGAGATAGAGGGTATGAATTTATGGCTGAGGGACTGATGCAGAGAGCAGGGATTTAGATTTCTGGACCACTGGGATCTCTTCTGGGCTAGGGGTGACTTGTACAAAAGGGACGGGTTGCATCTTAACAGCAGGGGGACAAACATTCTGGCAGGCAGGTTTGCTAGTGTGACACCTGTGGCTTTAAACTAAGTAGTGGGGGGGAGGGGTTAACAAATTGTGAATATGAAGATGAGGTAAAAGGGAATACAGGAGATATTGCAAAAGACTCTCGGAAGAATGGGAACAGAAGTTCTAGAGCGGAAAAGAAATTAAGGGCAGGGCCAATTGTGAACGATGTGAGAGGGGAGGTAAATACAGAAGTTAAAGTGTTGTACTTAAATGCGCGTAGTATAAAAAATAAAGTGGATGAGCTTGAGGCTCAGTTAGTCATGGGCAAGTATGATGTTGTAGGGATCACTGAGACATGGCTACAAGAGGACCAGGGCTGGGAACTGAATATTCAGGGGTACACAACGTATAGAAAAGACAGACAGGTGGGCAGAGGGGGTGGGGTTGCTCTGATGGTAAGGAATGATATTCATTCCCTTGCAAGGGGTGACATAGAATCAGGAGATGTTGAATCAGTATGGATAGAAATGAGAAATTGTACGGGTAAAAAGACCCTAATGGGAGTTATCTATAGGCCCCCAAACAGTAGCCTCGACATAGGGTGCAAGTTGAATCAGGAGATAAAATTGGCGTGTCAAAAATGTAATGCTACGGTGGTTATGGGAGATTTCAACATGCAGGTAGACTGGGAAAATCAGGTTGGAAATGGACCCCAGGAAAGAGAGTTTGTAGAGTGCCTTCGAGATGGATTCTTAGAACAGCTTGTACTGGAGCCTACCAGGGAGAAGGCAATTCTGGATTTAGTGTTATGTAATGATCCTGATCTGATAAGGGGACTAGAGGTAAAAGAGCCATTAGGAGGCAGTGATCACAACATGATAAGTTTTACTCTGCAAATGGAAAGGCAGAAGGGAAAATCGGAAGTGTCGGTATTACAGTATAGCAAAGGGGATTACAGAGGCATGAGGCAGGAGCTGGCCAAAATTGATTGGAAGGAGGCCCTAGCAGGGAAGACGGTAGAACAGCAATGGCAGGTATTCCTGGGAATAATGCAGAGGTTGCAGGATCAATTTATTCCAAAGAGGTGGAAAGACTCTAAGGGGAGTAAGAGACACCTGTGGCTGACAAGGGAAGTCAGGGACAGCATAAAAATTAAGGAGAGGAAGTATAACATAGCAAAGAAGAGTGGGAAGACAGAGGATTGGGACTCTTTTAAAGAGCAACAAAAGTTAACTAAAAAGGCAATACGGGGAGAAAAGATGAGGTACGAGGGTAAACTAGCCAATAATATAAAGGAGGATAGCAAAAGTTTTTTTAGGTACGTGAAGAGGAAAAAAATAGTCAAGGCAAATGTGGGTCCCTTGAAGACAGAAGCAGGGGAATTTATTATGGGGAACAAAGAAATGGCAGACGAGTTAAACCGTTACTTTGGATCTGTCTTCACTGAGGAAGATACACACAATCTCCCAAATGTTCTAGGGGCCGGAGAACCTAGGGTGATGGAGGAACTGAAGGAAATCCACATTAGGCAGGAAATGGTTTTGGGTAGACTGATGGGACTGAAGGCTGATAAATCCCCAGGGCCTGATGGTCTGCATCCCAGAGTACTTAAGGAGGTGGCTCTAGAAATAGTGGAAGCATTGGAGATCATTTTTCAATGTTCTATAGATTCAGGATCAGTTCCTGTGGATTGGAGGATAGCAAATGTTATCCCACTTTTTAAGAAAGGAGGGAGAGAGAAAACGGGTAATTATAGACCAGTTAGTCTGACATCAGTGGTGGGGAAGATGCTGGAGTCAATTATAAAAGACGAAATTGCTGAGCATTTGGATAGCAGTAACGGGATCATTCCGAGTCAGCATGGATTTACGAAGGGGAAATCATGCTTGACAAATCTGGAATTTTTTGAGGATGTAACTAGGAAAATTGACAAGGGAGAGTCAGTGGATGTGGTGTACCTCGACTTTCAGAAAGCCTTCGACAAGATCCCACATAGGAGATTAGTGGGCAAAATTAGGGCACATGGTATTGGGGGTAGAGTACTGACATGGATAGAAAATTGGGTGACAGACAGAAAGCAAAGAGTGGGGATAAATGGGTCCCTTTCGGAATGGCAGGCAGTGACCAGTGGGGTACCGCAAGGTTCGGTGCTGGGACCCCAGCTATTTACGATATACATTAATGACTTAGACGAAGGGATTAAAAGTACCATTAGCAAATTTACAGATGATACTAAGTTGGGGGGTAGTGTGAATTGTGAGGAAGATGCAATAAGGCTGCAGGGTGACTTGGACAGGTTGTGTGAGTGGGCGGATACATGGCAGATGCAGTTTAATGTAGATAAGTGTGAGGTTATTCACTTTGGAAGTAAGAATAGAAAGGCAAATTATTATCTGAATGGTGTCAAGTTAGGAGGAGGGGGAGTTCAACGAGATCTGGGTGTCCTAGTGCATCAGTCAATGAAAGGAAGCATGCAGGTTCAGCAGGCAGTGAAGAAAGCCAATGGAATGTTGGCCTTCGTAACAAGAGGAGTTGAGTATAGGAGCAAAGAGGTCCTTCTACAGTTGTACCGGGCCCTGGTGAGACCGCACCTGGAGTACTGTGTGCAGTTTTGGTCTCCAAATTTGAGGAAGGATATTCTTGCTATGGAGGGCGTGCAGCGTAGGTTCACTAGGTTAATTCCCGGAATGGCGGGACTGTCGTATGTTGAAAGGCTGGAGCGATTGGGCTTGTATGCACTGGAATTTAGAAGGATGAGGGGGGATCTTATTGAAACATATAAGATAATTAGGGGATTGGACACATTAGAGGCAGATAACATGTTCCCAATGTTGGGGGAGTCCAGAACAAGGGGCCACAGTTTGAGAATAAGGGGTAGGCCATTTAGAACGGAGATGAGGAAGAACTTTTTCAGTCAGAGGGTGGTGAAGGTGTGGAATTCTCTGCCTCAGAAGGCAGTGGAGGCCAGTTCGTTGGATGCTTTCAAGAGAGAGCTGGATAGAGCTCTTAAGGATAGCGGAGTGAGGGGGTATGGGGAGAAGGCAGAAACGGGGTACTGATTGAGAGTGATCAGCCATGATCGCATTGAATGGCGGTGCTGGCTCGAAGGGCTGAATGGCCTACTCCTGCACCTATTGTCTATTGTCTATTGTCTAATTATAATGTTGAGCGCAGCAGGAAGGTTCATTCTGTAAAAACTGCTCCTTCACCCTATTATGAACTAGGATGTGGGAAAAGAAGCTTGCTGTCCTCCTTCAAGCCTCAAAACTGCAAAGAATAAGAAAGAAAACTGCAGCCATATATCCAGTGGGTCCTTTGTTCATGACAGATCTGCAGTTCTACCAGCTAGTTCTTCATCCAATGTTGATGACACTCAACCCTGTTCACGGTAACCTTGAAATAAATGTATTAATTTTACTCATTCCAAGTTTTATTTTATGTAATCTGTCTCCATTTAAGCGAGAAAATGTGCTTAAAGCTGCAAAAAAAAAACCATTTAAAATCCTGCAGGGAAAATGAATTGGTTATTGAGAGTTTGAAACGCTCTAGCCCATAACCCTTCTTTCCCCCATCTACCCTATTGTTTTAAAGACATGAGATAGACACAAAAAGCTGGAGTAACTCAGCAGGACAGGAAGCATCTCTGGAGAAAAGGAATGGGTGATGTTTCAGGTCCCAATTGTCACATTATAGCAAAGCTACCTGTATTGTGCAATTCAGTGTGTTTGCTGTTTTGGGTTGCTGTAGTTTTGGCTTACCACCAGTTAATCAGCAAAAGGAAGATAGACACAAAATGCTGGAGTAACTCAGCAGGAAAGGCAGCACCTCTGGAAAGAAGGAATGGGTGACGTTTCCCACTCCTTCTCTCCAGTGATGCTGTCTGTCCCGCAGAGTTGCTCCAGAGTTAAACCAGCATCTGCAGTTCCTTGCTACACATTCAATCAGTTGGGGAAGCAGCAAAAAGAGATGGCTGCAAGCCTGAACTGGCACATGCCTCCGAGTCCCTTTCTCTATGTTGTGATAAAGGTTATTGTACTCCCCTTGCATCTGCCAGATCACAGGCCTGGGTACACTCCCCAAAGTGCAGTGAAGACACTCGTTCCCAATGACAATAGACGTAGTACAGTGCAAAATTTCTACACCATCACAAAATTTCAAGAAAAGTATAGATACTGTAAATCAGATTTTAAATCAGAAAATTCTGGAAATGCTCAGCAGGTCTGCAAATCTATTTACTTAGTTTAATGGAAGTTTTAAAAGATTGAAAATATAAAAATCAAATGCAGATCAGTGACTGCTTCTATGGAACATCTACGTTCAGTCTGCAGGGCAATCATAAACTTCCAATTCTTTGCCAGTTTAATTCTGCATCCCGCTCTCCATTTGATCTATTTGTCTGTTCTTTCTTCATGGTTACATCAAATCTCAATGTAAGATCATATTCCCATCATGGTATGTTGCAGCCTACTGTTCTCAATATTGCATTCAACAGCCTCAGCTTTCCCTGTTTGTATCGGAACTGGCAAGTTCTGCTGTAGGATATCCATTTGTAATATTAACTACATTGTTTTTATTTCGCCACAGATGCTGTTGGGCATTTCTTGCATCTTTGTATCTCACATCTGTTATGTGTTCCTTTTTTTTCCTGCCTGTGATTGCCCTCCTTAACCTCATCCATTTAAAACTATCAGCTTTCAATGTTTTCAAGAGAGAATTAGATTTAGCTCTTCGGGCTGAAAGAATCAAGGGATATGGGGGGGGGGAAAGCAGGAACAGGGTACTGATTTTGGATGATCAGCCATGATCATATTGAATGGCAGTGCTGGCTCGAGGGGCTGAATGGCCTACGCCTGCACCTACTTTCCATGTCTATGGCTCTGCTGCTCTCATCCTATCAAATATATTCATTTTATCTCTTTTCCCTGCAAGTTATAACTAAAGGGATTTCTCTCTTTCCTAGTTCTGATGGAGTGTCTTTGACCTGAAACGCTGAACCTGGCTCTCTTACCATAGATGCTGAATCATTTACTGAGTATCTCCCTTATTTTCTTTAAAATATTCTTTAAAATATTTATATTCTTTAAAATATTTTTGCACCACTATCACAATCTTGCTAATTTTCAGAATTACTAACCCAATTCTATCAATCTTTATAACTCCTGTCATCTCCCCACTTCATGCTTTGAAACATTAAGGAAGATTAAACCAATTAGTGTCCTTGTTCTCATTGTTCTGAATGTTCAGCTCCAACTTGGAATGTCATTTAAGTTTTCTTTTCCCATTCTGTGCTTTAAGTATGTAGATGGTCTAGGTTATTGGTGCAGCACTGAGTGAGAGCTCTATTAACATAGGTGCCACCTGTTTTCATGTGTGACGTTAAGTTATTTCCATTTAGGCAGATACAAAAATGTTAGTAGAATTGTTCAAAGCGAAGGGGAGAGTTCTTGAAAAACCTCTTAACCTGGCATCACTTATATTTGTGTTAATATTGTTGTGTGCTGTTGCATTTATCTGCGTTAACATCCATCACTTGCAAAGAAGCAATGTAAAGTATCCTATGGATGTGACAGGAATCCAAGTTTACTCTTTCAAGTTGCTGTTTTAGACCAGACAACCTGTGCTGAAACATTGGCATGTTATGTTAGCGAAACACTCTAAAAAATATATATAATTTTATTAAATTGAAAAGATTTTTAAATGAGGTATATATAAACTTTATGGTGGTAATGAGTTCGATCAGTGAATTGCCTTCTCTTGTTACTTTGAAAATATGTGTTGTTTCAAAGAATGTTTGCAGATGATTATTTATTAGACAACAATTTGTATGTCATTAATTTAACTGGGATTAACCTAGTTTATTGGAATTGGATACTTTTATCTTGTATTTTACATTACAACTGGTTGCAGCAAATACTAACCTTACATCCATGGATGGGCCTGATGTATTTTACCATTTATAAAGAAAACTGGAATTATAACAGTATAAGTTGAACCCATCTTAAACGGTATGGTACTTAATTTTCCACTAGAGGTTTTTATTATTGGTGATATATTTTAATGCCATGAATGCTTCCAGTTACATAATCAATGACACATGGAAATGCACACTGAAGTGCTTTAGATTGTTTTCAAAAATTTCTCCCACAGGAAGCATCACAATAACAGGTCATGTGAAAATGTTATGGGCAAGTAGAAGGATGTAACTTAGCTACCTATTGATTGGTGTTTACCAAGCTGGTTTGAAAAAAAGAACAGATTTATATCTTAAGTTTCTGGTTTAGGTCATGCTCCTCCTGTTTGTTTCCAATTAACTGCATGGAAACGTAGGAAGCATGCTGGACACCGGTCATCTGGTTCCTTCAGTTTGTCAGTTACCCCGTGGAGGGGCAGAAATATATTGAGTTATGTTTTTTAAGTAGAAAAATTATTATTTGAAATGTAGACCAAAACATTTTGCATTTGGCTATGTTTATTACAAATTACATTCATAAATACTTTTCTGATCTCAAGACATGTTAAGCTTGACCACAAATGAAGTCCTGTTTCTACTATGGTAAAACAAGATGTAGTAGCTAATTAGACATTTTAAGGTTGCAAAGATTGCAATAAAGGTTAGTGAGAGGATAATTTGTGGTAAAGATATTGGTTGAAAGATGAATCTTGTCCCTGTTACTCTTCAAGTCAAATCATGGACTGCTTAAAGTCTAACTGCAGACTTCTAAGGTGATGACATCAGCAGTGGTGCAGCAGTACCACTTTGTTATCCAGGGACAGAAAGATTTTGGTTCAAGTTCCACTTTGTAGACTTGAACATGACATCTTGGCTGGCTCGCAGTGCAATGCTGAGGGAGCACTTATCTTGTCTGTAAGCTAAAGCTTCCAAGAGCAGAGGATTCTCTCAAAAGAAAGATGTTCCTTTACCGAGTGATTTTCATGAATTACTGTCCTATCAAAGTACGTCAAAGTCACAAATGCTACTTGAAGTGTAGCAACTGTTATAATGCTGGAAATGTGGCAGCCAATGTGTGAGCATCAGAGCCAGGAAAATAATACTGCTTCTGGGACCACATTATTTATTTTTAAGTGTTATGGGTTCAAAAATAAATATTGACCAAGACACTGAGATGACTGCCCTTCACAACAAAATCTTGTGATTTTCACGCCTATCTTGTTTTGTTCTTGTGTTTGAAGGGGAACTGTAGCCTTTGACTCTGAGCTGAGAGTATCATTGCCTCACTTTGCCATGAAACATTGGCCTGGATTATCTGTTAGTGTCTATGATCTCCTGACTAAGAAGCAAGGAAAAGACAAGTCAGGAAACATTTGATGGATTTAAAAGTGTGCTGACAAGAGTCATGCATGTCTCTGTTGGAGTGGAGGGCAAGGCAGGTGGGTGTAAGGAAGCTTGGATGACGAGAGAAATTGAGGTTCTGTCCAAGAGTAAGGAGGAGGCCTGGGATAGGTATTGGCAGATAGTATCAAGCGATTCCTGGAGGAGTTTCGGAACTGAGGAGAAGCTGAAAAAGGAAATCAGGAGGGCAAAGGGGGGACAGGCGTTAGCTCTGATAGATAATATGAAGGATAATCCTAAGAGATCTTATAAATACATAAGGGAAAAAGGGTAGCCAGAGAGAGAATGGGACCCCTCAGGAATCAAAGCAGTCAACTCTGTGTGGAGCCACAGGAGATGGGCAAGGTCCTCGGTGAGTATTTCCCCGTTTTTACCGTGGAGAAAGACATGAGGACCGGGGAACTTCAGGCAGTCAATGGAACTGTCTTGAACAGTATATTTTATTAATTGTTTCAGGAATAAATAGGAAAGCATGAAGGAGACTCTTCTTCTGATTAGATTGAAAATTCCTAACTGAGCACATTTAATTCTTTGTACAAAAGACAAAATAAAAATTGGTGTGTATGCATTGAATTAATTCTCATAATGTGCAAAATATTCTCAGTTCAAAATTCAAAAATATTTTGTTATGGAAATCTTCAACATTAATATTCTTTGCAGTGACTTTACACTTTCAGAATTAAAGTTCAGCCATAACACCTCTTTTTAAAGTGTATTCCAGATAGCATAATCTCCAATGTTTTCATTAGTTCTTACTCGGAGAAGAGTGGGTAGGTAGCATGCTCATGGCATGATAATGATAAATGTGCAAACTCCATTAACAGTCTGCAACAGGGCAGTCTGCAGCATATCGCTGACAGCATCTAATTTATTTCTGTATTTAACTGTGGATGTACAGAGATTGCCATTAGTTACATTCTGTAATGTGGTGCGACAGCCTCACAGTTATGAATATTGGAAGTTTTGGGCCATAGTCTTCCCCTTTCAGCATTCGAAATAGTATGTAAGAATGAGGAAGTAATAGGATTTAAAAGGAATATTAGGGAACTAAATTTTAATAGCCCAAAATTGGATAAAAGGATTGTGATGCAGGATTAACTTTGGTCCACTGAAGGGAACGTGGCAACTTTATGCTGTTTGCTATTTATATTGTTTAGCCTGAAAGATGATGTTTAGCCTGAAAGATGACTTTGAGCACTTGTTCAGTGTCGATGAATTGGTCTCTTAATGTTCCAGCAACAGCTCGATGTGCCCACAGTCCCACATCATTCGCCCAGTAACAAAATACATAAGCTTACCTTGCACTTGTACAATTAAACGTTCCACTGACATTTCACATGTTTGCGCATAAAATCACCATATGTGTAGGTCCATCCGACCTCTCCCAACAAACTCCAGTCCCTACTCGGTTGAATGCAGCAGAATAGAAATGTTCACTTCTTCTGGCTTGTGCAAACTCCCAAACTTCAACTTGCAACAGAATTCAAGCTTCATTCAGACTGATGTCCCCACTTCACATGTCCAACTGTCCCACAACTTTTGCTCTGGAACAACAGCCAGTGATTAGCAAGGGAGTGGAAGCCATACTCAGTCTGTTGTAGCATGGGATAAGAAGTTGCGAGACCCATAGAGACATAAACCTGGAACCAAATGCAATAAAATTTGGTGGGGGGGGGGAGGGAGGGAGGGGGCTGAAATTTAGAATGGAGGTGTAGCTCAAGCTGCAGCAGGGGTCCATACAGATACATAGACAATAGGTGCAGGAGTAGGTCATTTGGCCCTTCGAGCCAGCACCGCCATTCAATGTGATCATGGCTGATCATCCACAATCAGTACCCCGTTCTTGCCTTCTCCCCATACCCCTTGATTCCGCTAGCCCTAAGAGCATCCAATAAATCGGCCTCCACTGCCTTCTGAGTCAGAGAATTCCACAAATTCACAACTCTCTGTGTGTAAAAGTTTTTCCTCATCTTAGTTCTAAACTGTGGCCCCTGGTTCTGGACTTCCCCAACATCGGGAACATATTTCCTGCATCTAGCGTGTCCAATCCCTTAATAATTTTATATGTTTCTATAAGTTCGCCTCTCATCCTTCTAAATTCCAGTGAATACAAGCCCAGTCGCTCCATTCTTTTATCATATGACAGTCCCGCCATCCTGGGAATTAACCCGGTGAACCTACGCTGCACTCCCTCAATAGCAAGAATGTTCTTCCTCAAATTAGGGGACCAAAAACTGCACACAGTACTCCAGGAGTGGTCTCATTAGGGCCCTGTACAACTGCAGAAGGACCTCTTTGCTCCTTCACTCAACTCCTCTCGTTATGAAGGCCAACATGCCATTAGCTTTCTTCACTGCCTGTTGTACCTGTATGCTTACTTTCAGTGACTGATGTACAAGGACACCCAGGTCTCGTTGTACTTCCCCTTTTCCTAACCTGACACAATTCAGATAATAATCTGCCTTCCTGTTCTTGCCTCTAAAGTGGTTAACCTCACATTTATCCACATTATATTGCATCTGCCATGCATCTGCCCACTCACCCAACCTGTCCAAGTCACTCTGCATCTCATAGCATCCTCTTCACAGTTCACACTGCCACCCAGCTTTGTGTCATCTGCAAATGTGCTAATGTTACTTTTAATCCGTTCATCTAAGTCATTAATATATATTGTAAATACCTTGCGGTACCCCACTAGTCCCTTTCAGAATGCCTGCCATTCTGAAAGGGACCTTTTAATCCCTACTCTTTGTTTCCTGTCTGCCAACCAATTTTCTATCCATATCAATACCCTACCCCTAATACCATGTGCTCTAATTTTGCCTACTAATCTCCTGTGTGGGACCTTATCAAAGGCTTTCTGAAAGTCCAGGTACATCCACTGACTCCCTTGTCCATTTTACTTGTTACATCCTCAATAAATTCCAGAAGATTTGTCAAGCATGATTTCCCCTTCGTAAATCCATGCTGACTTGTTGCATGCTATCTAAATTTATTACATCTTTGATATATTACATATTACAAACCTATTATGTCTTTGATAATTGACTCCAGCATCTTGTTGCTGCTATCTAAATTTATTACATCTTTGATATATTACATATTACAAACCTATTATGTCTTTGACAATTGACTCCAGCATCTTCCCCACCATCGATGTCGGGCTAACTTGTCTAATTCCCTGCTTTCTCTCTCCCTCCTTCCTTGAAAAGTGGGATAACATTAGCTACTCTCCAATCCACAGGAACTGATCCAGAATCTATAGAACATTGGAAAATGTTCACCAATACGTCCACGATTTCGAGAGCCACCTCCTTGAGGTGTCTTCACTAAGGAAGACACAAACAAAGTACCCGTTCAACTCGTCTGCCATTTCCTTGTTCCCCATAATAAATTCACCTGTTTCTGGCATCAAGGGACCGACATTTGTCTTAACTAGTTTTTTCCTCTTCACATACCTAAAGAAACTTTTACTATCTGTATGAAGTTGTGTCAATAACAACAAGTAGTTAAACTTCATTATGTGCTTTATTGACCACGTGGCTATAGAACAAAGACAAAGCCTGTACATTCCATACGAACACTCCCCAAAGTCTGTCTGAGCCTCCCTAGCACGCATGTGCTACATAAGACATTCCAGTAACAGTCTGAGGGAACACCCGACATGGATCAGGAATATAGTGACTGATCTACACTATCCTCCTTCATATTCTTGGCTAGCTTACCTTCATACTTTATCTTTTCTCCCCGTATTGCCTTTTTAGTTACCTTCTGTTGATCTTTAAACGTTGCCCAATCCTCTGGCTTCTTGCTCATCTTTGCTATGTTATACGTCTTCTTGTTTATTTTTATACTGTCCTTGACTTCCCTTGTCAGCCACAATCGCCTCTTACTTCCCTTAGAATCTTTCTTCCTCTTTGGAGTCAGAGTGGTGTGGCTTGAACAGGAACCCATGTGTGATCGTGGCCTTGACCTTTTTGGTGATTTGGGGTTCCATGATTGCAACCTGTGTGGCATTTAGCACTATCTGTTTTAAATCATAAAATATACACACAAGATTAAAGTCATTTTTCTTTGCTTTTAAATGAAAGATTAACAAATGAATCTTTTGTATCTTAATTCTCCGATGCACTCGGGTATCACTTGCAATACTGTGGCAGAGCATGTAGTACAATAAACATGGTTCAAATAGTTGAAAGAGTGGGGGGCAAAAAGAACATGACTTAAACTGAAATTTTCCCAATAAAAATAGGGTAATTATGTCAAAAACATTTAGTGGGTGAAGGATAATTTTATATGAATTATGGAGACAATATCATCTCAATCCCTTAGAGTACTGTGTTGACCAGATGGAATCGGCAAGGAAATTACCCAGTAAAATCCACTCTGTTCAGGAATTCTGTTGTTACTTTATGAAGCCGTAAAACAGTCATGACCTGTAAATATTAACACATGTTAGTGCCAAAAGTCAGCTGTTTATTCAGTTACTTGAGGGCTGGAAGAAGAATAGAGGAAGCATAAAATCATTTCCTTTTAGGGAGATGAGTGTTAGATTTTTCCACATTGACATGTTTCAATTGGCTTTGATAGTAACAGGTTGGATTAATTTTTATTTGTATTTAAGAATTGTCATTGATAGTTGTGCAAATCCCAAAACATGACATGTAGTATAACAGCTGAGGTATTTTGGAAAATTGCATCTGAAATTTACCAAAACTTTATCTTTGTTCTCAATCACATCCCTCTTTCCATCTGCTCATGTAGCAGACTTTACTTTATGTGTAGGAAAGAACTGCAGATGCTGGTTTAAATGGAAGGTAGACACAAAATGCTGAATGCTGAAGGGTTTTGACCCGAAACGTCACCCATTCCTTCTCTCCAGAGATGCTGCCTGTTCCGCGACTACTTTATCCCATCCAGCCCTCAACTCAGCATCAATGCTGCCCCACTTTCAGCTCAGAAATATTTGACACTTTTTCTACTTGCTTCTTGCTTGGTACATGTGACAATAAACTAAACTAAACTTTTGTGGCTTTGGCAGACATTCACTGGCTCCCTCTACTACCAGGAGTCCAATTCAAAGACCTAAGCGCACCTTCCTTGTGCTTACAAACACCATCTCTGCAGCTCCAGTTCTGCCGTGGCCATTTTGATCAGAGTTATCCATATCTGAAGAATCAAATATTGTGAAGTAAAGCTGGATTATGTGTATTTTGATATAGGTGTCTTCAGAAATGCTTGGCTTCATTCATTCACTTTCCTACTTCTGCTGATCTCTCATTTTAATTGGATAACTTAGCAAATATTTCAACAGTTGAATAGCATATTGTTTTCTGCCTTTGAATCTTTACATCCTATGTTGGTATTGGAAGACACTGAATGGATGCCTTCCGGAGGCTTGCTGAGAAGCCGGGGCCAGGCCCCGCGGGCTGGAGCCTCAGGTCTACGGAGCCCACAGCTGGGGCCTGGCTTGGCACCACGGAGGCATCAGGAGAGGAGGCGTCAGGAGAGGACCCGGCAGCGATAGTGGAGAGGTTGGTGCGACGGTCGATAATGGCACCGACCGACGGATGAGGATGGACCATGTGGAAGCGAGGACGCCGCTGCCGAAGGAAGGAACAAAGGAGGACCCAGCGTGATGGGACCGCCGTGAGGGAGGGGGAAGAGCAATGGGGGACCTGGCGCAGATACTTTGTAAGCGCCCTTTTTGAGTGACTACTTGCATACCTTTGTTATTCAAGCAAGGAATTTCACTGTGGCTTGTCACATTAAACAATAAAGCATTCATTCAGAGGCCAGATTTTGAAAATTTTGGGGTTCAAATTTGCACTTTTTTCCCCAATTTATATTGGAGACAGAGATGGCCGTTGGTGAAGAAAATGTCACTTGTCATGCAGTCTGACCTTCTACAAGTGAAAACATAAGAATATCATCAAATTAGCGAGTCTCTTGATTAGAAAAACAATGGCAACCGTCAGCAATGGATCATGTGGATGAGTGGTTCCTTTCTCAGCAGCAGCCAAATTGCTTTCAAAACATAACTATCAAAATTAGGCAAGATGACTTCTAGGTGATCAAAGCTCTAGCTCATTTTTGCAGCTGTTACAAATTAAAGCAAAGCACAGGTTCCTCTCAGAAAACAATATTACTTATGAAGCATACTATTGAACTTTTAACGTGTTGTTTCTGAAGGTGGATCAGACTACCTTGCAGTCTGACAATGTTTCTGACAAAATCTGCCTCAGTTTGTATAATTTTGCAACTCAAAGAAGCCTAACCTCAAATGAACAGATTACTCTACAGCTAATACCAAAGTATATCTGGAATAGAACAAATTTCTACTCAAATGGTTGAGTCTTTTGGTGGAAATTGAACTGATCAGGGAACAGGAGGGTGTAAACAGGCAGTCATTCTGATTATGTGGAAATGTGGCTTAAAGCTCATCTCATTGCCTTAGAGATTTAGAAAGTTGTTATGGCAGGAGTCAGCCAATCAGACCGTTGAATGTGAGCAGGCCTGCTAGATTGATCAGTCCAGACATTTCTGTCCTTCTGCACTGTCCAGGTAGCCTGCATGTTTACTTCTCTTGTGGCTGTCCAATTCACAATTGAAATCATCGACTATCTGCTCTTATTTTACAAGATGATACTGGGGAGAGGCGACGTTTGCAGGCAGCATGCAGGGGAGCACTTGTATACTCGCAATTCAACTTTTTTTTAAAAGTCTGCAGCAGTAGAAAGCTGCTTTTATACTGTTTAAATGCCTCAGCGTTCTTGCACTCGCCCGATGGTCTTGACAGACTCGATTGCATGCATCGCACCTGGAAGTGACAGGGAGGCCTCTATTGGCCAATGTCTATGCTGATTCTCACAGAAATTCCATTTCCACATGACCATTAATAACCCTTGATTCTCTCTCCAACTGCTACACCAGGGGTAATTGACTGTAGCTGATTAACCAAGCAACTTTTGTAATGTGGGAGGAAACTGCAGCACACCTAACCGTACGAGTTAAACTGACTAGTTACTTTTTTTTTTTTTTTTGTCGAGTGATTTTTTTTGTCTCGAATTAGAATGTCACGGTTTCCAATTCTGTGGAATCTATCTAAAGAACATTGGAATTATGGTGAGCCCTCGTCCTATTTGACAATTTGACAAGCTCGTTTTGCCTGTCACCTTCTTTGTGCTTAATAGATCCCATCCTGAATTTTACTGCCATCTTAACATTTGCATGCTAGTAAATGTCAATGGAGGTGAAGAGTGATATAACTATAGCACTAATGAGAAACATCTTACAAATGCTAACATAAATTGACAGCACTGGTACAGCTAACAGAGCTGATGCTTCACAAGTTCAGTGACCCAGTTTAATTACTAATTTGTGGCGTTCGCTAGCAGTGTCTTCATGAGTGCACCTGTTTCCATCCACGTCCCAAAAATGTGCAGGTTGTGCGTTAATTCGCCTCTGCAAATTGCCCCCAGTGTGTAGATGAGCGGTAGAATCGGAAAGGAAGTGATGAAAATGTGGGAGAATAAAATGGATAAACTGCCACAGAATGTAGTGGAGGCCAATTTGCTGGATGTATTCAAGTGAGTTAGATTTAGCTCTTAGGGCTAACGGAATCAAGGGATATGAGAGAAAACAGGAATGGGGTACTGATTTTGGATGATCAGCCATGATCATATTGAATGGCGGTACTGGCTTGAAGGGCCGAATGGCCTACACCTGCATCCATTTTCTATGTTTCTATCAGTTAAAGATTAGTGTAAAAATGGGTGCTTCGCAGTCAACATGGACTCAGTGGGCTGAAGAGTCTTTTTCTGTGCGTTATCCCTGTCTGACTCTGACATATGTAAACCTGAGGTGGGTGGCCTGATATAATGCAAGTTTAAAAGTATTGCATATTACTGCAGATATTGGCTATGAATGTATGCAGTGCCAATATTTGGGATGGGAAAAATGTTAAACAGTTCTAAAGTTAGGCATGATACATTATTTTTTAGCTTTCACCTCTGTTTATGCATGAGTTGTATCCTGTGTGCTGTATGTCTGGATTCCTATTTATTTAAGATTCCTGAGGTTATTCTCTGCAGCCTGGATATGTCTTATGAGTCGTGGGCTGCACAGTCTCAAGTTAAATATTTTGTTTCACTGTGTAACTTTGGTAATATTTTTAACCCAAGGTTAGCATGTACTTTGGTTTATCACAATTGCAAGCATCATTTCTAATTGAAATCTACCTTTTTAGTGTATATAAATGTTTTGCCAAGCATGTCATGTAATCACATTAAAGAACTTGTAATAGCCAACAAGAAAGTGTACTTGCCATATATGTCAGTTCACCATAAACTAGGTTTGTAAACCATAAACTGCAGATGCTGTAAATCTGAAATGAAAACAAAAAGTGCTGGAAATGCTTGGAAGGTAAATCGGGGAAATGCAGAAAGCAGTGATTAATTTTTCAAGTTGATGACCTTTCGTCAGAGCTGACACTTCCAATTTTCCCTTCTCCCTCTCAAATTGTGGATTAAAACATCATATTATGGGTCACTACCTCCTAATGGCTCCTTTACCTCGAGTACCCTTTATCAAATCCAGTTCATCACACAACACTAAATCCAGAATTGCCTTCTCCCTGGTCGGCTCCAGCACAAGCTGCTTTAAGAATCCATCTTGGAGGCATTCCACAAACACCCTTGGGGTGCAGTACCAACCTGATTTTCCCAGTCTACCTGCATGTTGAAATCTCCCATGTCCACCGTAGCATTATCTTTGCTACATGCCAATTTTAACTCTTGATTCAACTTGCACCCTATATCCAGGCTACTGTTTGGGGGCCTGTAGATAACTCCCATTAGGGTCTTTTTACCCTTACAATTCCTCAGTTCTGTCCATACTGACTCTACGGACCGGGGGCGTGGCTGCGCCTTTTTCTGTCTTTGTCTATTGTTACCGTTTAAATGTATGTATTGAACTATTTTTAGCTCTGTATATGTGGGGGGGGGTGGGGGAAACCTTTTTTCTAAATCTCCTCCTCAACGAAGATGCGACCTTTTTCCGTGTCGTATCTTCGTTCACGCTACGGCCTAACACTGTGGAGTTGGCGGCCTCCAGCTGGGATCGACCTTGAAGACTCCGGTCGCAGGGCCTGGACTTACCATCTCGGAGGCTTCGGCCATGGGCCCTGTAGACCGCAACATCGGGAGTTCGCAGGTCCCTGGCTGGCGACCGGCTTTCGGGAGCTCCAGCCGTAGCAGCTTCGACCGCCCCGAATCGCGAGGCTCGATCGACCCGCTCGCAGGACCTTCATCGCCCTGCGTGGCTCGGCCGCGGCACTTTCCATCGCCCGGTGGGGGCTTAGGACCTTCATCGGCCTGCTCGGCTCGGCCCTGGGACTTTCCATCGCCCGGCGGGGGTTTCATAAGTCGGGAGCCTCGATCGCCTCGAGGCAGCAGTTTGACTGCCTGACCGCGGGAGAAGAATGAGGAGGAGATAAGACTTTCTTTGCCTTCCATCACAGTGAGGGTGTGCCTGGAGCAATCACTGTGATGGTTGTCTGTGTTAAATTGTAATTGTGTGTCTTGTGTGCCGGACCCTGACGTGAGAGAACGCTGGCGCTGTTTGTTCGCCGCTTCTCCGTCTAGATAAATCTTTTGTTTGTTTTTATGTCTTGTTTGCTCTGGAAAGCGTCTTTGAGTTTCTTGAAAAGCGCTATATAAATTAAATGTATTATTATTATTATTATTATTACATCTCCTGATTCTATGTCACCCCTTGCAAGGGACTGAATTTAATTCTTTACCAACAGAGCTATCCCACCCCCTCTGCCCACCTGTCTGTCTTTTCGATAGGACGTATACCCCTGAATATTCAGTTCCCAGCCCTGGTCCTCTTGCAGCCATGTCTCTGTAATTTCCACGACATCATACTTGCCAATACCTAACTGAGCCCCAAGCTCATCCACTTTATTTCTTATACTTCGCGCATTCATATACAAAACTTTAACTTCAGTATTCACCTCCCTTCTCACACCGGTCACTATTGCCCCTGACCTTACTCTCTTATCCTTTCTTGAACTATCCTTCCCATTAATTCGGGAATCTTTTGTAACTTTTCCTGTACTCACTTCCTCTTTAACTCCATCTTTATGCTCCCAATTTGTCAACCCCCCCCCCCCCCCCTTCCGCTATTTAGTTTAAACCCACACATGTAGCATTGGCAAACCTGCCTGCCAGAATACTGGTCCCCCTCCATTTAAGGTGTAACCCGTCCCTTTTGTACAGGTCACCCCAACCCAGAAGAGATCCCAGTGGTTTATACATCTAAATCCCTGCTCCCTGCACCAGCCTCTCAGCCATACATTCAGATCCCCTATCTCCCTCTTCCTGCCCTCATCAGCACGAGGTACAGGAAGCAATCCAGAGATAAACACCCTAGAAGTCCTGCTTTTCAGTCTTCTTCCTAACTCTCTAAACTCACGTTGCAGAACCGTCTTCCTCTTCCTCCCGACGTCGTTTGTGCCCACGTGCACAACTACTTCCAGCTGTTCACCTTCCCTCTCAAGGATGTTCTGAAGTCGGTCCGAGACATCTTGAACCCTGGCACCAGGGAGGCAACAGACCATCCTCGAGTCTCGCGCGCCACCACAGAATCTCCTGTCCGCACTTCAGACAATCGAGTCACCCACCAATGTGGCTCTGAGACTCATGCCGGTCGAGTCTCATTGCTAGGATTGGAGCCACCGACCTGTTCGCCGCTCGGACTGGAAGCATCGTCTGCCCCGTCAGCTCCCAAGAGGGTGTACCTGTTTTCATTAGGCACAGCCACCTGCACTCCACGTTTACTCCCCTTTCTCACAGTCACCCACCTTCACTCTTCCTGTATCCTTGGCATGAAAACTTCACTGTTGGTCCTGTCCAGGAAACTCTCGTTTTCCCGGATGGCCCTGAGGTCATCCAGCTGCTTCTCCAGTTCCCCAACACGTTCATTCAGGAGCTGCACCTGGACACAATTTCTGCAGGTGTAGTTTCCAGAAGCTCTATCGGTGTCCCTGACTTCCCACATCCTGCAGGAAACACACTGCACCAATAAAGTGAAGATAGCCAAATAACAATAATTAGCTGTATTTTTATAGCAGATATGACAAAAGAAAACACCCCAGATCTGAAGAAGATGCGTGTAAAGTACTTGAGTATAAAGAAATGTTAACAGTGACAACAGGCAAAATATAGAGAATATTAATATTCCTTTAATTGATGGAAGAAACCGGGCGAGAAGGTGGAGTGGGATGTGTAGGACATAGGAAATGTCTGTGATAGGGTTTGTGGAGATGGTTTAATGGTGAACATTACTCGCTCATTAAGCTGCTTGGTCATTAAGGTGAGGGACCTTTCATCAGACCCAAGAAAAAGAAAAACAGAGTTGATCTAGTGCAATAACTATAGGAGAAGCAAATGAGTAGAAGAAAGCAAATTTCTCAGAGCATGAATTGATGAGGCAGCTGGGATCAATTAAGTCTCCTTGACTGTGTAATTTGTTGTTAATACAGTCCAGATTGTACACAGATTAAATCCCAATTGCCTCCTCAATTCACAAAAAGGCTTGGCAAGTGGAAGTGGTTCTTAAATAAACAGATATAAAGAGCATGTAACCTAAAGTTGGAGAATTTGATACTGAGCATGGAAGACTGCAATATGCTCCGATGGAAGATGTGTTGTTTCTAAGCTTGATGGGTATCATTGGAACAGGACATCGGAGTGGGATAATAGACAATAGACAATAGACAATAGGTGCAGGAGTAGGCCATTCAGCCCTTCGAGCCAGCACCGCCATTCAATGCGATCATGGCTGATCACTCTCAATCAGTACCCCGTTCCTGCCTTCTCCCCATACCCCCTCACTGGCCTCCACTGCCTTCTGAGGCAGAGAATTCCACACCTTCACCACTCTCTGACTGAAAAAGTTCTTCCTCATCTCCGTTCTAAATGGATGGTGGTAAAGAAGCAGACAACTGGATACACAATGTTATTCCTGCAGCCTGATGGTGGAGGTGGGGGTGGGATAAGCCAAACACAGATTGGCCATAGGGGCAGCCACGTTGTGAACGCCAAAAGAAATAAACTAGATCAGAACAAGGGCGAGTGAATCCCTACATCTTCTGGAAAGAATATTTGGGGCCCTGGATAGTGACAGGGAGGAGGTAACAGGGCAGATGTTGCAATTCTTGGATTACTCAGGAGAGTTTTCCTGCAACAGGGAATAGTAGGAGTAGGACAAGAGAGTTGCAAAGGAATCAATTCTATTAAATGATGGGGGAGGGGGAGAAATTTTGCCGCAATATTGTGGTATCTTGTTGGTGCTGATGGAAATTGCATAAGATGATTTGTTGAATGCGGATGCAGATGAGGTGGAAGGTAAGAACAAGGGCAAGTATGTTCTTGTTCTGCTCAGGAAGATAGTTTAAAAGAAGTGTTGCAGAAAATGTATTTGTTCTTGAGATGTAGATGTGAGGGTAATGCCAGCATTTATTGTCTATTCTTAATCACCCTGAATTGAGGAGGCAATTGGGAGCTGTATACAAACTATGCCAGATATGGCTGGCAAACTTCCTTTCCTGAAAGTTGAGTGAACCTGACTTGTTTTGGGATGATGCAAAGTGTCATGATGCAATTTAACTTAATTACCCGCATTTCAATTCCCTATCATACTATTTTGTTGCAGGATCAATGTGTTGGACCAATAACTTAACTAGACTTCTGCACCTCTACTTGAAAAATGGGGGAGAGAAATTTCAGAACAATCATCTTTAGCACTGTATGTCCAGACACTGACATACTTGTTGAGTCCCATTACAGCATTGCCAAACTAGTAGCTTGAGCATCCTGAAATTCAAATGGCATTGTGAAATGCAGACCATACTTGAGATAATCCCCACTTGCATATATAAAATCTGTAATCCAGTCAGGAGTTGCACTGCAGTCTGTTGTATTATGTGAAGTTACCAGCAATTAGGATGAACCTGCTTTCAGCAATGTCAACAGATTAGTATTTATGTCTCCATTAATGAATTTATTTAAACAAATGCAATTCAAATTTATTGAATTTAATGACTTCTGAATAAATAAATAAATAATGGGACCCCCTTGTGACATCTGATCATTCTGAGGGTTTAATTGCATGAGTTTGTAAGCGATAGGCTGGTGCTCTGTGTGGCTCGGTGTGGATGGAACTTCAATGGAAAGCAATTATATTGTTTGAGGAACAATTTAAAAGCATTAAATCTTCATCTAATTGTTTGTTATTAATTACATTATCTTAAGATGTAATTATATTTGATGCTGTCTTTAGTAATTTTTAAGTAAGCTATTTGTGAAAATCTTGCATAAAACAGTATGTGCACATGTATAAATGAAGAAGAATCTTGCAAGATGTTGATGCAGGCTGTTAATAGTGTTTTCTTTTTAAAGCCCACATATCATCTTCCTATCGCAATCTGTTTTATCCGGAGGAAACCATCTCTGTGGAGTGCGTCTGAGCCATGAAATAGCCCATGCCTGGTTTGGATTGGCAATTGGTGCTCGTGATTGGACTGAAGAATGGATAAGTGAAGGTTTTGCGACTTATTTGGAGGATGTGTTTTGGGCAAATGCGCAAAAGGTACTTTGAATTTTTATTCCTTGTGCTGTACGCTATTTGTGCTCAGGGCTCGATACATTTGTGGTTATGGTAGTACGGTGTTTATTTTAAATGATAAAGGTTTCTTGTGACAGAATGGGAGAAGAGTTTCAGAGTATATAGGCAAGTCACCGCTATATCTTGAATCAGGCACTGTTTTTGACTTTGATGCCAACATGGATGTGAATACCAACAGAGCTTTGCTAGTCAGATAATCAAAGTTATTGTTTATATTATGTTTTTAGAGATTAGGTTGGAAGACAAAGCCTAAAAATAAGAGTAGATGATCTTTGAGGCCTTCAAATTTACTATCTTCTACTCCTTTCAATTTCAGGTATATGTGGGATGGTTTCTTTTGAGGGAATCAGGAGTATGCATTTTCTGAACGTTGTCCTTCATTGGAATTGGATATGTTCTTACAATAGAGATTATTAAATATTTTTTAAATACGCTATAAATATAATGAAAGAGGATGTAAATTGAAAAATGTTGCAGGTTTCTGAGAAAACTATCTTTATACATTTGTGTATTTTGGAATCATTAAATTGTAGAACAGAGGTAATTTTTTCCACTGAATTTTCTATCCAATTAGTTCCAGTCACTGGCCATCCCCCAAAGCCATAAACATTTATCTAATTCGCTTTTGTAATCTGTTGCTGATTCTGCTTCCACCACATTTTCAGATTCATTGCTGGCAGAATAATGATTTTCCTGAAAATTATTGTCCGCTGATTTTTGGGTTCTTCTGGCATTTTCTTCTTATTTATTCAATTGGACCATCATGTTTTTGGATACTTTATCCAATCTCCTTTGATGTCATGCTAGTATCTCGCTATATCTAAAATCTTATGTCCATTGTTATATCTGTGTTACCTTTTTTCAAAACAGCGATGGTTGTTTATTCGCATCAGATACTATTGGCTGCAACCTTCCCCCCCATTGACGAACTGGCAAGGGCCAGGAAGTGAGCGGGCAAGATCATCTCTGACCCCTCTCACCCTGGCCACAAACTCTTTGAAGCACTTCCCTCTGGAAGGCGACTCCGGACTGTCAAAGCAACCACAGCCAGACATAAAAACAGCTTCTTTCCACAAGTGATAGTTCTACTCAATAACCAAAGTCTGTAGTCTCTTTTTTGCTCTGGTTTATTTTCACCCACATGTTTAGACTGTAATGGTGTATCATTATTGTTTTGATGTGGTTATGCTTTATTCTTAATTGTTAACTGTATGTTTGTGTTGTCATTTGTTAGCGGAGCACCAAGGCACATTCCTTGTATATGCATACTTGGCAAATAAACGTATTCATATTCATATATTCATATTATACAAGGCAAAAAAGTAAAGTGCTGGAGAAACTCAATGGGTCGAGCATCATGTGTGGAAAGGAATTGTCAACATTTCGAGTTGAGACCCGGCATCAGGATTGTGAGCACAGAGATGAAGGTAGTCAGTTTAAAGCTAAAGGGATGGGTGATGCAGGAGTTGGTAGGTCATAGGTGGAATCAGATGATGGGTGAGTGAAGGCAGGGGGATAGGAAGGGAAAGCCAAGGGGAAAATATCCCAAATGGATACATGCATGGGTGATGGGCAGATGGAAAGGAGTTGCAGTGAAGTGAGGGGAGGTGGGTGGGGGTGTGGGGGTGTGGGGGGGGGGTTAGCAAGGTGGACCTAGATGGGTTAGTAGGAGTGAGTAAAGAATATTGGGATGGTGGGTTACCTAAAATTGGAAAAATCAATGTTTATAGCATTGAGTTGTAAGATATTCAAGAGGAATATGATGTGCTGTTCTGGTTTGCTTAGATTACTTATCTTGCCCACCTGCTTCCAACTGCTCATCACCCATGCCTCTCTCCACCTGGATTTCTTCCCTCTTGGCCAAGCCTTCCTATACCACTCCCCTCCCACCAATCTGCTTTCATCTGCCCATCATCCTGTTCTTATCTGGATCCATTTATCCCCTTCCACCCTCCATCTCAACTTCCCCTTCCACCCCCCCCCTGCGGTTCCATCTGCCTCATTTTTCCCCATTACTTTTTCTACCTATTGCTAAGTAGTAATTGTCTCTCAATTCCCCTTATTATCTCCCACCCCTCAACATGGCTCTATTTTAAAATCATCGTCACCACAGCTGTTTCCACCTACCAGCCCATCATACCTCTCCCTCTCAACTCTTATTGGGTACCAGCCTGCTATACACTCAGTCCTGATGCAGGTGATGCTTGACCCACTAAATCCACCAGCAGTTTTGTTTTGCCTTGTACTCTAGCATTTGCAATCTCTTGTGCCTCCACTATAACCTAGAGCAATTTACATACAGCGGGATTGATGTCTGAGATTAGTACTAGACTGAGATTTATAGCATTCATTTTCTTCCCGTTTCCTTCTGTGGTTCATTCTGACATGCCAAAGCTGTTCATTTCCATTTTCCATTAACATTAATGTTACTTTGTTAGGATTATCAATCAGGATCTCTGAGATGGAATATAGTTGAAATACCAGAAACAAAATACTGATAGATTTTCGGGTGGGTGGGGGTGGATTCTTGTGATTTTTATTCACAAAAGTCAGACATTTTGATCATTAGAGTTACACCAGTCATGAAATAGGAAGAGAGACTATCTAAGAAAATATTGTTTTGGGATTGATTTGCAAGTCAATATCTTGAGACAGAAACGCCAGAACTGTAAAATTAACATGAAAGAACAAACAAAGAACATAAATCATTTCAGAATGAATTTGGATAGATTTATTTTATGATCTGGGAAGAAATATGTTGTGATTAGTTTGCTCCTGAGTGGTGCTTGCATTCTCCACATATATTTGCCACTTCTGACTTCACACAGTTTAATCATGAAAGCTGTTAGTGTAATCAAATCCATTGCAACATTTTCCCCAAATATAATTCAATGTTCTAAAGGATCCAAAATGTTATTTATGTATCGTTGTCACATAAATATTTGCAGGACTGCAAAAGGCTACGTGATCTTTCAAGCTACACTAAATTATAAAGGTAGAATCATTTATCTGATTGACCCATTTTACAAGTCCAAAGAAAGTTAATAACATTTTCTTTTGAATGTGTTTGTACCGTCCATTTTCTTTGTCTTCCTGGGCAGTTAATTCCGAGTATTTATCTCATCTATAAACGGCTATTATAAACTATGTCCATCTTCCCACCCTTTTTGCCAGAACACCCGCTTCATTTAACTTCCAACACTAGGTAAAAGGGTAGGTAAACAGGGACAAAATCCCTTCCAAAATTCCCTTCAAATCACAGGTCAGTTGTGTTGGGACAAATATCATTTTATCATCATTATTGCCTGGTGAAAGGTTTAGAATTGTTATGAAATGTTTGGTGGGATCTTGAAATCTTGATGAACATGGGTGATTCTTCAAAATCAAAGGGATTAAGGTAATCAGAAATAATTCCTATTTTGCATTAATAATTGATAACATTATCCAAAAAATAATTTCCCAAGAGTATTTGAATGATGATTAACATTAGCCCATCACCACAGTTCCTAATTTCAACACTAATTTTATAGGCAGTGCCTCCGACATCCAAAACATAAACAAGAACAGACTTTTGCTCATCCAAGCCTGGATGTTCCTAAGATTCCAAGAGGCAACTTGCAGAACATGAGCAATAACCTGATTCCACACTGGATTTTACAGGCTTCTTAGAATTTACCCTCTTAAGTATATCAGTGCAGGAATGTGTGCTGAGGCACACAGCAATACTGGGGATCATACAGAAAGGAGTGGTGGTCAAGTAAGAGATTTACAAAACGTGTTAGACTTCTAAAACGTCATGCCCAAAAATATAGACACCATCCCCTGTATCATGAAAGAGTGAAAAAATCAAACAAAGTACAGATGTCACACAATTGAAGAATTAGTTACCAATGAAGTATCAGTTGCTATGAAATTCAGACTGATGTTGCTTGTTTTGCTGAACCCAACAAGTTGTCTGAGAACCACAGTTTAAGAATAAGGGGTAGGCCATTTAGAACGGAGATGAGGAAGAACTTTTTCAGTCAGAGAGTGGTGAAGGTGTGGAATTCTCTGCCTCAGAAGGCAGTGGAGGCCAGTTCGTTGGATGCTTTCAAAAGAGAGCTGGATAGAGCTCTTAAGGATAGCGGAGTGAGGGGGTATGGGGAGAAGGCAGGAACGGGGTACTGATTGAGAGTGATCAGCCATGATCGCATTGAATGGCGGTGCTGGCTCGAAGGGCTGAATGACCTACTCCTGCACCTATTGTCTAAAAAAAAAAAAAAAAAATGTCGGTGGTATGCCCACATATGAAGATCCAATTCCACCTAAATGGTGAGATTGTTATCATTCGCACAGTAAATGCCTGATTTAAGGACCGAGTCACAGAAACACACAGCACGAACATAGGGCATTCCATCCACCAAGTTGATGCTGGCTGCCAGCCACTCGTTTGCAGTAATCCTCTATTGATCTCATTTTTATTCTCATTAAAGCACTCCAAATTCTACCATTAACCTACACACGAGGGGCAATTTACAATGGCTAATTAATCCCCAATCTGCACATTTTTTGAAATATGGGAGGAAACTGGAGTACCCAAAGGAAACCTAAGTCACTGGGAGAATGTACAAATTCAATACAGACAGCAGCTATTGTCAGGATTAAGGGACAAAGAGCTGGAGTAAATCACCAGGTTAGGCAGCATCCCTGGAGACTGTGGATAGATGACGTTTCAGATCGAAACCCTTCTTCAGTCTCGAGAAGGTCTGAAGAAGGGTACCGACCCGAAATGTCGCCTATTTATGTTTTCCGGAGATTCTGTCTGACCCACTGAATTACTCCAGCACTTCATGTCCTTTTGTGTAAAACAGCATCTGCAGTTCCTTGTTTCTACTTGGTCAGGATTGAACCTGGGTCTCCAGTGCTGAGAGGCAGCAGGTCTACCAGCAGAACCAGAATGCTACATACTGTCATTGGCAGATAACGATGCCACTTAGTAGTCTAATACCACTGCTTTGAAGTTGATCCCTGCAGCTATTTATTTTTTTGTTTAATATTGCAAGGCATGTATCAATCATCAAGTGTTCATTGACTAAATTTTCCCAGCTTGCACAGGAAGAAGCAAAGGAACAACAGCAGCTAAGGTCCTTACTGCGATGGCGAAGGCTCCGAGATGAAATTCAGAACTCTGAAGAAGAATTACAAGTACTCAGGTGAATGCAGACACATTGCTCATCAGAATTGGGAGCGATAAAGGTAGGAAAGAGGGATCTAGGCATACAGGTCCAAGGAGCCCTGAAAATTGCAGCATAGTAAGATAGTGAAGAAGGCATATGGGATACTGACCTTTAATAGCTGGGGCATAGAATATAACAGCAGAGGTACAGCTTTGTAAAACATTGTTTAGGCCTAAAGAATTGTATGCATTTCCGGTCACCACACTGTAGGAAGAACATGATTGTATTCAAGAGGGTGTAGAAGGCAAGGTGTTGCCTGCACTGGAACACTTCAGTTTTGAGGAATGATTGGAAAGGTTGGATTGCTCTTTTGGAGTCAGACCTGTTCAGAAAGGAAGTTTGTTGGCCCACTGAGTCCACTCAATCATCAAGCTCCCATTTATACCATTCTTGGGTTAATCCCATTTTATTTTCCGTACACTTCAATCAACTCTCCAGATTCCACCATACACATGCACATACATGGGAACTAACATGGTCACAGAGAGAAGGTGCATGCTCCGAACAGAAAGCTCCTGACCGAGATCAGGATTGAACTTCAGTCGGTAGTGCTGTAATGTGGTGACTTTACTAGCTGTGCCATTGTGCCACTTGTAAATTCTGTCAATATACCATCTTATCCTCCTTGCACAATAACAAACCTTGCTATCAGTATGGTCCAACCCCAAAAGTGTGCATCTCAAAGAGGTGAGCACTATCTATGAGTGCTGTTTGATCATTGCAGTTCAAAAGACTAAAATCTAAACTCTCCCTATATAATTGACAGACAATTTCACTAATGTCACGGTAATTCCAATTAGAAAAATCTATTAACTGCTTCAAAGTTCACAATTGCACATGAATCACACAATACTAAAATTCTGTGCTGGAAATTGTCCAGTTTTTATTTGTATATGTTTCAGAAGTTTGACCTAATTTATTGCCTGGAACAAGTAAATATATATCAAGTATCAGTTTGGCTTGGCCAAAAAATTATAGGTCTATCACCTGCATTCATTTTTGGGAAACCGAGTGTTTAAAACCAAAGGTACTGCTCATTTCCATCTCATCCCTTGGCTCCTGTGTAAAAAAAAAAAGGTCTGTGTATTCACATTGAGTTGCACATTTCACTTGTTTTTCTGTTCAGCCAGGCAGTCTTTATCTTCCTGTAATGTTTTGGGACTAGTAATGCAAGTACTAGTTCTACTGGTTGCCTTATGCACTATTTTTCCAATATTTGTTTCAGTTCACTTCACTGGGTGAAAATATCAGGAAGGAAGTATTATGAGTATATGTTGTTATAGCATTAATTTAACACATTACCAAAAGCTGATTTTTACCACTCAGCATTGTTTGTGTTGTTCGGCAAACTTTTGCATCTGCAACACATGGTCCCAGTCAAAATTCTATATGCTTGTATTGTACCAGGAAAATACTATCTCTGGATCATATCTCTTAGGGGTCTTTCCCAATCTGAGCAACATCAATTTAATCCAATTTATCATGCATTGCTTTCTGCTAATACAGTATACTCTTGTTTTAACGAACCCATTTATAACGGATTTCAGATATAGTGGACGGACCTGCTGATGCCACACTGGCTTGCACCACCTCCCCAGCCCTGGCTGTGCCGGCAAGCCCTTTTTCACCCACTGCATGGTCCGCCTGACATGGCTGTTGTTACAGCTCGCATTGTAGCTCCTGGAGACGGCGTTTTTTTGGGCATTGACAGGACCAGCTCGGTCACCGTGGGGCTCCCTTCCCCCCCCCTCCCGCCGCTACTGTTTCCGTCGCTTTATCCGTTCCCCTCTCCACTGTCGCCTCCTCCCTTTCCTCCTCTTCCCGTCGCTCAGTCCACTCGGCATGTTTCCCTGCCGTTACAGCTACCTCTTTCCCTGAACTTGCCGACATACTCCACCTTGTGGCGGGGAAGGGGGGGGGGGGGCCATGGTGGCCGGGCGGCGGCCTGAGGGGGGAGGTGACGACCAGGAGCTGTTGCTTGGCTGTGGCAATGGCGGCATTGACCAGACGATAGGATAGCCGATGGGGAGGGGCTCACCAGCGACACTGGCACCTAGTTTTAAGGTGAAACAACACTGGAATAACTCAGCATGTCATAAGTGATAGGGGTAGAATTAAGCCATTCGGCCCATCAAATCTACTCCGCCATTCAATCATGGCTGATCTATCTCTCCCTCTTAACCTCATTCTCCTGCCTTCTTCAGTAGGTCTGTTGATCAGTCTGAAGAAGGTCCCCAGCGTCACCTGCCCATGCTCTACAGAGATGCTGCCTGACCCACTGAGTTACTCCAGCACTTTGTGTCCTTTGTATATTAACCAGCATCTGCATTTCTTGGTTTCAACTACCTACACTGATAATATCTCAATCGGTAATAATAGTCATCTCTCCCCACCCCCACCCACCCCCATGGTCCATTGTAACGAGGGTTTACTGTATCATTACTTTATATTTCATTGGTGATTTCTTAAAAACAAAACTGAATAACTTTTACATCTCATTTCAACTGTGTGCATAGAACATGCTCACTACCTAATGCTTTCTCTTGATGACACAAGTGCCACCGATGAATTTTTCAATTTAACTTGGTTGTTACTGCTAAATGTGTCTTCTTTTGCATCAGTGTAAATGTCTGTAGATTTGCTGCAATCATCATCATCTTTAAAAAAACCTTCTAATTCTGGTTGAAATTGTACAAATACAGATTCTAGCATTCTCCATAAAAATATAATCTGTGGGGTTTATCCAGCTATTGGTTCCTTCAAACCTTAAGTCTAAATGAAGAGCGTCAATGATTTCAGTACCTGGGTGGCAATGCCCTTGTTCATTCTCAGCTGCTGATTAATTCCTCTGTGCTCCCTGCTTATCTTTGTATTCCTGATTCTCCTGTCATAGATGTATGTGCAATACTACTTTTCAGAGAAAGGATATCGGAGTTATGAAGTGCAGCTTTGCTCTGGTGACTTGTCCACCGATTGAACTTCATTTGGTAGATGGAGAATGTGAAGAGCATTGTTCCAATGCAAAATCAATGAAAAACGCTTTGAGGATAACTGAATGACTGACAAGCAATCATTCTAAAGTGAGGGCTTTGATCTGATATTAAAGAGCATTTTTTTAAAAATCAGAAAATTGGTAAGAGCCCTGAACCGGGGCCGAATCTTTCCCATTCCTTGTTTCTTCTCTGATCAGTGAATGTGATGTCTTTAGCTGCTCCTTAAGTGGAATTGGAGGTCAGAGATTTTTTCCTCTCTCTCTATATGGCAGGAGGTGAGAATATTGAATGATACTCGTGAATCATCACGCTGCCCACGATGTGATTCATAGGGAACTGACATAGTCAATTCTCATTAATCCAATACAATCCGTTACACCTTCTATTTGTCAAATTATCAAAAGTTAGTGTATTAAATTTTACAATCTCAGAGGTAACTGACATAATGTTGACTGACAGGTCTCTAATACTAAATGTAAACAAGAAGCAATCTGCAGAGTTTATATCCTCAGACAATGACTGCGCGATTCCAAATAAGCACATCAAAAATCTTCAATAATCATTGAAAACCATGGATAAAAAAGTGACATGAAAACTGAAGTGATCATTAAAATAGAGTGGTGCGTGCTGGGTGACAGGCTGACATTGCCAAGTAACAGATAACCGTATGCTGGGAGACTTGAAAGAATTTGCTGCAGAGATATGGGAGTTTAAATTGTGACATTTCAAAATTACCTTGACTCTGAAAAGATCCCAGTCGATTGTGAAACTGCAGAGGAAAGTACTTAATCACGAAATGAATGAAAGAAAAATCAGCAAAGCTAGTGAATGGCAGCCTACCAAATGCCATCGGGGAAATGTGGGACTTTATCATTTAAGAGAACACAGTGGGATCTTGAGAAAATTAAGGCTTGTAGACAATGGGTAATGTTAATATTGCCAAGTTCTAATTTGTTCAGAGAGAACCAGAAAGGATGATTAAAATAGAAAATCAGGGCGATGAGAACACACTGATAAGTTGAGTGCAGTATGTAGGTGGTATGGGCCTTTGAATGTATATAAATTGGAAGCAAGTGGCAGAGCTCTTTTTCTAGAGGATGATATTGTGGGACTCAGAATAGGCAACAGGGAAGCTATATTGACTTTAAACAAATATGTTGCAGTTATGTTCAATGTGATATAAACTAAAACACTTGAATAATCGTAAAAAATCATGGATAAAAAGTGAAGTGAATACTAAAGTGATCGTTTACAGCCTATAAAACATGTTATCTGTTTGACTGGGAGTTGATTCAAGAGTTGGAGGCATATGGCCTGAAATGTGCAGTCAGTTAAACAATAGAAATGTAATGCTAAATTAACAATGTGGTGTGGAAATTCATGATGGTATTAGAATATGAATTGTTGGATTAATGCACATGTTCATGTTCTATTAAAATCTGTTATACACATTATTGTTGGAAAGAGAGTATTTTTAAATGAGGTGTGGGATTAATGAGAATTGACGATAATCCATGTTCATTGAATTGGTCCTGTGTGGAGGTAGCTTTTGCAAGATCTTCATCTAAGGTGCACTTCACACGGAACCTAATTTTACTTTGAGGAAAAAGGAAGGTTATTTCCTGCGATTTCTTGATTTCTATCCAGATAAGTCTAAATTAATCTGTGTAAAATGGGAGGTATGATTGCTATTGAATAGCAGAATGAAAAGGAAAGGAGTTAAAATAAATAAATAGAAATATTAACTTTCCGTATCATTGTGTGCAATATTTTTGATTACAATTTCTCACTACACATGTCTGATGTCACAGTTTCCAACACAATATTAAAACTGTGTATAAAATAATTATGGAAGCAAATTTCTCGTATTTTCTCAATGCATGTGAAAATTTATATTATTTCTGGACTGGAATGTTGCCAGGTCTACTTTAGAAACAAAAAAACAAGGAACTCCTGATGCTGGTTTTACTAAGGACAGACAGAAAATACTGGAGTAACTCAGCAGGTCAGGCAGCATCCCTAGAGAATATGGATAGATGACTAATCGGGACCCTTCTTCAGATTGAATGCAGGAGCGGGAAGAAAGAAAGGTAGAAGAGTGGAGAAGCAGGACGAAGCATAAGTTCATAAGTCATAGGAGCAGAATTAGGCCATTGGCCCATCGAGTGTACTCTGCCATCCAATTATGGCTGATCTATCCTTTCCTCTCAACCCCATTGTCCTAGCTTTTCCCCATAACCCTTGACACCCTTGCTAATCAAGAATCTATCGATCTTCACCTTAAAAATACCCAATAACGGCCTCCACACCCGTCTGTGGCAATGAATTCCACAGATTTATTACCCTGTAACTAAAGAAATTCCTCCTCCGCATCTCTTTTCTAGAGGTGCGTCCTTTTATTCTGAGGTTGTGTCCTCTTGTCCACCCACCAATGGAAATATCTTCTTCACAGCCACTCTAATCACACCTTTCACAATTCGGCAAGTTTCAGATGAGTTTCACTGTGTTTGGCTACTGTAAATTGTGGGGTGGTTCAAGTCTTTGATTTATGTTGGCTGCTTTTCTGAGGCTGCATGATTGAATTGAGCGTTTTTGATTAACTGATTGTGAGGTAGATAAGATAAAAGCAGGGCAGTTAATGTGTTATGGACTTTAAGATGAAAAGGTTATCACAGCATAGATGTTACTTTCTTGATTTCAGTATCTACTCTTTTTTAATGTTTATTAATAACTTATGCTGCAATTTTGCAACAAAAAAAGCACCATTGAACCATTGAATATTATGGGAAGTAATTTTAAATTTATAGTTGGTGCGAACCTGGAAAGGGTTTGTCATAGAAATTATAGGTTTCCTGGCCTTCTGTATTGTGACACATTGCAATTCCCCCACATATTTTCCTGTAACTTATATTCTGTTAGTAATTTTTCTGCGACACTAAGGGTAATTTACAATGCCAATTAATCTACCAGGAGGTCTTTACGATGTGGAGAAAACAGAAACATCCTGGGGAATTCCACCCTGTCACAGGCAAAATGTATAAATTCCACACAGACAGTTCCCGATGGCAGGAATGAACTCGGCTGCTGGAGTTGTGTGGTAGCAATACTAACTGCTGTACCTCTCCGCTGCCCTTACATTGAGACTTGTAGAATTACTACCAGCTTTTATTGGAAATTTTGAGCTAATTATATGCAATTTTATGTTTGAGACTATTTAATTTTACAGGCCTAACAAGGAGAACACGGGTGAAGTGAGCAGCACTGGTGCAACGATTGTCAAACATGGTCGAAATCCAGGAAAGATCTTCATGCAAGTTCATTACTTAAAGGCAAGAGCTTCCTTTCACACATACATATTAGGGTGGCACAATGGCGCAGCGGTGGAGAACCAGGTTTGATCCTGACCACGGGTGCTGTCTGTACGGAGTTTGTATGCTCGTCCCGTAACCTGCGTGGGTTTTCTCCGGGATCTCTCGTTTCCTCCCACAATCCAAAGACGTACAGGTTTACGTAGGCTAATTGACTGGCTCAAATTGTAAATTGTCCCTAGTGTATGTAGGATATTGTTAGTATGCCGGGATAACTGGTCATTGTGGACTCGGTGGGCTGAAGGGCCTATCTCTGTGTTGTATCGCTAAACGAATAAAATCCTAACAGTAACCTGTACACATGTCAGATGTACCTGCTGTGCTCTGTGATGCAATCAGTGAATATTATGAGAGAGACCAAGGATAACTGTTGGGACACATCACATCCAAAGTTTTTTTTTCTAGCCTCACCTGACAATCCTGTGAATTCACTTTACAACTTTGGACTGCGAAACTCGGTCATTGTTTGCTGAATCAATTGAAATTAAGAAATTCTGTTGGAATGGCTATCAACAGATGCAGAACATTGGTGGTTAAATGGAACTGAAGTGCCAATCAGCCAGCCGGAACAAACTTATAGATCTCTGTGGCCTACTCTGGTCAATATGATCAGAAGCCCAAATCCCAATTATTGTCGCTGCATCAATAAGCCCTAATCAATAGCAATAGGCCATCCTTCAGGACAAGGTTTTAGGTGGTTCAACATTGGGTTCTGTATGGATAATCAGAAGTGAGCCTTGAAATAAATGTTCACATTACAGCTGAAAATTAATTTTATTTGCTGTATCCTGTATTGCCAATACCAAGAAGCACCATCGATATATCTCGGGCTTGAGGTTGTCCTCTTGACTTGAATGACACCTGCATTTTACCAGTTTTGCGGCGATCTGTCTTCCTACTCTGTGGCAGGATTCAGCCTGATTCAACTGGTGGGCTGGGTCCTTTTTGCATCCTGACACAGCTGCCATATGGGACACAAACCCCATTCACGTGAATGGAGATGCCAAACTAGTTTACAAAGGCACATTGGGAGCGATGTTTGTATTGTTATCATTTTCTTGACATTATTAATTTAGTTCCAGTATGCTAAGGTATTGTAAGATATTTTATTTAAAAATATTTAATTCAAATATTTCAATTATTTGAAAATTAGTGTTTGGATTGTTAAAAGCTTCTTTCAAAAGACATTCCGGAAGGAGGTTCAGAATCTAATATCTGATTATTTTGCCTCATGGGAAAGGTCTCAGGATCAGACCTTCTGGAGGACATGACCCACAGGGCTACAAAAGCAAGTGTGGTCACAGGAGAAGTGCAGGGGGGCAGACTGCAGTCAGTGCACCGGATTGACTATGATTTAGCTCATTATTTTTGAACTATTTGAATAATTCAACTTTTAAAACACAGCTATTTGCATGAGCACACATGTTGAACTAATTGGTTAAGTTTCTCACAAATATTTCAGTACTACTTGATGGTAGGTGGCTGCTGTGCCATGGAATTTGATTTTGTTCCATCAAGTTGTCTTTGTACAAATTGCAATTTCTTCACATTCGATTGAATGAGACACATGCTTTTGATATTTTATATTATGAGAAGAAATAAGACAGATTTGAGAGCATGTCAGGTTTGATCAAAGCCTTGGTTTTGAGTAGGTGTTGGTGTTATTTTTAACTAATTGGCAAAAGAATAATTACATCCTTCAAGTGGGACTATACAAGTGAACATGATATGTATCAACATAATAATGGTTAATTCTGCTGGATATATTGACATTTTATCTGCACTTTGAATGTCCATTTTTAGTCTGTTATTTTATCTCGCAATTTCCTGTTTTTCTTATTGTGTCTTTTTTAGGGTTATTTTCTGCTTCATTACCTCGAGAACCAAGTAGGACAAAAGGCTTTTCTTAATTTTTTACGGCTATTTGTGGAGAGATTTCATGGGCAACTAATTCTTTCTCAGGTGAGTTACTTTGGGAAGAATGTTTGATTATATGTTATAATTATGTAAATGTGAGTTCTGCAACATTTATCACCAACGCACACCAGCCGTAGAACTTCTATTTAAAAAAAATAACTAAAGTAGGTTTCAGCTTGGAAATGTCTAGCTTCTATCCTGCATCGTCATGCCAAAAACTCCAGGCACTGTGCTGCTGAGGCATGAACTATACGATATGATATGATCGAACTTTATTTATCCCAGGAGGGGAATTGATCTGCCAACAGTCATAAAAAAACGCAAAATACATGAAACATGAAATTAAAGTGTCGAGTGGAAAGACTTGGGGGATGTGCAAAGATTGAGGAGGTGGGGGGGGGGGTGGGGGGGTATCTCACCTTGTGTTCCTTTCACTAAAATCTTGTGACTTTTGCTTATAAGTCACTTTGTTCCTTTCACTTGACTCAGTGTTCTGTACTTATAACTCACTGCTTACGATAAGTATGAATATCAGGCGAGGTAAAATCTAACCGTGCTAAAACAGGTTGAAATGGGAATTATTTTTTAAATCTATACTTTTTAATATAAATTGAATTCCAATTTTTGTTTTGTGACAATTGTTATTATTTCAAAAATTAGGATTTTCTGCACATGTTTATGGAGAATTTTCCACAACTGAGAAGGTAGGTGCAAAAGGTGTTTTGTTTCTCACAATTAAAATATGTTATACTTTCCAGACGTTCAAAAGAATAATTTGCCATGTCCATGAGTGGATTGACAAGCAACACATAAATCTTCTCTGCAAAATAGTTTGATTCCTCTTGTATCATCATAAATTCAATGCTTAAATAATTGTTTCCATAAAATAATAAAATGTTGCAACCAGAAAAAGACCCATAATTTCTGCCCCAATCTGCTGCTCTTTCCCCATGAGTCTGTATATATTTTCCCCTTCATCCATCTCTATTTGACAGTTTTTATTGATTCAGTAATGATTTTAAAAAGGAACAGTAGAGAATTGCATCATAACAACCCTGTCCAAAAAAATTAATACCCACTTCTATTTTTTTAATATTAGTTATCCTAAATCAGTCCGTTTTAGTTATCAATCCTTCTACCATTGGAAACACATTTTCTCTATTTAATTGATCAAAACACAGTGGTTCAGTGGTAGACAATAGACAATAGGTGCAGGAGGAGGCCATTCGGCCCTTCGAGCCAGCACTGCCATTCAATGTGATCATGGCTGATCATTCTCAATCAGTACCCCGTTCCTGCCTTCTCCCCATATCCCCTGACTCCTCTATCCTTAAGAGCTCTATCTAGCTCTCTCTTGAATGCATTCAGAGAATTGGCCTCCACTGCCTTCTGAGGCAGAGAATTCCACAGATTCCACAGTAGGTTTGCTGCTTGACAAGGCCAGAGTACCGGGTTCGATCCTGACTGTAGGTGCTGTCTGTACAGAATTTGTACGTTCTCTCTGTGACCATATGGGTATTCTCCGGGTGCTCTGGTTTCCTCCCACATTCCAAAGACGTGCAGGTTTGTAGAGTAATTGCCATCTATAAATTGTCCCTTGCGGGTAGGATAGAACTAATGTATAGGTGATTGTTGGATGGTGTGGACTTGGTGGGCGAAAGGCCCTGTTTCCAAGCTATATCTTAACAAAAAACTTTCGTGATCTTTGAATCTCATGAAATCTCTATATGTTCTACAGTGCTCTGGGAGGAATTTCCCAATTTTATCAATTTTTTCCCCACATAACTGGTGTCTTTCATCTGTGGTACCATTCTAATACTACATCTCTGCATTCTTTCCGATTACTTGATATCCTTCCTAAAAGGGTGATGCCAAAATCAGCCACGGTGTTCTATCCTGGGTTTAATCAGGTCTTTCTGAAGTTTTAGCACATAATCTTTTGCATTCTCTGTCTCTAGTGAAACTTGCTACTGAAGACTCCTTAAGTATCCTTCCTTCTTCATGATCTTGAATTTATCCATCCCCAGGTTATTAGTATGACATTGTTTAGATAATATTTTCATCTTCTCATTCTTCATGCACAAATCACTTCTCTGCAACATAGTTCATCTGATATGTCTTTGTTCATTGCCTTCCCCATCTAGTGCTTATGAGGTTTGTGCTGATCTTTGCTGTTTAATTTGAGTTTGCCTCAATTGCAAGTTTGGAAATTCTGATTGATATACCCAAGTTTTATCATGAGCAGCTACTGAAAATAGTTATGGTATTACTCCAGATATCCCTGTGCATTTTGCTCTGGAATCGTGTAGGCTTCTTTCAGGTGCATTGCTTTCCAACCACATCCCATATATATACAGGTAGACACAAAAAGCTGGAGTAACTCAGCGGGACCGGCAGCATCTCTGGAGAGAAGGAATGGGTGACGTTTCGGGTTGATACCCTTCTTCAGAAAAAGGGTCTCGACCTGAAACGTCACCCATTCCTTCTCCCCAGAGATGCTGCCTGACCCGCTGAGTTACTCCATCATTTTGTGTCTACCTTTGATTTTAACCAGCATCTGCAGTTTTTTTCCTAACCATAAATCTATAGGATGGTTTGTTAATTAGCCACTGTAACTTCCCCCCATTGTGTGGGTGAGTTGTGGACTCTGGCAGAAGAAAATGTGGGGAGAATAAAAAGGGTTAGGTTAGGAATAGTGTAAATGAGTTCTGGTCTGGTGTGGAATCAGTGGACCAAGGGGGCAGTTTCCAAGCTGTATCTCTCCATGGCTCTAAAGGCATTGGCAAAGATGCAGCCACATTTAACACTGCTCTTCACCGAGATTGGTTCTGTTATTCACATTCGTTGATATCAGGCTTGTATGATGGAGACTGATTTCTGTGGGCAGCTGAATTTCTTGTCAGAGTCAAACACCATGAAAACAAGCTATTCTGCCATCCATGACCAAGCTGACCAGTGGACACATCGTTATTAATTCCTCTTCCAGCACATTACCTAATCCTACCTCGACAACAGATCACAGCAGACTGCCTCTTGCACTACCAAGATCTTGTTTTTTCTCATTGTGTTTTACTAATGTCTTTTTTTTACACAGTATTTTTTCTTTTTACTGTTTTGCAGAATCTTCTGTGTAGTTTGTTTTTGTGTGCTTGTCCGTGTCTATGTGGCCATAACACTGCTTCTAGCATGATTTTCCTTGGACCTTTCCACCTCGTAGTTAGTCATATGACAATAAACTTGACTTAACTTGGCCCATAATATTCTCTGCCCAGGAAACTGTTCTGCTCAACAATTATTAAATGCTGTCAACAACTCTGCTTCCATCACTCTCTTAGGCGTTGTATTCCAGGTTCTCATTACAAAGGTTCCCTCTCAGACTCCCTCTAAATCTCTCCTACGCTAAATCTATGTCCTCTTGTTGTATCCACCTCTGATCTGTAATCTACCCTATTTGAGACCTCAATCATGTCTCCTCTTAAACCCCACTGCTCCAAGGAAAACAGACCTAACCTCTCCAGTCTCTCCTCTTAACTGAAACGCTCCGTCCCATGTAATAGTGAGATTAAAGTGGCTTTTAGATTGGCACATGCATATAGAGGGATATGGATCACATGCAGCCAGAAGGAATTAGCTTAATTTGGCATCATGTTCAGCACAGATATTGTGGGCCAAAGGGCCTTCTCCTGTGTTGTACTAATTTATTTTCTTAACATCCCGGTGAATCTCCCCTACACCCTCTCCAGTGCTGCATGTATTGAGGGTGTTGTTCCACAGTGCCTCTGGAGTCAAAACATTTAGTGAGGTTAAAGAAGGCCATGTAGACTGGTTGGTGCTGCTCTCTATTTTTCTTGAAGTCACCACATGGACTGATCATGCCCAGTTAAATGCATTACACTGAGCCGACATCATTACCTAGATTTGGAACCATCCCTGCATCTTTTGTTACTGATATGAAAGTGCAAAGATAATGAAGATGATGCTGTTCTTTTGTATTTACTTTAAAAGTTTTTGTCCCACTTTTTAAATTTAGAAAGTTTAATATTTCACTAAATGTTCTTCCTTTGCTTTATTCGCTACAGTCAGGGGCTGTCCACGGAGACTATTTATGAAATGTGGCTAGATGTAGCTGGATTGCCAAAGGTAAAAAAAATTTTTGGACTTGCTTTAAACATTCCTAAAATAACAATGGAAGATGCTGGAAATACTCAGTGGGCCAGGCAGTATCTTTCCACAGATGATTGGTAACCTGAATATTTCCAAAATTTTCCGTACATTTTTCCGAACTCTCGCATCTGTAGATTTATTTTGCTTTTTAATGAGCAGTATCTAATTTTCTTGTGTATGGATTCACGTATCCTGTATTTACAAGTATTCAAATTTATGTGTGAGTTTCCAAAGATTGAGTGCCTATCACTGCACTTAGTGGCAGAAGATTTAATGAAAAATAAAATTCTATTAAATGCAAATTGAAATTCTACATCTTTGTTATTTTATTATTTAATAATCATAATCATACTTTATTAGCCAAGTATATTTTGCAACATACGAGGAGTTTGATTTGCCATACAGTCATACCAATAAAAAGCAACAAAACACACAAAATACATTTTAACATGAACATCCACCACAGTGACTCCTCCACGTTCCTCACTGTGATGGAAGGCGAAAAAAAAGTTCAATCTCTTCCCTTCTTTGTCCTCCCGCGGTCGGGGGCCTCGAGCCTTCCGTTGACAGGACAATCTTGGCTACCGTAGCAGGCGGTCGGGCCCTCCGCATCGGGGCGATCAAGCTCCCGCATTGGGGGGATCTCAGCTCCCCCGCACCGGGCGATCGAACCCCAATTCGGGGCTAGTTGAACCTCCTGGGACTTTGGAGCTTCCCGACATCAGCCTCTACCCGAGACTGCAAGCCCCTCGATGTTGGAGTGTCGATCCCAGGCAAGGGATTGCAGGCTCTGATGGTAAGTCCATGGCCCCGCGGTGGGGCTCAGACAGTCTCGAGCAAGGCCTCCAGCTCGATGATGTTAGTCTGCAGAGCGACCGGAGATACGATCCGGAAAACAATCACATCTTTGGCAAGATAAGAGATTGAGAAAAACGTTTCTCCCCCACCCCTGACATAAAACACACCAGAGAACATTAACACAAACTTTTAAAACACACTAAAAATAACAAAAAAGATGAAAAGACATACACTGTTGGTGAGGCTGCCATCGCTGACGGCGCCACCCGGTGGAACAAGCTTTACAAAAGAAATATGTGTCTCAGGAAATTTAGTAACGGACAATACCGAAGCAAAAGGGAAGTGTAAATTTATGTTATGTTAGACTATAAGAAGCATATTGAAGCACTGTAAAAAATAAAATTGTAATATACTGTATATCATGATTGAATGGTTGTAATTGTTCAGAAAGGTTCAGGAGGCAAGAACTCTTTGTTTTTGTTCTGCAAGAGAAAACTGAGAGAGGACCCAATAGGGTTGAAATAGAGAAACCATTTTTACTTTTAGAAAAGGTTAGAATCAAAGAATAAAAACACCAAGATATTAAATGAAGAACATGGGAGGAATCATTTTACATCGGATGAATATAGAACTTGCTCCCACAGGTTCAGTTAGATGGGCCCAGCAAATCTAAGGTGAAGCACGATGCATTCTTGAAAGCAAAACAAATAACCAGATATTGGGGGAGGGTTGGAAAAATTAATCCGAGTGTGAGCAGGCGCTTTCAGATCATAAATAGCAGCTTGGACCGTGGCTAATTAGCCTGTTTTAAATCTTTAGTGTCTGTGTAATTCTATTCAGTAAGGTTAAGTAATAAATTAAAATTGACTTGAAGGGGAAAACTAAACAAAAGTTTAAGAGTACTGCACTTTACTCACAAACACTGCCTAACACTAGATTAAGCAAAAATCAAATTTATTTTAGCCTCAGAAATTTAAATCAGTGTTGAGTGTGTTTGAAGAAAATCTGAAGCTGCATGTGCATCGCGATAATTTCAGTCATGCCATTGATTCCTTCCATGAAGTGTAATTTTAGTGGAGTATTGGTTAGTATGTCAACAAAATGAGACCTGAGCAGTTTGTTCTTTTGCATGTCAATCTGTTAAAGAAGTCACAATGTTCATATGGCTGACCTGAGCTGATAGCTGTTATACCTAAAATGTAGAAACAAAGAACTGCATATGCTGGTTTATACAAAAGATAAACACAAAGTGCTGGAGTAACTCAGCAAGTTAGGCAGCATCTGTGGACAAAAAGGATGAATAAGGATCCCGACCCGAAATGTTACCCATCCTTTTTCTCCAGAGATGCTGCCTGACCCTCTGAGTTACTCCAACACTTTGTTTCTATCTTTAGCTGGGCCTCTCCTGCGGGCTGGGCAACCCTCCCCCAACTGACATGGCACTCACCCACTTCATCCCCCCTCAATCCCCCTTTCCCCCCCCCCCCCCCTCCACCCCTGCCCCTCCCACTTCATCACCCCTCAACCCCCCTTATCCCCCCCCCCCCCCCTAAGAGACTCTTAGGGTCTCTCTGGCACTCCCCTCTTCCCCTCGCATTTTCAGGTACAATTTATGTAGAATTTGTTTTGTGTGTTTGGCTGAGTCTGTGATGCTGCTGCAGTTAACATGTTAATTGTACCTGTACCAAACCTTACTTGTGTATGCTTGTGTATGTGGAAATAGACTCTACTTTACTTGATTGCATCCCTCAATTAGAGCAGAGAACTGCGATGAATCAAGGATTGTGTACTTAAAAAAATAATAATAAAGTTAGTACGATAAAATGCTCCATGGGCATATTAAAATATTTTTAAAACTATATAACGTAATGATGTAGTTAAACCTATCCCACCCAGCAAATATGCCTACCGATTTTGCAGATTGCAAAATTTTTTAATTTTTTAATGTTAATCCTGCAAATTAGATGAGGCCTTACCAATACACTATAATAAGGGAATTCTCCTTCAAATTCATCTTTAGGACCTCTATTTAGGAAAGCATTGCTATGAGTACCTTTTCATCTGTGCTATTTGGTTGAATAGGAGGAATTAAAGAACATTGTCAATAAAGTTTGAGGATAATATACAAGGGTTACTGACACCCACCATTATCTCCCAAATGCCAAAGCAAAGGTAGGTTTATCTGATCTCATAAGAGTTGGAATGTGTTCAGGCTGAAAGTTGCCAGACTGACTACAACAGAGCACTACCACTGCAGCACAGTGGCATAGTTGGTGGAGCTGCTGCCTCACAATGCCAGAGACCTGGGTTCAGTCGTGACCTTTGGTTCTTTCTGTATGGAGTTTGCATGTTCTCCTCCAGAGGCTCTGGTTTCCTCCCACATACCAAAGATGTGCAGTTTTGTAGGTTAATTGGCCTCTGTAAATTGCCCACTAGTATGTAGAGAGTGGATGCAAAAATGGGATAACATAGAACTAGTGTGTATAGGTGATCGATGGTTGGCATGGGCTGAAGGGCCTGTTTTAATGCTGGATCTCTAAACTAAATTAAGCGCAGTGATATATGATGACCACTGGACTCCTGCCAATTTGGTGTTTAAACATGCATTGCAATGACTCAAAGCCTCCACCTCTAACTGAAATATCTGAAATAGAGATTTATATTTCCTTCCGATTCGAGGTGAATAAGCAACAGGATTTCAGTTCCATTAATTGGCCTTGAACAATTTCATGAGGAGAAAATGAGGAAGTGACATACAAGTCAAATTCAATCTAAAATGAGACAAAACAAACTGGGAGAGAGAAAAAACAGACAAAGAAATGTTTTTTTTGAAACACAAAATCTTCTCGGAACAATTTGTTACTTGGGGAAATTATCTACACAGTTTTATTTGTTTCCTTTCTGGGCCTTTGGAAGTGAAGGAGATTGAAAAACGATACACCGATCAGCCAAAACATTATGACCACTGACAGGTGAAGTGAATAACATTGGTTATCTTGTTACAATGGCACCTGTCAAGGGGTGGGATACATTAAGCAGCAAGTGGACAGTCAGTTCTTAAAGTTGATGTGTTGGATGCAGGAGAAATGGGCAGGAGTAAACACCTGAGCGACTTTGACAAGGGCCAAATTGTTATGGCCAGATGACTGGGTCAGAGCATCTCTGAAACGGCAAGGCTTGTGGGGTGCTCCCGGTCAGCAGTGGTGAGTACCTACTGACAGTGGTCCGAGAAGAGACAAACCACAAACCGGCAACAGGTGTTGGACGCCCAAGGCTCATCAATGCGCGAGGGCAATGAAGGCTATCCCGTCTGGTCCGAACGACTGTGGGAAGACGACGAGGGAGTGTGATGCTCTGGGCAATGTTCTGCTGGGAAACCCTGGGTGCGGCCATTCATGTGGGTGTCAATTTGACACATGTCACCTACCTAAACATCGATGCAGACCAGGTACACCCCTTCATGGCAATGGTATTCGCTGATGGCAGTGGCCTCTTTCAGCAGGATAATGCGCCCTGCCACACTGCACACATTGTTCGGGAATGGTTTGAGGAACATGATGAAGTGTTCACGGTGTTGCCCTGGCCTCCAAATTCTCCAGATCTCAATCCAATTGCAACTTACAGGACTTGAAGGATCTGCTGCTGATGTTTTGGTGTCAGATACCACAGTTCACCTTCAGGGGTCTTGTAGAGTCCATGCCTTGGTGGGTCGGCGCTGTTTTGGCGGCACACGGAGGACCAATAGCCTATTAAGTAGGTGGTCATAATGATTTGGCTCATCGGTGTATGTTATGCCTTTTACTGGGTGCTCATGAAATGTATCGCCAGGCCTAAGTGGTTGCAGTGAGATTAGTTTCTACTTATGGCGTATATCCGGTCAGTTTATGTAAGTGCATGCGTTATAATTTCCTGATGGTTTCTGAAATGGAAGCAAATAGTTATGCAAACGTACAAATCGGGAGCATGAGGAGGCCACTCAGCCCCTGGAGTTTAGAAGAATAAATATAAACTAATTCTAGATTCCCTCGTGGAAAAATCCTCTCCATATTCATCCTGTCAACGCCCCTCAAGATCTTGGGTTTAAATCAAATCCATTCTTAGTCTTCTAAATTCCGGCTAACACAAGCACAGCCTGTCCAACAATTTCTTATAAGACAAGCCTTTTTGAGGTATCAATCTGGTAAACCTTCTCTGAACTACTCCAACACTTTCACGTTCTACCTTAAATAAGGAACCAACTTTGTACACAGTACCCTGGATATGATCGCATCAACACCTTAAATGATAAATAAACGATTTTTTAGCAATGGATTATATCTTGATGTGTTCATATTTCTGTCCCTCCACTACAGGCATAATATACCTGCACTGTGTACCATTTGCAAAACCCATGGCAGACATTAACCTTGCAAACCCATGACCCTTGTCACCTTAAGGCAATGCTTAACATTGCTGCATTTACAATTATTTGGTAAATTTTCATTATATTTAACCTGAGTATTGATACCTCCTTGTTTCTAGTTATGCTGTGGATTTGAAGACATTAGAATGGACTTGTTTGTAGTGAAAATCTGTGGCCCAGTGTCTTGATCAGTAGAAGTGTTATTCGTCATGCTGCTGAGACAAACTTAACCCAGGTGATTCCTGACCAAAATTGAATTGGTTTAGTGGACCGTAGCACTGCTAGTATAATTTACTTGATGCATCCTCAACTGTGGAATCATTCATGAATGCTTTGGATTGATGTACACTGTTCATTGCTGGAAAGGGCACATTTGTCTGGTCTCATTTGTGGACAAGATCAGGTCTGCATATGAAAGCTAACCCTGCAAAATGAGGCACCTATATTATTATATATTCTCCCTCACGTGAAGAATGTTCACTTGTACAGCTGCTACATATCCACACAAAGAAAATCCAAAAATTATCTTTGAACAAGTAAAATTGACAATGTGTCATTAATTTTCCTTTTGCTTAGTTTTTCGATCATAGTGTTTTGCAACAATTTATTAATATACATGGTGTTGTGTGCCATGGAGGTCACAATTCACATTTAGAATCTGTCATTAAATTGGGAATATTAATGTAGAAAGCCAATGGTACTGAAAGATTTAAAAATGTTGAAAGAAAAATTGAATCCAGAGGGAAAAGAAACAAGCGAATGACTGTTGTGTTGCAAATACGACCAAATATTTTTTTTAATCTTATATTTAACTGGCAACTTTAATGATGTTGAAGCATCCAAAAATATGTTACAGACAAAATATTTGCAAAGTTCAGTATTTTGCAGTGTAGAAATGTGACAGTCAATTTGCATAAATCAAAGTCCCACAAATGAACAGTGATCAAATAATGTGTAGGTTGCTTTTGAATGGAGAACATTGTTGGTCGGACAGATAGAGAAAGAGGCTGGAGGGTGTTATGTATAAATACGGTGAGGTACATGTATAATGCAAATCTTGCTTGCAGCAACATCACAGGGAAATAGACTCAGACAACACACAAAAAAATTAGAAGGATGAGGGGGGGATCTCATTGAAACTTACCAAATAATGAAAGGCCTGAATAAAGTGAATGTGGAGAGGATTTTTGTTCACTAGTGGGAAAGTATAGGACCGGAGGACACAGTTACAGAATAAAAGGACGTACCTGTTAGAAAGGAGATGAGGAGGAATTTCTTTAGCCGGAGGGTGGTGAATCTGTGGAATTCATTGCCCCAGATGATTGTGGAGGCCAGGTCTTTTGTGAAGTGGAGTTTGACAGGTTTTTGATAGTAAGGGTGTCAAAGGTTATGGGGTGAACGGGATTGAGAGAAAAAGGTGGATCAGCCATGAAGGATGTGCAAAAACACAAGACTTTAGTGCAAAATACGATAAGAAAACCAGATCCTGATAAGGCAGGAAGTGTTCTGTTGTGTTTCATTGCCCTGGTAGGATTAATTGTAATCGTAATCGTAATTAATTTATTAGCCAAGTAAGTTTTACAGCATACAAAGAATTTGATTGTGCCATACAGTCATACTAAAAAAAAGCACCACACAAATACATTAAAAAATTAACATAAACATCCACCACAGCGGCTCCACCATATTCCCCACTGTACAGGAAGGCAATAAAGTCTTATCTTCTTTCCTCCTTTTCTCCCGCAGTCGGGGCAGTCGAACCATCCGCAGTCAGGGCGATCGAAGCTCCCGCAGCCGGCATTCGATGCTCCCACGGCAGGGCGGTGGAAGCTCCTGCGGCTTGGAGCTCCCGAAGTCGGGCGGGGGGCACGGTAGCGCAGCGGTAGAGTTGCTGCTTTACAGCGAATGCAGCGCCGGAGACTCAGGTTCGATCCTGACTACGGGTGCTGTACTGTAAGGAGTTTGTATCCCGTGACCTGCATGGGTTTTCTCCGAGATCTTCGGTTTCCTCCCACACTCCAAAGACGTACAGGTATGTAGGTTAATTGACTGGGTAAATGTAAAAATTGTCCCTAGTGTGTGTAGGATAGTGTTAATAGTGTTAGTGTGCGGGGATCGCTGGGCGGCGCGGACTTGGTGGGCCGAAAAGGCCTGTTTCCGCGCTGTATATATGAAATGAAATGAAAAATGAAATGAAGTCGGTCCCGAATCAGGGACCGTCAGCTCCACGGTTAAGCCTGCAGGCTCCCGCGGTTGGAGCTCCCAAAGTCGATCCCCAGCAAGAGGCTGCCAGCTCTACGATGTTAGGCCGCAGCGCGGACGGTGATACGATACGAAAAAACATTGCATCTCCGTCGAGAAACGAGATTTTAAAAGCTTCCTCCACCCCCCACATAATACAAAACTAAAGGTACACTAAAACATACATTTAACAACAGACTTAAAAACAACAAAGAAGAAAAATACAAGACTGAGCTTTGGCAGGTTGTGCAGGTCAGTGTAAAAATCTGGTAGTTGTCTGAAAGTAGCTATTCCTGAACCTGGTGTTGTGGGACTTTAGGTTCTTGTACTTCCTACCTGACAAGAACCAACTCATCCCTATCAGCTGATCTGAGACCTACTTCCAATTTTGCTGCAAATTCTGCAGCAGATGTAATTACCACTGCATCTTATCTTTCCCTTCATATTGATTTGGAGAGATTGTGCTGCTTGTTTTCCAGAGGGCTGTTGCAAAATTAGTAATTTACATTAAAACAACAAGGGATTTATCAAAGTCAAAGTGAGTTATGCTGACCAATTCTGTCAAAATAATTTTATCTACATAGAACTTTATGTGCCTTGCTCTGCATTGTATATCTATTCTGATGCTATTCTGTGCACGCAGTAAAATGAGGATTGTAATTAAATTGGAGGATGTGGTGCAAGATGCTATGAGATATTACTGACCTAGTAACTGGGAGGGGAGATTTGTTATGTTGCAAAATAGCCTTGTTATGCAAACATATCAGTATCAGTATTCTCAAATCTTTTGCAAAGCTGAATTATAAGAGAAACATCTTCACATGAAGGGCAATGAGCACTTGTTTAGAAATTCCACCAGACTGATGTGAAGTGAAGTGAAGTGAGGATGAAGATATTTCCATCATAAAGTTGTATATAGTAGAATATGTTAGGCCATTGGCACTCAAAATCCAATTAACTAAAATCAAAAATGCATCTTGCGTGGAAATTTACATCTCTGGGATGCAAGACCATAACCCCATAGGAAAATATAGAGATGTTTTACACTAGACCGATATATACAAAGTATTACTACTACAAGTCTTGGTTAATGATTCGGGGATGGTTGGGAAATGGAAGTTATGTTGTGGTAGATCTTTTTAGGGCCAAATATCAGAATGGTGCATCAAAATACTTCTAATCTGAGTTTTATAGTGCATTAACGGGTTTTCAAGCAGATTATTAGAGATTATTTTTATTTTGCGTATAGATGTAAATCAACAGGTACTTCTACCAGAATGTGTTTCTCCACACACTAAAAGAAAATAACACGATCGATGAATTAGGGAACACTCGGTATTGCACTGGCCTAATTGGTCATAATACAATTTCAATTGGGATCTAGAGAACCATTTACAAATTACTTTCGAAAATGGCAAGCAAAAAAAAAAGCCTCCTTTGAAAAAATGTTACCATGTAACCTCCCCACAGTAACCTCCCCATTGTCTCTTACATGACAACATGCAGTCTGTCAGTTTCACCACAGTTGTCTACTGAAATTGACAAGTGATCACAGCTTTTAGTATTTTTAGCGTCAAATGGGATAGTCAAGGATGGAGTTAAAGGGAAAGAGAGTAAAGGGATAGTTAATGACCCCAGAATTAACAGGAAAGAAAGCTCACAAAGGGATAGGAGAGTATGGCCAAGTGTAATAGGGATCGATGTGAAGGGTGAGATGAGTAAAGAATTAAAAGTATTGTATATGTATGCGTGAAGTATAAGAAGTAAAGTAGATGAGCTTGAGGCTCAGTTAGAGGTTGGTAGATATGACATTGTGGGGATTACAGAGACGTGGCTGCAGGAGGATCGGGCCTGGGAACTTAACATTCAGGGTTATACATCCTATAGAAAGGACAGGCAGGTGGGCAGAGGCGGTGGGGTAGCTCTGCTGGTGAGGGATGAAATTCAGTCCCTTGCGAGGGAAGACATAGGGACTGACGAGGTAGAGTCACTGAGGGTAGAGGTAGAGTTGAGGAATTGTAAAGGCAAGAAGACACTAATTGGTGTTATCTACACGCGCCCAAATAGTAGCCCGGATGTAGGGTGTAAGATGCAGCAGGAGTTAAAACTGGCATGTAAGAAAAGTAATGCCACTGTGGTGATGGGCGATTTCAATATGCAGGTAGACTGGGAAAATCAGGTTGGTTCTGGACCCCAAGAAAGAGAGTTGTAGAGTGCCTCCGAGATGGATTCTTAGAGCAGCTTGTAATGGAGCCTACCAGAGAAAAGGCAATTCTGGATTTAGTGTTGTCCAAAGAACCAGATTTGATAAGAGACCTCGAGGTAAAGGAACCGACCGTTTGGAGGTAGTGATCATAATATGATTTGTTTTAATCTGCAATTTGAGAAGAAGGTTAAATCGGAAGTGTCAGTGTGCAGTTGAACAAAGGGGAATATGAAGGCATGAGAAAGGAGCTGGCCAAGGTAGACTGGAAAGGGATCCTAGCAGGATTGATGGTGGAACAGCAATGGCAGGAATTTCTGGGCATAATCCGGAAGGCGCAGGATCATTTTATTCCAAAAATGAAGAAAGATTCTAAGGGGAGTAGGAGGCAACCGTGGCTGACAAGGGAAGTTAGGGATGGAATAAAACTAAAAGAAAAGATGTATAACACAGCAAAGAGTAGCCGGAAGCCAGAGGATTGGGAAACTCATAGGACAACAGAAGGTAACAAAACAGGCAATACAGGCTGAAAAGATGAAGTACGAGGGGAAGCTGGCCAAGAATATAAAGAAGGACAGTAAAAGCTGCTTTAGATATGTTAAGAGATAAAGAGTAGCAAAGTCATATGTGGGTCCCTTGAAGGCAAACATGGGTGAAATTATTATGGGTAACAAGGAAATGGCAGAAGAGTTGAACAGGTACTTCGGATCTGTCTTCACTAAGGAAGACACAAACAATCTCCCAGATGTACTGGAGGACAGAGGATCTAGTGGGGTAGAGGAACTAAAAGAAATTTTCATTAGGCGAGAAATAGTATTGGGTAGACTAATGGGACTGAAGGATGATAAATCCCCTGGGCCTGATGGTCTGCATCCCAGGGTCCTCGGGGAGGTGGCTCTAGAAAGAGTGGACGCATTGGTGATCATTTTCCAATATTCAATAGATTCAGGATCGGTTCCTGTGGATTGGAGGATAGCTAATGTTATCCCACTTTTCAAGAAAGGAGCGAGAGAGAAAAGGGGGAATTACAGACCAGTTAGCCTGACTTCGGTGGTGGGAAAGATGCTGGAGTCTATTATTAAAGAGGTAATAACGGTGCATTTGGATAGCAGTAAAAGGAAATGTCCAAATCAGCATTGATTTATGAAAGGGAAATCATGCTTGACATCTTCTGGAATTTTTTGAGGACGTGACAAGTAAAATGGATGAAGGGGAGCCAGTGGATGTAGTGTATCTAGACTTTCAGAAAGCCTTTGATAAGGTCCCGCACGGGAGATTGGTGACTAAAATTAGAGCACATGATATTGGGGGTAGGGTGTTGACATGGATAGGAAATTGGTTGGCAGACAGGAAACAAAGAGTAGGAGTAAACGGATCTTTTTCTGAATGGAAGGCAGTGGCGAGTGGAGTGCCACAAGGCTCGGTGTTGGGGCCGCAACTGTTTACCATATATATCAATGATTTGGAAGAGGGAATTGGAAGCAACACTAGCAAGTTTGCGGATGACACAAAGCTGGGTGGCAGTGTAAACTGAAGAGATTATTAGGAGGTTGCAGGGTGATCTGGACAGGTTGAGTGAGTGGGCAGATGTTGGGCAGATGCAGTATAATATAGATAAATGTGAGGTTATGCACCTTGGCGGCAGAAACAAGGAGGCGGATTATTATCTCAATGGAGTTAGGTTAGGTAAGGGGAGGTGCAGCGAGACCTGGGTGTCCTTGTACACCAATCACTGAAAGTTGGCGTGCAGGTACAGTAGGCAGTGAAGAAAGCTCATGGAATGTTGGCCTTCATAACAAGAGTATTTCAGTATAGAAGTAAAGAGGTTCTTCTGCAGTTGTATAGGGCCCTGGTAAGACCACATCTGGAGTATTGTGTACAGTTTTGGTCTCCTAATTTGTGGAAGGACATCCTTGTAAGTGAGGCAGTGCAGTGTAGGTTCACGAGATTGATCCCTGGGATGGTGGGACTGACATATGAGAAAAGATTGAAAAGACTAGGCTTGTTTACACTGGAGTTTACAAGGATGAGAGGGGATCTTATCGAAACATATAAAATTATAAAAGGACTGGACAAGCTAGATGCAGATTTTTTTTCCCCAATGTTGGGCGAGTCCAGAACCAGGGGCCACAGTCTTAGAATAAAGGGGAGGCCATTTAAAACTGAGGTGAGAAAAAACTTTTTCACCCAGAGAGTTGTGAATTTGTGGAATTCTCTGCCACAGAGGGCAGTGGAAGCCAAATCACTGGATGGATTTAAGAGAGTTAGATAGAGCTCGAGGGGCTAGTGGAATCAAGGGATATGGGGAGAAGGCAGGCACGGGGTATTGATTGGGGACGATCAGCCATGATCACAATGAATCGAAGGGCTCGAAGGGCCAAATGGCCTCCTCCTGCACCTATTTTCTATGTTTCTATTAATAACAATAAACTTATGGCTATCAAAAAGATATATAATTTTGAAAATCATGCTGGGGAAAGGTCTTTATTATTGAGTCTGAAACATTCTAACCACTATTAATACAATCGATTTATAGCATGATTTTCTATACCATGAGGTTTCTTAGGAACACACCTATCCCATTATAGTAGAATTACCTGCACTGATTTGTTCCTAAAACACCTCGTGTTATAGAAAATTGCTTTATAAAGACAATTGCATAAAAGGAGTTAGGGCCTAAGAATTGTAGACCAGCAATAACAAAGTTATTAATAACAATAGATTGATTGTCAATAACAATAGATTGATTGTCAATACAATAGATTGATTGTCAATAACAATAAATCGCTTGATGACTTCAATGGTCACTCGTGGTTAAAGTTGCAGCTGTGTTCTTAGAGAGACAATGAACATAGAACAGTATAACACAGGAACAGGCCCTTTGGCCCACAAGGTCCATGCCAAACATGATGCTAAGTTAAACTAATCACCTCTGCCTGCATGCGATCCATATTCCTCCATTCGCTGCATATCCATTTGCCTATCCAAAAACCTCTTAATTGCCACAATCATATCTGCTGCCACCACCATCCCTGGCAGCGCATTCAAGCATCCATCGCTCTATGTATTTTTTTGTAATTGCCCTATACATTTCCTTCATAACTTCCCATCTCTTGTATTCAATGTCCAGACCAATGAAGTCAAGCATATCATACGTCTTCTTTAAAGTTACTAAATAAGTTTAGTACCTTCTTTCAGGAAGTTATGGACTCCGTGCCACTTTCAAGGAACTAAGGGCTTGGACGCCAAGGATCGTCTATACATCATTGCTGTTAATGAGGAACACAATGAATCAATGAATAACTTTGTATCTTCTCTGGCCAGGCAAGATCCGGAGAACTGGAGACTGTTGAAGTAAAGATAATCTAGGAAAATATAGGCCAATGAGCCTCATGTCAGTGGTAGGGAAGCTGTTGGAGAGGATTCTTCAGGAAAGGATTTACCCACATTCAGAAGGGCGAATTATGGTCAGTTAGCATAGCTTTGCTCATCAAAGATCATGTTTTATGAGCTTGACAAGTTTTTGAAGGGGTTACGAAGATGATTGACGAGGGTAGAACTGTGAATATTGCCTAATGGGTTTTAGTAAGGTGTTTGATAAGGTCCCTCATGGTCAGCTGATACAGAAGATTAAGATGCATGGGATCAATGGTGATTTGGTCATTTGGATCCAGAATTGGCTTTCTCAGAGAAGACAGGTTGTGGTGGAAGGGTATTATTCTGGCTGGAGGTCAATGACCAGTTTAATTCTGCAAGCACCTGTGCTGGAACCACTGTTATTTGAAATATATATAAATGACTTGGGATGTAAATATAGATGGGTTGATTCGTAAGTTTGCAGACAATACCAAAATTGATTGAGTTGCGGACCGTGGGGAAGACGTGTCAAAGTACACAGCTATAGAAATGGGTTGAGAAATGGCAGATTGGGTTTCATCCAAATAAGTGTAAGGTGTTGTGGTTTGATGTCCAGTTTTACCTTGCAATGATCGCAAGAAGCATGAGATTTGGTTGATTAGCCACAGAACTGTAAAGTGTGCATTTTAAGAACTTTTGTTCTATTGGGTTAATTTTGAGAGTGACTATAAATATTTTTGGCAAAAGGATTATCTGGGAATTGTACTGTTAGCGCGTTATTTCTGCCTGCAAACGAACAGTGAAATTGGTAGTCAAACTACACACATGATCGTAGCTAAAAATGAAATGCCATTGTAAGTAGGTTCCCCTTTAACTTTCAAGTGGAGGCATCGATGCGTTTGGGTGGTTAAGATTAAACTGTCGTAAGAATGCAAAATCAGCGACGTGCTCCATTTGTCTGAACTTGCCATGTTGGCAGCCCTGAATACAAGTGTTCTGTTATTGTGTAGACTGACAGCGGTTAGTAGGGGCAGTGCGTTCGCGTTACGCAGGACAATGAGGCTTTTGCTGGCTGAATGATCAATGTTGGATCAGGTTCACTTTCACATTCCCCAGCTCCTACTCGCCACCCATCTACACATAGGGCGGCACCACACCAAACAAACACATACAAAGCATGAAGCCGGTCTTCTGTCTCTTAAGACTCCGCAAGAATCCGAAGGAGTTTGCTTTCTATTCTTTTTAAGGATGTTTGGGAAATTGCTTGCGCAAGGCAGGCAGGCAGCGCGTCGTGGCGGTGCAGCTGGTCGCGCCTCGCTCCCCGTGGAACGTTGTGTCGGCGGGAGGGGAATCCTCGCGCCCGGGCCACGTGGAGCCGCCAGATGACTCCCGCGCTCTTCCTTGCCCTGCCCGGAGCGGAGCCGCTCCAAGAGAGCAAGGCAATCGAGCGTCTTTAGATGACTACTGCAACGCTGCCTATGCATCGCAAACTCGCTTCGCAGCCTTCTGCCACGGCCGTGGGCTGCTAGGGAGATGGAGCGGCACCCCGGCGACGCGAGCACTAATACTGGGGGTGGGGGGTGGTCTGGGCTGCAACGCAGTTGGAAGGATTTCATTAAAACAACAACAACAAAAATGAAGTTTACCCCGCCGGGTTTTAAAAATGTGAAATTTCAGACTTTTTTTCCCCTCTGGCTTTAGCCCCTTTTGGATGACGCTGTGAAGTGGACAGAAACTCGACTTGTCCGTGAAGTGCGGGATGAGGTGAGAAATGCTGGTTATTAATTAATTGTAAACTTCTAATTAGCGATTGGTCAAATTTCTTTAAATATCTCGCAGCCCGCGTTGCCTTTTATGTCTTATTTTGTTGCGGAATGGATTTGTTCATCGGAAAAGGAGTCGGGAACACGATAAGTCACCTATCTACCTCTGCTGATTCCATGTAGCGAAATGTATCAAACCTGTAATTTTCGTAACCGTACTTCTTAACATCAGGTCACGAAATGGGCAGGAATCAATCAAAGGTTCGGAAAAGGCTCCCGTAAAAGAAAGCGCCGCCGCAAGCACGAGATGACTTTCGGAGAGGTATGTGTGTGAGAATTGTTTGGAAATATCCCGAAGCTTCCTCTCAAAGTACAGTAAATTCTGTTATCGCCCATTTCCGAGTGGTTAGACATGGACAGGTTCTAAAAATGTTGGAAACAAAGGAAAATCAACGCGTTGGAAGATTAAGGGCAGTTGGGAAATGTTTTCATATGTATAGTAAATTTCAATATATTTAAAATTGTTGATATTTTAAAGGGAAACCGCATTTTCCTAAAATCAACAAATAGGACGTTTGGTTGAAAAAATTAGAGATACGCAGCAGATTTTTTTTTAAAAGCAATGTAGGGGGATTGTAACAAGTGTGATTAAAGAAAAACGCTCAGCAAGCCATGTTAATTTTGATAATAGAAATTCATATCAATATTTTGTTTAATGTGGAGTGCAAAGAACAAAGTTATAACTTTTAAAAAAGTGTTAATTATACCATTATTAAAGCATTGTCTTGATTTTCTTTTGATCTGCCATTTTTCTTTTCCCTTTGTCTTTACAAAGACAAGTAAAGTTTTGAAAGCTGTTTCAAGTATCACTTCACTACGTAAAGGCCCTGCTGGCTTTTCATGTTAGCCTGACTGCACAGTCATCATAATTAAGTCTTTTTTTGTCATCATCCAACAAAGATGCAGCAACATTTTCCAGGACTAGCTGCTTACGTTAATGCTAAAACTTGATTTTGCAGCTTTATTCTTGTCGTTGCAGTAGCTTTCAATAAATACTTTAACTAATATTGTAGTCCTTTGGTTAGACCTCATTCTGAGCAATGCATCCAACACAGGTCACCAAGGAATAGTTAAGGGGCACGAGTCTCAGAGACATTGCATAGAAGGAAATGTTACTTTTTCCTACAGGATGTATTTGTCACCGGTGATATTGCCAGATATAACATTTCTATTGATTCTGAAGAATGATCCCGACCCAAAATGTTACCTGTCCATTTCCTCTACAGATGCCACTTGAACCGCTGAGTTCCTCCATCATTTTCTGTTTTGCTCAAGAGTGCAGCTTCTGCAGTTCTTTGTGTCTCCATTGCATCATCATTATTGGCCCATATTTATTCGGAACTGCCTTGCATGAAACAAATCTTTCTTTTCATTGTTAAGTTCAATTTTGTGATTGGTGTGTGTTTGTTTGTGATACAAAATTGAACAAATGTATCAAAAAGATGTTTGGCATTTGGTTGCTCCTTGTGAAAAATACAACAAGGACATGTTGCAAAACCACAGCGCTGGACCGTGAGATTTTCTGGTCCATTATTTTAATGGGTGGAACATCGCAGGTCCAGGACCAGCAACGTACTCGTTTATGCCACCTGTGAATTCTACTCACAGCAAATTCTGAAATAAAAATAAAACTTCAAACTTCCCCAATTCTGTTCTGATCAGTGTTCCATTTGCCACATCATTTTGTTCATCTATTTTCCTTTATATCTTATTATGCTTAATTTTCCACTTTATATTGCCAGCAAACTTGGAAGTGTTACAATCGCTGTCCATGCACAAGTCTTGTACATGATTAAATTAAAACACGGAAGTGAACGGGAAATGTTGAATTTGAAACATGCTGTATAAATGTCAGCATTAATCAGTCTGAGTTTTTAAGGAGAACTTTTTAAAAACACCAATTAATTTAATTGGCTATGGATCATTGTTTTGCACACAAGAAAAAAACATTGTCATTATGTCCATGTTTCTTTGAAAACACTGTGCCAGCTTGGTAATATTACACTTTATTATTAATGTTTACAAAGATATGACATAGATTTAAGTCTGCTCATAGGAAGAAAACAGCCTTTGCTCAGATTTATTACACATACATTCTGGGGATTCCAGTGCCTTTTATCTGATGTTCATAATGATTAAAATGTGTTATCCGTAGACATATTTGCATTATGTTTCAGGATAAAAACAGCTTATCTGTAGAAAAAAATTGCAAGTTGAAACAAGTTATGTCAAGATTTATAGCTTACCTTTGAACGTACACATCTTAGCAATTATCATAAGGCTGTTTACTAGTCTTGGCTCGGTTATTTAGGATGAATTATAGATGTGTGATGAGCTTGGTGGAGCCAGTGGCAAGCTGTGGAAACAACCCACAATTGCCTGACTAAAGTTAATGATTGTTGCATAATTCAACATTTATCGGTTGGGATTTGTATTTTTAAATATGACAGGAAAGTAGGATATCACAAGCAATTTCCCATCAGGCTGTAAAGATAAAACGAGGCAATGGAGATTAAATTCAATTTCTAAAACTTACTTACAGATAACATTGTCCAGAGATTAAATTATTATTAACAAAATATCTTTTGAAATTCTTGCTCATAAATTAGAAGGGTTCAATATAATTTAACATTCATTTTATTGGGAACTTATAAGGTTGCCATTTCTCAGTTGATGCTGTAAAGTAACAAGTTGCATTGGTACACTTATTTTAGAGTTTTGATAGATTCCTATATATAAAAAGAGTGAAGCTTTTGATCCATTAGCAGCCTAATTCAGAGTAAAAACATTTACGACTTCCTTTGTGGTAAATTTATTCCACCCATGGGGATTTTGTGAGCCATTTTCTTGCAATTTTATTTAATGATTTTTATTTTCATTGTGCCATTTTTTCTAACTTAAGTTGTTATCTTGAATAGTTTATTTGTAAGAATCCCCAAACCCATTGACTTTCTATGGTGAAGAACCTTGCAGGTTTAATCTGGTGGAATGTTTGAAACTAGATTTTCGGCAATACAACTAAAGTACAGTGTTGCTTTTGGATTATGCTTTTCTCAAATAGATAATAGTTTACAGTTATAAAATGCAAATAACCACAGAAGCTATAAAACATTTTGATCCACATGGTTTCTTAGAAATGGAGCAACAAATAAATTGTAAATTCCATTAAGAAAGTAAGAACTCTGGGTTTCATCCATTTAGGGTTTATCGGTTGGAATCTGTCATCATTATGAGAATTGCGTATAAAATAATGCAAGCAATTCCTTTGGTATTAAATATAAAGGAGAAACTTTCATGATTTTGGTCTAAGTTGTGCTGAGAGATAGCCAGGGAATGCTGAATAACAGCCAAACTGATAATTTGGCAGACTGAGGTTGTGCATGACAAGATTTGGAAGTCCAGATTCCAATATATCTGATTGTTGGCTGCTAGATTCACCATTGAGTCCAGCGGCAGATCAATAATATGCCGAGGAAAGAACTCGGATACATTTTGCACCTTGCTTTAGGTCTTATGCAAGGGTGACTGACATACAGGAGAGACCCCTGGGGCTTTAAATGGCATTGCCAACGCTGCAGAAAGGAAGGTGCAGGTTGATACTTATTTTGTTTCATAAGTTATTATCAGGATATGAATTTTGAAGCTTGCTCTGCCTTACTGGATGTGGAGATACAGCTTGTTCAACTGCCTGCATCTAGAGGAGATGCTTGAGTAGAGGGAGGGATGGGGTGGTGGAGGAGAGTGGCAGTGAGGTTGAGGAATGAGAAAAGCCAGGGTAACTTTCTGTAAGCATGTTAGTAGCATGCAGGTCCCAAAACGTGCTGCCCCAGCAATAACAGTTGACTAATCTTGCTTGATCTTTGTTCTTCTCATTAGAGCAAATTGTAATAGTTGTCTTTTCCTTAAATTACTTGTCTGCTTTTTCAGGTCTATATATACATTAACGTCTTGACCTTGCATTTACCACAATTTTCGTATGGTACTATCTATAAACTAAAACTATCGTTTGTTTGTTTGTTTGTTCCTGAACTATAGCCAAAACGGTACACAATAGCGCGACAATTTTAGGCCCACCTTACTCACCGTTGGAAGAAGTTTAATTGAAATTGGTGGTGTTATATTTTTTAAGTTATTCACATTTTAAAGTTTAAATCTATCTCCGAGGGAGGGAGAGGGGCAGGGAGGGAGGGGGATGGAGGGGAGGGGGGAGAGGGTGAGGGGGGAGGAGGGGGTTTGAGGAGAAGGGAAAGGGGAGGGAGGGAAGAGAGGGGGAAGTGGGGGAGGAGAGGGTGCTGCACCAATGCAGGAGAGCTGTGGGCCCGACGGGTCCACTTGGTCTAGTATGTGATAAAGAGGACACTACTACATTCTACATACATAGCTAGATTTTGAAAAGGTCTGTTCAATTCTGCTGCATTATTGATCAACCACAATGCATCATATTGAATTTTCCATTTTTACAGAACTGTATTTTGCTGCTTTTCTTCTAAACTCTAAGTAGACTCTTTCAGCTAATCTCTTCATTAATCTAAGTTGAATATTGTACATGATGACAGAAATATGACCATCTTGGTCACTATGCTTCAGTCCATATAACACAGTTGTTTCATTATTTGCAGATAACTTGTGTGAAAAGCTATGGAACATTCATCAGTATGATGGTGTTCATTGACACCAGGAAAATGAATGTTGGTAGTAAAAAACATACTTCTATTTGCAAATGGAATGAATATGCATGACTCGGTGTAAAAAAAGCAATGTAATTAGATGTTGTTCAATCACTGAATAGACTTTTTTATAGGATTTAACAAGTGGGTGCTCATAATTCATTGATGTTATTAATGGTTTACTTGATTGAGATGAGTATAAATGGAACTGAACATTATAACATAAGTTATATTAAACTGCCTTTCTTATGTTGCTATCTCCAATAATAGTAACATTTCTGCATTGATATTGGGCCCAAAGTATTTTGTCCTTACTTGGGTGATTATGCAGAATATCTGCATACAATACAATACAATATATCTTTATTGTCATTGTACAGGGGTACAACGAGATTGTTAATGCGACTTCCATACGATGCAATAAATTAATTAGCTAATCAACAGAAATTTAGACAGCCCAGAGAAACAAAATTAGAAACAGTTAAAACAGTATAAAGTGCAAATAGGTCTGTGCTGGGTCGATGTGCGACGTGACCATCCGGCTCAGCAGGACCGGTTCAGAGCAGCTACAGCCCTGGGGATGAAGCAGTTCCTGAGTCTGGAGGTGCGGGCGTAGAAGGCCTTGTAGTGTCTGCCAGATGGTAGAGGTTTGAACAGACTATTGCAGGGGTGTGAGGAGTCTTTATGAATGCTGGTGGCTTTCCTGAAGCATCGTGTGTTGTAGATGCCCTCCAAGGCTGGCAGCTGTGTCCCGATAATCTTTTGAGCTCTGTAGACTACCCGCTGAAGAGCTCTCCTCTCTGTCTCCGTGCAGCTGAGATACCACACAGGGATGCCATGTGTTAGGATGCTCTCTGATGCAGCGGTAGAAGGTCGCCAGCAGCTGTTGGGGCAGACCAGACTTTTTCAGTGTTCTCAGGTAGAACAGTCATTGCTGCGCCTTCTTGACCAGGTGTTAGTGGACCATGTGAGGTCCTCTGAAATTTGAGTGCCCAGAAACTTGACGCTGGACACTCTCTCCACACTGTCCCCGTTGATAAAGATCGGAGCTTATTTCCCATTATGTGACCTTCGGAAGTTGATGATCAGCTCCTTGGTCTTAGAGGTGTTTAGGGACAGGTTGTTATCTGAGCACCAGTCCACCAGGTTCTGCACCTCCGCTCTGTAGTGTGTTTCATCACCGTTGGTGATCAGCCCGATCACCGTTGTGTCGTCTGCAAACTTGATAATGGTGTTGGTGTCGAATGCAGGAACACAGTCGTGTGTGAATAGGGAGTAGAGCATGGGGCTCAAAACACAGCCCTGTGGTGTGCCGGTACTCAGGGTGATAGTGGAGGACAGGTGCAGGCCCATTCTCACTGCCTGTGGTCGCTCCATCAAGAAATTCAGGATCCAGTCGCATAACAACGAGTTGAGGCCTAGCTGGTGGAGTTTGGTGATGAGCTTGGTGGGGATGACCGTGTTGAAGGCAGAGCTATAATCTATGAATAGCATCCTCACGTACGTGCTCTGTCTATCCAGGTGAGTCAGGACAGTGTGAAGAGCCAGAGAGATGGCGTCCTCTGTGGATCTGTTTCCCCTGTATGCGAATTGATGCGAGTCCAGTGAGGCAGGGATGCTGGATTTGATGTGTGAAAGGACCAGCCTTTCAAAGCACTTCATGATAATAGGAGTTAGGGCAACCGGACGGTAGTCGTTCAGGTCGGTGATTTTTGCTTTTTTCGGCACCGGCACTATGGTAGCTGACTTCAGGCACTTGGGGACCGTAGCCAGAGATAACGACAGGTTAAAGATCCTGGTGAATACCTCAGCCAGCTGTTCAGCACAGTCCCTAAGTACCCTTCCTTGAACTCCATCCGGGCCTGCAGCCTTATGTGGGTTGACCCTTCGCAGAGCGCGCTGTACTTCCTGTGTGCTCAATTTTAAGACCTGTCCCTCCGCCTTGGCTGGGGTTCTTCCACTCAAGGTGGTGTTGCCAGTTTCGAAGCGGGCAAAGAAGGTGTTAAGCTCGTTGGTTAGTGTGACATCACTGGGGGCAGGCAGGGCTCCTCTTGTAGTCAGTGATGTCCCTGACCCTGCCACATGCTTCTGGTGTCCGTGGTGTTGAAGTGGTCTTCCACCCGTTGCCTGTGGGTGTCTTTGACCCTTTTTATACCTTTGTTCAGGTTTGACCTGGCAACACTGTGTGCTGAAGTGTCACCTGATTTAAAGGCATTGTTGCGTGCCCTCAACAGATTCTGTACCTCCTTGTTCATCCATGGTTTCCGGTTTGGGAACATCTTTGTTTCCTTGGCCACTGTGACATTCTCCACACAGCAGTTGATGTAGAAGAGCACAGTGGATGTGCACTCCTCCAAGTCTACCTCTGAACCACAGGTCACCTGTTGTGCAAACAGGTCCCAGTCGGTGCGATCAAAGCAGTCCTGGAGTTGTAGGGTGGCGTCCTCGGTTCATATTTTGACCGTCTTAATTGTAGGTTTGGTCTCGCGGATGAGGGGTTTGTATGCGGGCAGTAGAAACAGTGAGAGATGATCGGATTGTCTCAGAGGTGGGCACGGGAGAGCTCTGAAGGCGTCTTTTATGTTGGTATACACTTTATCCAGCATGTTTGAGCCCCTGGTAAGGCACTGCACATGCTGGTGGAATTTGCGGAGTGCGGCTCGTAGGTCAACCTGATTAAAGTCCCCTGATTAAAGTCCCCTGAGATTAGTCTCCTAATCTCCTAATCTGAGGAAAGACATTCTTGCCATAGAGGGAGTACAGAGAAGGTTCACCAGATTGATTCCTGGGATGGCAGGACTTTCATATGAAGAAAGACTGGATAGACTCGGCTTGTACTCGCTGGAATTTAGAAGATTGAGGGGGGATCTTATAGAAACTTACAAAATTCTTAAGGGGTTGGACAGGCTAGATGCAGGAAGATTGTTCCCGATGTTGGGGAAGTCCAGAACAAGGGGTCACAGTTTAAGGATAAGGGAGAAGTCTTTTAGGACACACTGCGGTAGTACTGAGGGAGTGACACACTGTGGAGTACTACTGATGCAGTGGCATATAGAAATAAATACAATTGAGATGTGATGGCCATTACAAAGATTTGGTTACAGATTTGAGGTATATCTGGATTTGAATGCTGAACGATAATTGACATTTAGGACCAGTAGGAAGCTAGGAAAAGGAAGAAGAGATCATCCGTGGGCGGCACGGTAGCGCAGCGGTAGAGTTGCTGCTTTACAGCGAATGCAGCGCCGGAGACTCAGGTTCGATCCTGACTACGGGTGCTGCACTGTAAGGAGTTTGTACGTTCTCCCCGTGACCTGCGTGGGTTTTCTCCGAGATCTTCGGTTTCCTCCCACACTCCAAAGACGTACAGGTATGTAGGTTAATTGGCTGGGTAAATGTAAAAATTGTCCCTAGTGGGTGTAGGATAGTGTTAATGTACGGGGATCACTGGGCGGCACGGACTTGGAGGGCCGAAAAGGCCTGTTTCCGGCTGTATATATATGATATATGATATGATATGATATGATATCCTAATGCAGTGGAGAGAAATTACCTGTGTTCATAAAAATAGGTTATAGAAGCAGTTTGGGGAGAGATGATAAATAATAAAGGGAAGAAGTCACTTGTTGGAGTGGCGTATAGCTTCCCTACCAGTGACCAGATGGTATGATAGAATATTAGGGAAGAAATAGTGGGAAGTTGCTGGAAAGGTATAATAATCACTCTCAATTTGAGCACATTTTCAAGCAACCAGAGAATAGACCACGGGAAATAGACAACGGGACCAATTAATAGCTTTTTTTGTAAAGGCATCCTAAGGAAGCTTTCAGTTTGAGAGAGTTAAGAATGGGTCCGGGATCAGCCTTTTAAACTTCTAAAAGAGAATTATGAATGCATGAGAGCAGAGCTATCTAGAGAAGTAGTAAATGATGGGATTGCTTAGTCCAGATGCCACTGCAAACATTTGTGGGGATCTGTAAAAATGCACTGATTGGAATCTTTCCAACAATAAAGAAAAAATATTTCAACGATTGGCATAAAAAAGTAAATATAAAAGCATATAACTGTGCAAAAATATGAGTTGATCTGGAGATTGGACAGAATTTGTATTAAAAAAAAAATATGACTAAGGGTAAGAAGGAAATAAATAGAGAATGAGATAAAGCTAATCAGAAACAATGATAATTGCATGAATTGGAAAGAAGGGAGAAATTCAGGGAAAATTTACCATTACTGAAGAAGTGGCACTGAACAAACTATATGATTTGTAAGCTGAAAAGTCATCCAGTCCTGCAGAGCTTCAGTGTAGTGTCTGAAAACGAGCGGCCAGTTGCATTGCCGATCCTTTGGTTTTGATTTTCCAAAATTCTCCAGATTCCACTGGCTTGGATAAGAACAAATGTAAGTCCTTCAAAAAGAGGGATAGACGGGAAGCAGCAACTATAGAACAGGTTGATTAATTTTCCATAGTGTATATGTTAGAAACCATCATTGAAGACGTTCCATCGTGTCATTTCGAAAAATTAAAAGTAATCTAACAAAGTGAGCATGATTTTGGAAAGGAGAAGTTGCATTTGACAAATTTACTGGAGTTCTTTGGAAACAATATCATTGCAGCTCTTTCAGGGATAAAATAGGAAGTACTCTTGACTGAACACAGTGTCATGCAGAAACTAATTAAAAGTGTGTTTAAAAGGGAAATGGTCCTGAATAAAACAAAAAACTAACCGCAGAATGAAATGGGAGGATATTAGAATTTGCTAATGGACACGATGTTTCCAACGGCAATCAAAAGTAACTATTTTTAATTGCTGTAGCCTTGAAGTATTAATAAGGAAAAAGCATGCAACCTATCATGATCAAACAAAATGGAGTGAGATAAAAATAATGTCCTTGAAATAAGGAAATTGACTTTTCAGACCAGTTTCAAGCTCTTAAATCTTGAGGGTTAATGATTATTTTACAACGTTGAGAAAGGTTTGAGTAGAGATCTGTGAGTTTGTGGCGATCATTGTGACGGAAGTAATGAACATTCTGGAGGAGGAAGAAATTGGAAACTTAGACTTCATATTTTTTTTAAAAAGACAAAACACACCTGCAACTGACAACCAACTAATCTATTTTCTGTTATCAGGACTGAGGTACAGTATAACATGACAGGATGATCTGAGGACAAGCATTGATTAGAATGCCTCAAGCTCTGATTAGTTTCGTTTTTTAGTTTAGAGATACAGCGCGGAAACAGGCCCTTCGCCCCACCGAGTCCGCACCGACCAACGATCCCTGCACACTAACACTATCCTACACACTAGGGACAATCTACATTTTTTTTTTTACTGATGCCAATTAACCCACAAACCTGTACATCTTTGGAATGTGGGAAGACATAACAAGAGGAGTTGAGTATAGGAGCAAAGAGGTCCTTCTACAGTTGTACCGGGCCCTGGTGAGACCGCACCTGGAGTACTGTGTGCAGTTTTGGTCTCCAAATTTGAGGAAGGATATTCTTGCTATTGAGGGCGTGCAGCGTAGGTTCACTAGTTTAATTCCCGGAATGGCGGGACTGTCGTATGTTGAAAGGCTGGAGCAATTAGGCTTGTATACACTGGAGTTTAGAAGGATGAGGGGGGATCTTATTGAAACATATAAGATAATTAGGGGATTGGACACATTAGAGGCAGGAAACATGTTCCCAATGTTGGGGGAGTCCAGAACAAGGGGCCACAGTTTAAGAATAAGGGGTAGGCCATTTAGAACGGAGATGAGGAAGAACTTTTTCAGTCAGAGAGTGGTGAAGGTGTGGAATTCTCTGCCTCAGAAGGCAGTGGAGGCCAGTTCGTTGGATGCTTTCAAGAGAGAGCTGGATAGAGCTCTTAAGGATAGCGGAGTGAGGGGGTATGGGGAGAAGGCAGAAACGGGGTACTGATTGAGAGTGATCAGCCATGATCGCATTGAATGGCGGTGCTGGTTCGAAGGGCTGAATGGCCTACTCCTGCACCTATTGTCTATTGTCTATTGTCTAAACCAGAGATCCCAGTGAAAACCCACACAGGTCACGGGGAGAACTTACAATGTCCGTACAGGCAGACCCGTAGTCAGGATCGAACTCGGGTCTCTGGTGCTGCAAGGTAGCTGCTCTACTGCTGCTCTACTGTGCTGCCTGATGATGATAACTACTTTTTCTCTTAGTGACTTGGATCAGAATATCAATATAAATATCTTAATTTATATCAAAATGCGAGAGAATGTAAGCAAGGAAAAAGTCCCAAATCTAAAGCCTAGAAATGCATCCAAAGTTAAACACAAAATGCTGGACTAACTCAGTGGGACAGGCAGCATCTCTGGAGAGATGAAATGGGTGACGTTTCGGGCCTAGACCCTTCTTCTTATCCAAAATGTCATCCATTCCTTCTCTCCAGAGATGTTGCCTGTCCTGCTAAGTTACCACAGCATTTTGTGTCTACCTTCGGTGTAAACCAGAATCTGCAGTTCCTTCCTACACAATGTATCCAAAGTTAGTGGGGTTAAACCTTGGTAGGTTGCTTCTGAAATTTTGTTCCGTATAAACATTTAGGCCTAACCAGTCAATGGGAAATGAAATATAAAGCAGCCAAGTGTTGAGCATTATATTTGGAAAGGGGCTGGGTGGCCAATGTACTCTTTAAATTACATTAAAATATCCAAGGATGAAGTTGAGATTTGAGTTTTAATATCGTCGTATTATAACCACCATACAGCCCTGGACCACAAACCAGTTTAGTCCTTTGAAATAAAAAGGCATTTAGAAACTTTGGAATTTGTATGTCTCAATGCCTCTTAAATGTAGTAGTTGTATCAGATTCCATCATCTCCAGCAATACATTCCAGATATTGAAGCCTTAAAAAATAAAATCTTACCTCTCAGATCCCTTTAAAACTCCTCCTTTCACTTTAAATTTAAGCGCTCTTATTCTTAAAACCCCGATTGTGAGAAAGGATTTTAAATATCTCTCTGATTTAAGACTCTCTTAATCTCATATCTTTTTGTCGGATCACTCTTAACATCTTTCACTGCAAAAGAACGTCCAGCATATCCAGTCTTTACCCACAACTAAAGGCCTCCAATCCAGGCAACATTCTGGTGAAACTCCTCTTCACTGTCTCTCCAACGCAGTCAGATCCTTGCTGTGGTGATCAGAACAGCACATAATCCTCCAGGTATGGCTTAATCTGTGTTTTGTAAAATTGGAACATAATAATCCAACTCTTCTATTCGCTGCCATCTATGACAGCAAACATGGTATATATCTTTTACTTATTGTTCTTTATCTCTCCACATCATCGTCTATATCTCTCCTTTCCCTTATCCCTAACCAGTCTGGAGAAGGGTGCCGACCCAATGTCACCCATTCCTTCTCTCCAGAGATGCTGCCTGTCCCGCTGAGTTACTCCAGCTTTTTGTGTCTATCCTCAGTTTAAACCAACATCTGCAGTTCCTTTTAAAAATTGACCTCCATCTTTAACCCACTAAAACGTAACTCTTCACAATTTTCAGTATTTGAGAATCTGCCCATTTTTTACCAGCTTGTTTGTTCACTCTTTGAATTCTGTTGCGACCAAGTAAACATTTTAAATTGTAAAAAGTTTTTCACAATGGTAACTTGTGAAGTCATTAATTCCGTAAGGAATTTATTTGCTAGCGCCTCAAAATAGATCACTTAGTTTATTTAATCTATCTATACACTAAAACTCTCGTTTGTTTGTATGTTTGTTCCTGAACTACAGCCAAAACGGTACATGATAGCGCGACAATTTTAGGTCCACCTAACTCACCGTTGTTCCTTTGGTGCTAATGGAAGAAGTTTCGTTGAAATTGGTGTGATATTTTAAAAGTTATTCACATTTTAAAGTTTAAATCTATCTCCTGGGGGGGGGGGGGGGGGGGAGGGAGGGGGGGAAGGAGGGAGAGGGGGAAGGAGGGAGAGGGGGAAGGAGGGAGAGGGGGAAGAGGATGCGGGGGGGGGTTGGGGGGAGGGGAAGTGTTGGAGTGGAGGGAGGGGGAAGGGGAGGGGAGGGAGGGGGAAAGGGGAGGGAGGGGAAAGGGGAGGGAGGGGGAAAGGGGGGAGGGGAGGAGGGGGTAATGGGGGAGGAGAGAGTGCTGCACCAATGCGGGAGAGGTTTGGGCCCAACGGGTCCAATTGGTGTGTATATTACTAAAACTCGGTTTGTTTCACACGACAGCGCAACAATTTTAGGACCACCCTACTCACCATTTCCCCGTGGTCTGAATAAACCCTCTTTTGTCACTTTTTAAAAACAATTTACCTAATAAACTTTAATAAATGCGCTCTCTCTTCCCCCCCCCCCCCCCCCCCCCCCGGAGGACCAGCAAGAGGACCGGCACCCGTCCCGGCTTGGCCCATGCCTGACCTTCTCCCCGTGGTGCAGCGCGCGGCAGAGGTTGCAGCAGAGGATCCACAAGATGGTCGTCCTTGCCGCTCCCCGTCGAGCTGCAGGAGAAGCTTTGGCTCCACGCCCGCAGGAGAAATGGGGCCGTGGTCAGTGCCTTCTCCCTGTCCACTCTCGCCCACCCACAGCCCCGGGAAACACTCCCCGCCCGGCAACGGGTCCATGCAGTCGCCGGCATTCCCCGCCGCAGATTGCAGCCGAGCTGCAGGAAACGCTTCGGCTCCACGCCCGGCCTGCAGGAGAAATGGGGCCGAGGTCAATGCCTTTTCCCTGCCCCCCCCCCCCCCCCCCCCCCCCCCCCCCCCCGCCTGCCACTCCCCGCCCGACAACGGGTCCACGGTTCGGCTGAGGGGGGAGGGAGCGGAGGGCTGGAGGAGGAGGAGGGGGGGGGAGGGAGGGAGGGAGGGGGGGAGAGGGTAAGGGAGGGGGGTAGAGGTAGGAGAGGGATAGGGGAGGGGGAGGGGTGAAGTGGAGGGCATGGGGAGGGAGGGAGAGGGGGAGGGATGGGGAAGAAGTGAAGGGGAGAGGGGAGAGGGGGGGTGGGGTGAAAGGGATGGGAAGGGGAGGGGTTGGGGAGGGGGGAGGGGAGGAGGGGAGGGGGGATGGGGAGGGGGAGAAGGATGGGAAGGGATGATGGGGAGGGGTGAAGGGGATGGGGAGTGTTGAAGGGGAGGGGGAGGGAAGGGGAGGGGGTGGGGGGATGGATGGGGAAGCGGTGAAGGGGATGGGGAGGGGAGGAGGGGGTGCTGCACCAATGCAGAAGAGGCTTGGACCCAACGGGTCCACTTGGTCTCGTAAGAACTAAAAATATAAAAATATAATAATTCACTAATCACCAATGACAGTTTTGTTTAGTCTGCATTTTAGTAGATTATGGGTTTTTTAATTATCCAGCTCAGATCCGTAACATCTTGATTTAATTTGTCATTTTAAAAGCCCTGCATGGTTACAAATGACAATAACTACATTATGAAAGGAAGCTTTAAACTGGGAATGTTTTTCAAACATTTGATTAATGGATTGAAATAATTAATGCTGCGAAATTGCAAGTTGGAATTGGATCAAAGCAGCAACTTGTTGATTTTGTGCCAAATTACAGACAGGTTGTTTTACTTTCCACGGCACAGCCACTTAGAACTCTTGGTGAGAATTAATTTTGAAGCTTTCCCACGTATCTAAAAAAACAAGTTTTTTTTAAATGTAGGGGAATTTGCAAAAGGCAGTCAGGATTATTTCCACATGGTAATGGCTGCTTGGAAGATTATTGAGGAAATAATGGCTGATATTTGTTCCAGTAAAGCATTAACTTGAGAACAAGGGAACAGTTCATCGAACAATTAAGATGATAAAATAAGTCAAATATGAGTCATTCATCAATGCAAACAAACAATGCATGGGATAACTCAGTGGTTTGTATCCAGAACTGGCTTACTCCTAGAAGACAGAAGGTTGTGGTGAAAGTTGTGTTATTCTGGCAGGAGGTGTATGGCCAGTGCTGTTCCACATGGATCTAGCTGAGATCTATGTTGTAGACCTAAATGTAGATGGTTTGGTTACTAAATTTGCAAAAAATATCAAAATCAATGGAGTTGCAGACAGTGAGGAAAGTTTTCAAAGTGTACAGTGGATACTCTAAAGTAGATAGAGTGATAAAGAAGGCATGTTATGCATGCCATCACTGGTCAGGGCATCGAGTACAACGGTCAGGAAGTCATGTTACAGCTATATAGGACTTTAGTTAGGCTGCATTTGGAGTATTGCGTGCAGTTCTGGTTGCCCCAGCACAGGAAAGACGTGGAGGCTTTGGAAATAATGCAAAAGAGGTTTACAAGAATGCTGCCTGGATTAGAGGGTATTGGCTATAAGGAGATGTTGGATAAACTTGGATTATTTTTTTCCTCTGGAACATCGGAGGCTGAGGGAAGACTTGATAGATGTGTATAAAATTCTGAGAGGCATAGATGGACAATCAGAACCTTTCGCAGGGTGGAAATATTAAATGTCTAGAGGGCACAGCTGTAAGGTGAGAGGGACGAAGTATAAAGGTGTGCAGGGCAGTTTATTTAGAGTATTTATTTGAATACACTGGCCGTGGTGGTGGTGGAGGCAGATGTGATAGAGTCATTGAAACGGCTTTTAGATAAGTACATGGCAAGGTATGAGGGATATGGATCATGTGCAGGCAGATGAGATCAGCTTAACTTGCATAATGTTTTGGCGCAGACATTAGGGACTAAAGGGCCTGTTCAGTGCTGTATGTTCTGTGTTCTGAAATATATCCTAAATTAGTTAACATTCATGAAATCAATACAAAATTGCATTAATTGTATTGAATATTGTGACTAAATGACTTGTCCTTATAATTGGAAAACTTTATTGTCATTTTTTTCATGAAGCCATTTGCCACAATTTGTAAGATATTAGCATGACTAAAACCACCTGCTGTTTATACACCAGTGGAGAGGAATTTGTCTCTAATACCTTTCTGCAGATGGCATCTTGCAATCTAGCACTCTTTTGAAATACATTGAGCTGGAAGAAGTATTTTTGCTTGCGTGGTAAATGCAAGTCTAATTCACTCTTGAACATTAGACCAGGTCTAAACTCGTATAAGAAACCTGTATTGCACTATTTCAGCTATTGTATGTATTGAATTATAGATGGATCAGTTGTCCCATTTTCTTTCAACAGTGTACAATGTTAATTACTGCCTATGACATGCTTTGACATCAAATTTATGATTACAAGAGTAGAGTTTAATTTCTTCTAGTCTTAGTCGTAAAGTGATATTTTAAAACTCTGAAACTTAAAATCCACTATCCCCCCAGTTTAATCTTTTTTCATATCATATGTTTCTCTACCTGCGCTGATTTATTATTGATTTCATCCACAGTTAATTATCGCTGCCATCTCACTCATTGCACTGTTTACTTTACAGCTATAATCTCATTGAAATAGTTATTTACCCAGGTCGTTTAGATTTCCATATGTACCTTGATTTATCCATTATAACACTTTTAGTTTGAATTTGCTGCAATTTGTGTTAAAATATTATCAAGATTAAAGAGGCCAGGGCAAGTGAAAAGGCAGACAACATTAAATGAGTTCACACAGAACTAAGACGCTTTAAAAATGCCCTTTCATTCCAACTGGTGCTCTTGTGGTAACATGGTTTACTGGCATGTTCAAGCGTTCTGCAAATATTAAAAAAATATTAAACTTAAAAAACAAGAAACCTTATTTTTATCTTGGTATAAAAGGTGCTCTGAGCAACATGTATGATGGATCATAATCTTTCAATCCCAAAAATATTGGTAGTATTCTCAGAAGAATGTTTTATTCTCCTACATATAAATGACAATCATATTCTACTTCCAAGTAGATTCAGTGGTGTCACAGGTAGATAAGCTAGTTACAAAGGCTTTTGGTATATTAGAGCCATACAGTATGAAAAGAGCCCAACTTCCCCATACCAATCAAGATACCCCATCTACATTTGTCCCACTTGCCCGAGTTTGGCCCATATCCCTCTAAACCTTTCCTATCCAAGTACCTGTTCAAATGTCTTTTGAATGTTGTTTTTTGTACCTGCGGCAACTATGTCCTCTGGCGGCTTGTTCCATTTACCAAACACCCTCTATATGAAAAAGTTGCATTAGTCTCAGGATATTGAATATCAAAGTCAGGATATTATGTTATGTTATTATGATATTAAGTTAAACCGGACGAGACATTGGTGAGGCTTTATTTGGAGTATTGTGTTCAATTTTTGTCACTCTGCTATAGGAATTATGTTGTTAAGCCTGAAAGAGGGCAGAGAAGATTTATGAGGATATTGCCAGGACTTGAGGGTCTGAGCTGTTGGAAGATGTGGGCAGGCTAGGATAATATTCTTTGGAGCACAGGAGGCGGAAGGGTGATCATAAAGATGTGTTTAAGGTCATGAGGGGAATAGATAGCGTGAATGCACATAATCTTTTTACGATTATAGGGGAATTAAAACCAGAAGACGTAGGTTTAAGGTGAAATGGAAAAGATTTAATAGGAATCCGAGGGGCAACTCTTTCACACAGCGGGTGGTTAGCATTTGGAACAAGCTGCCAGAGGAGGTAGTTAAGGCAGTTAACATTTAAAAGACATTTCGTCAAGTACATGGATAGGAAAAGTTTAGAGGGATATGGGCCAAACACAAGCACTCGCGGAGATGGGGCTTCTTGGTTGACATGGGCAAGTTGGGCTGAAGGGCCTGTTTCCATGCTGTGTGACTCTATGATGATGTTATGGAAATTGGTGATCTTTAATTAGCTTTACAGATTCAGAGAGTAGAATACTCAATAAATTCAGAAGGAAAGAATCCAACATCTGTTTGGTAAGTTTTGCATTAAAAATAAATGACATAATTATTTGATTCAGGCTTACTGGATATTGATCTGCCATCTTTGTAAGTGCTCTTTGTAGTACACGTGAAGAGTTTCATTACAGGGAATGGTTTAGATGAAATTGATTACATAAAACATATTAAACTTGATGCAGATATAAAAATGTATTTGAATGATTTCAGAAGAACAGAAACTTGGGTTCCTAATATATCTTTTCCCCCTCATCTTAAACCTATGCCCATTAGCTCTTGATTCCCCTACCTTGGGGAAAATACTTTTTCCTTTAGCATGGGGACCATAATTGAACACAATAATCCAAGTGCGGCCTCATAAACATCTTGTTCAACGGTAACATAATGTACTAACTTCTACACTTAATACCCTATACGAAAAAGGCTGGCACGACAAACGCTGCCTTCACCACCCTATTACCTGCAATGCCACATTCAGAGAATTATGCACTTGTACTCTATTCTGCAGCACTCCCCAGGGCCATATCATTCACTGAACTCCCCTTGAATCCACTTGAATCCCCAAAATGTAACACCTCGCACTTATGTGAATTACATTCAATTTGACATTCCTTGGCCCACTTCCCCAACAGATCAAGATCCTGCTGGAATTCTTGATAACCATTTTTACAATCCACGATACCACCTTTCTGGTGTCATCTACAATTTGTACCTTGTACATTCTCATCTAAATTGTTGATATAGATGACAATCAGCAGTGGGCTAGCACTAATTCCTGAGGCACACCACCAGTCAGAGGCCTCCAATCTGAAAACAACCTTCCACTTTCATCCACTGTTTCCTTCCATCAGGTCCATTCTCTATTTAGTCGCCTAGTTCTCCCTGAATTTCATGTGATCTAAACTTATGGAACAGTCTACCATGCAGATCCTTTAAAAGGAGGAAGGATGGGACAGGCTGATGTTTTTGTTCTTTGCTTCCTTTATTCCAGAGAGGAAATATTATTGTTGTATATAAAATTGAATGTGTAAGGGCATGTATTGTATGCCAATGAGATTATTAGCTGGGGGAATAACAAACATAATTGATGATCAGAAAAACATTTCCTCACCCATAGGAGAGTAGCGATCCAGAATTATTGCTTGAAAGAATGGTAGAGGCAGACCCTCTGCTTTTAATAAATTCTTGGACATGTACTGGAACCCACAGGGCAATAGATCCAGAGTGGGAAAGTGAGATTACATCAGATGTTCCCGCTTTTGACCATGACAAACTTGAGCTGAATGAGCACCGCTTTGTAAATTCTGTTATGATGAAACATTAAGGAACTATAAAAGTTTTAAGCATGAATATTCTTAAACAGCATGTCAAATCTCTGCTGTTTCTCAGACTCCAGTATGGACATTAAGTCATGGCAAATATATTTTAATTCCATTTGCATGATATCAGTAGTAGCGAAAAAAGTTATTCATGGTTTGCATCTTTTTTTCCTCAAGTATAGAACCTAATACCCTTTGGGTATCACTTACATTCCTTGTCATTTATGAAAATATTATGTTGCATTTTAATTTGTCTTTTTGAAGTGTTTCTCTTTTCTCCCTGCTGCCTTGAACTATGCAGCAGCTGTGGCCTGCTGGGTGGCTGATCTGTATCAATCTTGCTCTTAAGCACGATATTTGACAGTTGTGCAGCTTGCTATGAATCTGGCATTTCCCAGCATTGCCACAGCTTATTCAAACATTTTCATTTTAGCAGAACTGTAAAATAAGTGAAACATATGGTATGGTTCCCTTTGAGTATTTCTGAATTTGACATATTCATTGAATATATGTTGTAGAACTCTATTTTTAGGATGGAAAAGCACCTGCACATCTTTGAGGTTGTTAACACAGTTTGTATGCAAGCTCCAAGAGAGCCCAGTATAATGATCTCATAAAACTTATGGATTATTCATAAAGATTAGCCTCTTGCTTTATATTAAAAGTAGGGTAATATATAGGTATAGGTAAAAAGTAATATATATCTTGGTTGTACTGGTTAGCACAAAACAGAATTTGTTTTTGATTTCTGTTTGGATAAGTACAGGGAAATATTGGATCTTCAAGCAACTACAGATGGCTGAAGGAGAAATCAGGAAATGAGTTGAGTGTGGGACAAAACCTGGCAAGTGAAAGGTAGATACAGATGAGGGGGGAGGCATTGGTTGTCATATGGGTGGACAAAGGCCAGAGGTGAAAAGGAGAGAAAAAGATTTAAGGAGAAGAGGAATGAAATGTGAAACCAGTGGAAAGGAAAAGGGGGGGGCGGGATAGTTTGAGAAAGTGGTGCACACCTGGGTGGGGCACAGGGAAGAGAGGGGAAAGAAAGATACATCTGAAGAAGTGTCCCACCTGAAACATCACTTAGCCATCCCTCCATAGATGCTGCCAGACATGTTGTTCCATTTTGGGACATATGACAATAAAACACTCTTGGCTCGTTATTGCAGCACTTTGTCTTGGGAAATATTTTACCATTCTGCCGAATTGGTGAAGTTACACATGTTTTGGTTTAGCTCATTGTTAGTTTTATCTGATTACACCCCTATGACATATTTTGTGATGTTTTACTATTTTAAATGTAACTGAATATGTAAGTTCCTGCCAAATAGTTAGGGTTACCTGTTTTGACTTGGGGAACCACACAGCACACTTAATTTCATTTTGAAACACCTTTTTAACTATGATTCCCAATGTTGAGTCAGAGTCGTGCAGCGTGGAAACTGGCTCTTCAGCCCAACATCCATGTTAACTAAGATGCTCCATCTAAGCTAGTCCCATTTGGCCCATATCCCTCTAAACCTTTCCTGTCCATTTGTACCTGTCCAAGTGTCTTTTAAATGTTATTGTATCTGTCTCAGCTACCTCCTCTGACAACTCATTCCATGCACCCATCACCCTCTCAGTGGAAAAAGTTGCCCTCAGGTTCCTATTAAATTTTTCCGCTCTCACCTTAAACCTATGTCCTTTGGTTTTTTGATTCCTCTACCCTGAGTAAAAGAGGTTTAAGGTGCATCATTATTATTTTCTGTTGATACAGCTACTTGAAGTAATGCGCTTGGTTTTTTTTTGGTTTAATTTTTGTGGTTAAACATTGGTATTTGTAAGTTTTCAGTGATTTATATTGAGCTTGTATGCTTTTTGTTTTGCCAAATTTAATATTTCCTTTTCATCATTACCCTCGCATGCAAATGACTAGGCAGTTCAAACAAATGAAGAAATTCATGGGACAGTGCCCCAGTTGTAATTTTGTGGTTCAATTTTATTTGGGTTTACTGCTACATGGGTGTTCACTAGTGGGAGTTTTATGTTAATTGGAAGCCACAAACAACAGAGAATAGCTACAAAAATAAAGCCGGTCATTTATAACTGAGGAACATGGAAGTTTCTCTCAGTAGTGAATCTCTGGAATTCTCTGCCATTGAGGGTGGTGGAGGCCAGATCATATAGCTTTTATTTAGCATATCAGATAAAAGTAGAATTGTTTCACTTGGCTTCAAGTAACCTTTTAGTTAATGTTTGATGAAGCTATACATTTTGAAATCTTCCAAACAAATTGCTTGACTGAGATTAAATTGCTGCAGGGTATTTTTGGTTCAATGCTTTCATTGATTTGTTCTGAAGTTTGATCAAAACAAGCATGTTTTAAGATCCACTCCCGGCAAACAATACCACGTGAAATTTTTGTGTGGTCGGTCAGCATTCCACACTCGGTGGAACAGTTAGTGTCATGTATATTCATTAATTTCACGAGGAGAAATGTTTATAAATTAGAATATCTTGTTGAGGGACAACTTTAGGATAATTAAAAATAATTATAAAGGCCACTATCAATAGCTTTCTGTTATGTTCTAGAAATTGTTAAGATTTGATCCACATAGTTTCCTCCAGCTTAAGCCACAACACAGCATCAAAACACGAGTTATTGAAGTGGCTGCGCCTATTTGATTTAAATTAAGGATATGCATGTTTTAGTCTATGTTGATGCATGGGTGGATACAGTTAGGGATCCCATAGGTTTTTAAATCAGTTTGACTTTTCATTAATCTGCAGCATTGCAGGTTTGTCATATTTAATTTTTTTTTCATCGCAATGTGGCTAAAAGCAGTAATTTCCAAAAATTCAGATCTTCAAACGTGAGAGGACATATGATCTTAGAACTATACATATGCATGGATTGGTGCTGCCTAAACCAATGTCTAGATTTTTGTGATACAAGCCTATAACAAGTCCAGCCTTCTATTACAGTTCAGCTGAAAGCACATACAAGTATCGTTGCCAGAGGCAACAAATGGCGAGGTCATTATCACAAATGATAAAATCTATTATTGTTCAAAGAGCATTAACAAAAAGCTTTGGACTCAATTTCCTTAGTTATTTAAAGAAAAAGAAAAAATGCCGGAGCGAAATAACGATTCTGATGCTGTTCTGATGACTGATGCCATTCATATTGCTAAATGGACATCTAATATGTCTCTTCCTTATAGTTTTCTGGCACATAACCTGATCATATAAAATGGGCATTTGTAAGGCCTGCAGAAAAGTGATTCTTATGTACGTTTGTGTAGAAAGCACATTTTGGAATACATTAAAGATGATGTATTTTGCAGCTTGCATTATGTGGCTTATTTATATTACTCCTGGTATGATACATTCCAATGCATTAGATTGGTTGTTTGCAAGATACCTTTTAACATTTATGTACTAATGGAAACCGCTTTCTTAGCATATTGTTGTGCAATACAATTATGCTTAAACAAAATTAATGCTTGTTTTTCTTCAGGTACAACTGCTCATAGCTTTGATCTGGTCCATGAAATACATTTACTGTGACAATGGTACGATCTTAAAGCACCCCTCCCAACCCTTCCGAATTGGCAGAAAGTTTCCGCTTTCTTATATCATTTCCGCCATTCCCATTTGCCTCACATTTTTCTGAAAAACAGTCGGTAATTGCAATTTGTCAATTTGGCTCCTAGAGGTCACTAGGGGTTCCGCGAGAAATCCCCCCGCCCTGGAAGTCTCCACGAAAATGTGGAACCTAGGCTGGGCAAGGCAGCCAATCTCGACCTCATTTGGACTTCCATGGCTGATCGGTGGGTTGAATTTGCAACCTGCGGCCGGGGCTCTGGAACTCCAGCCTAGCTGGAGCCAGCACATCTATCCCTATAGCCGACTTCCTTGACCAGCTGGATAAACCAGCAAAGCTCTGGAACCAAGAGTACCAGAAAATCAGTGGTGGAACTGTAACTGTAACTATTAACATATAACTATGTTAATTAATTAAGACAGGGTTAAAATATAAAACATAGCAGAAAAGCCAATTACCACCTCTTTGGGCTGATTATCAATTAATGTGCAAATTTACTTCAACAAGTACTTCCGTATGCTTAGTCGAATCACATATATCAACTCTTTCATCATAACTTAGTCATACATTTTATGACCAATGTTCTTTTATTCAATACCAAGAGAATTAGGATGTGTAAGGAAAAAGCAAAATAGATCAAACAAAACAATTTTTTCTTTGTGTTGCAAAAAGTATCTATGTTCAATAACATTTCTATAAATAGCAGAATATACTCATGGTAGGCCTGACATTGTACAAGTAGTCCAAGAGCTACAGACTGTTGGAAATAATAGTCGTTTTTCACACGAATGTTGCGCAACGAGTATGCGCATTTGGCGTGCTTACTTTGTTTTGCTGAAAAGTTGCATTACGCGCCATATTATGAATTTTGATGTAAAGTTATGAATTTTGGACATCAAAATTATGAATTTGTAAAATCAAATGTTGGGAGGTCTGATAAAGCTACTTATTTGCTACAGTGTTCAGTGTTCCTGGGAAATGTCATCGATACCGACTGCAATGTCCATACAAACACTTTTACCAAGAGCTTTGTGGAGGACCAGCCATTCCAATAGAATCTCTACACTGTGTCCTCAATAAAGGGAGACATCCTTGCAGATCTGGTCACTGCTGACATTTGGCCATAGTTATTGGGATACAGGTAGTTCTGCTGTAACCTGTGTTTCCATAACACATATTGGATTTGGCACTAATTAGGGAACGGTGGCGCAGTGGTAGAGTTGCTACCTTACAGCGAATGCAGCGCCGGAGACCCGAATTCGATCTCGACTACGGAGTTTGTACGTTCTCCCTGTGAACCTGTGTGGGTTTTCTCCGAGATCTTCGATTTCCTCCCATACTCCATAGACGTACAGGTATGTAGGTTAATTGGCTTGGTAAATGTAAAAATTGTCCCTAGTGTGTGTAGGATAGCGTTAATATGCGGGGATCGCTGGTCGGCGCGGACCCGGTGGGCCGAAGGGCCTGTTTCCGCGCTGTATCTCTAAACTAAACTAAAAGCTATTTGCAATAGGCTGGCCAAATTGGTTATAACGTGATTTTGGACTACTTAAAAGTTGCTTTTGAAATTGACAAGCAGAGAAATAGCTGTTTTAGATTAAATGTAACCCCCCCTGCAGAAATTAGAAACCATTGTTACTTAAGAATCCAAGCTGCTACTTTAACTACGGTAGCGCAGCGGTAGAGTTGCTGCTTTACAGCGAATGCCGCGCCGGAGACTCAGGTTCGATCCTGACTACGGGTGCTGTACTGTACGGAGTTTGTACGTTCTCCCTGTGACCTGCGTGGGTTTTCTCCGAGATCTTCGGTTTCCTCCCACACTCCAAAGACGTACAGGTATCTAGGTTAATTGACTGGGTAAAATGTAAAAATTGTCCCTAGTGTGTGTAGGATAGTGTTAATAGTGTTAGTGTGCGGGGATCACTGGGCGGTGCGGAAGTGGTGGGCCGAAAAGGCCTGTTTCCGTGCTGTATCTGAAATATGAAATATGAAAAAAACTACAGCTGGCCATTGAAATTTAACAAGCAATCGCTTCTGTTGACACTTGGGCAATGACTCTCTACTTAACAATGTAAATACAGCCTTTATTATTTTCAGCTTGTAGGATCAAAAATACAGTTGAAAGTTTGCTATTGAAAAGACTTCTATTTTTGAAAATCCTGTGGGGGAAATAACTTTTATAACATTATTTTCTATAGGAACACATCTATTGTGTTGTGGCAGGACCACCTGTACCATGTTTGCCACAACAATAACTTCACATCATTTTTATGAATTGCTGCATCACTAACTGTTTAAAAAAAACAACCTACTGAACATTAAACATTTGAGGGAAAAAACAAGGACAGGCATGAAAATTTATTTTTGCTAATTATGTCTTTTTTAGTTTTGTTTGGAGAATTTTCAGTTTGCCGATTATAAGATATACAGAAAAGAGAGGAAGGGGCGAAAGAAAATGTAATTGTGCTTTGTTGGGATATTACTGAGAGAATTGATCTCCACAGAAACAGTTGAACAAAATAATTATTTGCATAGCATTGCCCTTTTCAGTACCATGTAAACACAAATCATCTGAGAAAATTGAGATGAGAAAAAACTTTTTCACCCAGAAAGTTGTGAATTTGTGGAATTCTCTGCCACAGAAGGCAGTAGAGTCCAATTCACTGGATGAATTTAAAAGAGAGTTAGATGGAGCTCTAGGGGCTAGCGGAATCAAGGGATATGGGGAGAAGGCAGGCACGGGTCACTGATTGTGGATGATCAGCCATGATTATAGCCATGATAATCATGACTGATCATCCATGCTTATTATGGCTATAATCACGGCTGATCACGGTACAGTGGCGCAGCGGTAGAGTTCCTGCCTTACAGCTAATACAGCGCCGGGGACCCGGGTTTGATCCCGACTACGGGTGCTGTCTGTACGGAGTTTGTACATTCTCCCCGTGATCTGCGTGGGTTTTCTCCGAGATCTTTGGTTTCCTCCCCACTCCGAAGACATACAGGTTTGTAGGTCAATTGGCTTGGTAAATTTAAAAATTGTCCCTAACGGGTGTAGGGTGGTGTTAATGTGCGGGGACCGCTGGTTGGCACGGACCTGGTGGGCCAAAGGGCCTGTTTCCACGCTGTATCTCTAAACTACAATTACAATGAATGGCGCTGCTGGCTCGAAGGGCCAAATGGCCTCCTTATGCACCTATTTTCTATGTTTCTAACATTCATGGATTTGTTAAGTCACGTTTTAATTCGATTGCACTGATTCATGCCCATTCTCCCTGACTGGCGATCACAGCTATCGAAACCTCACCTTGAATCCATTTCCAATGTCGACCATTGCCTTTGATCTGCTACCACTGGATTTGCTTCTTGACATTATTGTGCTATGTTACAGTGCAGCGTGAAAAGGGCTGACTCTGGGATTGAATCAACAGTGTCTGGCACCCGATGTTTTGAAAATGAATGAAAGTCTTGGAAATGATGATATCTTTAAAATGAACATGTGTATGTAATATATATATACACACACACGTGTGTTTATATGTATATATACGTAATAGGGAGTCAGAAGTATTTAATTTTCATATGTACTGACCACAGCATAATGAAATTCTTGCAGCAGCATTACAGGCCTTTAAACATCATACACATACTGTAGATAACTCATTGATTTTTATATAATAATAACCCTATATAGCCCAAAGTTCTTTGTGCAACCAAAAATAATCCATGATTCATAGATTTAGTTTGTGTTTAAGTATAGCTGATGGGAGTTCTTAAAATCTACTGTTCTTCTTGCCTAAAGTGTTGAGTCCTTGACATTATTTGTTATCGTGAGCACATTGCCTCAGTGAACCGCATGCATGTGCACAACTTGATGGCACTCTGCTTTCAGACATTACAGCCAAATGCTAATTCAACGTTCTCATTTCTTTCAGGGCCCCTGAGTAATGTTTGGAGCAGGAATCTTACCCAGATTTTCTATTCCTTTAATTAAGTGGGTTCTGGATGTTTATATTACTCTAGCAATTCCAGCTGGATGATGTGAACAGATCACGAATGCAACCTTGCGCCTTCCTCATCTGTTTGCTCAACTGGGTAAATATGCTGAACCGGGGAAACAAAGCTTATCTTAATTTTTTTTGCAGTAGTAAAAATATGAACCATCTGCAGACAGTAATTCTTGCCAGTCACTTATTAAAAACAGTGCCAACACCTGTCTCCTTAAAGCTTAATGGTGATTAGAATTTTGTGGCTGGTAGCTGAATGTTTCGAAAATTCTTTTAAACATCGATTAAATGTGTTTGTAGTTTGTTTAGCAATAATTTATTTGAAGGAGTTTCTTTTTGGTAAATTAGCAAATGGGGCACATCTCTCACTGCAAGGTTTCTCTTATTGTTCATCTAACAAACAGCAATTTATGACTTCAGTGCTTTAATGTGAGCATGTTGTCATCCCAGCATATTTTTTTAAAGCATGTAAAACAAACAACTGAAGGATAAATTTCCTTTTGGTTAAATCGTAGAGGTGTTGAAATATGCTCAGCCATTAAATACTATAGAGGTCCACTGGTTTCAGGCATCGAAGTGTAAAGTCCTCCTGTTTATCTCTTTAGTAAAATACAGATTTTCATCACTCACTTCCGGAATAAAGTTCATGGGTCTGGTGATAAAACAAGTGCACAAAAATGGAATTGTTAATTTTATTTTGTCAATGTATTTATAATATTTCTGGTACTCAGCAACAAATTCATTCAGAAAAGCTGTTTAAAGTAACTCCAGGAATTGTTTTGCGAACTGATTATTGCATAATTAAATCTGCTGAATATTTAACAGTTGCTGTTGCTTAATTACAATTTCCATTTTTGGAAATGCTTAATCTTCATTTTTGTCTGATCTTGTCACAAGAATTTTCAAGGTTTTGTTTACCCCTCCTGTCATTCATAGCAACTTTTAAAAAAAAATTACATGTTAAATACATGAAATCTTTCCAGAAGATATTAAGATCTATATTGGCTATCCCTCTTCAGTTCTCCATTTTAAGTGAAACTGAGCCATCAGATTTTTTTAGAATTAATAGTAAACTCTACATTTTTTGACCGCACAGTTAACCTAGTTAAATTATGCAGCTTTAAAATAAATCATGGGAAACAAAAAATAACCATTTACTAATAATGGTTTTATATGTTCAAATATCTTCAAATAGAGAAACTGGGTAAGACACGTCACTCAATTAAAGTTTTTGCCTTTGAAATTTCTGGAATCTCTTGAAGGAAAAATTTCAGTTCACACTTTATTTGATAGCCAAAGGAAAAGATACCAGTAGAGTCAACTAAAGAGTAGGTGATAAAGAAAGATTTGCAGAAAGGAGAAATGAAGAGCATTGAGCTGAGGTGATGAAACAAAGGAACACGTGCAGTACATACTGCGGTCAAAACAGAGCAATTGGACTGCAGCAGGTGTTTTGCTAGAGACTTTAGCGGAAATGGTGTAGTCAGCAAGGATAGTGGTGCTAAATAGTTGAGACAATAAGAAAAGCAAGAGAATTTTCGATGAGCTAAAGGTGGAGGATGCAAGACCAACACAGGAAGAGTATTGGAGCTCAGAGTCTGCAGACGACAATGGGGTGGCTGGAGATTTTGAGCCGAGGTTAGTGCTGGCATTCTTGGTCGTTATTGTTTATTGTTGTGAGATGCAGTGGAAAACTTTGTTTTGTGTGCTGTGCAGGCAAATCATACTATACATGGGAATATCAGGTGGTGCAAAAGTGGAAATAAACTAAATAATATAGTGTTACAGCTACAGAGAAAGTGCTGATTTAAACAAAGGTGCAAGGGCTATAAAATGTAGATTAGAAGATTGGGAATTCATCCTTGGCATATGAGAGGTCTGGTCAAGAGTAATAAGAGCCGAGAAGAAGTTGATCTGGAAGCTGCTTTCAAGCTTTTGTATTATCTGCCCAACAGAAGAGGGAAGAACAGAGAATGACCAGGCTGTGGATGATCCTTAATTATGTTGGCTATTTTCCCAAGGCAGTGTGAAGTGTAGATGGGATTGATGGGGGAGGCGGGAGCTGGTTTGCAAGATTGACTGGGCGATGCTCACAACTCTCTTGAAATTTCTTGCAAACTTGGGCAGAGCAGTTGCCATTACCAGGCAGGCTGTGATGCATCCCGGTTGGGCAGAGCAGTTGCCATACCAGGCAGGCTGTGATGCATCCCGGTTGGGCAGAGCAGTTGCCATACCAGGCTGTGATGCATCCCGGTTGGGCAGAGCAGTTGCCATACCAGGCTGTGATGCATCCCGGTTGGGCAGAGCAGTTGCCATACCAGGCAGGCTGTGATGCATCCCGGTTGGGCAGAGCAGTTGCCATGCCATACCAGGCAGGCTGTGATGCATCCCGGCTGGGCAGAGCAGTTGCCATACCAGGCTGTGATGCATCCCGGCTGGGCAGAGCAGTTGCCATACCAGGCAGGCTGTGATGCATCCCGGTTGGGCAGAGCAGTTGCCATACCAGGCTGTGATGCATCCCGGTTGGGCAGAGCAGTTGCCATACCAGGCAGGCTGTGATGCATCCCGGCTGGGCAGAGCAGTTGCCATGCCATACCAGGCAGGCAGTATTGCATCCCGGTTGGGCAGAGCAGTTGCCATACCAGGCTGTGATGCATCCCGGTTGGGCAGAGCAGTTGCCATACCAGGCTGTGATGCATCCCGGCTGGGCAGAGCAGTTGCCATGCCATACCAGGCAGGCTGTGATGCATCCCGGCAGGCTACTTTGTACGGTGCATCTGTAGACACTGGTAGGAGTCGTTGGAGATACGCCTAACTTCCTGAATCTTCTGAGGAAGTAGAGGCATTGGGGTGCAGTTCTGGCAGTAGCATCCATGTGGTTGGACCACGGCAAATTGGTGTCAATGTTAACACCGAAGAACCCAAAACTCTTAACCGTCCCTACTTCAGCACCATTGATGCAAATTTGATCATGTACTCTAACCAACCTCCTGAGCTGGATGACTAGCTCCTTGGTTTTGAGGGGAGGCTGTTGGCTTGATGCCATGCTACTAAGCTCTCCATCTCCTTCCTGTATTTGGTCTCATCATTGTTTGAAATCAGGCTATTATGTTGGTGTCATCTGCAAGCTTGAAATGGAGTTAGAACATAATGTGGCTGTGCTGATGTGTATGTATAGGGAATTTTGTACGGGATTGAGAGTGCATTCTTGTGGGGACTGGTGTTGAGAATTATCATGGAGGATGTTTTGTCACCAATCCTCACCGATTATGGTCTGTGGGTCAGAAAGTTGGGGAACCAGTTTTAGGTGCTGAATCTAGGGTTCAAGATTTTGAAGATGATTTTAGTGTTGAAGGCAGAGCTACAGTTAATAAATAGGAGTCTGATGTATATGCCTATGTTGCAGCTGATGTTCCAGCGATGAGTGTAGGGCCAGGGAGTTGGCAACTGCCGTGGACCTGTTGCGGTCGTAGAGGAATTGCAGTGCAAGGTTGTCTTGGAGGCTGGAGTTAATATGCACAATGTGCCTCTCGAAGTACTTCATGATGGTGGATGTCAGAACCAACGGACAGTATTTGTTAAGTTATGCTACCTTATTTTTCTTTGGCACTGGGGCAGTCATCTTAAAACAGGTAGGAAGCTCAGATTGGAGTAGGTTAAAAATATCTGCGAATACCCCTGCCAGCTGGTCTGCACAGGATATGAGGATGTGGCCAGAGAATCCATCCGGGCCAGTCACTTTCCACACGTTCACTCTTGGGAATGGCAGATCTAACGTGACTCATGAGTGGATGAAGATGTTGGCACGGGTGACATTATTCCAGAGATCTAGAGTTGTCTATGCTTTTATTGGTGAAGCTTGTAATTGGTTACTTTTGGTGTAATTCCAACATTTGGACATTCAGGGAGATAATCTAGACCTAGCCTACATTCTCGAGAATTTAGAAGGATGAAGAATGTCTTGTCTTGTTGAAATTTGCAAGGTTCAAATTTGCAAGAGAGAATGTTTCCTCTGGCTTGGAATGTAGAACCGGGAGTCACTATCTCAGAATGAGGGGTAGGGCTTTTTGGATGGGGATGAGGAGAAATTTCCTCCTGGTGCTTTTTGAAATTTTCTATCCTGGAAGCTTGTGGAGGTGTAGTCATTGAGGGCATTCAAAACTGATAAATAGATTATTGGATATTAAACAAGTCAAGGAAAATTGTGTTGAAGTAGATCATTCATGACCCTGATGAATGATGGAACTAGCTTGATGGCCAAATGGCGTACTCCTGTTCTTGTATTTTATGTTCAAATAGAAATGAGTTTAAGAGTTAGCATGTCACAGCTGAGAACATTTTAATTAATCACGACATGTAAGCTTGCTCTGGAAATCTTTTGGCTTCTATGGAAAATTTCACTCTGTTGTACTGAAATTATGCTTTTCAAAATCTGCATCAATCTAAAATTATCTGATAAATAATAAAAAAAGTTGAAGTGGCTGGCGATGTAATACCTTGTATCTAAGACGCTTCACAATCTTTCTTTTTGTTATTTCATGGTTCAGCATTAAACATAAGCAATTTGGATCTGGGGGGAAAAAATCAAAGGCAAGGGATATGGTAGAGCTAGTAAGCAGAACTCATAAAACACAAGGAAATTCCAATTAACGGAGCAAAAATGTCTACTGATAAAGGGAGTCTTCAAACTACAAATATCATATCCTGCAGGTTTCAGTTGTTTTCTAAATAGCTTTGATAAGCCACAGTCTGTCTCAGAAGCCTGGGGTTCCAAGGGATACTCTTTCTTCAGGAAGTCTGAGTTTGAAGGAAATTTGCAGCCACATTTGTGCATAATGAACATCTGTAATTTCCAGAAAATGTCAGCATTTATTATTTTGCTTTTCGGAGTTGAAGTACAATGATAGACACCCCCATTTCAATGGTTTTGTGAGTTTGTGGCATTTTTTTCCCAAAATACTGAAATTAAATCATTTCTTAGAGCTTTCTAATTTAGGCCTGGTCCTCTATGTAGCTAATTTCTTAAGGATGACAAATGAAATTCTAATTCGCCCTTCCCAATATTTTTGCAGTGTTCTGTTTAATCTTTAAACTCGTACAAACATGATCTTACTGTAAACCATGTGATTGGTGTCAATGAGTCATAAAGTTGTACAGCAAATGGCCCTTCAGCCCAACTCGCCCAAGCCAACCAAGTTGTCTAACTGAGTTTGGCCCACTTGCCTGCACCAGCCCATATCCCTTCAAATCTTTCCTATCCATGGTCTTTTCCAAATGTCTTTTAAATGTCCTATTGTACCTGTTCTATCACTTCCCTTGGTAGCTTGTACCATATGTGTGGAAAATACTGTCGTTTGGGTCCTTTTAAAAATTTTCACTCTTCATCTTAAACCTAAGCCCTCGGGTTTTAGACTGGGGAAAAGATTATAGCTATCCATCTATGCCCCTCCTGATTTTATGAACCTCAAATCATTCCTTAGCTTCCTATGCTCCAGGGGCAAAGACCCAACCTATGTAACACAAGCCCTATAGGGTAACATCCTCCTGAATCTCTTGCACTCTTTCCAGTTTAATGCTACCCTTCCAAAAGAAGGCGAACAGAACTGTACACAGTAAACTGAATGTGGCTAAACCAGCTTGTCAGTGCACGAGGTGCAGCATTTGGTTGACATACCATTCTTGTTTTGCAAAATACTTGTAACTTGGAAAATAATTCAATTGTTTCTCTAAATAGGGTATTTCTGTTGTCGGGCAAGTTATTCCTCCGAACATGATTATTGCTTCCTTACAACCAGAACTCTTGCTCTCTTTGTTGTCTTCATTAGATTTTCTAAACTGCCTCAGACATATGGTTTGATTGAGTCCTTCTGATTCTTCACTGGAAAGGGGTCTCTGGGCCTCTTAACCATTTCCCGGTTCTCTATTTTTGGGAATTAGCCAATAGAACTGTCAATTGACTTGTTCACAGTCTTGAAAATGAAAGAATTGTGCTGCACTGAATGAAGTCATTCAACCTAACATAATAGGCCAATTTTTTTGTGGTCTGATTACTAAACAACATTAAAATTGCAATAATGGTCAATGTTTTGTTTTTAGTTTTGAGTTAAAACATCAAAATTTGAGACAATGTGCTAACTCAGCAATGTCACTTCAACATTGAATTCTTGGGGGACTCTTAACAGCAGAGCAAATTAGCAGATTCAACTTTTGAAATATTTTGACTTGTGTGTATTTGATATTGCACTCACAGGATATGTCTATTTGACATTGCATGTACAGAGGTCCAAGTTACTGGCTGTTTAAACCAGTGGTTCCACTCAAAATGAATGAGATCCAGCCCAAAGGCTATGTAAGTTCTCTGTAAAGAAAAAAAACCAAGTCATGGTTTGACTTAGTTTGTCTTGTTAAATGAAAAGTCTCGATAATGTTAGGATTAGAAATTCTGGGCATCTTAATTTTATTCCTCTCCGAATTTCTCTTTCATACATTAGGAACTGAAATATGCTGTTTCGCATTACTTTTAGAAACAGGAGTTGGAGGGGGCTACCAGCTAAAGGTCAAATGGGACCTGCATTTCAGCTAATTTAGAAGGCGAGCCAGTGAGTGTTTCAGAAGGTGGAGTGGCAAATAGATCAGCCTACCTACATGTTGGTAGATGTGGTTAGAGTGGAGATGGAATGAAAGGCTGATTAGTTGGGTATTGGAGAGCAGTTGAGTAACAAGGTTGTCTAGAGAAGAAATGGGTGAGGGGGGGGGGATTCAGTGTATTTGTCATGAAAGTGGGGATTTGGGACTGGCATTTTAATTGAAGAGGGTTAACTGCAGGGATGAGAGACCTTGACATAGGGGGATGGAAAGACTGTAGAAATCAGGGTGATGGGGATGGTGTAGTGTGCATTTGGAGAATCTTTGATCACAGTAGTTCCAAATACATCAATTCATATTTACTGTTCATCTACATAAGGTTTACCACCATTCATATTATTCTACTGTCAATGGTGCAACATTCATCATTTGGGTACTAATCTGTCTGCACTCTGAAGTTCAATTTGTAAATCTGTCTTCAATAGTGTAATGTGTAAAAAGGAACTGCAGATGCTGGTTTAAACTGAAGATAGACACAAAAAGCTGGAATAACTCAGTGGGACAGGCAGCATCTCTGGAGAGAAAAAATGGGTGACGTTTTGGGTCGAGACCCTTCTTCAGACGGAAACGAGAGATATAGACGGTGATCTGGATGGATAAAGAACAATGAATGAAAGATATTCAAAAAAGTAACAATGATAAGGGAAACAGGCCATTGTTAGCTGTTTGTAGTGTGAAAATGAGAGGCTAGTGCGACTTGGGTGGGGGAGGGATAGAGGGAGAGGGAATGCTGGGACTACCTGAAGTGAGAGAAATCAATGTTCATACCACTGGGCTGTAAGCTGCCCAAGCGAAATATGAGATGTTGTTCCTCCAATTTGCGTTTAGCCTCACTCTGACAATGGAGACCTAGGACAGAAAGGTCTGTGTAGGAATGGGAAGGAGAATTAAAGTGTCCAGCAACTGGGAGATCAGGTTGCTTCAGGCGGGCTGAGCGAAGGTGTTACAATAATGTAATGTTCCTTTCACCTAATTTTAAAAAAGTGTATAATCTTTACTCTGTCTTTGTCGTCTTCTTGAAGTCTTTTACTCTTAAATATATCTTAAACACTGTGATTTCTATGCTTTGAGAATTGTCATCTTTACGTTGTGAGGCACCTTTTATGACAGCTAATTTAAAATATCAAAGTTACTGCAATTGCATTTCTTTTAAATTCACTTTGCTGCTTGCCAACTAAATAGTTGCAATGTCGACAACAAGGGTAATTTCTATGCACCTTCTGCTACCAATTTAGAAAGAAGTGCCTTTAATGAAAATGTTCCTGTTTGCCATCAGATGTCATGCAGATGTTAAAAATCTTGATTGAAGCTATTGTGTTTACTGCCTTGTACACCACTTGGTTTTGATCCTGACTATGGGTGCTGCCTTTACGGAGTTTGTACGTTCTCCCTGACGCCGTGTGTATTTTCTCAAGGTGCTCCGTTTCCACCCATACTCCAAAGACATAGAGGTTTATTGGGTTAAGTTAGCTTCGTAGGTTAATTGGCTTCGGTAAAAAGATTAAATTGAACGGCCAATCTGATCTCCCGGTGGCCGAGCACTTCAACTCCCCCTCCCATTCCCAGTCTGACCTTTCTGTCATGGGCCTCCTCCAGTGCCATAGTGAGGCCCACCGGAAATTGGAGGAACAGCACCTCATATTTCGCCTGGGCAGCTTGCAGCCCAGTGGTATGAACATCGACTTCTCCAACTTTAGATAGTTCCTCTGTCCCTCTCTTCCCCTCCCCTTCCCAGATCTCCCTCTATCTTCCTGTCTCCACCTATATCCTTCCTTTGTCCCGCCCCCCTGACATCAGTCTGAAGAAGGGTCTCGACCCAAAACGTCACCCATTCCTTCTCTCCTGAGATGCTGCTTGACCTGCTGAGTTACTCCAGCATTTTGTGAATATATACAGCTTTCTGAATGTGCCAAAACAGGTGGATAAGGTGACAAAAATGCCCTGCGCTATATATGTATTCAGCGGGCAGGGCGTTGAGTATAAAAGTCGGGAATTCATATTGCAACTGCATGAAAATTTGCTTAGGCCATAATTGTAGTACAGTGTGAAATTCTGGTTGTCACATTATAGGAAGGGTAATGGACTTTGTAGATGATGCAGAAGAGGTTCACCAGGATGTTGCCTGGATTGGAGAATATTAGTTATTTGGGGGGGTTGGACAAGTTTAATTTTTCTCTAGTAGCCAGGGTAGATAGTCTGTCTTTTTCCCCAGGGTGTCAATGTCAAATACTAGAGGGCATAGCTTTAAGGTGAGAAAAGTTAAAATATTTGTGCGAGGCAAGTTTTTTTTCGTGTTAGGTTTGGAATATGCTCCCAGGGTAGGTGGTAGAAAGATATGATAGCCAGATGCATGATCAGGCAGCAAATATAGGATGAATACCATGTACAGGCAAATGGGATTGATTAGATTGGCATTGTGGTTGGTACAGACATGGGAGGCTGAGGGGCTTGTTCCTGTACTATATAAATTGGTTCCTTTATTTCACCATAATAGTGAATATCTTGCAATGAATATTTAACTGGATACAAATGGGAACTCTTTCCTTTTGTTATTATTAATGGATTTAGGTTCCCCTCCTTTCTATCATGTTAACTGTTAAATTCATTTTCTCGAGTAACTTGGTAGGCACACGCAACATCTCTGGAGGACATAGATAGGTAACGATTGGGATGGGACCCTTCTTCAGATGGATTGTAGTGGGGGGGGGGGGAAGCTGGAAATGCGGTGGGGGTGGGACAAAGCCGAGCAAGTGAAAGGTTGATGTGATAAGGGGGGTTGAGATTGGCAGATGGGTGGACGAAAGGCTAGAAATGAAAAGGTGCAAAAGGATCATGAGGTCAAGTGATAGGAGTAGAATTAGGCCATTCAGGCCATCAAATATACTCCGCCATTCAATCATGGCTGATCTATCTCTCCCTCCTAACCCCATTCTCCTGCCTTCTGCTCATAACCTCTGACACCTGTACTAATCAAGAATCTATCTGTCTCTGCCTTAAAAATATCCACTGACGGCCTCCACAGCCTTCCGTGGCAAAGAATTCCACAGGTTCAACACCCTCTGGCATTTCTCCTCATCTCCTTCCTAAAAGAATGTCCTTTAATTCTGAGGCTATAACCTCTGGTCCCAGACTCTCCCACCAGTGGAAACATCCACTCCACATCCACTATGTCCAAGCCTTTCACTATTCTGTATGTTTCAATGAGGTTCCCACCCCCACCCTCTCATTCTTCTAAACTCCAGCGAGTGCAGGCCTAGTGCCGACAAATGCTCATCATAGGTTAACCTACTCATTCCTGGAATCATTATTGTAAACCTCATCTGGACCCTCTCTAGAGCCAGCACATCCTCAGATATGGTGCTCAAGATTGCTCACAATATTCCAAATGCAGCCTTAGCAGCGCCTTATAGAGCCTCAGCTCGGATGTAAGATAAGGAGAGAAGAGTGAAATGTGAAGCACAGGGGATGGATGTAGGTGGAAGGGAACAGTGGAGGGGAAAGCAGTAGGGGAAATCGCGAGAAATGGTAGTGCAGCTAGGTGGGGAATAGGGAAGAGAACTTTCTCCCCCCTACTACAATCAGTATGAAGAAGTATTCTAACCTGAAACAACGCCTATCCATGTTCTCCAGAGATGCTCCATGACCCACTGGGTTACTCCAGCACTTTGTCATTTAAAAAAATATATAAACCAGCATCTGCTGTTCCTTGTGTCTAACCTCCTTTTGTGATTGTCCTAAAATTTACTGCCATGTCTCAGAAGAAGGATCATAAACATATAGAACTAATTGATCTGTAGTTCCACAGCTTTTCACAAAATAAATGATGCAAGTAAATTTCCCCTTGACATTTCGCTGGACATTTATTGAATTCCTTAAAAATCATGTCAACAATAGGGTACGCTCCGAGTAAGTCACTTCATAACTTAGTCTTTTCTCCACCTTAAAGGCACACCAAAGGTTTGATGTAATATTCTCTACTTGGTCAGGCAGATGCATGTGGACTCCAAAGGTCCAGGCGCACTCACTGTCCTGACCTTCGTTAGTGCCCAGTTAAAATCCAGGAACTCAATTTTTCATGTCAACATGGAAGTACTTTTACCGGCAGGCAGCATTTGATCAAAATAATGACTTCCTGGCACACTTTTCAGAGTAATTAGAAATGCTTGCCTTGTCAGCATTTATAAGTGATGAATTAAAAAAAATTATAAGAAAGGATCCACTCACGGGAAATGCCTAATGAGGAAACATAATATCTTATGTCCATGAAAATAAAACTTTAAAGCAGAAGAGACTTGAATAGGATGCCAGAATGGATTTAGTATTCCGGTAATGCATCATATACTTGTCACCTATGCTATAATGTTTGTTTCTGACTTGGCCTCTAGGATAGGTATTGTGTGAAGATTCATAGATATGTGTCTTAAGACATTATGAAAAGCGTTGGTTGTAACTCCTATATAATGATATTCAAGTTTTGGATCCAGCTTCTGCTATCTGACATGGCTTTGTCAAAGCAAATAAAAAAAACTGAAGATGCTAGAAAATGAAAACAGAAAATGCTGGTCAGTGCGCTAATGTGGAAGGAAAGTTGGTTAATGTTTCCGGTCTGGCAAATCAGGACTGGTTCAGGTTCTGAAACTTGAAACATTAACCGCTTTGCGTTTCAAATATGCTGCCTGACTTAGTGAATGTTTCTAGACTTTTTCTGCTTTCATTAGGGCAAGATCAATGTGAGACATGTATCCTGGAAGAGATTGGAGAGGTAGTCATTGATGATATGGTCCATTGTTTGACTTGGAAGGAAGTCTTGAGTTGCCATTGGTGTAAAAGAAAATGGCAGCATCAGCTGGTTTAGAGTTGAAGTCGAGTCTGTTTACTGGTTCATTTGGCTTGGTGATGTGGACTCTTTTTCAGCATGACAAAAGTGCAAACAAGCTATTTGACTTCATTCGATTCATAAAAGATTGGTTTCAAAATGCAATAAGATGGATACTCAGTGTTAAGCAAATCAAAGCAACCCAGATACTGGACCCAATCCACTGGCTTAACCATTTGCATCATCTGCAATTGGGTGCTTAGCTACACTGTATACATCATAGATAGACACAAAATGCTGGAGTGACTCAGCGGGTCAGGCAGCATCTTAGGAGAAAAGGAATAGGTGACGTTTTGGATCAAGACCGTTCATCAGACCTATGATGGAGGTCTCGACCTAAGTCTGATGAAGGGTCTTGAACCGTAACATCACCTATTCCTTTTCTACAGAGATGCTGCATGACCTACTTAGTTATCCCAGCGTTTTGTGTCCATCTTCAATGTAAACCAGCACCTGCAGTTCCTTCTTACACACACTGTATAAATCATGATAGGCTGGAGAAAGAATGAACTTCATGGCATAAGACCATCATCATTCAGCTACTCTACAAGTCTGGTAATTCAAACTCTGCATTGGAAACGCTCTTGCACTGGAAACAGATGTGCTGCTTTTTTGGATAGCAGACAAACTGAAGGTTAGACTTTGGGATTCTCCCCTTAACATAAAAATTAATTTTCCATCAGAAATTGCAAAGCATTTTTGTATTTTTGAACAAGAAATACTCATGAAAGAAAAGTGTTTAGAATTCATTTGTTTTAAACAAAGTAAATTGTACAGTTAAATCAATCAACCATTGGGTAAGTCTGCACGTTGGAATTCCTTTCAGAAGCTAGTTGGAAATGTGGTGAAGCCTATAAATCTGTTCAGGCAAGTCATGCTGATGCTTTCCTGTGTGTGCTACGGGATGCCTCTGACCTAGAGGCAGGCATGCATAGTTAAGACCAGACTGCTATGTAAAGGGTTCTAACTTGTTTAGGCAACCATTTTAACACCAGATGAAAGGAAATACTTTGACTTTGCGACTGACATTTTACTACCAAAATCTAGAGCTGCATTGTGGGATTATGTTTTGAATGGCTTTCGTAATTTGAAAGGTCAGATTTCTTTTATGGTTTATTCATACATTTTTCTGAAGCATTGCCAACTGCAGCCTCCATGTTCTGATTCTTTTGTTTAATCAGCATGTAATGCACCAACTTTCAGAGAACATTCAGAGTAATCTATTTGCACTGAAAGGACAAGCTGAAGGATTTGAGAATCATTTAGAAAAGAGATGGATTTTGTGTGTATTGTATATATTGGCGCCATCAATCTAATTTTAAACAATGAAGATATCAGGAAATAACATCATGGGAAGAAGTATGCATTTAGGCAGAGATCCCAGAATAATGTAGCAATAATTGAAATCGCCCAGCAGTCAGTCGGCTCCTACTGCAAAAGTTTGTACACATTCCTGCTGAGATGTGGCTTTTAATGCCTCCACTGATGCATGGGTTCAAACAAACTGGATGTTCAGAATACCATCTGTATTGGCTCAGTGGTTTGTGTCTTGAATCTGGACGCAGTTACTGCTGCAGTTGTAGCTACTTAAATGCAAATCTATCACGTTTTTTGCCAGAGAAAGGTCAGTAGTAATCTCTGCCCGTTAACTACCATGGACTTAGCTGGCTGTGGTAATTCCAAGTTAGCATTGTTGAATAGTCTGACAGTGCTGATGTTTCAGGATATTAAACTCTTGGTTGCTCAAGCCTGCCTTGGAGCAGCTGCAGTGGAGCTTCAAATGTGTGGGAACTGAAGGCGTTTTTATGCATCACAGTCCCATGTACGGCCGTATAACTGAAGTGTAGTTTAACTTGCCAATTCTATTATCCTGTTAATGTTTCAGATGTGGTCTCACTGCTTCATAATCAAAGTCGAGTCTTATTTGAATGTTTTTTGATGTTTGAAGCAAGCCAAGTTTTCCACCAGTTATTTCATTAGCAAATGCCAGAGTTTGAATTTTTTAACAGTAAGACCAAAATACTGTAAAAAGAAATCTGTATTGATTACTGTTCTTTGAACAGAAATGCTTAAACTGTAGTGTATTAAACATAGTTTTATTTGTATTAAACTTGTTAATTGCCTAATCTTGGTGTGATTGTTCCATTTATGAAAGAGATTACAGTTCTTTTCTCTATTTGATCCATCTTAGTGATTGTTCATAGATGTTTCCATTTCAGTTTTTAAACAATAGTGCAAGTTTCAGGAGATCTTAATGTATTGCTTCCCACTTATTATTTAACACCTAGATGTTAAATATTTGTTCATAAGGTGTGCAGGCACTGAAATTTGGGATAGATGTTGAGATGTGTTTAAAGAGAACTCAAAGCCATCGCTATCTTTTGGTAGCTATCTTTTGGTATCTTTTGGCTCCTAGAAAGAGGAGTTCGTAATAAGGACCATTTACTAAAGCTTCTATAACTGTCAAACAAGCAAAATATGTCCTTCAATGTTTATTAATGTATTGGTTGAATGATTGGCAACTGTTTTCTCTAAAAATGAAACATTACTGAAAAGTTTAATGTGCATATGTTGAGGGTCAGTTTAAACCTCCATCTTCACTGGCACTAAAAGATTTGCTGCATCCGAATGTTGATTTGTCTTTGCTGTAATGTAACTTAAATCGGCTAACATGGAAGACTTGAGGATTTTTGATTGCATTTGTATTCAGTTTAGTTCCAGTTTCCCATCATTGGCCAGGAATTGTGCTTATCAATGTTGTTTTATGAGTGTTGTTTGGCTCTAATATGGTCACTAATGTGTGACTTGTATTTATGATGCACATCAAAACTCTTGCTATATTGGCAAGAGCATTAATATATTTGCAATTATTGAGTGACTGAGGTAAGCAGAGCGGGTGGACCATGATGTAAATCAGCATTTGACACTAATTTGAAGGCTGGGCTTTCAAGCCTTCAGGGCCTTGTTTAATGCCCTCTATGCCTTATGGGCGAACATGCTCAAAGGCGCCCCAATTATCATCACAATCTCTGTTTAAAGAGATCAGCTTCTCCCAAGTTGGTTAGTGTTTTAACTTTTGTTGCTACCTGTTTCAAACTTTGCAAGTGTCTTGTGCTTTGTAGAATCTTGAAAGCTTCTGGTCTACACACAATCTCTTGTGCTGAAGGCCTGTGGCTTGACTTTAAAGGTTTAACTAAAACTTGTTGAATTCAATTATTGGGGATAGACAATAATAGACATTTCCCTTGCAGTACTGTGTAGGGTTGCCAACTGTCCCATATTAGCCAGGACATCCTGTATTTTGGCATTAATTAGTTTGTCCCTTACGGGACCGCCCCTGCCCCTTATTAGTAGGGTTGCCAACTTTGTCACTCCCAAATAAGGGTTAACGGGTGATGTCACTGCCCTGCACCCCACGTGACCTCACCCAGCCAGCGGCCAAGTGCTCCCGCTCCACCAATGGCGGCCGACCGGGCCGGGAGGCGAGTTGCTATGCAACCTCCGTAAGGCGGAGCCCAGGTCTCCATACCTAGACTGTCCGAAGCTAAAATGGCGGAAACCTAGACTGTCGGGGGTGCTGTAGGCCCCGACGTTGTAGGTCCCAACAGTTTAGGTTCCGCCACTCTAGGTTTCTGCCATTTTAGCTCCAGACAGTCTAGGTCTGGAGGCCTGGGCGTCGCCTTACGGAGGTTGCGTAGCAACCCGCCTCCCGGCCCGGGCAGCCGCCATTGGTGGAGCGGGAGCATGTGGCCGCTAGCTGGGTGAGGTCATGTGGGAAGCGGGACGGTGACGTCACCTTGTCCTGTATTTGGGAGTGAGGAAGTTGGCAACCCTAGTACTGTGTGATTATTTTAAGGAACACAACCTACTGGAGAGGGTACACCCAGCCATGTTCTCAGCATTGTTGCATGCAGCAATGGGCAGGTGGAGTTTGCACCAAACTATCCATTTCACCTCCTCGTTCATCTTTTTTCATGGAATCTCCTCCAGCCAGAACAACCTGTCGTCACCAGCTGCTTCTAGACGATACTACCATTTCATGTATCTTTCAGTCTGTCTTGGTTTCCACATGATGAAATACATCCCTTTGCTCCTTCACCCACTCTCCACACCTTAAAGCACGTTTAAATCTCTTCTGTCTCCAAAGATGATGCCTGATTAACTGCTTTCACAGCACTTTCTGCTTTAACTTCAGTTTTCCAGAATCTGAAGTATTTTTGGGGGGCTTTAAAGATAGAGATATTGATTGGATGGATGTTGAGAAGCTGCATCATTGAAGCATGCAGCACAGAAACAGGCCATGAGGTGACTTGAAAAAACTAAATAAAATTATGAAAGATAGAGTAGTTAGTCTTTTTCCCAGGATTGAAATGCATACCTTTAAGGTGAGAGGGGGAAATTTAAAGTACATTTACGAGGCAAGTTTAAAGTACATTTACGAGGCAAGTTTTTTTTTGCCTAATGTGGTAAATGTCTGGAATATTCTGCCAGGGATGAAGATGGAAGCAGGCATGATAGTGCCATATAAACGGCATTTAGACAGACACACGAGAATGCAGGGTTAGGAGGGGTGTAGGCCATGTGCGGGTAGATGTGCAGTTTTAATTGGCATTGCCATTGTACGCCAAAGGGTGTGTAATGTTCTGTGTTCTATTTATGATGCTATTTTCCACTCTTCTCGTTGTCTTGTTTTGCATTGATACATGCCATTTAAAATTATAAAGCAATAGAGCCATCTAGCACAGAAAAGGGACCTTCAAACCTCCGGGACAATGCTAATTATCAGTCAGCCATTTACAATAGACTTAAAACAATTCTAAAAAAATTGCAGATGATAACTATTTTCATGGTTAACTTTCCAGGGAGATGGAACTCCAAGCATTACTTGTATTGACAAACTTCTTATTTTTGTTCATTGGATTCTAATGGAAAGATCTCCACGCTCTAGAATCATGACCAGCACAAAAGATTGTAATTGTTGGAGGTCAGTCATTTCAACACATTGTTGCAAATGCTCTCCTTGCTGGTGTTACAGGCTTTTTTTAGTTGCTTGATCAATGATCTTCCTTTCAACATGAATCAGAAGTGAGGATGTTCTCAGGTCATTGCTGGATATTTAATTCAGTATGCGACTTCTTGGATGATGAAGAGCTGAATCTTACTGGAATAGTTATATAAATATTACGGCTTCAAGATTGGGTCGAGGACTGAATATCTGCAACCCAGTAGCAATTCTTTAGCTTATGTTGTCCAGGACAAAGAGGTTTGCTTGATTGCTACCCATTTCTCTATCCTGTACATTCACTAACAACACCATTGACATACAGACGCAGTGTTTACCATTTATAAAATGCAATTCTCTTCTGTACCTGTGACCTACATCGTGAAAGACAAAGGCAGCATGCCTATAGTCATGAAATCTATCACTCTCTTCATTGTCACTAAATCAAAATTTTGTGTCTTTGACTTTTATAACCCAATGGGAATAATTTGGCAACAATAGGCATTGGTGAAATACAGACAGTAAAATTAAATTATTTTGCAGTGTTTTTCCACTAGTATAAAAAATATATTGTATGACTTTTTATTGTATGGGCTGTGGGTGCAGTGTAGAATGGGACAAGTTTAAAATAGTAATTACTCTTCAAAGCCCTTAAAAGTGTAGCGATTAGCCATGTTAAATATTACTTTTGGCAACAACACCAGTATAGGTACATCCACATACATAAGGAAAGTACGACTTTATTCTTGACTTGTATCGGGATATGTTGAATGTGATGAGCAAAGCTAGTTCATTGTGGCCACATCAAGAGTACCTGTTCATGTCTTTAGAGTGTCGTGTAAACAAATGTGAGTTGAATGAGAACTAAGGCAAGAAGCTCAGCAGTGCTGTCGGGTAAGGCTGAAACATGATCCTTTTCAATGGGGAGAGGATTTTGCATTGCTAAGTGGAATTTAAGTGAACTTAAATTTTTAAATATTATTTACAAGGATATTTTATTCTAAATTTATGTATCTACAGAATAGAAATGTAAGAACTAATCTAATTCCAATTGGATTTAAATTTTATTAATGGGAAGTTTGATTTGTGAAATGTTCCAGTATGTAAATGGCTAAATTAAATGTTTTATTTTCCATAAATGCAATTTACAAAGCACATTATATTGATGTATTATATATCAACAGATATTATCCCTTAAGCAATAACGTCTCTAATCATACTTATCTCTATTTCAGCTTTTGCCAGACCAACTGGTTTTGCTCCTGGAATTTCTATTGGAGACGAAGTCCTTGTCTTCCCAAACACTGCAGACGTTACAGAAGCAATACTGCCTAAGGGAGCAGGATGCAGAGGTAATTCATTTCCTAGCCCACTGAACTGTTTTGCCAACAATTGATAAACTCTGCCAGAGGGGGAATAGGCAAAGATCACAGAGTTTACTACACAAGCTGTGTGTTCATTTAAGCCAAAGTAATCAACATGCTCACATGTTTTTGGACCTAAAGGGAGGCAGAGTTTATTATTTTTAAAATTATTATTTTATCTGCAGAATAATTTTATAACATTTCAACTCCCTGAATTTTAACTGCATGTGGCAATGTTAAGCAACCTCTGTGGCATAGATTTCTCCTTTGCCGATTTTAATTTCAGTCTGGTATTAGCTCCAGGAGCATCTCTGGTTCCAGCAGTGATGGTGTCATCAAGCGTAGTTACCCGCTAATCCCATCAAAGAGTCCTTTGAGCAAACCAGGAAATGTTATTAACTTTTCATAGATTTTGTAACAAAAGACGCACGCTTAGATTTGAGCAGAAGCTGTAATATCATAAACTTATAAAAATAAAACTTAAAATAATTTTCAATCATAGAATGAAATTGGACTTTCTACAGAACCAGAGAGATTTTTCACCAGAGGGTTTTTCATAATGAGAGCAATGCGTAAAATGTTGAAATTCCCATCACTTCATATTTCAGCTGATTTCTATCTTTAAAGACTTTACCATCACACTTTGCAGGGGGATTGTGTGATTGATAACAACATTTAGGAAACTTATGCATATGTTGTCAGTTTTATCATTTATTGTTGGATAATGTCATTTATCATAATTAAAGCTGACATTTGAGTTGATTTTTCTCATGTGCTATATTCTACATGGGGAACAGATAGTTAAAATTAGACTAAAATTAGAATGCAGGAAGCATGTTTTTGATATATTTCTAGCAAATAAAATCTTCAGTGCTGAGATGCACAGAATATTATTAAGTAGGAGAACACTTTATGTGGATCAAAGATAAACACAAAAAGCTGGAGTAACTCAGCAGGTTAGGCAGCATCTCTGGAGAGAAAGAATGGGTGACGTTTTGTGTCCTGGTTACTCCAGCTTTTTGTGTCTATCATTGGTTTAAACCAGCATCTGCAGTTCCTTTTTACACACTTTGCCTGGATCAGATGGTTGAATTGCAGGTCAGCCATAATCTAATTAAATGTTCGAAGGAGCTTGAGTTGCTGATTATGTATTTTCTGGCCACACCAACTACAAAAAAGGATTCCTGTTAATTACTGAATATCTAAAAAAGATGCACCCAAAGAAAATTATAATAACATTCAGGACAATTATTTTGCTCTTAATGTAATTGTGCAACCTGGGACACTTGAAGTCTACACATTGGTGTACCCTTTTGAGCTACGTCTTATCATATTTTTTTTCTGATGAAGGAGGAGCTGTGGAAATAAAGAACTGCAGATGCTGGTGTGTACTAAAGATGGCCACAAAGTGCTGGAGTAACTCAGTGGATCAGGCAGTATCACTGGAGAAAAAGGATAGGTGACCCTTCTTCAGCTTGAAAGTTGGGGATGGGGGAGGGGGTGTGGAGAAAGCTGGAAACAAGAAAAAACCAGGACAAATGAGGTGCTGTTCCTCCAATTTACATGTGGCCTCACTCTGGCAATGGAGGGGGCCCAGGACAGAAAGTTCAGTATAGCAATAGGAAGGAGAGTTGAAATGGTTAGCAGCCAGAAGAACCCGTAGTCCTCAGTGGACCGAGCGCAAGTATTTAGTGAGCCAAGGAGTTGTCCATGAAAGATTCTGTAAGAATTAACATTTTTGTTTTGCTTTTCGTTTGCTTGTTACCAAAATGGTCATAAAGTTCTAAAGCATAGAAACAGGCCCTTTGATCAACTTTCCCATGCTGACCAGGTTGCCCCATCTGCAATAGTCCCACTTGCCCATGTTTGGCCCATATCCTCCAAACCTTTCCTATCCATCTACCTGCCCAAATATCTTGTAAATTATGTTATCGTACCTGCCTCAGCAACCTCCTCTGGCAGCTCATTCCATGTACCCACCATCCTCTGTGTGGGAAAAGGTTACCCCTCAGGTTCCTATTAAATCTTCCCCTCTCACTTTAAACCTTTCTTCTCTCCTCTGGATAAAAGACCCTACATTCACATTTTTACACTTTAAAAATACAAGCTTTTAAGATACAATCTAGCACTTTTGTGCTTACTATTAATAAAACTAGTTTTTAATTCCACATTTTACTTTCATGAATCTATTTCCTTTCTCTTACATTTTTGCTTATTTTCCAGGTGCGCCATCGTTGGTGTGAGCTGGTTATTAAACATAAACACATCATGGCATACGGGGACCTGATTAATTTTTTGAAACAAGATCAGGTACCCTATTTGAATTTATCTGTGAATAAGAAATTATGTAGAAATAATTATGTAGAATTATGTTAAATGCTCGCTGAATAATACATATTTAAAAAGCAGCTTGCAGTTTCTAGGGATTTCTTTTTAATATTTGAAGTTTTGATGCTAAACTTAATAATAAACCAATAAAGCTTAGACGTCAAGGCTATCTTTATATTTTAATAGTGTACTACCTCAATAGTAAATTCGTAAAAATGAAAATGAAATTTGGAAATGAAAGTTTGTGAACACTTCTGTTCATTTTGTAATCCTATTAGAGTCATAGAATCATGGAGCTGTATAACATGGAAACCAGTCCTTCGTCTGTGCCGAATAATTTGGCATATTGGGCAAGTCCACATTGTCTTCATTTGGCCCATATCCCTCCAATTCCTTCCTATCTATATTTCATTCCAAATTACCTTTTAAAAGTAATAGTATCCACCTCTAAAACTTCATATGGCAGCTCATTTCAGGTAGACTACCTGCCGAGTGAAAAAGTTGTTCCTCGGGTCCCTCTTAAATCTCTCCCTTCTCTCAAACCTATGCCCTCATGTTTTGAATCCTAGGAAAAGGAGTATTCACCTTATCCATGCCCCTCGTGATCTCGTACACCTCAATAAGTTTAATGCACAGCCTCTTGCAGTTAAAAAAAATTCCAATCTATCCAACCTTTCCCCATAACTCAAGCCCACATAACATCCTGGTTAATCTTTTTGCACCCTTTTCAATGTAATGACATCTTTCCTATTATCTAGGTGACCAAAACTGCACACAGCACTCCAAGTGTTGTCTCATCAATGACTTGTGCAGCTGCATCATTACATCATAATGTCCCGACTTTTGTACTCCATACCCTTCCCAATATATGTGTAGGAAGGAACTGCAGATGCTGGTTTACACAGAAGATAGACACTTCTTCAGAAGGGCCTTCTTTTTTTTCTGTCTGAAGAAGGGACTCGACCCGAAACATCACCCATTCCCATCTAGAGATGCTGCCTATCCCGCTGAGTTACTCCAGCATTTTGTGCCTTCCCAATAAACACCTTTTTCACCACATTGTCTACCTGAGTTGCGACCTTTAGGGATCCATGCAATGTACTCCCGGATCTCTGTTCTGCAATACTTCAAGGCTCTAGCATTTACTGTGCAAGTCCTTCCTGCTTTGACATTAGAAAGTGCAACACTTTCCACTTGTCAGAATTAAATTTAATTTACCATCTTCCCAACTGATCTAGAGCTTGTTGTAAAGTTAGATAGCCTTCCTCAATGTCTACTATACCACCTGTTTTGGAGTTATCTGCAAATTTACTAACAATGTTAAATACGTTGTCATCCAAATCATTAATGTACATATTAAGCAGTTCGGACCCAGCATCAGTCCCTGCAGCGCACAATTGGTCACAAGCTTCCAATCAGACAAGCAACCCTCCATAACTATTCTTTAACTTCTTCCTCAAAGCCAATTTTGAATCCAGTTAGCTGGCTCACCTTGAATTCCATGAGGGCTAACCACATAAGGACTGAAGGGGTGACATAGGGACTGACGATGTAGAGTCACTGTGGATAGAATTGAGGAATTGTAAAGGTAAGAAGACAATAATGGGAATTATCTACAGCCCCCCAAACAGTAGCCTGGATATCGGGTGTAAGTTGCAGCAGGAGTTAAAACTGGCATGTAACAAAGGTAATGCCAGTATGGATATGGGGGATTTCAACATGCAGGTAGACTGGGAAAATCAGGTTGCTTCTGGACTCCAAGAAAGGGAGTTTGTAGAATAAAGGGTATTTTTTATACATTTTGATTTCACTATGTAGAAATTACAGCATTGTTTATACAAACTCCCCCCCATTTCAGGGCACCATAATGTTTGAGACACAGCAATGTCATTCTAAATGAAAGTAGTTATGTTTAGTATTTTGTCGCATATCGTTTGCATGCAACGACTGCTTGAAGTCTGCAATTCGTGGACATCACCAGTTGCTGGGTGTCTTCTCTGGTGATGCTCTGCCAGCTTGCATTGCAGCCATCTTTAGCTTATGCTTGTTTTGGGGGCTAGTCCACTTCAGATTTCTCTTCAGCATATAAAAGGCATGCTCAATTGGGTTGAGATTGGGTGAATGAATTGGCCACTCAAGAATTTACCATTTTTTAGCTTTGAAAAACTCCTTTGTTGCTTTAGCAGTATGTTTGGGATCATAGTCTTGCTGTAGAATGAACCGCTGGACAATGAGTTTTGAGGCATTTGTTTGAACTTGAGCAGATAAGATGTGTCTATACACTTCAGAATTCATTATGCTACTACCATCAGCAGTTGTATCATCAATGAAGATAAGTGAGCCATGACCTTCAGCAGCCATACATGCCCAGGCCATAACATCCCCACCACCGTGTTTCACAGATGAGGTGGTATGCTTTGGATCTTGGGCAGTGCCTTCTCTCCTCCATACTTTGCTCTTGCCATCACTCTGATATAAGTTAAACTTCGTCTCATCTGTCCACAAGACCTTTTTCTTGTCTGTAACTTCTCTGTAACATTGATTCCCAGAACATAAAATGTTAAAGTGGTAACAAATACGATGTGACTTGGCCTAATTTATGAAAAGGTTTAGTTTGCCAAATCAAGAATGTATAAAGAGGAATGATTGATCTCCCCCATACTGCTTGGCCTTTGTTTGTATCATCATGAGTGAACTCAAGATTGTTGGAAGTCAATATTATTGATTTTTCGTATTTTGCAGCGATTGTGAATGTGCAGATACTGTGATAAGAATTGGGGCGGATATTCTTGTAAACAAAGTGTAATAAGAAATTGTGGAGCCAAAAAAATTCAATAACTCACTTGGCATATGGCAAAAGGACTTGGAGGGCTCAATTACCAATTTCCATGCTATTTCTCTAAACTAAACTAAAGTAGATGAAATTAATAGATTCAGTTTCTCAGTCATCTACCTTGGCCAAAGGATGACTGTTAGATTTTTGCATTTTTTTGTCAAGGTGTTGGAGGCAAAAATCTCCGTCAATGCTTGAATATAGGTGAACTCTAAACGGTGTGAATTCACTTTCAGAGATTCAATTGCCTCAGATTGGTATAATCTCTCAATTCTGATATTCAAATGAACCATTTTTGTGTTGCCTGCAAAATCTTTGTCCTTTTAATAATATGTAGACCAGAAATGTTTACAATACTTCTAAATATGGTCTAATCACGGTTCTCTACAGTTTTAATATATCTTCACTACTTTTTAGTTTGTTGCATGCCTTTAGCATGAAAACCTCTCATTTATGTTTATCACATTACCAGTTCAGTGCTTTGCCAGAGAGTAATTATAGGATATCACCTTGAAATCTGACTCTGGGCAGGATGTTATTATGTGTCCCAGTAGATTCCCCAGCCACAGCCATTGGCCTTCATTGGCCATGACCGACCGGTCTTGTTTAGGTTATCCACATGTGCCACAGCAATTTCTGGATATTTATATGTTAATGTTTTTATTATATATCATCGACCCACATGATCATAATTTTGGTACTTTACCAGCTGTCACCATTGCTGTTTTCAAATCTAATTGTTGAGTTATTGAGCTGAATGCAAGGTGCATGCAATTGAATTTTTTTTTAAACAGCATGTGCTGGAAATCTGAAATAATGTTTGTTCCATTGCTATGACATTCATTTAGCAAACTAATCATAAATCCCCTTTCCCCAATTAATGTTGATATATATATAAATAGTGTTGCTATGATCTTTTCAGACTTTTGACGTGGGCATCAATCATCTGGAGTCAGAGTTTATTACTCAGTAAATTTGAATGATTATAAATTTTCTGCTGGAAGGTCATTCACCTGAAATGCTGGCTCTTTTTCTTTCTCTACTGTTAAGTGGAAGCATTTGCCCATCAAAATAGAACATTTGTGTTGCTTTCTTGGTTGTAGTTTGACTATGAGCAAACACAATCCAATAAAGTAACACAGGTAAATTGTTTGATTCATGATAACCCTATGGAGATTATTTATTAGAACCTACTAAATTGGTGACATGCGCCCTCCTTCATGCATTACGCCTGGTGGCTTTTCTGACTGAAACAACATCAGCGTTTGCTCCACAAGAGAATGAATGGGATGATGGGAGTTGAGAGCCACAGGGAGTTACAAGTCCCCTTTATGGTGAAAGTGCAACAGGGACACAACTGAGACATTTTGTCTGCTCCACGGCGTCCCTTCCAACACATTTGTCTACCTTTCTCAAACTTTTCTCAGCAAAGTCTCACTCAGAGGCCTGAAATACAACAGAAACACTCAGCAGCCCGGCCAGCATTAGAGAAACATTTAACCTTTTGAGTTGAAGATCTGCCAGCATGTGAATGTGAAAGTGTTTCCTGTCCAAGCTGTCCTCCTTCAGTGCTGTGGAATAGGTAGTTGTAGTTATTATCCTGAAGGTTGTGCAATACAATTTTAATGATACTAAACATCAAAAGGAAAACATTAATTTGCAGCATAGGAGTTCAAACATGTTGAGCATGATGCTGAATTATTAATTACATAACACTGCAAAATGCTGCCAAGTTTAAATGAAACTAAATGGTTTACTTTGAATGCAAAAGATTTATTTTACAGAGAGTTTCAAATGTTACCCTTTAGAAATTACACATAGTAACGGTGATGCTTTTGTAAAATGCTATATTATTTCCCTAGGCAATGGGAGTCTACCTCTATGGTGAGTTGATGGTTAATGAAGATGCCAGGCAGCAACAACTGGCTCACAGTTGCTTCACCATGCTGAAAGAAGAGATGGATCCATCCATGCTGAAGGTAGTGGCAGAAATGCTTTTCTAGCCAAGTGAGGACCAAAGAGGTAATTCAGTGACATATTCTACAGTTTACCTTGAGTTGAGAATATTTATTGTTACTTGTTTTCCAGTTTCATACTGGGAAACCATTGAAGGGGGAATGGGAGGTTGAGTCATTGGTGCTGCACAGTAAGCGTGGATGGCTCTGATAGAATCATGAGACACCATATTTAGAGTAGGGTGCTAAAGGTGGGAAATTTAGGAGATGTGAGAGAATGGTTTGTGGGGGGGGAGGAGAGAGGTTATTGCTTATGATGTGTAGGAAATTAACTGCAGATGCTGGTTCAAATTGAAGATAGACACAAAATGCTGGTGTAACTCAGCGGGTCAGGCAGCATCTCAGGAGAGAAGGAATGGGTGACGTTTCGGGTCGAGACCCTTCTTCAGACTGATCTCTGGGGAGGGGGCGGGCAAAGATAGGATGTAGTAGGAGACAGGAAGACAGCGGGAGAACTGGGAAGAGGGAGGGGAAAGAGAGGGACAGAGGAACTATCTGAAGTTGGAGAAGTCAACGTTCATACTGCTGGGGTGTAAACTGCCCAAGCGAAATATGAAATGCTGTTCCTCCAATTAGCGCTGGGCCTCACTATGGCAATGGAGGAGGCCCATGACAGAAAGGTCAGACTGGGAGTGGGAGGGGGAGTTGAAGTGCTGAGCCACCAGGAGATCAGGTTGGTTAAGGCGGACTGAGCGAAGGTGTTGAGCGAAACGATCACCGAGCTTGCGTTTGGTCTCGCCGATGTAGAGAAGTTGACATCTGGAACAGCAGATACAATAAATGAGGTTGGAGGAGGTGCAGGAACCTCTGCCTCACCTGGAAAGACTGTTTGGGTTCTTGGATGGAGTTAAGGGGGGAGGTAAAGGGACAGGTGTTGCATCTCCTGCGGTTGTTGGGGAAAGTACCTGGGGAGGGGGTGGTTTGGGTGGGAAGGGACGAGTGGACCAGGGAGTTATGGAGGGAACGGTCTCTGCGAAAAGCAGAAAGGGGTGGAGATGGGAAGATGTGGCCAGTGGTGGGATCCCGTTGGAAGTGACGGAAATGTTGGAGGATAATTTGTTGTATACGACGGCTGATGGGGTGGAAGGTGAGGACAAGGGGGACTCTATCCTTGTTACGAATGGGGAGAGGGGGAGCAAGAGCAGAGCTGCGGGATATAGAGGCGACCCTAGTGAGAGCCTCATCTATAATGGAAGAGGGGAACTGCCGTTTCCTAAAGAATGAGGACATCTCTGATGCCCTAGTATGAAACACCTCATCCTGGATGCAGATGCGGCGTAGACGGAGGAATTAGGAGTAGGGAAGTAGGGGATAGAGTTTTTACAGGAAACAGGGTGGGAAGAAGTGTAGTCAAGATAGCTGTGGGAGTCAGTAGGTTTGTAGTAGATGTCGGCCATTAGTCTGTCTTGCTTATGATGATTGGAAAAGGTTTGTCAGAAGTGTGCATTGCTGTTTGGCAAGTTTCATAATTTCCACTTTATTGTTATTACTTTGAGATGAAAACCCTTTTTACGTGTGGTGAAGTTAAAGCCTGGGAGAGGTCAGTTGATTGATTGAAATTAATGGTCGTCTTTGAAGTGAGGATATTTTTGGCACAGCTGAAACAACTGAGAATAGCCCTTAAATAAGGTAAAGCATCTAAATATGCACACATATTTAATGCAAGTGCAGCAGAAATGATTTTACTATGGAGTGTGAGGTAATAGAGAAAAAATAGAAAAATAAGACTCAACATGTGTGAATAAGGTAGAGATGTAGAATAGGCACGTAGAAATATTTTGTTTTAAACTGGCAGGACTGAGTTAGCTGGACTATACAAGAACCTGGATGAAGGAGGGGGAAAAAAAGTATTCTTCACCATATTATAAACTGAAAGTTGTTTGCTTCTCTTTAAGATCTCAAAATCTCTCCAAAGGAAGTAAAATAAAGCAAATGTTTATGTTTAAAATGTAAAAATTGCACTCAAATGTAAATATAGTATGCGTTTGTTAAATAGCCTCTATGAAGTGACTTAATTTTGATCCGGTTACTATTTGGAGGAGGCCAAACAGTATATGTTACTGAAAGGAATATTGTGCAAATTAGCAAGCACAGTCCCTTAAGCCTGATTTCAACATCTGTCCTAGCTAATGTGAAGCTGTGCTCCCCTTACCAATCAGAATCCATATCGGTAATTGCCCTTACATTAAATAAACATTGTGCCAGCCTTGAGAACTTTAGCTGAGAGATAGTAACCACAGCTATCAGGAAAAATAATTCTATATTTCTTTTGAGAATTGCACTAAACACAAAAGGAGCAAACTGTACACTTCTACCAAAAATTTAGCTCTATGGCTGTCATTTGTCCAAACTTTACAAAATGAGTAGAGTGTGATCACTTAATTACATGTATGTTTAGCACATGCATTTGAGGACAGATTAACATTGGGCAGGGTGTCCTTGGTGTGAAGATGGGATGTTATCTCCATAACAATTATAAGGAATTACTTTTACCAGTTCTATCACAAGTAGATTAGTGAGAGCAAGGTCAAGAAGGTTCAGCTCTTCTGTTCCTTTGTGTTTACTGCTGCAGACCCAGTCTGGTGGCCATGTCTCTCAGGGCCTAGTGACTGAGAAATCCAGAATACATCCTGCCCCCTTAATACAGCCAGTGCATCTTCCAGCATTATTCAATATGGACGACTACTAATTACTATTTGGGCAGATAAATCATTCTGAAACACCATTGCTATATGTGTTCTGAGCACGTTTTTAAAGTACGAGTTTAGATGCACTGAGTTATCAGCTGAGAGATAACAGTAGGTATTTATTCACAAAATGCTGGAGTAACTCAGCAGGTCAGGCAGCATCTCGGGAGAGAAGGAATGGGTGACGTTTCGGGTCGAGACCCTTTTTCAGACTGATAACAGTAGGTGGTAATCAGGAGGGGTTTCCTTGCACATGTTGGATCTAATACCATGACATCTTGTGTGGTCTGAAGTCAAAGGTGAGGACCATAATACGCCTCTTTCCCACTTGTGTACCAGAGTATTGCCCCCACTGATGGGTCTGTACTGTTAGTGGGACAGAAGGCAATCAGGATTGTTATGCAGAAATATGCCATACTGTTTGCAAAGTATAATTCAGTAAGTCATTCGACCCAAATCGTCACCCATTCCTTCTCTCCAGAGATGCTGCCTGTCCCGCTGAGTTACTCCAACATCTTGTGTCCACCTTTGGTTTAAACCAGCATCTGCAGTTCCTTCATACATAGATCTTTCTTCCCTGTGGCTATCAAACTGTACATCTCCTCCCCCTTCTGTCATGGGGTAGACTGTTGTCCCCCCCCCCCCCCAATCCTTTCCACTCGTCACTTTAATTTCATGTATCTGGTGTTTTATGACTGTTGGCAGATCAATTTCCCTCCTGGGAAAAATATAGTTCTGTTGTTTGACTAGACCCTGTGATAATTTCTCCACATGCTTGTGGACCTGCTTGGGAGAAACTTTGCATGTCTGGTTTCAGAGAATAGATTGATGGCAAGGACACAAGTATTTTATTCTTTTTCTGTTTAATGGTAGTGGCACAAATGAATAGGTTGAAGGTCACATCAGAGGCATTTCAGAGTTGATCACAACAGTGATTAACTTTGCAATCTTCAACATGTGATGTGTATTCTAGTTGGAAACTCATGCAACCTTTTGAAGTTGGAAAACATTTTTTTAAATCCCTTTTTCAGAATCAATTGCAGTCAACAGAAGAAGGTCTCTCAGGTAATCCTGAGCAATTAATTAATTGAGTTCATTTAACTCTGTGTGGCCAAACCTGGAAGCCAATTCATTTGCAGGAAGGTTCAACAAACTGTTATGATCAGTTAGTAATGTACTGTAAGAAAATATTGTGTGGTGTTCATGAATCTTGTATATGTATCTGAGTAGAATGATCCCTATTTAGACATTTTAATTCATCTGAAGAGTGGCATTGGTCAGTCCTTCCTCAGTATTGCACCAAAACATTAGCCTAGATTTTGTACATAAGTCCTTCCAACTTGGAAGCAAGAGGTGCCAGATTAACTAAGCTCACAGTACTCATTTGGTAGCAAACTGAAAACAGTTCATTATGGAATCAGAAAGATGGAAACATGCTTATTGAAATGCTTACACGCCTGTAAATCCAGGAAATTCTTAAAATAGTTGGAAGAGTAGGACTGTAACAAATTTGAACCATGGAAGCAGACTCCTTGTTAGAGGCAGAGAGCAGGCTTCATCAGGCTTCGGAGTGGATAGTGTGTGATAGGCTTGACAAAAGCCAACTAAACTTAGCGCGATGACAAGTAACGGGAAACATTGTAATGCAGAAGAGACTTGGTTATTGGTCTGAATCTGAAGAAGGATCTCAACCCGAAACGTCATCTATTCCTTTTCTCCAGAGATGCTGTCTGACCCGCTGAGTTACTCCAGCTTTTCGTGTCTATCTCCAATATCAGAACATCAGCTTCCAATAATTAGGCATCGTCTATGTCTGTCACTTCACTTTGCTCAACAAAATGTCAAGTGTGTGTTTGTTCATGGGTTGATTTATTCATCACAATTCCTTGTTATTGCATTGATTTATTTAAATATAAAATTATTTAAATTCAATCACAATGGATAGCTGTCCTACAAACATTAGCAGATAATGTGGCAGTGGTTGAAATAATATGTTGTGATAGCTGAATCTACTTGAAACCATCCGTTTATTTTCCATGCAGGTTGCACGTAAAGTGTTCTTCCCCAGTGTCGTGCACTAACCTGATATTCTATAGAAGCTCTGAGACAATACGCCATGTTTATTTTGTGTAGTGTACACAACTAAACAGCATAAAATAATTTAATTCCATGTTGGTAAGATTTTAGAGTCCATTATAAAGGATGAGGTTACAGAGTACTTAGAAGTTCACAATAAAATAGGCTGAAGTCAGCATGGCTTTGTGAAGAGGTGATCTTACTTGACAAATTTGCTGGAATTCTTTGAAGAAGTAAATAGCAGGACAGACAAAGGAGAGTCAGTAGATATTGTTTACTTAGATTTTCAGAAAGCCTTTGATAAGGTGCCACACGTTAGGCTGCTTCGAAAGATGAGAGCCCATGGTATAAAAGGGCAGATACCAGCATGGATAGCAAGTTGGCTGGATGGCAGAAGACAGAGTGGCAATAAAGAGGGCTTTTTCTGGTTGGCTGCCAGTGACTAGTGGAGTTCCACAAGGGTCGATTCTGGGACCGCTACTCTTCACGTTGTATATTAATGATTTGGGCGAGGGGATTGAAGGGTTTGTGCCCAGGTTTGTGGATGATATGAACGTAGGTGGAGGGGCAGGTAGTGTAGAGAAAGCAGGGACTCTGCAGAAGATCTTGGACAGGTTGGAAGAGTGGACAGAGAAGTGGCAGATGGAATATAGTGTAACGTAGAAACAGAGAAAATAGGTGCAGGAGTAGGCCATTCGGCCCTTCGATCCAGGACTGCCATTCAATATGATCATGGCTGATCATCCAAAATCAGTACCCCATTCCTGTTTTCTCCCATATCCCTTGATTCTGTTAGCCCTAAGAGCTAAATCTAACTCTTGATTACATCCAGTGAATTGGCCTCCACTACCTTCTGTGGCAGTTTATCCATTTTATTCTTACACATTTTCATCACTTCCCTTCTGATCCACTCATCTATGCACTAGGGCAAAGTGTGGAGTCATGCATTTTGGTAATAGGAATAAAAGCGTAGACTATTTTCTAAATGGGGTGAAAATCGAGAAATCAGAGGTGCAAAGGGACTTGGGAGTGCTGGTGCAGGATTCCCCAAAAGTTAATCTACAAGTCAAATCGGTAGTAAAATAGTAAACTAAATGCTAGCATTTATTTCAAGAGGGCTTGTATACAAAAACAGGGATGTAATGTTGAAGCTCAATAGGGTGCTGATAAGGCCGTATTTGGAATATTGTGAGCAATTCTGGGCACTATATCTGAGGAAGGAAGTGCTGGCTCTGGAGAGGGTCCAGAGGAGGTTTACAAGAATGATCCAGGAATTAGTAGGTTAACCTATGATGAGCATTTGACGGCATTAGGCCTATACTCACTGGAGTTTCGATGAATGAGGGGGGGACCTCATTGAAACATACAGAATAGTAAAAGGCTTGGATAGAGTGGATGTGGGGAGGATGTTTCCACTAATGGGAGGGTCTAGGACCAGAGGTCATAGAATTAAAGGATGCTCTTTTAGGAAGGAGATGAGGATAAATTTATTTAGTCAGATGGTGGTGAATCTGTGGAATTCCTTGCCACAGAAAGCTGTGGAGGACAAGTCAGTGGATATTTTTAAGGCAGAGATAGATAGATTTATGATTACTATGGGTGTCAGAGGTTATGGGGGGAAGGCAGGAGAATGGGTTAGGAGGGTGAGGTAGATCAACCATGATTGAATGGCGGAGTAGACCTGATGGGCCAAATGGCCTAATTCTACTCCTATTCCTTATGACCTTAGATTAACTTGGAAGCCTGTTGCATCCCCAATGTTTATTTTAAGAGTCTGGACTGGATTCAAATTCCAAAACAGAATGCAACATGTAAAAACATACAATCTCACCCAGCCCCGTAGTTCCCTGATTATTAATTAAGGTTGGTAGAGACTTAAACAGGCAGTGGTGTGTAAAACATGAGCCCTGAGCACTTCTTTTAAGAAATTAGTTCAAAATGTGCATTTTTTGAAATCCTGTTATTCAAAGGAAGGGAGAAATATATTAACATTAAGCTATGAACTTGACTGTACCTTTGGGGCCAGTTAATATGAAATCCTTTGTTTAAAAAGTACCCAGATGTAGTAACCCATGGTGACTTTCAATGCCATGAGTGATCCTGTACTTTTGATCTTCAAAGGTTAGTCTAACTTCCTGTTAAATTCATTCAACCATTTAAAAATATTCTCAATGCTTTCAAGCAGGTCGATGCAGAATTGATAAACAGTGTTGGCCCAGAACACTTGGCACTGCAAACTTATTAGAAGGTCGCTATCATTGTGAGAACCACTTCTATTGAAAGTATTTGCAAGCCTTTGCAATTGTCAATGTGAGAAGATTTTCAATTATTTTCCTTCTCATTGCCTAGTTTTGGAAAGTGTGTTTTCGGTCTATTGTATATTTAATTTTTAGGCTTTTTTAAATTACAAATGCAACTGATTTTTATTACTTGTTTGAAATATTCCCATTTTACTGATAAATTGTGCAGGATGACCAGCATTTAAACATCACCACCGTGATTTATCAATCCAGTACCAAGCCACTGGTGAAAGCATAAAGATAAACTCGTCTCAATTGTTTACAGGTCTTTACTGGATTATCTTTATTGAAATTTTTAAATATAGCTTACTAATTTATTCGGTATAGTGAAAATACTTTTCTAAAAACTTTACATTATTTACTGAGAAACTAAATTAAATATATGACATAAATATCTCCTTTCTATCTGATTTCATAAACAGCTTAAAATGTAAAAAAACTGCACATCAGAAGTAAAATATGTTCTCTGTTGCATTCCCCAATTATATGATATTGAAGCATATTGTATTCCGCTTTTCAAATTTGACTCCACCGACCAGCCTTTTCTCTCGAAAATAAAGAAATTGTACATCAAGACATCCAATGTGGTGGTTAGCAACTAAATTATTGCAATATAATACAAAAAACAGTTTCCAGGATATAGGGTACAAGTTACATCGGGTGATACAATCAGTAGAAAAAGAAAGGCAATGTTACGGTGGTCATGGAGATTTCAATATGCAAGTAAACTGGGAAAATCAGGTTGGTACTGGACCCCAAGAAAGGGAATTTGTAGCGTGCCTCCGAGACGGTTTCTTAGAGCAGCTTGTTGTGGAGCCTACCAGGGAAAAGGCAATTCTGGCTTTCGTGTTGTGTAACGAACTGGATTTGGAAAGGGAACTCGATGTAAAGGAACCACTAAGAGGTATCAACCACAATATGATAAGATTTAACTTGAAATTTGAGAGGGAGAAGATGAAATTGGATGTGTCAGTATTACAGCTGAGCTAAGGAGACTACAGAGGCACGAGGGAGAAGCTGGCCAAAGTTGAATGGAAAGGGACCCCAGCAGGGATGACGGTGAAACAGCAATGGTAGGAATTTCTGGCAATAATTCGGAAGATGCAGGATCTTTTCATTCCAAAGAGGAAGAAAGATTCTAGAGGGAGAATGAGGCGACCATGGCTGACAAGGGAAGTCAAGGACGGCATAAAACTAAAATAGAAGGCATATAACATTTATTGATGTTGATGGGAAGCCAGAGGATTGGGAAGCTTTTAAAGAACAACAGAAGGTAACTAAAAAGGCAATACGGGGAGAATAGATGAAATACGAAGGTAAGCTAGCCAATAGTATAGAAGAGGATAGCAAGAGTTTCTTCGGATATATAAAGAGTAAGAAAGAGGCAAGAGCGGTCGTTGGACCGTAGGAAAATGTTGCTGGAGAAGTGAGAATGGGGAATAAAGAAATGGCAGGTAAATTTAATAACCTTTTTGCATCCGTCTTCACAGTGGAAGATACCAGCAATGTGCAATGAGTCAGGGGGTGGAAGTTAGTGGAGTGGCTATTACCAGGGAGAAGGTGCTTAGGAAGCTGAAAGGGTTGAAGGTGAATAAGTCACCTGGATCAAATGGTCTGCACCCTAGGGTTCTGAAAGAGGTGGCTTTAGAGATTGTGGAGACATTGATAGTGACATTTCAAGAATCACTGGAGACAGGAGTGGTTCCAGACAATAAAAAAATTGCCAATATTACCCCGCTGTACAAGAAAGGAGCAAAGCAGAATAGTGAGAACTTTAGGCCGGCTAGTCTGACTTCGGTGGTTGGTAAGATTTTAGAGTCCATTATAAAGGATGAGGTTACAGAGTACTTCAAATTTCATGATAAAATAGCTCAAAGTCAGCATGGTTTTGTGAAGGGGAAATCTTGCCTGACGAATCTGCTGGAATTCTTTGAAGAAGTAAATAATAGGTAACAGGACAGACAAAGGAGGGTCAGTGGATGTTGGTTACCTAGATTTTCAGAAAGTCTTTGATAAGGTGCCATACATGAGGCTGCTAAGGAAGATGAGAGCCCATGGTATCTAAGGGCAGATACTAGCATGGATAGCAGGTTGGCTGGATGGCAGAAGATAAAGAGTGGCAATAACAGGAGGCCTTTTCTGGTTGGCTGCCAGTGACTAGCGGAGTTCCGCTGGGGTCGTTGCTGGGGCCGCTACTCTTCACGTATATTAATGATATATGAGGTTATCCACTTTGGTGGTAAGAATAGGAAGGCAGATTATTATCTGAATGGTGTCAAGTTAGGAAAAGGGGACGTTCAACGAGATCTGGGTGTCCGAGTGCATCAGTCACTGAAAGGAAGCATGCAGGTACAGCAGGCAGTGAAGAAAGCCAATGGAATGTTGGCCTTCATAACAAGAGGAGTTGAGTATAGGAGCAAAGAAGTCCTTCTGCAGTTGTACAGGGCCCTAGTGAGACCGCACCTGGAGTACTGTGTGCAGTTTTGGTCTCCAAATTTGAGGAAGGATATTCTTGCTTTTGAGGGCGTGCAGCGTAGGTTCACTAGGTTAATTCCCGGAATGGCGGGACTGTCATATGTTGAAAGACTGGAGCGACTAGGCTTGTATACACTGGAATTTAGAAGGATGAGAGGGGATCTTATCGAAACATATAAGATTATTAAGGGGTTGGACACGTTAGAGGCAGGAAACAAGTTCCCAATGTTGGGGGAGTCCAGATCCAGGGGCCACAGTTTAAGAATAAGGGGTAGGCCATTTAGAACGGAGATGAGGAAAAACTTTTTCAGTCAGAGCGTTGTAAATCTGTGGAATTCTCTGCCTCAGAAGGCAGTGGAGGCCAATTCTCTGAATGCATTCAAGAGAGAACTAGATAGAGCTCTTAAGGATAGCGGAGTCAGGGGGTATGTGGAGAAGGCAGGAACGGGGTACTGATTGAGAATGATCAGCCATGATCACATTGAATGGTGGTGCTGGCTCGAAGGGCCGAATGGCCTACTCCTGCACCTATTGTCTATTGTCTAAAGTAGGGACTCTGCAGAAAGACTTGGACAGGTTGGGAGAGGGGACATGGAATATAGTGTAGCAAAGAGTGGTGTCATGCATTTTGGTAGTCGGAATAAAGGCATAGACTATTTTCTAAATGGGGAGAGAATCCAGAAATTGGAACTGCAAAGGGACTTGGGAATGCTGGTGCAGGATTCCCAATAAGTTAATTTGCAAGTCAAATCGGTAGTAAGGAAGGCAAACGCACTGATAGCATTTATTTCAAGAGGGCTACAATAGAAAAACAGTGATGTAATGCCTATAAGGCACTGGCCAGGCTGCCTTTGGAGTATTGTGAGCGATTATAGGCACTATATCTGAGGAAGGATTTGCTGGCTCTGCAGAGGGTCCAGAGGAGGTTTACTAGAATGTTTCCAGGATTTAGTGGGTTAACATATGATGAGTGTTTGACAGCACTGGGCCTGTACTCGTTGGAGTTTAGAAGTTTAAGGGGGGACCTCATTGAACCTTACTGATTAGTGAAAGGTTTGGATAGAATGGATGTGGAGATGATGTTTCCATTAGTGGGAGAGTCTAGGACTAGAGATCATAGCCTCAGAACTAAAGAGCGTTCCTTTAGGAAGGAGACAAGGAGGAATTTCTTTAGTGAGAGGATGGTGAATCTATGGAATTATTTGCCATTGAAGGCTATGGAGGCAAAGTTAATGGATATTTTTAAAGCATAGATAAATGCTTGATTAGTACGGGTGTCGGGGATCATGGGGAGAAGGCAGGAGAATGGGGTTAGGAGGGAGAGATAGATCAGTCATGATTGAGTGGTGGTGCAGACTTGTTGGGCTGAATGACCTAATTCTGCTCCTATCACTTATGACCTAAAACATCAGGACAGGGAGACAGTACTGTTAGGGTTGGGAGCCGCTCATTTTATTTTCGATAACAACTTTCCACACTCACTATAGAGTAACCTTTTTTTTCTGATATTTTGATATTGCTGTTCAATATATTGCCTTAGAATACTAATGAATTCACGGTTTAACTATTTTTGTGATGATTAACCTGTGGTAAAACAGATTGGGCCTAACAGATGAGGGGAAAATGGTGATCAAAGGTGGTAAATATTTTTAATTTTTTGAAGTGTTATATTTTAGATGTAATGGTTTAATACTGTAATATACACAATTCCTGATATCATTGCCTCTATGTTTCAACTTTATTGGTTTTGATATGTCGAGAGTGGCTTTCATTTCTAAAGCTTTGGATCATGTTACTATGTACTTACAATCACATATTAAACACATGTCAAGTTGAGTTTATTATCATATGCACAAATGCAGTGATCTGGGAATCTGTGGAGGGATTGGACAGTTAGCATTTAAATTCAGATCCTCCTTCAGACCACTTGGATAAGTTTCAATTTAGTTTTTTGTCATGTGTACCGAGGTATAGAAAAGCATTTTGTTGCGTGCTAACCAGTCAGCAGAAAGACAATACATGATTACAATCAATCCATTTACAGTGTATAGATACGTGATAAGGGAAGAAAGTTTAGTGCAAGTTAAAGCCAGCAAAATCCGATCAAGAATAGTCCATGGGACATCAAAGAGGTAGGTAGGAGTTCAGCACTGCTCCCTGGTTGTGGTAGGATGATTCAGTTGCCTGATAACAACTGAGAAGAAACTTGCTGAATCTGGTGGTGTTTACACTTCTATATCTTTTGCCTGATGGGAGAGGAGAGAAGAGGGAGTGGCCAGGGTGCAGCTCATCCCTGATTATGCTGCTGGGCTTGCCGAGGCAATGGGAGGTATAAATGGAATCAATAGAAGGGAGGTTGGTTTGTGTGATGGTCTGGGCTGCGTCCACAATCCGCTGTAATTTCGTACGGTGCTGGGAGGAGCTGTTCCCAAGCCAAGGTGTGATACATCCTGATAAAATGCTTTCTACAGCGCACCTGTAGATGGTGAGAGTTGTAGGGGACATGCTAAACTTCCTAAGCCTTCTCAGGAAGTAGAGGCATTGGCGTGCCTTCTTGGTCGTTGCTTCAATGTGGGTGGTCCAGGAGAAGTTGGTGATAATATTGACCCTGAGGAATTTGAAGTTTTTGACCATCTCTACTTCGGCACCGTCAATGCAAACTGGGGTGTGTGTACCGCTTCTCTTCCAGAAGTCGATCAGTATCTCCTTTGTCTTGCTAAAATTGAGGGAAACGTAGTTGTCTCTACACCAGGATATCAGGTTCTCAATCTCCTTTCTATACTTTGTCTCATCATTATCATACTGGCGGTGTCGTCTGCAAATTTGAAAATTGAATTCGATTTGTACATGGCAGCACATTCGTGGGTGTACAAGGAGTAAAGAAGGGGGCTGAGAATGCATCCTTGCGGAGCACCAGTGTTGAGGATTATCGTGGAGGATGGTTTGTCCCCTATCCTCACTGATTGGGGTCTGTTGGTCAGGAAGTCGAGGATCCAGTTGCCAGAGGTGAGATGCAGAGAGATTCGTTTTTAAAAAAGAGAGCTGTGAGAATGGCAATGTGTTGAAACTGAACACAAAGGTTTATAACATTCAGGCTTGAGATCATGGGACAGTTAATTCTGCATTTTATGTGTCTTGTGGTTATGTGATTTTAACGTACTCAAACCTGATAGACCCAGGATCAGGGATGAATAGGATGATTGAGCAAAAAATGCACCAGTACTGCTGTCAAACTAAGTAAACTCCAATAATTTGCTCCCCATGGATTCAGAAATTGTAATGGGTTGGCATCTGGCATGCCAGGAAATGTTCTCTGTGCTCCACTTCCATTCTCTGTGGCTTCTGCGCTCATCCTCTCATTCCACCCACGAGCACCACAGTTCATACAGTTCTCTCCCGGTTACCGGGACCTTGGTTCTCGTGATATCAGTGAAAATCTGGTTCCCACAATCCCTTTATACTTGAGCAAAACACTTACATTTTGTGCAAAATGCTGCCTAACCTGATGTTTTTTCGGACAGATGCTGCCCAACCTGATGTTTTTTAAAATTTTGTTTATTATTGTCATGTGTACCAAGGTACAGTGAAAAGCTTTTGTGTGCTACCAGTCGAAGAAAAAACTATGCACGATTACAATCGAGCCATCCATGGTGTACAGATAAAGTGTACAACATTTAGTTCAAGATAAACTCCAGTTGATGATAGTTCAAAGATCTTCAATGAAGTAGATGCGTGGACAGGACTGCACTAGCTGATGAGAGAACCGTTCAGTTATCTGATTACAGCTGGGAAGAAACTGTCCCTGACTGGAGGTATGCATTTTCACACTTCTGTACCTCTTTCCTGATGGGAGAGGGGAGAAGAGGGAGTGACTGGTCCTTGAATATGCTGGTGGCCTTGCCAAGGCAGCATGATGTGTAGATGGAGTCAATGGAAGGAAGGTTAGTTTGCGTGATCGTCCAGGCTATGTCCACAACTCTCTGTAATTTCTTGTAGTCTTGGATGGAGCTGTTCCCAAACCACACTGATGTAATGCTTTCTACGGCGCATCTGTAGACGTTGGTGAGGGTTGTTGGGGACATGCCAAACTTCCTAAACCTTCTAAGAAAGTAGAGGGGTTGATGGGCTTTCTTGGCCAGTAAAGTTCCTCCAGTTCTTTATGTTTTGCCCAAGATTCCAGCAGCTGCAGTTCCTCATGTCCCTTTAAACTTACCTGTTTACTGGAAAAATTATTATAAAAGTGAACTGAAGGTGGGTTAAAGGTATTCATGCAAATAGCATCCAGTAGTCTGGAAAATCTGTCATTGCCAAAGTTTCAGGTGTGCTGAATTTGGGAGTTTGATGGTGTCCCACCTTTTTGTGCATCAAAAACAAAAGAAAAACATAGAAATGTCTAAAATGTCACATAGTAGGGAGTTGCAAGTTTGATCTTCCCACCGTGCTGAGTTTTTAATTCCAGTTGTGCAGTGAGCAAGAAAGTCTGGAGGTGACTTGTTGCATGGCTGCTCTTGCACATCTTCTGGTGATGGGCCAGTTACAGAGGTCTTGGAATGAGATGAATCAAGCCAATCTTGTCTTCACGATTGGTATGTGAACTCTGATCCCGTAATGGGATAGAAATAGAGATTGTGGACTAACTAACTAAAACTCGCCAGTAATCCGATAGACTGTCGACAGTTGGAAAATGTCCTTGATCATTCATTTGTCTCACTTGATGTATTTTCAACCTTTAGTTGTACGATATTTTAAAATGCATTAGAAATACGTTTGGATGTACCCATTGATGTTGCTCAGCTCACAGGAAGTTGTGTGGTATACAAAATGCTATGCTATTTAAAGTACTGTATGTTATTACAGTATTTAAATTTGGCTGATATTTTCAAGTCAAAAAAGTAAATTCCCCTGTTGAAATGTGACATTTCATCCAGAATTCAACTGATATTAAGCAGGGAGTTTCCTCAGACTTTAATTCAAGGGATATTGGCATTGCTGGCAAGATCATGTCTGCTTGTGTGGAGATGATGGTGAAATTGAGTCTTCAATGGCTGCTGCTGAGAGATTTTGCCACAACAAATAGTAAAATATTTCCAAATCAGGATTGTGTGTGATTTGAAGGCCCTGGATGGACGTGGTGCAATTTCCCTCAGTGATATTGTGATACATTTTTTTAACTAAAAAAGTATTTGATATTGGTTTATTATTGTCACTTGTAGAAAACCTGTTTTGCATACTGTCCATACCATACAACTAGTAGTACAATCAGTAATACAAATGAGAGATCTGGTTAAGTCTGGGAGGGAAGAAGCTTTTCTTGAACCCGGTGGCACTTCCTTTCAAGTTTTTCTCTTTTCCTGGTGGGAGTGGAGAAGAGAGAATGACTGGGTGTGAGTGGTCCATTTATTATGTTGGCTGCTTTCCTGAGGCAGCATGAAGTGTAGAAGGAGTTGGGGGGGGGGTTAGAACTGAGCTGCATTCATAACTGCAATTTCTTGCAGTCTTTGGCAGAGCAGCTGCCATACCAAGCAGGGATGCATCCTGAAAGAATGTGTATCTGTAGAAATAGGCAAGTGTCATTGGAGGTAAGCCAAATTTCCAGTCTTCTGAGGAATTAGTGGCATTAGTGTGCTTTCTTGGCCATATCAAATTGTTGATGATATTTACTTTTAGGAACTTGAAGCTCTCAACCATCCCACCTTGTCACTTTATTTAATTGTGGTGGGCAGAGTTGAAAGCCAAATGGTCTATTTCTCCTTCTAATGCTCTTGTGATAGAGATTTAAGACACCTGACAAAAAGCAACTACAAAGGAATTGGTATAGAAACTGTATTGCCAGACTTTCAGACAGTGAACACTGGATCATGACAGTGTTCCCCCTCCCCCACCACCTTGGATTCCCTCTGATAACTTAAATGTTTGATGTAGCTGAACAAAATACTCACCAATTTCTTTAGTCCATTGTTCCTGGTGTTTCAAGATCATGATCTCCTTCCTAAAATGTGGTATCCTTCATGTTAAACAATATCCATTCAAAGCCTAATATGTGATTTATAAATGTTTAATATTCCTTCCTTCTGTTCTTTTTCTTGATTTATACATTGTCAAGTCAAGTCAATTTTATTTGTATAGCACATTTAAAAACAACCCACATTGACCAAAGTGCTGCAGCATCTGTATATATGTTTTAAACACTCTTGTTAACTTGTCTGTTTTCTAATACTATGTAACTCCATTTTCTTTCCTTTGTGTTCAATGCCACATATTTGCAATGCCACAAATTAAAATGTTTTACTTAAAGGTTATGATTTAAATTGAAGACTAGTATTTGAAACTTGCGGCATTGAGATTCTTAATAAATCAGATTCTAAGCAAGGAGCTCAAAGTATTGACAGTCCAGGAACTAAGCATATTTATATCAAACATTCTGATAAAGGATTGCTTTTAAGTTTTTTGGGGAGAGGAGTAGAGCTATGTATTCATTGTTTGCAGCAAGCAATTGTAATCAAGTCATATTTGGCATGGAGTTGCACATTCTTTGGTGCTTAGTACTGTTTGGGCAATGATGTGAAACCTTATAACATGAAAGTGTTACTAATTGTATTGGAAGAGAATAAAGTTCCAATATTATTTCCATTCCAAATGCCCTTTTAAAATAATGTCACCGGCATGGATTGTGAACACTAAAATTGTGTGAAATCATGTTCATTAATTAATGGTTTAATTGTCCGATGGGTCTGTATACACTGCTGATTCTGACTTTAAATTACTTTTTTTTATAAAGGAAGCAAAAATAGAAGTGAATTACCTGATTCTTTTTGGACAGTATGGTTCTTTTTAGATCTTTAAAATGGAAAATATGAGGATTGCAATTCTGCTTAATTTGAACTTCAAACTGTTGCCTTCAATCTTAATGATAAATGTAAGACCTATTTTCTCATTTAAATTGTGTTTTAGTAAATTTAATAATAATGCACTTATTTATGCAATATTTGTTATCTATGATGGTATTAAGCTGATTATTAGCTTGAAGTATTTTGTTTAGTATATGTCTCTTTCCTGATTTTAAATACAATTGAATTAGATTCATTTCCTATGTATCATTTCCTATCCCATCATGGCTAAATATAATTTCGTTTTGATGAAAATGTATGTAATGCTACCTTGTAGAATAAATTGATTTTGGAATATTATCTCATGTTCAAATATTGATATCTGTTAATTTATGAATAATTAGATAGTTTCTGTTTTAAACTAATTTCAGAACAATAATGCAGTTGGTATGATTGCTTATAGATATGCAGGAAGCAGTACCATTAATGCATTAAGAGGTAGTTTTATTTGATATAATTTAAATTGCTGGGTTCCTAAAAAAGCATAACACTTCCTACAAATAGTTTGTGCATAATGTGTTTAGGATGGGTGGAGGAAGGGAGAATATGCAACTCTCCTTTCATGTTGTGGCTGAGTGGGTTCCTGGCATTCTGATTTGTGTCATGAGATGTTAAAAAAATCACATTGCCAGGGATTACCACATAGTTGCTACCTTCACAACTGTTGTTGAAGCCACCAGTTTTATAATACATCAGTTTAATTTTTTAATTTTTAATGCCTAAGGGTTGTTTTTTGCAATGAAGGAAGAAGTACACCTTCCACAAAATGATCCCCGTGGATTAATTCATCCATCAAGCTTGATCTTTCTGGCAAGGTGCAGAGCTTAGCTGATTGGTGAACAGTGATCTGTTTTGCTTTGTTCACAGTGGCTAAGTTCTGCACCTGAAGAGAAGGAATGATGACCAAGTTGGCATGATTACAGAATACATCATTGAGACTTACTGTGAAATAAATCCATCAGTCTGGTATGATAATTTATTAAGCATAACAACATATGTAGTTATAGTAATAACTATTTGTGCAAATGTCCTCTCGTTTGACCCTGAACCCCAGTCACCTCTTCCTGAAAAGTTTAAGGAATCAGTCATCCCCTGGTAGACACAAAAAGCTGGAGTAACTCAGCGGGACAGGCAGCATCTCTGGAGAGATGTTTCGGGTCAAGACCCTTCCTCACTGGTGATGGACATTGTCATTTAGAATCTGTGGCATTGGTCAAGATGGTCATATGTGAGCAGCATGCCTTTTAGTCAGTCTCTATTACATCAATCCACTCATTTTTGAGGTGGACTCTTCCATCCTATATCATGGTCTGTGAGCTTGGATAACTGTCATTGCTACACTCTTTGTCTACTCCTGTTCAATAGTTTGCTTTTTAAGTCTCCAAGATGCAACATTTGTATCCCAATGAGCATTCCGATGGAAGCTGATTCTGCATCCATTCTCTTTTTATAATTTCTGACCTGTGAAATGTGGTCAACAGATGTACGTACACCCAATAGCCTGTGACTGGCTGTATTTAAATGCAAATACCTGAGCAAGTACACAGTAGACAGGAGTGATATAATTGGTCTGAAGAAGGGTTTCGAATAGGGTCACCTATTCCTTTTCTCCAGAGATGTTGCTTGACCCACTGAGTTACTCCAGCATTTTGTGTCTTATCTTCAGTGTAAACCAGAATCTGCAGTTCCTCCCTACATGTACTCACATGGATTGGCTCATCTAACGAATCATTCCATTAATTGCTGATACCCAAGTGCATTCTCTGGAGAGTAAAGAATGTTGCAACTTATTTCTCATAAAGATAATTAAATTTCAATCTTTATTGAAATTGTCAACCTTAATGTTGAACAGCACATGCTATCAACTGTAGTGCAGGTTGCTACAAAATCCTGATATTCACCTCACTGAAAGCTGAGCATGCCAACACTCCACTATTTTCCAGTTCTTCCCTTGTGTTCTGTGCTCTTGGCTGCAAGGAGGGAACAAATAAGTCTTGAAGATGGCAAAAATGTCATGAGCTCAGCTAGTATTTGGGAAACTGCATGAAATTTGATCAAGATGATTGTAGGTGGGATTAGTTTGGATGGATAAATGAAAAGTTTAACGTTTGCATGATAGAGATGAGAATACATCTGCTTTAAGTATTTGTTCGTGGTGATGTGATGGAGCGTACTTGACAAGAGTGACAGACAGCAAGATTTGGATAAATATCCGAATACATTCATCTTCTTTGACTTGCCCAGTCATTTAAAGCACTTTCTCCACAAAATTCTCTGTTGATCCCATGGCTACCACCAACGACACCTTGGCATTTGTAGCAGGTTTCTGGGGAAAGTTATCCATCTTTAGCTGTGCACTTGCCCATCAGTTAATTGTGGAAGGCATCAATGCAAGTGCACCAGAGCCTTTGTTCATTGGGAACCTTAACTACACTTTGTTTTCTTTTATTTTTAACTACCCTCTCTCCTAATCCTAGTTTTGGATTGGTTCTGAAACATTGGAGTTGAGATTGCATCATTTGGGTCCTTAGCAAACTTCTTGCCAGCCATTGAATGCCAAACCGGCAAGGAAAATGTAAATGAGGCATCTGTTTGTTTATTTTGTTGTTTGACTTTCAGCATCTCGCATATCAGCCCAGTCTGCTCCGATGCGTATCCAAATTAGTATTAAGCTTGTAATATCCCCTCTGTGCAGCATCCCCACTGGCCTTGATGGTCTGTGAAATCAGGAAATTGGGAGTTAGTACCCATGATTCCAGTGGATGCGCTTCTCACATGATGTATTGGGTGGTTATTTCACGGTGAATTAACTTTGCATGCATTTGACACAAACAAATACAGCTATAAAGTAGAGCTGTGTAGGATGGCTGAAAGCAGAGCCACAGAGATTGAAAGGATTTTTAAAAAGTTAATTCTGTACATTGTACAGAAAATGTTTTTTTTTACAATTCCTATAGTATTTTGATAATTTCCTGATTCCATTTCAGATATCCTTCAGTATCCTTTTTCGATTCAGGCCCATCCAAGAAGTGGACCTGATCTCTTGTGCCTACTGAACTGATAACAGTTACAAAATCACACACTGGCTCAGTTCAGCAGGAACAGGAGTTAGGCCCTTAAACTACATTCTGGATGTATTGTGTGCAGTACAGGAAAGCCAACGAAAAAGTAACAATTAACCACCTAGTCTAATTATGTTCCATACTTAATGCGTAAGTTAATTAATGTCTTTAAATGTAGTTCTTGTTCTGAAACTCAAAAAAAATCTATCTTTGAAGTTGGAAGCATAATTTTACAGAATGAGGACCTTTGAGAAGGTAGTGATGTGGCAGCATCTTGAATTGCTGCTGTTCTTCCAGTAATGTTTTTAGGTATTAAATTCCAAAATTCAATTACAATAGTGATGAAAATTGGGGTCTAGATGACCTCATTTGCATGCAGTCCTTTATGAGAGAGCTCAGCGATTTAGTTTTTGAGTAACAATGACAAATAATCAATTTAGCAGTATACAGTTGAGTTGGTCATATGTTATTGTTTTTTCAAAATCTAAATGTATGGTCTTTGAATTTTGGAATTTCATATTTAATATCACTTTTTACTTATCTGTTGCAGCTGGAATGAGGAGGACTGAATTTAACAAATTATTTTCTGTGTTTTAAAGAGCTTTTCGTGGATACAATGCAGATCCATATCTCTAGGTTGTAAGATGCTTGCAATTCAAAGCTGCAGGGTCACCATTCAGATGTATTTGGAGGAGACGGTAACAATATTCAAGCCATGGGGTCTGATTTTTCTTTAAAGTTAGAATTAAGAATAGTTACCTGTGTTACATGTGCATGCAACCCTTAAAAGAAGTGTTAATTTTCTGCTGTTTAACATGCGCGTTGAAATGAATGATCGGTTTCTGACATGGCAGAGAAACAGGAGCTTGGTTTATAGCAATGAAGCGTCTTTCATTGATTCCCTTTATCACTGCTTTTTTGTTGCTGTAAAGTTGACAGATGATGATATGATTGTCACAGCTGGGAACAATTATTTTGGGTACAAGGGGCCAGCTGAATCAGAAACATTGAGGGATTATGTGATTCTGAAAGTAATCAAATGACTGAATGTGAATGTATAATTAAGAGATTATAGAAATTGAGTCTGCTGTATCTGTTGCTACTGGAACCCTTGTGCAAAACAATAGGATCTTTATTGCAAAACCTTAATGGCTACCCGACCATCTAAGAGTACAGTGCTTCTTACTGCAGTGGATCTTTGAATAGAACATCGCAGGAGATTAATACATATATTTGATACTGTTTAATCACTAAGTAATCATTACGAAAATATGCTTCTAACTCCATATCCACTTGTAGCAACCTTGCTGATTGGATCTCGATAACTTGAGTAATAACCCACAAGTATGTTTGCTGCCAAACTACCTTGGCTACATAATCTTCCTCAGGTTAGATAATAGTGATTTGTAAATAGAAAACTATACACTGCTGATCTGAATAAAATACTAAATGAAAATGGTAAGTCCTTTAGTACTCTACAAGGAAATATCAAATTATTTGAATCTTAATGCATTTAGAACTGCTATTTAAGGGCCTGTTGCACTTAGGCGATTTTAAGGCGACTGCCGGCGACTAGGCTGTCGCCGAACGTTCGCCGGGGTGTCGCGGGCATGATCGTAGTGGATCTCGGCGCATCATTGGAGAAATCAAACAGTTTCAAATCTCTCGGCGACAGCTGGCTTGTCGCCAGGCATCGTAGCTTATTGTGGTCGCTGTCGCATGCTGTCCCCAGGTTTGATAGGTTCTCTTAAGATGCATTTAGAAGCACATAATATTAAAATAAGTAAAGTCATTTCAAAATACCATAAAATGCCTGTGTTTAACCAATTTATTTACCGTCAGGACATTTGACGGGTAGATTGGAGGCGACAGTTTGACGGTCAGGTAAGCGTGGGAATTTTCGCGATGTTTTTGGCCTCCGCCATTAAATTTAAGGTGGGCTCCACACCCAGAAACCAGCAATACATCTCCCTTACATTTTCAAAGAATGCCCACAAACTTTTCACAAAAATCCACTTAACCACTTAATGTTTTTTTTTAATACTGCTATTAATAAACTGGAAGTAAATCCAGTTTATTCCTTGTTACAGTAAAGCTTGGTTTTTAAGTAACCCATACAAGGTGTTATAGTTCAAAACTCTCAAGTACTTACCGACTTGTCAGTGATTTCAGCGAAAACCAGGACGCCGGAGAAGCATTGACAGCGTGGTAATTTTTGCGATGTTTCAGAAGACACTGTAATCTCGACCTGACTTGGCATTATCGTGGTCATTGTCGTTGGGTAAAAGAAAAGTTCGGCTATCTGCTACGACTTTGACAGTCGCCGGCAGTCGCCAAAAAAATTGCCTAAGTGGGACAGGCCCTTAACTGTGAATTGGTTATGCTACTGGAGATCAATCAGCATGCCTAAACTGTAGGGTCTAGTGGATTGACAAAGCTTCATACTGGCAACATATTTTAAGTCAAACAAAACTTTTCTTTCTCTGAGGAAATGGAATCGCAATTTAGCACCTCAAGGCACTTGGATCATCTGTATTCTCACTCCAATCATCCTACGTTCATTATTACACTTTAAAATGACGTAATTTAAGATTTTAAAATATTAATTCAGTAGGTAGAACAATCCCAAAGGGCTCGGGAAAGTGCATGTAAATAACTTCCTTAGGCTGTCTCCTGTTTACCACTGTCATTATTTCCTTACACACAAATAGTAGATTTGGCATGAAATATATACCCTTTAAACTCCAGGTAGATCATTTTTTTAGGAAGATTTGAAAATGAGTTGCTGATGGGCTGTAATGAATGTCCTCCTGCTATGCTGCATGGTTCTTGACTCAAGTACCTGCCACTTTCTATCGTTTCCACCTCAAATTTGTACTTGGCTCATGGCATTTCAACATCTTTAGTGCCACTACTTTTCTATTTTTTCTTGATTAGAGTATCCTGAGTGAGCTCCAAGCCTTGATTCATTATTAGTTACCTTGAATGTTTGGTACGATGTTTTCTTTTGTACAGATGAATGGGAAAGTTTGATATTTTTATATTACTACCTGTTCTCTTCTATTAACCTTTTAATATTCATTTTTGCAACTAGGTTAACGCTGGATAAATTGAAACTGCGGAGGAGGAAGAGGAGGCGACGTTAGAAGAATATTTTTGCCATTTATTACACAACCTCTGGTAATTGTTAGTAGAAAAGTGCACACTTGTGTCAAAGGTCAGAGTTATAGTTGTATTTCACATCATATGGAAGGCTTGCTGCATAGGAAATTGTTCATTTCCAAAAATTGAAGTGCCTGTTGCTGGTAAAATGAAGACAACCTGGCTAATGCTGGAATGAGAAATGTTAGTGTTCAGTCAGTCCCTTGTCACCTTTTACTGTACAAGATAGAAATGTGAGCAATATAAACAACTGCAGTTTATTCAAGGCAGACAGTAGGAATGTGAAAGCAGCATGGACTTCAAATAGATGTTTATACACCCTGTATCTGAGCATCTGACATTAATTTAGCTATAAGTTGCTTCAGACCAATTTTGCTGCCAGGTCCACTCGGGTTCAGAATTGCACTTACCAAGATTAATTATAGCCAGGTTTGCTTTATTTTAATGTTGATGGATAACATCTTCCAGACTTTATTACAAGCCAATCTATTAGTACAACTGTTTGAACATCCGCAATAAAATGGTTAAAGGAATCACTGACTGACTATATAATTTTTCTTTGATGCAGGACGTCACTTCATTGTACTGTTACATTTGCTTTCCAGAAGCAGATGTTGCAGAAGTTCAACAGTGACTTGCACCATTCTGTCTTCCGCTCGCCTGCATTTTGTGTTCTTTAATCTATGAGCAGTGTTAACCAACAGTTGAGATACTCCATCCAAGCTGTCTCCACCCAAGGTGAACTGCAACAGTAAATAGCACAAATCACCAATGGTTTTATTTAAACTTTCCTCCCCCCCCCCCCCCCCTCCTTTACTCACCAGTTGGAGAGACTGCTTTGCTATTCTGTTTCCTCCTTCTGTAAACAATATAAAGCTCACAAGTAGCTGACTGGTGAGAACTTTCAGGTGAACTCTTTTTGCAATTACTGTGTTAGTGAATAAAGCAGTTTGTACATCTTCTGGCTTCAAGTTTGCCATGGTGCTGAGAATTTTCAGTTGATTGTACACACATTTCACCTCCTCCTGAATATTTACAGAAAGGTTAGCAAAATTAGACAAACAAAGGCTGCTAAATAATGCAGTTACTTCAAGCATGAATTATAACAGTGAATGTCAAAAGTTAATCACTTTGGTCTGTCTTGAGGTTGTGAAAAGCAAACATCCTTTATGAATACATCATGGAGTCACACACATGTACAACCAATGCAGAGACTATGTTTCCTGTGATTCTAAATCTGGCACAGCATTAGGCACTGTGCCAGATCTTGTCTTCCCATCATGAAAGGAGGGATGAAAGTCCCTTAACAGATGTGGACGGCATTTATATTGTGGGAAAGTGCAAAAACTCCTCCAGCAAACAGCTGAGTAGTAAAGATGAAGTAAACTATTGCCAGTGGCAGTAGCAAGAGGCAGCATTAAATATTTACTTTGAGAGACTGATCTTTTGCCAGTCAAGCTGGTATTAACTGATTATCCGAGAGTAAAAATGCAAACATCACAAAAATGATCAAACACTTCAATATCAGTCAGAAAAGCAAGCCCTTCAGCCCACGTTGGCCTTACCAACCATAGATTAAACAGAATTGTTTGTTTCTAGGTGAAAAGCAGAAGTTATCCTAAATTGTAACAAACAATACTTGGACAACTCTGGTGGAAGTAAATATTTTAAAAATTGTAAGGATTCCTCATGAGGGGAATAGATCGGGTAGATGCACAGAGTCTCTTGCCCAGAGTAGGTGAATCAAGGGACAGACGACATAGGTTTAGGGTGAAGGGGAAAAGATTGAATAGGAATCTGAGGGGTAAATTTTTCACACAAAGGGTGGTGGGTGTATGGAACAAGCTGCCAGAGGAGGTAATCGAGGCTGGGACTATCCTAACGTTTAAGAAACAGTTAGACAGGTACGGAGGGATATGGACCAAACACAGGCGGGTGGGACTAGTGTAGCTGGAACATGCTGGCTGGTGTGGGCAGGTTGGCCGAAGGGCCTGTTTTCGCACTGTATCACTATGAATATGATAATATCCAAACGTCACTTTATTTTCATGTATTTTGTATTTTTATGACTGTTGGAAAATTAATTTCCATCCTGGGATAAATAAAGTTCTATCGTATCGTAAACTGCCAGGTTACATCCATCAAAGAAGGCAGAACATTGTGAACATGACAAGAAATTAAGACACAAAAACTAAAGATAGTCAGTATAAAATAATAATCATTGAGAGAAGTTAAGGAGAAAGTGGAAAACTAGATCACATTGTGCCAAGGCAAGATGATTAATACAGACATGGATTGTTAGGGATGCATAGCACAGGAACAGGCCCTTTGGCCCACTACGTCTGTGCCGAACACAATACTAGGTTAAACTAATAAATTTTACCTATACATGATTCATATCTAAAAACCACTATCTTATCAGCTTCCCCCACCCACCAATCTCTGTAAAAGAACTTATCCCACACATTTCCTTCAAACCTTCTTGTAACTATTTCAATTTGATCTTGGGAAAAAGGGTCAGATTTTCTACATATTCTATGTTTCTCAATTTTATAAACTTTCAGGTCTCCCCTCAGTCACTAGAGAAAACAATCCAACTTTGTCCAATCTCTCTTGATAGCATATTGCATATAACCTAGAATCCAGACCCCATCCTGGTAAACCTCTTCTAAATTTCTGCAAAGTCTCCACAGCCTTCTTGCAATGGGCGACCAGAACTTCACAGAATACTCCAAATGCAGTCTAACCAAAGTTTTATAAAGCTGCAACATGGGTTCCTGACTTTTGTATTCAATGCCCTGACGAATGGCTAAGCATATAGTAAGCCTTTTTTACCATGTTACCATTTTTAAGGAGCTATGGACTTGGACCCCAAGATCCTTCTGTCCAGCAATGCTGTTGAGAGTCCTGCCATTAACTATATTCCCCCCACATTTAACCTTTCAAAGTCACACGCCAAGACTGAACTACATCTGCCACTTTTCTACCCTTACTGTGACTGATGTATGTCCTGCTGTATCCTTTGAGAGCATTTTTCACTGACCACAACTCCACCACTTTTTGTGTTGTCTGGAGACTTACTAACCAAATCACGTACATTTTTATTCAAGTAATTTAGATATATCACAAACAACAGAGGTCCCACTGATCCTTATGAAACACCACCACACACAAACCTCCAACCGGAATAACACCCATCCACCACAATTCAGTCTTCTGTTGGTATGCCAATTCTGAATCAGAACTATCAAATCACCAACATCCTGTACATCTCAATCGCCTGGAAAAGCCTTTCATGTAGACAACATCCACTGCCCTACCCTCATCAATCATTTTTGTCACCTCCTCAAAGCATCGTTTGTAAGACACGATCAGCCCTGCTCAAAGTAATGCTGACTGTTCATTCCGTCCACAGCCCATTGGCCCATCCTCTCGCCAGCCCATAAATTCCTGGATTACTTTCCTTCTTAAATAAATAAATCATCTCTAGTCCTCCAGGAATGACCTAACCCTTTCTATATAATTCCACATATTTAAGATTTTCCTTATTTCAAATCCCTCTATATCCCTACTTCATTTTGCTCCTGCAATTTGTTCCAGTCTTACTGTCTTGATTTTTCAACCTTCCACTTTCACATTACAAGCCAAGAGCCTTCAATTTTAATACCACTTTATCAAAAGATTTTTGCAGCTCAATGTACAGAACGTTACAATTTCAAGTTTGGTCAGGCAGGATTTTTCCTTCGACAAGCTATCTTTAAAATTGTGGTTAGAAACAAGTAAAATTGAAAGAAAGGAAAGATGATAAAACTAATGATGTTTAGGTATGTTGTTGATGATTTTTTTTTCCTGATGCAAGTTCTACCATATAACCATTTATAGGATTCACATTCAATCTTCTAGGCCTCTGGGATGGTACTTTAAAAAGTAATTTTTAAAAAATCAAATGCATTAAACTTGATAGAAACCTACCATTAATTGTTTCTCTTGTTGCTTTTCCATTAGTGGTTTATGGTAGAATATGAAAAGCCAAAGGAGAACTTCATGGAGATCATCAGCTATCATCAACTGCTGTAAGGCAATATTCAACCAGTCTCCAAAGTGAACCAGCAAAAACCAGTTCTCAAAGAGATTTGCAGTGGTTCTGCAAAAAAAAAAGGTTTAAAGTTGGTATGAAAGTAAATTAAATAATCAGGGTGTTATTCCGGCTGGAGGTTTGTGAGTGGTGGTGTTTCCTATAGTCTTTATTAGTCTTTTCTAATCAATAAACGAAATATTGGATTTCTTCATTTCTCCCCCATTTCTTTAAGTATTCCTCGTACAACTTTCATTAGTATTCCTGCAAATATTAAATGTGCTGAACCGCTGTGCTCATCTGGTGTTGCTGTAGTCATCACTTCGGAATCTTGCAGGTCACAACATTGTAGCGTGTGTGCAGAGCTATTTGTCCAGAACAGTTTGAAGAAGACATTTGTTGAATGTTTTTTTCACAAGAACCACCTTGTGAAACTGTAAATCTGCATACCTAGTAAATCAAGGTAGATGAAGACAGCGATATGCTGAGTGAACTTCAACAGGAAAAATAATATAACTAGAAAGACTTTACTTTCCCAGTCGTTTTCAAAATATTATGCAAGCTTTCTCATGCACCTAATAAATTAAACAGTTTACAGTCGTACTCAAAAGTGATATTACTAGAATGGAGCATCAGTGCAGGCATGTTTTGCTGAAGTATCTGGCGTGCGGCTTAACTTTGTGATTTAGACGATTTTGATACTGACTTTCACAGTCACATAATCAGGGATGGGGTGGTCTTGTGTGTTGAGGTGAATAAAAAGCCAATTTGCAATGATACATGGTACATGATGGGATAAGCAGAAAAGCCTCTATTATCTTCTGAAATAAGGACAGGTGGTTCTCAATGCTCCTCCTCCACTTTGAGTCATCATGGGTCAGGGATTTTAAGGAATCATCAATATTTCAAAATAGGCTTTCAGAACATCTCTAAATATCATCTTCTGTTATCTGATAATTGCTTCCCATTACAGAAGTCAGGATAGAATAGAAACACTCCCCAAATTTATGTAACGGTTCTTATAGACCCGTGCAAAATTCAGATGTTATACAAATTGGAAAAGAAAGTGCTACTGCGCACATGTAAATTTACTATTCGATATGGAATCCACATGGGAGCTTGGACGCAATGACTATGTGGGAGCAAACTAGAGAACAGCTGACTAGCTTGCGGAAATGGCCGCGTGCAGTGACCCACTGCTGGCAAGACACGCAACTCAGAAGCCGAAGGCTTAAAGAATTGCTTATGTGAGTGCGAGTTTACACAAGCCGCCTATTACATAGGTCGGGGATCTGTGCTGAGAGTCTGATATGGGCCAACAGAACAATTGGGGCCCCACTGCTGTGAATGTGAGTCCGTGAAAGAACCTTGGTCTTAATTCATGTGTCCTTCTGGTGGATTTGGGGTATTTTGAGGGAAAGCACTGGTGGCATCTCACAAGTGGTTTAAGATGCATGTCGAGCTCTTAGAATTATGTGGGAGGGAAGGGATCACTGTGTTCAGTAGATATAGACCAAGCCATACATGATAGGATCTCACAAATAATCTAGCCTATTCACACATTGAACTCCCTCCAATTGCTTTTAATCATAGTTTGTTTGACATGAAAGCTTCGGTGACATGATCTAGATAAGTTAATGTTCTGGTACTCTAACGACACATTTTGTCAGGAGCAGATTTAAATTTACTGGGATTTAAGTTCAAACAAAGTTTGAAGATGCAGAGAATATAGAAATACATTTTAAAATCCTACATAAATTAACAGAATTTTATTGTGCTTAACTAATTTAATTCCCTTAATCAAAATGGGTTTTTTTCTATTTAGAATTAATCCTTGTAAACCACTGAAATGGTGATTCTGAGAGGTATTCCCGGGGGAGAGAAGGTGGGGAGTGGGGTAGGAAAGAGACACCATATTCAACCGGAGACAAGGAACAGACCTTAGGAAGCGGAATTCATCAACTATGAAGCAACTGGCACTAATCTCCACCCAGCTATGTTCTGCATCTCAGTGCTGAGTGACTACATTGCTAATGCCAACCCACGTTAAACCAACTCTCACAGATTAGAAACATAGAAAATAGGTGCAGGAATAGGCCATTCGAGCCTGCACCGCCATTCAATATGATCATGGCTGATCATCCAGCTCAGTAACCTGTACCTGCCTTCTCTCCATACCCCCTGATCCCTTTAGCAAAAAGGGCCACATCTAACTCCCTCTTAAATATAGCCAATGAACTGGCCTCAACTACCTTCTGTGGCAGAGAATTCCACAGACTCACCACTCTCTGTGTGAAGAAATGTTTTCTCATCTCGGTCCTAAAAGACTTCCCCCTTATCCTTAAGCTGTGACCCCTGGTTCTGGACTCTCCCAACATCGGGAACAATCTTCCCGCATCTAGCCTCTCCAACCCCTTAAGAATTTTATATGTTTCTATAAGATCCCCCCTCAGTCTTCTAAATTCCAGCGAGTACAAGCCTAGTCTATCCAGTCTTTCTTCATATGAAAGTCCCGCCATCCCAGGGATCAATCTAGTGAACCTTCTCTGTACTCCCTCTAAGGCAAGAACGTCTTTCCTCAGATTAGGAGACCAAAACTGCACACAATACTCCAGGTGTGGTCTCACCAAGGCCCTGTACAACTGCAGTAGAACCTCCCTGCTCCTAAACTCAAATCCTCTTGCTATGAATGCCAACATGCTATTCGCTTTCTTCACTGCCTGCTGCACCTGCACGCTTGCTTTCAATGACTGGTGCACCATGACACCCAGGTCACGTTGCATCTCCCCTTCTCCTAATCGTTCACCATTCAGATAATACTCTGCTTTCCTGTTCTTGCCGCCAAAGTGGATAACCTCACATTTATCCACATTATATTGCATCTGCCATGCATTTGCCCACTCGCCTAATCTATCCAAGTCATTCTGCAGCCTCCTAGCATCCTCCTCGCAGCTAACACTGCCACCCAGCTTCGTGTCATCCGCAAATTTAGAGATGTTGCATTCAATTCCCTCGTCCAAATCATTAATATACACTGTAAATAACTGGGGTCCCAGCACTGAGCCTTGCGGTACCCCACTAGTCACTGCCTGCCATTCCGAAAAGGACCCGTTTATTCCTACTCTTTGCTTCCTGCCGCCAACCAATTTTCTATCCACCTCAACACTGAACCCTCAATACCGTGTGCTTTAAGTTTGTACACCAATCTCCTATGTGGGACCTTGTCGAAGGCCTTCTGAAAGTCCAGATATAACACATCGACTGGTTCTCCCTTATCCACTCTACTAGTTACATCCTCGAAAAATTCTATAAGATTCGTCAGACATGATTTGCCTTTTGTAAATCCATGCTGACTTTGTCTGGCCCTGGGGATTTATCTGCCTTTAATCCATTTAATTTACCTACCACCACTTCCCGACTAACCTGGATTTCCCTCAGTTCCTCCATCTCATTAGACCCCCGGTCCCCCGCTATTTCCGGCAGACGGTTTATGTCTTCCTTAGTGAAGACAGAACCAAAGTATTTGTTCAATTGGTCTGCCATCTCCTTGTTCCCTATGATCAATTCACCTGTTTCCGACTGCAAGGGACCTACATTTGTCTTAACTAATCTTTTTCTCTTCACATATCTATAAAAGCTTTTGCAGTCAGTTTTTATGTTCCTTGCCAGTTTCCCCTCATAATCTATTTTCCCTTTCCTAATTAAGCCCTTTGTCCTCCTCTGCTGGACTCTGAATTTCTCCCAGTCCTCTGGTATGCTACTTTTTCTGGCTAATCTGTATGCTTCATCTTTTGTTTTAATACTATCCTTGATTTCCCTTGTTAGCCACGGATGCACTACCTTTCCTGGTTTGTTCTTTTGCCAAACTGGGATGAACACTTGTTGTAGTTCATCCATGCGACCTTTAAATGCCTTCCATTGCATGTCCACCGTCAACCCTTTCAGCATCAATTGCCAGTCTATCTTGGACAATTCACGCCTCATACCCTCAAAGTTACCTTTCTTTAAGTTCAGAACACTTGTTTCTGTATTGACTTTGTCACTCTCCATCCTAATGAAGAACTCCACCATATTATGATCACTCTTGCCCAAGGTGCCTCGCACAAGACTGCTAACTAACCCTTCCTCATTACTCAATACCCAGTCCAGAATGGCCTGCTCTCTCGTTGGTTCCTCAACATGTTGGTTTAGAAAACCATCTCGCAAACATTCCAAGAAATCCTCTTCCTCAGCATCCCTGCCAGTTTGGTTCACCCAATCTATATGTAGATTGAAGTCACCCATTATAACTGCTGCACCTTTGGTGCATGCATTTCTAATTTCCTGCTTGATGCCATCCCCAACTTCACTACTGCTGTTAGGTGGCCTGTACACAACTCCCACTAGCGTTTTCTGCCCCTTAGTGTTTCGCAGCTCTACCCATTGCTTTGGTGGCTCACGCTGTACTGAGACTTGTAGCAATAAGATCACCGTAACTATTTCATTGCGGCAGGAGCACCATGTAGGGCTGAGTTTGCAACTAGTAGCACCGGGGAGAGCAGGGTTCATAACTGATTCCCATTGTCAGTAACACATCTGTAATGATCCCTTTTTGCAAAGATGCCACTGGTGGTCTAGTTCCTGATAAGGTATTCTGAGCACTAAAGAAGCTGCCAGTGTAGCTACATCACAATATACTTCCATCACTGTATGTATGTCATAGGTGATAGTAGAATTCGGCCCATCAAATCTACTCTGCCATTCAATCATAACGGATCTATCTCTCCCTCTTAACCCCATTCTCCTGCCTTCTCCCCATAACCTCTGACACCCGTACTAATCAAAAATCTATCTATCTTTGCCATAAAAATATCCACTGACTTGGCCTCTGTAGCCTTCTGTGGCAAAGAATTCCACAGATTCACCACCCTCTGACTAAAGAAATTTCTCCACATCTCCATCCTAAAAGAACATCCTTTAATTCTAAGACTATGACCTCCAGTCCTTGACTCTCCCACTAGTGGAAACATCCTCTCCACGTCCACTCTATCCAAGCCTTACACTATTCTGCATGTTTCAATGAGGTCCCCTCTCATTCCCCTGAACTCCAGCGAGTTCTGGCCCAGTGCCAACAAATGCTCATCATAGGTTAACCTACTTATTCCTGGGATCATTCTTGTCAATCTCCTCTGGACCCTCTCCAGAGCCAGCACATCCTTCCTCAGATATGGTGTATCCTGAAATCACTTATGCATAGCTAGACTGTAGAACTTAGACATCACAGTATTACCCAACATCTCTAAGCATATTTAGTAAATCATATATTTGAGAATAAAAAATGCCAAATTTAAGAACTGCATTTTGGGAAGAACCTTTTCAAACTCCTCCACCCAACCTCTAGGATCAATTATGCATAGTCAACACAGGAAAGCCAATGTTGGGAAGTATGTCTCCCTACCGTTCATATTAAATGGGTAACCATATATTGTTTAAAAAATACATAAGATTACCTATTCCTCTAAAGGGTTACAAATTCCAATAATTGCAAAAAAAGTAGAGCTGACAAATAGCTTAGCAGCCAGGTGCATTTGTATGAACCCTTCTGTTGCCTGATTAAACTAAATGCATTTTTTTCTGACTGCAACTTTGGAAACCTGACTAAGTCTACAATTCACAGTATAAACAAAACATATTAGGTGTTGAATTAATACATTTGAAATGCAAATAAATCTGAATAAATTGATATAACGATTTAGATCTTAATCAACATTCGACAGCAATAGAGACAGTTAAAAAACTGGAAAGCAAATCTGAAATATACATTCCCCAATCTTGGATGTTGATGACAGGGGAATTTACCCTTAATTTGAATATTAAAGAATTAGGTTTGGAAAGCAGTATGTAAAGAAGATAGAGTAGGAAAGAACTGCAGATGCTGGTTTAAATCGAAGGCAGACACAAAATGCTGGAGTAACTCAGAGGGACAGGCAGCATCTCTGGAGAGAAGGAACGGGTAACATTTCAGATCAAGACAGATTGTGTAAATGGTCTTTTTGCATTCTACTTGGGACATATATGTGCTGTGTCTGGAATTCACTGGTGTTTGCCTTTCACCAGCATCAGTCAGCTTGAGTATCATACTTGTGACTGACAAAGACTTAATGGGATCCTTTCTCTGTTTCAGCATCCAGGTTAGGAGGAGAGATTGAACGAGTTACCAATAGTAGTTTAAGCTTGGTAATACCACATACCTGCAGACACAGTACTTGAACTTAAAGAAACACTGGTAGGATGGATCTACACTCGCTGGAGTTGGTCTCATGTAAATGTAAGCTTCCAAGACTTGTCAGGATTTTTCCTCTGGCTTGATAGTGTGTAATTAGATGGGGGTGGTATAAGAGGACAGTCAATTAGACCAAGCTGAGGATAAATTTCTTTATTGGAATGGTTGTGAATGTTTAGAATTTTCTAGCCCAGAGGGCTGTAAATGATTGGTCATTAAATATATTCAAAGCTAAAATGAATAGATTTTTGGACTAAAAATGAACCAAGGGATATACAATTCAAACAACAATATAGATTTGAGATTGCCATAATGTAACTGAATCACAAAGCACATTCAAGGGGCCAAATCATCTACTCCTTTTCCATTTCTTACATTCTGGTTACAAAGGTCTAATTTAGACTCCTTATAACTGGAGCTCTAAAGACGGCAGCTATAGTCTAATTCCTTTCAAGATGCAGTGGTTAATTCAGGACTCCATTAGCTGCAGGTTTGTATTGCAGCGCATAAATAATTGAAATATCCCAAGCTAAAACTCCCTCGAGTTCTTTACCTGCCTTTCAATTTCACTTAGCTTCTGAGCATCTCAAGTACTTCACATAAATTGACCTGCCTCTATAATGCTTTGTAAGATAGTCATCCACATAAATATCTAGTTGGTAAATTTGATTTCTCTCCAAATCGACAGTGTATTGGCGTAATGTGTATCTCACTGAATTCTGCATTACCGTTCTGATACCATCTGAATAGAACACCTGAATGTTATGTCCGAGTTTTTAGAATCACTTTTTCAGTCATTGATGCTAATTATAACACAATGCATAATAAACTTAGTTGACAGTCTGCACAAAACAGTGAAAAACATTTAATTAAAGTCCATATGTACAGAGAGAAGTTGGATAATTGCCTTGCACGCTGTGAGAACGTAACAGTTAATTGCCACTTGGCACCTTTGTAATATCGTGCTGGGCTCTGACTGATGACAAATGAATCTTTGCACAGAAAGGATCAAGTTCTGTGATGTGATATATTTCTCTGCCATTTTCCAAGAAAGGGAGCACACAAATACATTAAGATCTCAGATCACAGCCAGGGAGAGCTCACAAGAGATGTGAATGATTAGAAAACTGGCTTGCGAAACAAATAAGCGTGACCTAACACCACCAGTGTCTTGTTACCTCACAAATAACTGCTAAAGCTGGACACATCTTAACCACTAACAAAAACCTCTTGTATTGATTGAAGGGATAGAAATAAAAACTTATTTGAAACCACTTTGAAAGGATTTATAGCTAATTTAAAAACTCACCCTTTGACTTTTTCATCCTGTACAATCCTTTTCAGCATTTGAACAATAGTAATCAGGTGCCGGCACCAGGCCTCCGGTGGAACATCTGAATATTTTTAAAAAGTAGTTTTATATCACAATAAATATGACTTTTATGTAATTTATATAATGTACATAACTCATTTAATTTTAAGTAACTGTCGAACTATATAATTGAACAATACTCTGGAAGACATTTTGAAGTGATGTTTCTAAAAAGGATTTTAAAAAAACGACACAAAGTGCTGGAATAACTCAGCACGTCAGGCAACATCTCTGGAAAACATGGAGAGGTGATGTTTCGGGTTGAGACCCTTCTTCAGACTTCAAAGTCAGAAATGTAGGAAATGGATTAGACAACAACTAGCAGATAATTTGCAATTTTAATCTAAACCACAAGGCCATTATCAAACAAAAATTAATACAAAGCCATGGGATGAAGAATTAATATGAAAGGCTATCAAATTCAAGAAGTTGGTTATAGTGGTTACAAGAACATTTAGAAATTGGAAGTGCAAGAAAGGAATTTCACAGGGGAAGGTTCACCAACTGAAAGCACCACCACCACTGGCCAAGGGATGACATCTGGAGAAGCACAGAACCAAAATCTAGAGGGTTGCAAAAGTGGCAGAGGTTTCTGGAATGAGTAAGACCACACCACCAAGCCTCAGAAGGTAGATCAAACATGTGAGATGCTAAGTTGTGTAATAGTGACTTGCTAAATAACCATGGAGGACGTAAGTAATGATTGAAGGTGAGGTTGCATAAGCATTAGCAACTTTTCCATATATGCAAATATTAGACATAATATAACTTTCACCCAGCCCCCAAATTCACTTGGACTATCTCTAACACCTCTCTCCCCTTTCTCGATCTCCCTTACTCTAGACTATACATTGAAGTCTATTACAAATCCACTGACTCCCACCCTGCCTCTTGCAAGGACATATTCTCTTACTCAATTTCTCTGCCTATGCTGCACCTGCTCCCAAAATGAGGTTTTCCACTCTGGTACATCTGGGATTTCCTCTACAGTTTAGTTTAGAGATACAGCATGGAAACAGGCCTGTCAGCCCAAGTCCATGCCGACCAGTGATCACCTGTACACTAGTTCTATCCTACACACTAGGGACAATTTACAGAAACCAATTCATCTACAAACCTGTGTAGGAAAGAACTGCAGATGCTGATTTAAACCAAAGGTTCAGAGTATGAAGAAGGGTCTCGACCCGAAACATCACCAATTCCTTCTCTCCAGAGATGCTGCCTGTCCCGCAGAGTTACATTTTGTGTCTACAATCTACAAACCTGTACGTGTTTGGAATGTAGGAGGAAACCGGAGCACCCGGAGAAAACCCACATTTTGACAGGAAGAACCTACAAATTCCACACAGTCAGTATTGAACCTGGGTCTCTGGCGCTGTGAGGCAGCAACTCTGCTACTGTGCGCTCACATTCAGTATTTGTGGGTTCACTCATGCTTTTGTGGATTGAACCCTCACCCATGTCTCCTCTGTGTTTTGCATTTCTGCTCTCACTCCCCCCCCCCCTCCCTCTAGACAGAACAAGAATAGAATTCCCATGGTCCTCACCTTTCACCACACCTTCGACTGCATCCAGCAAATCATTCTCAGACATTTCCACATCTTCCACATGATCCTACCACCAGTTTCATTTTTCTGTCCCCATCACTTTCCATAAAGACTACTCTCTCCACAACTCCTTAGTTCATTCATCCCTTTCCACTTCCTGGACACTTTGTCCAGCAACTCTCTTTTCCAGTTCCTCCTCCCCTTCTCCAATCTGTCTTAAGAAGTGTCCTGACCTGAAGCATCATCTGTCCACTCCCTCCACAGATGCTGCTCGATGCACTGAGTTCCTCCAGCACTTCATTTTTTTGCTCAAGATTCCAGCATCTGCAGTTTATTTTGTCTACATGTCATCTTCTGTCTGGGCCACTCTGAGTCACTTCTGGTGACCTGCTTTCTCAGTCAAAAAGGAACTGACCATATATACTACAAGTTACCCGTCTTAAATTTTAGTTCAGTTTTTCCTCGCTTCTTTAGTGGAGTATGATTTGATTAACTCATCTGACCTGATTCATCCCAGTCCATCACCTGCACAAGTGGGGGAATGACAGACAGCCCTGCTTGCAACTGTGGATATCCAGACCAGACCATCCCACACATCGTGAATAACTGTTCACTGAGACTTTTCCCTGGTGGCATAAAGGTCATCCACCCAGCAACTGATGCTGCCCTGGCCTGGATGTCTACCCTTGACCTACAACTTTAAGCTGTGCACGCCATATGCAAGAAGAAAATCCCAGCACAGATATATCCTTTGTCCTCTCCATTATTCTTGCCACTGTCTCTGCAAAATAAAATCACCTTTTCAATAGGCAATAGGTGCAGGAGTAGGCCATTCGGCCCTTCGAGCCAGCACCACCATTCAATGTGATCATGGCTGATCATTCACAATCAGTACCCAGTTCCTGCCCTCTCCCCATACCCCCTATCATTAAGAGCTCTATCTAACTCTCTCTTGAAAGCATCCAGAGAATCGGCCTCCACTGCCTTCTGAGGCAGAGAATTCTACAGATTTACAACTCTGACTGAAAAGGTTTTTCCTTATCTCCGTTCTAAATGGCCTACCCCGTATTCTTAAACTGTGGCCCCTGGTTCTGGACTCCCCCAACATTGGGAACATGTTTCCTGCCTCTAGCATGTCTAATCCCTTAATAATCTTATATGTTTCAATAAGATCCCCTCTCATCCTTCTAAATTCCAGTGTATACAAGCCCAGTCGCTCCAGTCTTTCAACATACGACAGTCCCGCCATTCCGGGAATTAACCTAGTGAACCTACGCTGCACTCCCTCAATAGCAAGAATGTCCTTCCTCAAATTTGGAGACCAAAACTGTACACAGTACTCCAGGTGTGGTATCACTAGGGCCCTGTACAATTTTTTATTTCTCTTTTCAGACAGTTCAGACAAAGAATCTCTGAACTGAAACATTAATGCTGTTTTGCTTTCCAATGGTGCTACCTGATCTGCTTAGTGATTCCAGAATTTTCTGTATTTCAATCCTAATTCATGAGGTTGCTTTGAATTATTGGCTTATATCAAGTGTTACACTGCCAATTTAGAAAATCACAGGATGTGATTTTGTGCAATTTAATTGAGCTTTACTGGTTAAAGTATGACTGGACTCAATTTATGCCTGCATAAATCTCATCCTTTTATTATAAATTCTGGAACTTTTTGATTTATTTTAAATGGTAATCTCAGCGTTGTCAAAATTTGCTTTGAAATGCACGATGTGATGTTTACTCCGACCGGCCAACCCATGGACTGATGATGGATTGGTGAAGATAAGATCAAGAGCACCTTTCACTTGAATTGTTTCACTAACTGCTACAGGTCCTGAACAATAGCAATGTTCTTTGAAGATGAGGCAATGCCATAAGCAGTGCAAAAAGCAACAGAAGATGTCAGTAACACTCAGCTGGTCAGACAGCACCTATAGGGAGAGAAAGAAAAAAATAATGTTTAAGATAAAAGACACTTCGTCAGAATTTGGAAAGAGAACAAAAAAATTGTTTCTCCTCTCCCTTTCAGTTCTGAGAAAAGGTCTTTGTCCTGAAACATTATCTCTGTCTCTGTCCTACATCTTCCAGCATTTGCAGTTATTTCTACAAATAGTGCTGCAAGCATGCCATTTATATACTATGTTTTACTACATTTTTGTACAGTTTGTCATGAAGAAGTATTCATCTGGGTTGATGCAACTTCTTTCATTGTTCTATGCATAATAAATAGAAATGTTGTAAACTGCTGAAGCTAGATTACACAATTTAATAGCTGATCTTCGGATATCCTCCGGAAAAACAACAGATGAAGAGTAGAAGTTGTTATATGGCTAATATTGATAGTTATGTGTTGCATTTAATTCCAAAATGAATAAATATAGAATCTCAATAGTTGTAAGCCATTTGCCTCATTATCTTATTATTTTATAGGAACATTCCAATTAAGACCTTTCCCTGTAGATTAGTAACCTATTTCCTTTCATGCATATATCAAACTCCCTTTTGGAATTCACTACAAAAGATTTGAAACAATAAGTGCGGTGATGTAATGACAAGGATGAATATTCTTCCATGTCAAGCAAAAGGACTGTACTGAGACAAAGTAAAACAACATTTAAAGAACGTACTATCGCTGGCACCAATAAATAAATCAGTTATCCTGCTGGAATATATCACCAAACTATATACCATTGTCAATATTTCAATCAAGTGAAGTCACTTCCATTATTCGTGTTAAGTCAGCTTCATTTCTCATATTTGATTCCTATTGATCGGAGCCACTTTGGAAAATTAGACTCAACAAAATAATCATGCCACAAATTATCATAGACATATAACATTCAAGCAAATCAAAAGTTCCAGAGCAGGGTTGAGGTAAAAGGGAAAAAAGGAGATAATAAATGAATAATCAAGCAAGATGCTACAAATATGTTGTCAAATGTGCTTCAGGGGCTCTCAATGCACGCCATCTGTTTGGCCTCTCCTTGACACTATATTTGAAATAACTTTTTTCAATCCATTTTTTTAAAGTATAGGACTTCTTTCCATCGTCACCTACATATCTCATTTGAGCCGACCTATATCCAGTTTTACCGTTGCCTCCTGTCACCTGATTGTTTAAACATAGAAAATAGGTGCAGAAGTAGGCCATTCGGCCCTTTGAGCCAGCACCGCCATTCAATATGATCATGGCTAATCATCCAAAATCAGTACCTCGTTCCTGCTTTCTCCCCATATCTCTTGATTCCATTAGCCCTAAGAGCTATATCTAACTCATTGAGTATTTAGCCCACTCTGCCTTTACCAACTATCAGATGCACATCCACTAGGTTTTCCTAGTCTTCCCCTTTAATTGTTGCAAATATTTACCTTTTTCCTTTCACAGACATTAATGGATACTTCCAGTTGATTTATTTTAGGGAATCACAACAGAACCATGGCGGAGAAGTTCATTCACCCAAAGGCAAAGAAAAACTGTCTTTTCAGTAGAAAATGGGCCTTAACCTTGAGTGGTGTATTACCTAAGCCTCTTGGAGCCCATCAGGATATTTGACTGCTCACTTTCATTTAGTTTTGTATTAGCACTAAAAATATTTCAGAGTAAAACTCTCCCAAATTATATCAGCAACAACAGAAAGTTATAATTTTCAGCAGAATTTTCAACCTCGGTGATTACAAAAGACAGATGTCGTATAATCACAGAACAATTAACTTTTATTAACCACGTTTCCCACAAAACTACACACACTGTATTTTTGCCAGACTTTTCCATAGCAATTTGCAGCAGAATGTTTGCAATGCACACGCTCATACTGAAGACCGAGTCTTCCTTACATCGGAACTGCCTGTGCTATAGTCGGAAATCTGTGGTCAGAATCAGTGGCCATTCCACTCCGCACCCTTTGGAGAGGCCAAAGATAAAGGGATTCATGTAGCATTAATGTTAAGGGGTGGTTGATGGTGTGGAATAGACAGGCCGAAAGGCTTGTTTCTGGGCTGTATCTTCACCTCTAACACTTCTCTTGCTGGATGGCATGGAGATGGGATACAGGGATCAGAGACAGCACAAGTACCACATGGGAGAAGTCTTGAAAGAGTACATCATCCATGACATCCAGAATTTATGGATCCATGCTCAAACCTAGACTTCTCCGAAGAACTGCATCTATGCTCGCTAGACCACATTAAGAGAGTTCTCAGATACCTGTGAATACCTGCAACTTCAAGCATAGTTTCACGCACTTGCCTGTACTGTTTTACTGAAGAGGCCCAGTCATTCTCAACTGTGCAGCCTTGGAATGTTTGCAGATTACTGATGCTGATATCTACCACATCCGAGAGGTTTATGTGCACCACTACAGTAGGGAGGTAGTTCCATACTCGGGGAAACTTTGTCTACTCTTCATCAACCCTCAAGAGGAGGCAGGGTGAACATGTAGCAAACTCCACCTGTGCCTGAATGGAGCCCCAAGTGGCTCTCTGTCCTTCCCATGCACAAAGATTATGTTTCCTGGGGATACTAGCTCCCACCAGTCTTCCAGCTTCCTCCCAATTCCCATCATAGCGGATTCTATTCTTGAAGCAACCTTTTCCAGTGACTATTTGAGCATTGCTATTACTATGGCCATGACCCATTGGGGGATGACTCCTGAGGCTGCCGCTGTAAGGCCAAGCGCTAGTACTTTGAACAGTACAGCACAGGAGCAGGCCTTTGGCCTACAATGTCCGTGTCAAATATTATGCCAAGTTAAACTAAATTCATCTGCCTGCACATGATCCATATTGCACCATTCCATAGATATCCACGTGCCTTTCTGAAAGCCTCTTAGATTCCACTATCGTATCTGCCACCATCACCACACCTGGCAGTGCACTCACAACTTTGTGTAAAAATACCTACCCCACATTTTCCTTTAAACTTTGCACCTCTCACCTTAAAGCTATGCCCTCTAGTCCTTGACATTTCCACCCTGTAAAAAAAAGTCCTGACCATCTACCCTGTTCATGCCTCTCATCATTTTATATATTTCTATCAGGTCTCTTCTCAACTGCCGGTGTTCCAGTGTGTCTAATGCCTCCTTTTAGATAACATCCTCGAATCCAAGGAGCATTCTGGCAAAGCTGCATCCTCTCCAAAGCCTCCACGTCCTGAAGGGGCGACCAGACTGCAGAAAGGGCGACCAGACTCCACGTATGGCCCAACTAAAGTCCTATAAAGCTGTGGATAGACACAAATTGCTGGAGTAACTCAGCGGGTCAGGCAGCATCTCGGGAGAGAAGGAATGGGTGACGGTTCGGGTCAAAACCCTTCTTCAGGTTATAAAGCTGTAATATGCTGCAATCTTACACTAAATGCCCTGACCGATGAAGGCAAGCATACCATACTCCTTATTTACCATTCTATCTGCTTATGTTTCCACGTTCAGGGAGCTATAGACATGGATATTAAAAGCTTTCTGGACATCTTGATTTTGCCATTAACTGTATACTTCCCCCTTACATTTGACCACGCAAAGTGCAACACATTGCACTTGCTTGGATTAAATTCCATCTGCTATTTCTTGACTCATTTTTGTTGCTGTTCTACATCCCGCTAAATAGTTTGACAATCTTCCTCACTGTCCGCAACTCTACCTGTTTTGGTGTCGCCTGCAAACTTACTAATCAACCCATCTATATTTATGTCGTTTATATATGTCACAAACAACAGAGGTCTCAGCACAGATCCCTGCAGAACTCAAATAGTCACAGACATCCAGCCGGCATAACAACCTTCCACCATAACCCTCAGGTTTGTGTGAGTAAACCAGTTCTGAATCCAGAACGACCAAGTAGCCGTGGATCCCATGCATCTTAATCTTCTGGATCAGCCTACCATGAGGGACTTTATCGAATACCTTACTAAATTCCATGTAGACAACATTCACTGCCATACATACCCTCATCATTACCCTCTCAAAAAACTCAATCAAATTCATAGTAGCTGCAGAATCTCACAACAGATCAAAATAATAGACAGTGCTGCAACAGATAGTGGATCGTCACAGGAAGAAAGCTACACTGCTGCCTTAGGAGCCACACAACTGAACAATTGCTCATTATAGGGCGTTGAAACACAATGCTGGTATAACACCATTAATATGTAGGAATGGAATTTCCAGAGCAATATTTTTCCCATCACTAAAATAAAAACTCCTGCTTTCAAGCTTCTTTTGTCTTAAAAGTATACCCTTTGATTCTGACAAGAACACCAATTTTTTCTTACTTATCACATTAAAATCTCAGATAATTTTGATTCACTCTTTAATGAATAGCACCGTCCTGTAATTACTTATAACTAAATCCTCTGATCCTTGATTCTCATGAATACTTATTGTTCTCTCCCCAGGACCTTGGTATACTTCTTAAAATAATGCATTCACTATTAAGAGTATTGTCACGGATTTCCCTCCCATCCTCCTTAATTGCATGAGAATGTAACAAAAATGCTCTACACAACCACTCAAGCCTCGTCTTTCCATCAAACAGATCGTGGCTAGTCAACAAGTTCTGCTTCAGCCTCATTACTCATCAGGTTCAATGGATTCCAGTCTATCTGTGCAACAAGCCGAACATCATTATCTATGTTACAGGATTTTCCATAACTTTTCCCTGTACTTTTGCAGTTTCAATCAGCATTTCCAATTTGAAGCTGACATTCTATGACTTTTTATCCCGGCATTATTCATTTGGCAGCAATGGTTTAAATTATTTGGAGCCTACCCTTTCCATTCCAAATACTACATGCCTTTTCATTCCGTTTTTAAAAGGATTAATAAGCATAAGAAATGGAGGCTAGAGCGCATATTTTGGCCACGTGCCATTTAAGGATGTCACAGCTATTCATCCACCTCAATTCCCTTGATTAATCCATATCCCCAAATTCCCTTCAAATCTAAAAAAATATTTGAATTCTTTTGACCATACATAGACTTTTATCTGAAAGGTTGGTATAAAAATGTAACTGCCATTATTGCTAACATTCTCAGAAACATACAAGGTGTGAGACTACAGAAAGGAGATAAAACAATTAGAACTTGGACCTTCAGAAGTAAAATTAGTGAGTGCTTTTTCACAACTGGTGGTAGAAATCTGGAAGATTGTCCAGTAAAAGGTGGAAAGTACTGAATAATTGAATCTTTACGCACGGTTTGAGACGGGTAACACCACCAGCTCGCCGTCTAAAAACAGCACCGAAGGGGCGCTGGCTAGCGAGGCTGGAGGGGGATCCACCGCCGGGGATGTGCACACATTCTCGGTGTCCGAGCATGAGGTGAGGTGGGCTCTGACGCGTGTGAACACGAGGAAAGCTGGAGGCCCAGATGGTATATCTGGGCGAGTATTAAAGTCTTGTGCTACTCAGCTTGCTCCAGTGCTCACCACAATATTCAACCTCTTCTTGGCAAAGTCCGTGGTCCCTGCATGCTGCAAAAGATCCATCATTGTACCGGTGCCAAAGAATGCCTCTCCAGCGTGTTTAAATGACTACCGACCGGTGGCCCTCACCTCGGTTGTCATGAAATGCTTTGAGAGGCTAGTCAAGAAGCACATCTGCGCCCTCCTTCCTCGCAACATGGACCCACTACAGTTCGCATACCGTCCGAACAGGTCCACGGATGATGCGGTCTCCCAGGTTCTACACACCGCTCTCTCTCATCTGGACAGCCAGGGGGGCTATGTGAGGATGCTGTTCATTGACTTTAGTTCAGCATTCAACACAATAGTCCCCAGCAGACTGGTTGAGAAGCTGCTGGAACTGGGGCTTAGCACCCCTCTGTGTGCCTGGGTCCTGGACTTTCTCACTGCTAGGCCCCAAGTGGTCAGGATGGGGGAACACACATCTAGCTCCCTCACCCTGAACATAGGATCCCCCCAGGGCTGCGTCCTTAGCCCCCTACTGTACTCCCTGTACACACATGACTGTAGGGCCAGGTGCAGCTCAAACTCCATCATCAAGTTTGCTGATGACACTGTGGTGGTGGGCCGGATCTCCAACAACGATGAGAAGGCCTACCGGGAGGAGGTGGCTGATCTGGCACTCTGGTGTCAGGACAATAGCCTCCTCTTGAATGTCACTAAAACAAAGGAGCTGATTGTGGACTTCAGAAGGGCTAAACATCCAAGGACGTACACGCCACTGGAGATAAATGGGTCTATTGTGGATAGGGTGAGCAGTTTCAAATACTTGGGAGTCCGCATCGCAGAGGATCTGACGTGGGCAACGCACATTGCCGCACTGGTGGGTAAGGCTAAGCAGCGCCTTTACCACCTTAGACAACTGAGGAAATTCAGAGTGTCGCTGAGGATCCTTCATTGCTTCTACTCTGGGGCTGTAGAGAGCATCCTGTCCGGCAACATTACAGTCTGGTTTGGGAACAGCTCTGCCCAGGACAGGATGGCCCTGCAGAGAGTAGTGCGTTCGGCAGAACGCACCATGGGAACAACACTCGTCCCCCTGCAGGACCTATACATCAGGAGGTGCAGATCCAGAGCAAGCAAGATCATGAGGGACCCCTGCCACCCCAGTAACGGACTGTTCCAGATGCTACGGTCAGGCAAACGCCTCCGCTGTCACGCTGTGAAAATGGAGAGGATGAGACGGAGCTTCTTCCCACAGGCCATCAGGACTGTCAACTTTGATAACCCCAGAGACTAAATTTTTGTCGACACTTTTTGTGCTATGTTTAGTAACTTATTAACTTTATTTATATGCTGTAACTGTAATTCTTTTTGTGCACAACCCGCAGGCATTGCCACTTTCATTTCACTGCACATCGAGTATGTGTATGTGACAAATAAACTTGACTTGACTTGACTTGACTTGACTTGACTTACCGAGAATTTGTGGAGATTTAACCATCTCAACCTTTTTGTTTTAATTCACCATTCCTACATCCAAATACTTGTTTAAATAGAATATGCATTGACATAAACCTGAAAGATATTTGAATTGCTTCATGAGCTTGAGATTGATGTATTTCCTACTAAGGAAGGAATCTGAAGAGGCAGGTAAATTGAATAAATTAGCAACATTATAACTGACTGAAAGAACGATCTCCAGGGTCTTAATAACCTACCTGCGCTCCTATGCAAGTTTCAATGAAGAGTAAGGTAATTTTTATGCACAAATTGTTTAGTACAATTTACTAATGATTTTCATGGATAAGTCAAATTAATAAAAATAACAGCAGTAAAGCAAGTAAAATAGAAAAATGCACGATCAGAATTAACCACCTGTAACTATTTACTTGTGATACTGCTGTAAATTTCACCAAAACAATTCAAACATCTTTCTGATTTAATACATTCGTACTACAAGTATATATTTTCCACTAACAGATTTTGGATTGAGATACAATTAATAAATATAAAAAAGCTGAAATGCAATGTATAATTTTTCAAACTTCTTATTAAATACTGAACAGCCACAGCTTATTTTTGTCTGCAAAGTTTAATCATACAAGGTAAGTAATCAATACAATTACCCATAAATCATTTAAAATAACTTGCCTACATCAACAGTATGTCACAGAGTCATAGATTATAGACAATAGACAATAGGTGCAGGAGGAGGCCATTCGGCCCTTCGAGCCAGCACCGCCATTCAATGTGATCATGGCTGATCATTCTCAATCAGTACCCCGTTCCTGCCTTCTCCCCATACCCCCTGACTCCGCTATCCTTAAGAGCTCTATCTAGCTCTCTCTTGAATGCATTCAGAGAATTGGCCTCCACTGCCTTCTGAGGCAGAGAATTCCAGATTCACAACTCTCTGACTGAAAAAGTTTTTCCTCATCTCAGTTCTAAATGGCCTACCCCTTATTCTTAAACTGTGGCCCCTTGTTCTGGACTTCCCCCAACATTGGGAACATGTTTCCTGCCTCTAACGTGTCCAACCCCTTAATAATCTTATACGTTTCGATAAGATCTCCTCTCATCCTTCTAAATTCCAGTGTATACATCATGGAAACAATCATTTTCGCTCAACTCATCTATGCCAACCAAGATATCAATTTAAACTATTCCCATTTGCGTTTGGCCCTATAAACCTTCCCTACTCAAATGTCTTTTAAATGTTATTATACCTGCCTCAACCATTTTCTATAGCAGTTTGTTTCACATACCCACCACCCTCTGTGTGAAAATGCTGTCCCTCAGGTCCCATTTAAGTCTTTCCCCTCTCACCATAAATCTATGCTCTCTAGTTTTTGATTTTCCTTTTGTGGGAAAGACCATGTGCATTCACCTTATAATTTCCCTCATGAGGATGCATCACAGCTTGGTTTGGGAACACGACCGCAACTGGTAGTGACATTGACAGATTATGGGGAGGAATGTACCAACTCTATCTGATTATAATGTGCCATATAGAAAAACTAACTAAAAAGGAGAATAAAAGAATTGAAAGGAGGGTGAGATTTCGTAAGGAGGAGGAAAATCACATGTATTTTGTCTTTACTACTCATGCAGTAAACATGAGAGCAGATTGAAATCAATGCAATGAAAATTGATTGAGTTGAATAATGGGCAGGCAATTACCTGCTCAAAATTACTGCCAGGAGCTGAAGATAAGCTACCTTTCCCAACATATTTGATTTTTATTATGAAGTTGCATTCACTCACCATATTGGAGACTATTGAACTCTTTTTAATCGGACTTTATCGAACTTCAATGTTATATCTTGCACTAAATGTTGTACCTTGTATCCTTTATCTGTGCATTGTGGATGGTTTAATTGTAATAATGTGTAGTCTCTTTGACTGGGTATTACCCAAACAAAAGCTTTTCATTGTACCTCGGTACATGTGACAATAATAAATTAAACTGAATATGTTCCACCGGGTGGCACCGGCAGCCTCGCCAACAGTCTGATTGTTTTTTTGTCTTTTTTGTTACTTTTAGTGTGTTTTTAAAAGTATGTGTTAATGTTCTCTGGTTTGTTTTATGTGGGGGGTGGGGGAGGGGGTCAGGGGAAACTTTTTTTCAATCTCTTACCTTGCCGGAGATGCGATTGTTTTCCGGATCGTATCTCCGGTTGCTCTGCGGCCTAACATCATGGAGCTGGCGGCCTTGCTCGAGACTGACTGTGAGCCCCACCGCGGGACTGTGGACTTGCCATCGAAGCCAGGGATCCCTTTCCTTGGATCGATGCTCCAACCACGGCTTGCGGATTTCAACATCGAGGAGCTCGCAGTCTCAGGTTGAGACTGATGTCGGGAAGCTCCAAAGTCGCAAGGGTCAACCAGCCCCGACCCGGGGTCCAATCTCCCGGCGCGGGGAGCTGAGATCCCCCCGATGTGGGAGATTGATCGCCCCGACGCGGAGGGCCCGACCACTGGCTACGGGAGCCAAGATCGTCCCGTCAACGGAAGGTTCAAGTACCACGACCATGGGAGAACAAAGAAGGGAAGAGATTGAACTTTTTTTTTTCACTTCCATCACAGTGAGGAACGTGGGGGAGTCACTGTGGTGGATGTTTATGTTTAAATGTATTTTGTGTGTCTTGTTGCTTTCTATTGGTATGACTGTATGGCAAATCAAATTCCTCGTATGTTGCAAAACATACTTGGCTAATAAAGTATGATTATAATTATGATGTCACAAACCATGGAAATGAACATGATCATATGATTATGGAAATAACATTTTAATAAGAGATTATAAAAAAATCACGCTGTAACATTCACAGCAAGTTTTGGTAACAGGCAAAGAATTGTCAGAAGGCAGGTTTTCAGGTGACAGTATTTAGAATATTGTGTTCAGTTCTGGGCACCATGTTATGGGAAGGATATTGTCAAGCTTGAAAGGGTTCAGCAAAGATTTATGAGGATGTTGCCAGGACTAGAGGATGTGAGCTATAGGGAGAGGTTGAGTAGGCTGGGTCTCTATTCCTTGGAGCACAGGAGGATGAGGGGGTGATCTTGTAGAGGTGTATAAAATCATGAGGACAAGAGGACATAGGTTCAAGGTGATGGGGGAAAGATTTAATAGGAATCTGAGAGGTAACATTTTCACACAAAGGGTGGTGGGTGTATGGAACAAGCTGCCAGAAAAAGTAGCTGAGGCAGGGACTGTCCCAACGTTTACGAAAGTTAGACAGGTACATGGATAGGACAGGTTTGGAGGGATATGGACCAAGCACAGGCAGGTGGGACTAGTGTAGTTGGGACATGTTGGCCAGTGTGGGCAAGTTGGGCCGAAGGGCCTGTCTCCACACTGTACCACTCTATGACTCTAATCTCTAAGTAATTTTCCATTGAATCCTTTCCAAACACATGCCAGAATTGAAAAAATATGCTAGAATTGACAAAAAATCTTCTGTTTATTTAGAGTATATAGAATGACATAATAGCTGCAAAGACAAAGCAAAAAAGACTAATTTAAAAAAATATAAAAATAACTTACCTGATGGATTTGTCAATAGTGCCACCACAAAGGACTGTTGATTAAGTGGAAAGTAGAGTTTCAGCGGCATCTTAATGGTGTGGGTGTAGGGATGGTAGTGGGAAGAGAATAAGAAAAACATACTGAAATGTATGTTTACCAAGTATATCTGTGCTTGAAAACTGAGATTATAAATTCACAAAAGGACACAAAGTGCTGGAGTAACTCAGGAGGTCAGGCAGAATCTCTGGAGAACATGGATAGGTGACGTTTCGGGTCGAGATCCTTCGTCATACTGTTACAGATTCAAAAAGTATATTTCTCATTTTGTACTCATAATTGAATGAAAAACCAGAACAATTGGCCTAGTAAAGTAACTGGCCTGTTACGAATAAGATCTTTTTCCGAAACTCTACAATTTACATTCAATGGGGAGGTAAATACAGGAACTTGACATTACAGAAAATATCTGTAGAGGCAACACAAATACAATCCCTCTGAATATTCATTTTTAAAAATGGAATTTAATAAAGAATAAAAATAAAACAGAACTGGAAGATCATCTGCCTGCATTGTTAATACAATGCCCAATGCACTGGAATAAAGCAAAAATCTAACTAGTTCATTAATGTTCTTTAATTATGAAAATAAATCAATATCTTGCTCGAGTCCCAACCAATACAGTTGATTATAAACATTCCGATAAAGTGTTCTAGCAGGTGGACAAAACTAGTCTTCACAGTTTCTTAACTGAAATATCAAAGTCAATGCTCTGACAATAAATTAAATCCAGCAAGTATCTGATCAGAAAGATGCCAGATATAATTCCCAGCAGCTCTTGGCTGATCTTGGCCACTGTATAACTTAGTAATTGGTGGAAGAGAAGAAGCAGAAAATAAATAACTGGTAGAGGTGGATGTATTTTTCTCAATCCAGAGACCTCCAGTGGAATTATGCAATGAAAGGGACACTTGGACTTGACTACACTGGGCCTTTAGCTGAATAACGTCTTATAACCCAATGTGCAGGCTTACTCATGCATAATGACCTCTGTACCGATTTAAATTGATTTTAAATTTACGAGGCCTGTCAATAACTCAATGAAATGCTTTTAACAGTAAGTGGTGCTTTTCATTTAGACACTGAAAAACAACTAACCTGAGTCTGCACCTGCAGCAGAATTTGAACAAAACACCGAGTAAATGCTTGTATAATGGTTATAATTTTAGGATGCCCATCAGTCTCCAGCAGAATGGTCCTTACAATTTAAGGAGACAAAAATCACACAATTAATACACATTAATGTCAGTCATCCAGATTTTAGCAGTGCATTCATGCACAACAATAAACCTGTTTATGTCCAAAGCTAACGGGTCATGGTTTGTAGAAAAGCAGGAATAATAATATGTGGTTGTAAATAATACAGCTGCATGCTCTTTAAATTCAGCTGCTTACATGAAGAGACAAGGAATTTTCTCAATGCCTGCCTTTTAGTCCCAATGAAAAAAATAGGTCACATGCAGTTCATGCGGTAAAAGTTTTAAAATACAATTGAGAACTTGAATTTACATGGTTCAGTATATTTCAAATCAAAATCAATATGCATTTGACAAAGTGAATACATCAGATAACTTTTTCTGATTAATTTAACTAAATGCAAATTATTTTGTACGATAAATAATTCTTGCATGAGAGCAACTAACAGTTGTGCAAATGGAGACTGGTATTGTTCTTATTAAACCATGCAGTTCCTGGTACGTGCTGGTTAAGCATAATTAAGCTGGTTAAGCATCTGTTCTATCTTATCCTAATAATTTGGTTGAACACATATATTTCTATCATTAAAGGCATGAAAATATACAACATGAAAAATGGAGTTTCCAAGATACCATGTCTTTAAATGAAGTGAGGCCATGTGCTGTTTACAAACAACAAATCGAGGGAGAAATCAACATATCTTTGCAGCATTTTCAATAGATTTGCTACATAAAGCTTGCACTACAACAAAACAGCTCCTGTTTAATCATTTCCTTTGAATAAATCTGTCTCCTATTGCTGCAAGCACCATTTAAACCCAACCATTCAGGCAGCTCTGGTACCTTAAAGTGGCAACAATGATAATCTTGACTTGCTGCACTTCCAATGCATGGGGAACAGCAAATTGTTCTTCAATTGATATTCTATTTTCATTTAAAAATGCAAATTAAAAAAAAATAAAAGTGACAAATAAAAGTCTACCCTTTCACCAAGGTAAGTGATTCAAAACAGAACTGTTTCCAGAAAATAGCCGCAATGAAATTCATAAAGAGATTGTTAATGTAGAAATTTTATTGAATGTAACTTACTAATATCAGAACTCATTATTGCTTGTTGTTGTGATAATTTTAGTCCTAAAATGGATTACAAGTAGAACTGTTCATCACCTCACCTCCTGTCTCCTTTCTCTGTTCGTTTACTTATTTATCTATTTATTCACTTCTCTATGTTCTAGAAATCCTTGTAAAGCGTCTTTGAGTGTTTGAAAAGCGCTATATAAATGTAATGCATTATTATTATTATTATTATTATTATTATATGTTTTAAGAAGTTACCACCAGACATATTACTGAATTCTACAACTAAAGGTGACTTGGTTTCGCTGCCTGTTTCATTCATCCGCCCATGATCTTAGTCAACTTGTTTGTCCTTTTTCTTTTGTTATCTCTGGAAGTGAAGGACATACCCAGCCTAAACTACCGGACATATCCTCCCGTTCTGCATTTGACAACCTTATTTACAGTGTATCTTCATGGTCATAAATTCATAGAGCAGTCCAGCAAGAAAACAGCCACGGCCCACCTTGTACATGCTGAATAAATTGGCATACTGGGCTAGTCCCAATTGTCTGCATTTAACCCTTAGCCCTCTCAACCAGTATCTGTATTAATGTCCAAATATTTTTTTTTAAGTCATAATTATATCCACTTCTGGAGCTTCCTCTGGCAAATACAAAGTGAAGTTGGGCAGTACCACTGGCATCAACACATCCCTTCCCAATGGGCTCAATGCATTTTGTGCTCGTTTTGAACAGGTCAGTAGAATAATGCCATTCGCCCACAGCGTCGGGATGCACCTGTATCCATGTATTCCTGAGAGTGACCTGCGAAAAGCAATTGGTCCAGATGGAGTCCCCGGCCACCTCCACAGAACCTGCGGGAAACAGCATTCACAGACATCTTTCACTTCTCACTGCTCCATTCCGAGGCCCCCACCTACTTTCAGAAGACCACTATCCCGGTGCCAAACAAATGTAGGGTGGCTTGCCTTATTGACTACCATCCAGTCGCTCTAACATCCACTATCATGAAGTGCGTCATTTATTCCAGCCTCCCAGGCACCCATGATTCACTGCAGTTTATCTACTAACATAATAGATATCTCTACTCCTCCAATCATCTCTGGAACATCCAGATAATAAGGACACCCATGCAAGACTCCTATTTATATAGCTCCAATACTTTAACTCAAACCCAACTCTTCTCCAAACTCTTGGACTGAGGGAGCACAATGATGCACTACACCCCCCCCCCCCCCCCCCTTGCCACTGGACCCCTGACTTTTGATCCAGAGACCACATCAGTGAGGATAGACGACTAAAAATCCTCCACAGTAATTCTTGACATTAGTGCCCGCAAGGATGTGTTCTCTGCCCCTTACACTCTGTACACACGACTGTGCGGCCAATTTCTACTCTAACACCATATGCACGTTGCAAATGACATTATCTATAGTGGGTCAGATTGTGGCAATGACGAGATGGAATACACGAATGTCTCAGAGAGCTCAGTAACGTGATGTCAAGACAACAACCTCTCCCTCAATGTCAGCAAGTCAAAGGAAGGTCCAGGGGGTTTGTCCACAAAGGACCACATTGAAGGTATAGACAAAAAACACATACCAATAACTCTATGCCCTCAGAACACCAAGTTTGACATGTTTCCAACAACTCTTACCGACTTCCACAGATGCATCATAGAAACTATACTATTGAGTTGCAAAACAGCTTAGTTTTGGAACAGCTCTGCCCAAGACCGACCGCAAGGAATTGGAGAGAAACGTGAGTGTAGCCCAGTCCATCACACAGACCAGCCTCCCCACCATAGACTCCATCCATACCTCACGCTGCCTCGGGAATGCAGCCAATATAATCATAGATCTTTTTCCCCCTCGTCTTCCTTCAGGAAGATGATACAAAAGCTTGACAACACGTTCCACCAGAGTTATGAACAGCTTCTTCCCTTCTGTTATCCTACTATTGAATGATCTTCTTACAAGCTTGGGTGTAGTCCCAATGTGCCAATCAATCTCAATATGGACTTTTTCTCTGTAACTATGATGCTGCACTGCTGTAAAATTATATTCTACACTCTGGTATTCTCTTTGCACTACGAGTTGAATTATGTATGGCTTGATTGTACTAATGTAGAGAATGATTTAATTTGACTGGATAGCACACAAACAAAAGCTTTTCACAGTATGTCAATACTCATGACAATAATAATAAAATTCTAGATAAGGATTCCAATCAGTGTGAAAAAATAGCCCGAGGTCACACATACATCTTCCCCACACACCTTAAGTCGAGATTTAGAATCCTCTACCTTGGGAAAAAGACTGAGCATTCACTTTATCCATGCCCCTCACGATCTTGTACATCTCAATAAGGTCACCCCTCAGCCTCCAACGTTCCAAATAAATAAATTCCAGCCTATCCAACTTTTCATAATCCACGCACGCAAGTCCAGGTATGATCCTGGGGTGAATCTCCTTTGCACCCTTTCCAACTTAACATCCTTCCTACAACAGGGCAAGCAAAACCACACACTGTATTCCAAGTGTGGTCTCACAAATGTGGTACGGCTGCGTCATGATGAACCAGCTTTTGTATTCAATGCTCTTCCCAATGAAGGCAAATGTGTCTTCTTCACCACTGTCCACATGACTCACCACTGAGGGAACTATTGCACCTGTATTCCCAGATCCCTCTGTTTTGCAACACTCTCCATGGTTCTACTTACTGTGCAAGTCTTGCCCCTGGCTTGACATACCAAAGTGTAACACCCCACAGTTGTCAGGGTAAAATACCATTTGCCATTTCTTGGCCCACCTTCCCAACTGTTCAGGATCTTGTTGTAAATGCTGATATCCTTCCTCACTGGCAACAATACTCCCAATTTGTTGTCATCTGCAAATGTACTAACAATGTTAACTAAATGGTCAACCAAATTATTCATGTATATAACAAACAGCAGCATTGACCCCTGCAGTATTCCGTGGTCACAAGTCTCCAGTCAGAAAAAGAACTCTTTATAAATACCCTTTCATATCATATCATATATATACAGCCGGAAACAGGCCTTTTCGGCCCTCCAAGTCCGTGCCGCCCAGTGATCCCCGTACATTAACACTATCCTACACCCACTAGGGACAATTTTTTAAAACATTTTACCCAGCCAATTAACCTACATACCTGTACGTCTTTGGAGTGTGGGAGGAAACCGAAGATCTCGGAGTAAACCCACGCAGGTCACGGGGAGAACGTACAAACTCCTTACAATGCAGCACCCGTAGTCAGGATCGAACCTGAGTCTCCGGCGCTGCATTCGCTATAAAGCAGCAACTCTACCGCTGCGCTACCGTGCCGCCCTTTGAGTCTTGCTTCCAAACCAATTTTGAATCCAATTGGCTAGCTCACCTTGGATTCCTTTCGATCTAACCTTCTAATTGACCTACCTTGTAGGACCTTGTCTAAGGCCATGCTAAGGCCGATACAGACACTTTCACTGCTCTGTCCTCATCAATCCTCGGTGACCTTTTCAAAAACTCTTCATCATATTAGTGAGACAAAATTCCCATGCAAAAAACTTGGCTGAATATCCCGAAACAGTTCGTGACTTTCCTAATGCTGGTAGATCCTATCCCTAAGAATACCCTCCAACCACTTTCCCCAACTCTGGTGCCATCTCCCCAGCCTGTAGTTCCTTGGCTTGTAGCTCCCCAGCCTGTAGTTCCTAGCTAGCCTTTACAAATAACAACATTACCACTCCCCTGTCTTCTAGAACTTCATCTGTAGGTAAAGATGATGCAAAGGTATCACAAAATGCTGGAGTAATTCAGCGAGTCAGGCAGCACCTCTGGAGAGAAAGAATGGATGTCGTTTCGGGTCGAGACCCTTCTTCAGACTCATTCTTTCTCTCCAGAAATGCTGCCTGACCCGCTGAGTTATTCCAGCATTTTGTGATACCTTCGATTTGCACCAGCATCTGCAGTTATTTTCCTACACAAAGATGATGCAAGGGTCTCCAGAATTTCCTCCCTAGTTTCCCACAAGGTCTGAGGAAGAATTTTGTCAATCTCTGGGCATTTATCCACCTTAATGTGCTTTAAAACTGTCAATATCTTTGGTAATTTCTATATGATCTAAGACATCACAACACCTCAATCCCTTTGCTTCCATAATCATCTCCTCAGTAAAAAACAATGAAAACTATTCATCTATTTGTTCTGGTTCAGCACAAAGACAGCAATGCCGATTCTGAAAAGTACTTATTCTTTCCCCGTCCTGCTTAAGATTTCCCTTTACCCCCAGCTCCATGTCATGTCCTCTTTTGTGCCCTACGAAAGTCAACTACTCAAGGAGAGATTCACTTGATATTGACTGTTCAAAGCTGATGTATGCCTCCTTTTTTCTGACCAATGCTTCAACATCTCTCATCAACCAGGGTTCCCTAAACTTGCATGCCATATCGCTCACCTTATCAGGAAGATGCTGCCCCAGAACTCTTACTAATTCACTTTCAAAAGCCTCCTATTTGCCAGCTATCCATTACCTGCAAACAAACTCCCCAAATAGACTTTTGAAAGTTACTACCCGATGCCCCCCAAATCAGTCTTCACCCAATTTAGGACCTAAACTTGTACGGCATCCCAGTGTTACCTGATCAAAGACATCCCCACATTCCTAATATCCGTGCTGCTGAACAAGCCTCTTTTCCCTCCTTCCCAGTTCTGATGAAGGATCTTCATCTGGAAACTTTAATTCTATATCTCTTCCATCAGATGCTGCCTGATGATCTGAGTATTTCCAGCATTTTCTGTTTTTGTTTTAAATTTCCAGTATCTGCAGTTTTTTTTAATTTGTATTTTCCTTAGATACTTGATGTCATCAAATCTTTAAGGTGCAACATCTGCCTTCAGCAAAGATAGGCTTGGAAGCCTGAGACCTGGATGGAGTGGATGTGGAGAGAATGTTTCCACTAGTGGGAGAGTCTAGGACCAGAGGTCACAGTCTCAGAATTAAAGGACGTTTCTTTAGGAAGGAGATGAGGGGGAATTTATTTTGTCAGAGGGTGGTGAATCTGTGGAATCCATTGCCACAGAAGGCTGTGGAGGCCATCAATGGATATTTTTAAGGCAGAGATAGATAGATTCTTGATTAGTACAGGTGTCAGGGGTTATGGGGAGGAAGGCAGGAGAAAGAGGTTAAGAGGAAAAGATAGATCAGTCATGATTGAATGGCAGCGTAGACTTGATGGGCCGAATGGCCTAATTCTGCTCCTATCACTTATGATCATGAACTTATAGCATAATAATTGTAAGGATAAGAATAATTCCTACACAAGGAATAATCATCCGTATATGATTAATATTTTGAAAATCAATTAAATTACATTCTAATACTCATTAAAGAGGTTCCATCCTATTTTACAGGCAGCTTTTGATGGCTTCTAACAGCCAGCAAATGAAGAGGAGTAAAATCTGGAAGTGATTGTGCACAGCAATTAAACCATGCTCAGCTTTCACTATTCACTGCTGAAGACATCTGACTATATTGCATCGGAAGAAGGCTTTCTGGGACACATTCTCCAGACTTTACCAATGCTCTCTCAATATTTAACATGAAAATTATCCACTGTCTTCGCAGAAGGCAAATGGAGCAAAAAAAGACAGAGATGGGAGAAATTTCAAGCAAAAATGCAAATGATGGGTTGAAGATAAATATCAAGATTTTTCAATGAAAGGCATAGTAGGAGATGAGGATTTTAATAATGTATGACATTTAAAGATGGACCTTTTACAAAAACAACACACTCAATTTGGCTATTTAACAAGATTATATAGTGAAATAATTTTAAACCATCATTTTATTTCACCTGTAAAACTGACAAGAAATTTGTTTGTGCATAATAATTACAATGAGGTGACACAAGATCTTTACACTGAGCTACTTTATTTTGTCTTCATGCTGTCACAACACCAATTTATCACGAGCAACAGCAAAAAAACGTGAACTGCCAATCATTTTTAATGCACAGCAGACTTGAGTTTACCAGCTCCAACTGGTGATCATCCCAATGAATAAACAAATGTAATAAGCTTACTTTGGTTCTATGCCAATGTGCACGACCATTCATTTGGTGAAGGCGACACTGGTCTAGAAACCAAAAGGGCTCGAGACCAGTGAACATTATAAATGAAAGGATTTTGCATTAACAAATATTTCATGGCAGTTCCTCGGAAATATTTCCATATTCCCTGGACTCAAAACATTAGAGAATTTTGATATGATTTTCCATTTCTTTTACATAATTTCAAGCATTCGCAATTGAGAATTACTTTAAAAACAAAAACAGTGCTGTAGTATTAAATTAAGAATTCTGTTGTGCTTAAGAAACATAAATATCAATGACATTTTAATCACCTCTTTACTTCATCCTCAGTTTTCTTTATGCAATCAATTACTTTCAGTTGATGAACCTAACCTATCATACCCACTAAACCCTGGTATCACTCCAGTGAATCTGCACTGCACACACTCCATATATATAATTCATAAGGTAATGTACAGAAAAGCATATCATTATCTGAACAAGAACAGACTGAGAAATGAGGTGCAGTGAGACCTGGGAATCCTTGTGCACTACTTGCTGAAAATAGCATGCAGACGAATAAAAAAGCAAATAGCATAATGTATGAATTTAACATAGATTATGCAGACTTGATCTTATCTAAGGAAGTAAGTTAATCGAAACAGGCCCTTCAGCCCACCGAGTCCACATGAACCACCGTTCACACTAGTTCTATGTTAACCCACACCCTTATCCACTTCCTATACACTTGGGGCAATTTACAGAGGCCAATTAACCTACAAATCCACATGTCAGTGGGATTTGGGAGGAATCTGGAGCACCTGGAAAAAACCCAATCAGTCACTGGGAGAACGTGCAAACTGCACACAGACAGCCCACCGAGGTCAGGATCGAACCTGGATCATTGGCAAGGCGAGTTCCTGCTGTGGAAGGAGTTTAGTGAATCTGATTGATTCCTAGGATAGCGGAATTGATGTACGAAGAGAGATTATGTCAAATAAGCATTTCGGACGGGGATCAGAGTATAATTACAAGGGGTAAATCATTTATGATTGACACGATAAGTTTTTTCCTCAGAGAATGGTGAGCATGGAATTTTCCATTACAGAAACCAATTCAAGGCAAATTATTAAACACATTTAACGTGTGTGATGTTTTTCTTTTGGCTGGGGCTATCAAAGTTTACAGGGAGAATGGTACCAGATTTACAGCAATGATCATGAATGAAGCAGACTCAAAGAGTCTAAAAGCCTACCTTTGCTCCTATACTTTATTTGCCTTTCCATGTGCACAGAACTGAAAATAGACACTTGGGGTCTGAACAAAGCTCTAAATAAGTTAAGAATAATTCCCTCTCTTTTATTCTAGTCCATGAGAATCAGAATATATATATTTTTCTTTGATTGTCACCCTTTAGTTATTCGTATTCCAACTCCAAAATCTCCAGGCTCCACCACAGTTAATTTTTTAATCAGCATTTTATCCTGATTTGCCTTTCATGGATAATCATCAACCTTGTGCTTTTCCAAATTGAATTCCATTTGCCACATTTTTGCCTCCTAAGCCTGTCTGCACCCTTCATAACTGGTTGCTCAAATTTACATTGCTTTCTGTACAACACACGAGTGCCATCTGCAATCTTGGGCAAGTTCTGACAGTGAATGCAGGAGTGATGGGAAGAAACACAATCCTTATGCAATTTGTATTTATATGAATAAATAAACACATTATTCTCACCTGAAAAAATTATCAATTACCCTAAATAGTGAAGGATGGTCGGCTGATACTTTTGGCTGCAATAAAAAAAAACACATTTAATGTAGTGCTACTTTTGTATAAAGTACTATTTGCTTCCACAATTGAGCACTTAATTTCTTCTGGATCAGCCAGTATTAATGAGGTTTTCATTTAATAATTTGCAAGATGAAAAAAGTTTAACATGCTGAAAATAGGCTGTTTTTTGCATAAAGCACATCATGACGATCACTGCACAGTTCTGTAAATATTCTGTTTAATATTCTTCACCGACACAGCAGGTACATCCAAAATTCTAAATTTAAACTTTCTCTGGCTATTCTTATTTTTTTTAACGAGTTAATCATTATCGTAAGTTACCTTAACAAAACCATTTTTGAGATAAAAGTATGTATATTTACCTGACAAACATTTAAACAAGATATTTTACGTATCTTTTAAATTAAGATGCAAATTATAATATCTCTCCATAAAAGTTAGTTTTTACTGCTGTTTGACTTCTCTTATGTATTAATATTAAATACATGAGCATGAATATATAAAAACTCAGGATCTATAAATTAATTTTCCCCGTTTAATCATATTTTATAGTCTGCCAGTTTAATTCGGATTTTAATATTTATATTCCCACGTTAAAATAATGGCTTTCAGTTCCACTCCAGGACTTGAAACCTCAAAATAGAATATCACTTTGGCACAAAACAAAAAGGAAGGGCTGCATTGTCAAAATAGATATACTTTAAATACATTGTTAAGAAAGCATCACCTGTCAGTTCAGAAAAGAGGCTGGCATTCTGTCAAAATCCTGCCGAGCAATTACATCCCACCACCCATCACTAATCAACTGACCAGTTACTATATTACTGTATTGGGGGATCTGGTTGTATGCAAATTGCCTGCCATATCTGCCCACATCACGGTTTAACTACAATTCTAATCCATTGATGAACATAAAACATAAATCATTCAATCCCTTGTATCTGCTCTGCCGTTCAATAAGATCAAGGTTGATCATGCATCACTTTACTGCATTCGCCTCTTATCCTCGACTTCCTTAACAAGTAAAAATCCATCAATCTTGTCTTGAATATTGCTTAGCAAGTGTTCCTCCGCAGCCCTCCTGGGCAAAGAATCCTAAACATTTCCTGCCATCTGCATGAAGGAGTTACTTCTCAGTTCAGCCGTTCTGTAGTGAAGCTGACGACTTGTTCTGGACTCTCCAGTCCTGGAAAGATTTATTCTTGCTTTTATCCTATCGTTCATTAAAATGTTATGTTTCCTCAGATCGCCTCTCATTCTTCTATATTTGAAAGCAATTATACATCCAGTTTGCCTAATTGCTTCTAATAGGCCAATCTCCACTCAAAGGGGACTAGCCCAGGAGAAGGCCTTTGGCAAGGTATTGCATGGTAGGCTGGTCCAGAAGATCATGAGGATCCAGGGTGAGCTGGGGAAGAATTGTTTTCCATGTTAGAAGCTTCTGACCTGTGATGTGTGGCAGGGATCTGTTCTGGGCCAACTGTTGTTTATCATCTGTATTGGTTATTCAGATGAGTATGATTGGTAAATTTGATGATGGCACCAAAATGGATAGTGAAGAAGATTATCTAAATTTATATCAGGATGTAGATTAACAGGGAAACTAGTCCAAAGGAAGGCATGTGGAATTTCTTCTCGGACAAGTACGAAGTTTTGTTTACGTTTAAGGATAAGGGGTCACAGTTTAAGAATAAGGGGCAGGCCATTTCGGACTGTGATGAGGAAAAACTTTTTCGACCAGAGAGTTGTGAATCTGTGGAATTCTCTGCTCCAGAAGGCAATGGAGGCCAATTCACTAGATGTATTCAAGAGAGAGTTAGATATAGTTCTTAGGGCTAACGGAATCAAGGGCTATGGGGAGAAAGCAGGAACAGGGTACTGATTCTGGATGATCAGCCATGAACATATTGCATGACGTGCTGGCTCAAAGGGTCGAATGGCCTACTCCTGCACCTATTTTCTATGTTTCTAAGTTTCTATTTTTCGGTGAAGTACACCACTTTGGCAAGTTAAACTTGGACAAAACTTTTGCACAGTAAATGTGCAAGTGGATAGTGCAGTAGAACAGAGGGAATTGGAGTACAAGTATACAATTCACTGAAAGTAGCGACACAGGTGAAAAAGGCATTTAATGGTCAGAGTTCAAATGTTGGAATGTCATGTTGCAAATATACAAGACATTGGTGACAGAGCATTTAGAACATCATGTACAGTTCTAATTGCTATACTGAAGGAAACATTCATGAGGACATGGCTTGGACTGAAAGGCTCAAGTTAGATGGAGAAATTGGATAGGCTTGGGCTTTTTTCCTGGTGCATATGAGGCTACGGGGTGATCTTATAGAGATATATAAAACCCATGAGAGCACATATAAGGTGAATGGTCATGATCTTTTTTGGCAGGACAGGGAAGTCAAGGGTATAGATTTAAGATGAAAGGGGAAAAACTTAAAGGGGGCCCGAGACACATTTTTTTCCATACAGAAGGTGGTGGGTATTGGAACTAGCGGCCAAAGGAAATGGTAAAGGGGCTTAAAAGACGTTTGGACAGGTATATGGATTTAGAGGCATATGGGCCAAACACAGACAAGTGCCACTAGCCAGTTAGGCTACTTAGTCAGCATGGATGACTCGGGCAGAAGGGATTGCTTCCATGCTGTATGACTCTATGCCTCACAAGAAATCAACCAGGTGAACCTTTATTGCAATACCAGCCTGATCCACAGACAATTGGGAGGAGGCAAGGTCGGAGAAGTGGCTCTCGCCCAGAATTGGAAAAATGTTCTACTGAAAGAAAATACAGAAATATAGTGAGAAGGACTTAGTTGCAGGATCGGAGACAGATTGATGGCAGGGATAAGAGAGATGGGAGAAAGCAGTGTGGGGAGATGGAAATGGTCGGGACAAGAATGATAATCCAACTGCATGTGGTGCTGCAGGTAGTGCAGACTACCCAGAAGCAATGCTGGCAATCACATACCACTTCCATATAGAAATCCTCTTATTGTTTGTGCCAGATTTATAATCCTGTCCATTCCCGCCACAGATGCTGCCTGACCCACTGAGTTCCTCCAGCACTTTGTGTTTTGCTCAAAATTCCAGCTTCTCCGGATTCTTGTGTCTCCAAGAAAAGTGTAAATCTCAGAGACACAGCTTCGTTAGAAGGCTTGACCTCCCAGAAGCAAGTCTTTCTCTTACTCCCCCAGCTCTGTTAAAAGGTCAAGGGTCTAGGTTTCTCCCATTTTAGTATTAAAAGTCCCATCTGTCCGATTTATTGCTGCCATACATTGGTCTCCAGCTCGAATGGTATTTTGATTGTGGTACAAAGTTTAGCATTTAAAAAGTCATCGTCAGTCTCTACAAGCTAAAAGTGTAAGCTGTTTTTTGACTTCAAACTGACTTTAACACTTTAACCAGAGCAAATTAACGAGCACATTATTTCAGATATTAAGAATGATTTTTCCTCACATCAGCTTTTGATGGAACTGTAAATTAAAATCCTACTGGGACCAACTATAATTGTCATAACTGTTTTTTAATTTGCAGAATAGGTAGACAAGGAACTTGGGAAATTTAATGGCAATGTCTTGAGGACAGTCCATATTACAGCCGAGGAGGTGCCAGATGTAAAATATACAAAAGTAGATAAATCTCCCGGGCCTGATCAGGCATTTTCCAAGGACACTGTGAGATGCTAGGGAAGAAATTACACAAGCCCTGACTGAGATATAAGAATAATCATGAGACATGCATGAGTTGACAAAAGGCTGGAGGGTGGCTAATGTTGTTCCTCTATTTAGGAAGGGCCGCAAAAAAAACTTTGCAACTATAGATCAGTGAGCCTAACATCTGTGGTAGGCAAGTTACTGGAGAGGATTCTGAGGGATAAGATATCCATGCAATAGGAAAAAGGGATTAAGTAAGGACAGCATGATTTTATGCAAAGGCAATTACGTCTCACAAATTTGATTGTGTTTTGAAGAACTAAGAAGGTTGATGAGGCAGTGCCATAGACGTAGTCTATATGGACTTCAGCAAGGCCTTTGATAAGGTTTGGCACGGCAGACTGATCTGGAAGGTTAGATCACCTGGGATCCAGGGAGAAATAGCTAACTGGATATGTAATTGGCTTCATGGTAGGAAGCAGACAGTGGTTGCATTTTGGACCATATGCCTGGAGAGAGTGGTGTGTCTCAGTGATAGGTGTTGGTTTGTCATCTATATTAATGATTTGGATGAGAATGCGCAAGGAATAATTAGTAAATTTGCAGATGACACTGAAATAGGTGGTATCACAGACAGTGAGGATGGTTATCAAGAATTATAGTGAGACCTTGATCAGGGCGGCACGGTGGCACAGCGGTAGAGTTGCTGCCTTACAGCGCCAGAGACTCGGGTTCAATTTCCCCGTGACCATGTGGGTTTTCTCTGAGATCTTTGGTTTCCTCCAAAGACTTAACGGTTTGTAGGTTAATTGGCGTAAATGTAAGAAAATATCCCTAGTGTGTGTAGGGTCGTATTGATGTGCGGGGATCGATGGTCGGTGCGGACTCAGTGGGCCGAAGGGCCTGTTTCTGCGCTGTATCTCTAAACTAAACTAAGCTGAGCAAGTGGCCCAATGAATAACTAATGGAGTTTAATTCAGAATAGTGTGAAGAGTTGCATTTTGGGATGTCAAACCAGGGTAGGATCTTCAGGGTGAATGGTAGGGCCCTGGGGAGTGCTGTAGGGCCAAGAGATCTAGGAGTACCAAGTATATGGCTCCCTGAAAGTGAAGTTGCAGGTAGATAAGGCAATGAGGAAGGCCTTTGGTATGCTAGCCTTCATTGGTCAAGGAATATAATATAGAAGCCGTGGTTACAGTTCTACAGGATGTTGGTGAGTTCACACTTGGAGTATTGTCTTCAGTTTTGGTTACCCTGTTATACTAACAATTTCATAAACCAGGAAAGCATGCATAGGACATTAAAAAGAATCAGCACTTGTGAGCCTGAACAATAGACAGAGGTTGGGCAGGCTAGGACTTCATTCCTTGGAACACAGGAGGCCTACGGGTGATCATATGGACGTATAAAATCTTGAAGGGAATAGATAGAGTGAATGCACAGTCCATTTTTCCCCTAGGGTAAGGGAACCAAAAGCTGGAGGGCATTGGTTTAAAATGAGACGGAAAGGATTTAATGGGAACCCGAGGGGCAACTTTTTCAAAGAAAGGGTCAAGAGTGTTTTATTGTCATATGTCCCAGTTAGAACAATGAAATTCTTACTTACTGCAGCACAACAGAATATGTAAACCATAGAACATTGTAAACAATATGATATGGTGTTTATAGAACAAACCGCGAGAGTTTATGGTGAAGTCGGATATAATTACAAAGATACTTGGCCAAATACTTGGAAAGGAAAGGTTTTGAGGGATAGGGGACAAGTGCAGGCAAGAGGGATAAGTTTGGATGGGGTATCTTGGTCAACATCAACGTGTCAAGCCAACGGACCCGTTTCCAAGCTGTATGACTCTAACCATTGTTTAAAGTAATTATACGCAATGTGCATTAATGGATATTCCTCAGTGGTATGTCATCCATACTATATTTGATAGATGCAAAATTCCAACCAGTGTCTGGTCATAATTCCTGCAGCTGCATACCAGGATCTTAATTCATGCTGTTCAAATAGGGAAATTAGAATTGCATTTACAAACATATAAAGACATCTTGTAACAACCTCTTGAAAACCAAAGTATTTTATATACAATGAATATGGACGTCATTTAAAGGAAAGCAACATTCCATGAACAGACTAATTATAGTTGATGTTATGTCAGCCACATGATAGGTCCAGAGTCCGGTAACATGTGGGACACAAGGACGCTTTTAAATCCAACATTGCATAGGCTATCATTTCTGATTTTTCTGACCAATTAGTGATGTGCATAATGCAATTTTAACACTAATATTTAAAGACACACTTCCTACATGCAGTCATTTGGAGCTTATAGTTTGAAGCCAAAAATACTTCTAACTCCAAGGAGTTTCATTCCACCCCTGGAATGAAATCTAGAAGTTAAATGGCTCCATCTTGGTTCCCTGGTACACCCCTGGCTATAAAGGTTGGACTGGGTTCATTGTGTTCTAATTATGGAAGAAAGTTGGGGGCTGGATACAATAAAGAAGCAGCAAGAACACACGCTCATGAAAGAATATTTAATTTTGTCAAATATTCTTTCCCTGAAAGAACTCATTCAAGCCTTTCATCCCCCATATGACCATCACACGATCTACAGGTGATGGTCCAGGACAATTGCAGTTCCTCTGTGGAGATAATCTCTACTAAGAATGGACTATCACAGGTCTTCTGTACACCGTGCAGCAGCACATTTGGTCACATCTCTGTGGGAACAGTGAGCAAGAGCAGGTGTAATGCAAAGAAAAGTTTAAATAGGCCAATGGGGAATGGGCACCATTCAAGCTCTACTTGGCTAGATGGGGAATATATGTTAGTCAACAATCACGACACATTTGGAGGTGCAGATGGAAATCTGCAATGTATTGTCAAGTTTTCCAGTTGCATTGTAGACAAATGAAGCAAGATCCGAGCCATAAGTGCATGCGGCATGATGTCATGCGTCTTTTCCATAATGTTTGTGGTGCAGCAATCACAAGAACATTCACTTCTTCAACGATGCATTACAAATTTTTACCATAAACAGGATGACTGATAGATGACCCCATTTTCATACTCAGTACGGGTCAGCAGGAAAGTACCATTTGGCCAATAAAGGCACAGAGGAGAAAAGTAATGCAAAAGTGGGGACTGAAGGACCTCGAGGGTAGCACTGGGATTCTAACTGCCTGCTGAGGCCCAAAGGTTGCAAGAATGAGGATGCACACAAAAGCTTGTACTTGGGTCACAACAGCAATATTGTGTTTGTTTGATACTTGAATCATATAAATATTTTTTTCCCTCGTGTTCCTGTTTTGGCTACTGGTTTCTAGCCTGCATGTGATGTTATCAATGCAGAGGGATCAACTGACATTAATAAATGTTGGTAATTACTAACAAAGTGATGGTTGGCCTTGATTACAGAATTACTTCAAGCCAGTGGTGGAAGGGATGAGGTGGAGGAAATGGTGAAAATTTGGCAAATGCTTTTTGGATTACAGCAGTAGTGGAACCTATCCACCATCTTGAGGGCACTCAGAAAATCAATGCACAGTGCTGGTGGGACATTGTTTGCATTTCATTCCGTATCTTAATCTCACCTTCCTCCTAGGATGCAAGAACAACTGATAACAATGAATAGCTTTCCTAATTCCCTGTAGAAAGCTGACAGTGAACCACCCTCTTGATGCATTGCCTTCTCTGTTTCCAGAAACAGTTGAGTGGTAATCAGAAAGCAGTTAATTCAGTCAAGGACAGGATTTTAACCCTGAAGAAAGATGGCATGCAAAAAAGAGGAATTAACAGGTGCTGGATATCCCACATCGTTAATTCATTTTTCCTTCTGCATAATAGATTCATGGGTTTAAGACATCCTGTCAAAAACCTTTGCCAATTTGCTGCCTTACATCTTGCAGGTGGCACACAATGCATGCAGCAGTGAGCAGAGTCAATACTTTGGTTGCTGAATAGGGTGCTAATTTCTTCTGGATGAGTTTTATAGGTTATATATATATATCCTACAACAGAATCATTTATCACACACTTGCCCTGTGCCTTGTAAATGAGAGAAATGTTTTGTTGAGTCAGGAAATAGACTACCATTACAGGTTTTCTAGCCTCTGATCTGCTGTTGTAGTATCAATGTTTGCCTTTCTAGCCTAATTAATTTTCTGATCAGCTGTTGTTGAGCCAGTAAAATATATTGCCCAATGTTGTTGATGCAGGATTCTAAACAGTAATGCTGTTGAAAATGCAGAAGCACAGGTTGACTTTCATTTCTTGGGTGATTGCCACTACCTACCACGTACAGTGTCAAAATCATTTGCCACAACATCCCAAGCCCAAATGTTGTCAAGATCTTGCTCTGCAGAAATTGTCTCTTTAATTATGAAGAATTGATAAATGGAATAAATACTGTGATGGGCAGCCTTTCCCAGATCCATCTTAAGGATAAGAAAGACACAGATGAAGCAGTTAATTGACCATAGGACACAGCCCAACCTCCCATCCATTGACTCCCTTTACACTTCACGCTGCCAGCAGCATAATTAAGGATGAGTCACACCCTAGCCACTCTCTCTTATCCCCTCTCACATCAGGCAAAAGTATAGAAGTGTGAAAACACACACCTCCAGGTTCAGGAACAGTTTCGTCCCAGCTGTTATCAGCCAACTGAACCATACCACCCCAACTAGAAACATAGAAAAATAGGTTCAGGTGTAGGCCATTCGGCCCTTCGAGCCAGCACCGCCATTCAATATGATCATGGCTGATCATCTAAAATCAGTACCCTGTTCCTGCTTTTTCCCCATATCCCTTGATTCCTTTAGCCCCAACAGCTAAATCTAACTCTCTCTTGAAAACATCCAGTGAATTGGCCACCACCGTCTTCTGTGACAGAAAATTCCACTGATTCACAAGTCTCTGGGTGAAAAAATGTTTCCTCATCTCAGTCCTAAATGGCCTACCTCTTATTCTTAAACTGTGACCCCTGGTTCTGGTCTCCCCCAACATCTGGAACAGTTTTCCTGCATCTAGCCTGTCCAATCCTTTAAGAATTTTATATGTTTCTATAAGATCCCCTCTCATCCTTCTAAATTCCAGTGAATACAAGCCCAGTCGACCTATTCTTTCATCGAATGTCAATCCTGCCATCCTGGGAATTAACCAGGTGAACATACGCTGCACTCTCTCAATAGCAATAATGTCTTCCTCAAATTAGGAGACCAAAATTGCGCACAATACTCCAGGTGCGGTCTCACCAGTGCCTGTACACTGCAGTAGGACCTCCTTGCCTCTAAACTCAAACCTTCTCACAACATGCTTTCTTCACTGCCTGCTATACCTGCATGCTTACTTTCAGTGACTGATGTACAAGCAGCTTGTACATCAGCTTCAGACTCTGAGTGGCTTCGATCACATGTAACCTCTGATTACTATTTACATCAATTATAATCAACTAATTTTGAAATACATCTGGTCTGTGTTCCAAGATTGACTAATGCATGCAGAAATAAATGAAAACAATTACCTGCACAATTTATAGAATTACTGTTATAAGTTTGTCTGTTTGATAGCAATATGACAGTCACACAAAAAGCTTCAGCAAACTCTACAGGGAGGAAATATACCACCATTTATTACTGAGCAGTTTTAGACAATTACCACAAATAAAAATGTGATGCAGCCAACCATGGGGATAGGTCAAATGTACAACAATTATTTGGCATTGATTATTATTGTCACATCTGCTGAGATGTGAAAGACATTGTTTTGCATGCTATCCAGTCATATCACGCTATGCATGTATAATCAACACAAGTACAACAGATAGTGCAAAGTGAAAAAAGTGTAGAATATAGTGCTAGTGCATTTTGTGTTACAGTTACATGTAAAACGTACATTGGAGGTGTGTGTGTGCCTGCGTGCTTGTATGCGTGCGTGCATGAAAGAAGAGGGGAAGGCTGGATGTGTGATCGTATGGGCTGCGGCTGCACATTTCTGCATTTTCCTGCAGTCATGGGCAAAGCAGTTGCAAAACCAAGTTGTGATGGATCCTCGTAGGATGCCTTCTACAGTGCATCTATAGAAATTAGTTTGAGTCATTGGAAAAATGTTGAATTTCCATAATCTTCGGAGGAGGTAGAGAAGTTTGTGTGCTTTCTTAGCCGCAGGACAAATTAATGGATATATGTATGACCAGAAACTTTAAGCTCCTACCTATCTCCTTTTCAGCACCATTGATACTGGTGGGTCATGTACAACACTATATTTAGTCATAGAGTCGCACAACACAGAAACAGGCCTTTTGCCCCAAATTGCGCATGGCAACTAAGATGCCCAATCTGCACTAGTTGCACCTGTCCGTCTTTGGCTCATATCTCTCTGAACCTTTCCTATCCATGTACTTGTGCAAATGTTTTTTAAATGAAGACAAAAGATTTGCCATGTTGAGCTAGTTCAATGTGCAGACCATAATCACTCTACAACTACATAAGTGATAGGAGCAGATTTTGGCCATTTGGCCCATCAAGTGGACTCTACCATTCAATCATGGCTGATCTATCCCTCCCTCATAACCCCATTCTCCTGCCTTGTCCCCATAACCCCTAACCCCCGTACTAATCAAAAATCTATCTATCTCTGCCTTAAAAATATCCATTAGAGTGGCCTCCACAGCCTTCTGTGGCACTGAAGTCCACAGATTCACCACCCTGAATAAAGAAATTCATCCTCATCTCCTTCTTTAAAGGAACATCCTTTAATTCTGAGGCTTTAATTCATATCCTTACAGTTTTTGCATTACAATACAAGATTGGAAAATAAGTGCCTGCTACTGGGAACATTGGCTACTGCAAGAGCAAAAACATCATTCATCATCTGTAAGCTATTTAAATAGACTGATTTCAATGTAAATTACACCCTTCAGTTCCTTTTTTATTTTTACAAGTGCATGAAATGTTTCTGCTGAACTAGAGTATCACTGACATACGATGTGAAACAACATTGACACACAATTTCTCAGGAATGTTAACTAAATGTGACTATAAATAAAATGCAGTAAAAGTACTGTAGAGAGAGGAAAATCACATGAAGCCTGCAGTGTACGGGAATAAATATGTCTCCAAAATTAGGAGTCATCTCTCTTAATTTAATTTAATTTAATTCCTTTGCAGATGTGGCTGTCACTGGAAGCTTTGAATTTAGTGTCCATCCCTATATGCCTTTAAAAGGTAATAGCTAGTCAGCTTCTTGAACCTGGCCCCATCCTACCTGACCGACCTCCTCCACAGGCACACTCCCACCTGCACCCTCCGCTCTGCTGCTGCCAATCTCCTATCCCCCCACATCCGGACCAAACTCAGATCCTGGGGGGACAGGGCTTTCTCCATCGCTGCTCCCACCCTATGGAACTCACTACCCCAAACCGTTAGAGACTCCTCCACACTCACCACATTCAAAACATCGCTGAAGTCTCACCTGTTCAGTACTGCCTTCAACCACTGAAGGTCACCTCACCCTCTGTCTCCTTTCTCTGTTCGTTTATTTATTTACTTATTTATCTATTTATTCATTTCGCTATGTTCTCTAAATCTCTGTAAAGCGTATTTGAGTATATGAAAAGCGCTATATAAATAAAATGCATTATTATTATTATTACTGTTTTTAATTAGTTTATTGTCACGTGTACGGAGGTACAGCAAAAAGCTTTTTGTTGCGTGCAATCCAGTCAGCAAAAAGACTATAGATGATTACAATCAAGCTGTCCACAGGGAAAGGGAATAATGTTTTGTGCAAGATAAGATACAGTAAAGTCTGATTAAAGTTGAGGATAGTATGGTAGCTCAGGACTGCTCCAATGGGGTAGATGGTAGCTCAGGACCGCTCTCTAGTTGGTGATAGGATGGTTCAGTTGCCTGATAACAGCTGGGAAGAAACTGTCCCTGAAACTGGAGGTTTCATCCGATGGGAGAAGGGAGAAGAGGGAGTGACCGGGCTGAGATTCGTCCTTGATTATGGTGGTGGCTTTGCCAGGGCATCGTGAAGTGTAGATGGAGTCAATGAAAGGGAGGTTGGTTTGTATGATGGTCCGGGGTGCATCCACAATTCACTGCAATTTCTTGCGGTCTTGGATGGAGCTGTTGCCAAACCATGCTGTGACGCATCCCGATAAAACACTTTCTACAGTGCATCTGTAGAAGTTGGTGAGAGTTGTTGGGAACGTCGAACTTCCCAAGCCTTCTACAGGAAGTAGAGGCATTGGTGTGCTTTCTTGATCATTGCTTCGACATGGCTAGTCCAGGATAAGTTGATGGTGATATTTACTCCTCGGAACTTGAACCTTTCAACCATCTCTACTTCGGTGCCTTCAATGTATACCAGGGTTTGTGTACCACTTCGCTTCCTGACATCAATCACCATCTCCTTTGCCTTGTTGACATTGAGAGAAAGGTTGTTGTCTTGACACCAGGTTACAAAGTTCTCAATCTCCTTTCTGTATTTGACTTATCATTATTTGATATACGGCCCACAGCGGTGGTATTGTCCGCGAATTTGTAAATTGAGTTGGAGTGTGTGCAGTGAAGGTAGGGTCAGGTGTAACCATGATAATGTGCAACTTAAAGGGAACATGCAGGTGGTGGAGTTCCCAAGTGACTGCTACGCTGTCCTCCCTTTCAGAGGGGCTGTTACCTTTTCTAAGTAATTGCAGTACATTTTGCAGATGGCACACTCTTAGGAACGTCTTCCAGAAATGGGGAGAATGACCAACTATGGTGTAGGATTGAATAACAAGCAAAAGACGTGCTTTACCCCAGAAGGTGTTTTCTCAGAGATTGTTGAAGCTTCAGGCACATGAAGAGTAACCTACTATAACCCTGATGCGGCACATGGATGGGGTCAAGAGATCACTTGTCAGGAAGTGAGACATTTGCTGCGTTACCCAGTCTCTGCCCTCTTAAAACAACAGGATTAAGTTGGTCAGTCAGTTAAATATCTAGTCAATGGTGATCCAATGGACGTTGATTGTGAGAGACTTGACAATGGGAACACTATTGAATGTCCAGTGGAGATAGTTGGACTCTTATAGGAAGTGATCTCTCCCTGCACGTGTATCAAAAATATTATTTCCCACTTAGCAGTACATTCCTAAATGCTGAATGCAAGATGGGAAATTGCATTATCCGATAAGCAGCATGGGGAATGAGTTGAGTAATAATCAGAAAACATCCCTATGAGCAATATGCTCATTGAGGAGGCACCCGAGTTGGTTGGGCCTTTAATACTGCCCTAAACAGTTCTGTAGCAGTGTCCTGGGTCAATTGCCAGAAAGCTTCTTTTATGCAAGGTACAATTTCAGCCAGTACAGTTTCTCTTGGATTCTCTCTGATTTACAATATAAATTTATGAATACTAATGTTTATAGTTTATTAGTTATGTCAGCCACAGGCTTTTAAATTATTATTGATCAACATAAAATATAAATTGTTCTCCTCACTCAGTAAACCAGAAAAAAATGTTTTAGCAGAATAAATCCTTAGAGATAGCTCTTGTGAAAACTTTTCATCGTGATAAATTTACCACATGAGCGCACTTTCAGTCATCAGCAGAACAAGTAAAGATGTTGCAGATTATCCTACTTGCAACACATAATCACTGACAGCTTGTAGAAAGTCGTTCTGTTTGGGTTTTGTCAGAACAACTTGGTTTTACACTTCATTCCGGACACAGCCCAAAGCAGACAATTCCAGAGATTAAGTGAATGTACCTCTGCATAATCTGCATGTCTACCCTTGACCCAATGTAGCATTTGATTAAAGAGGTACGTGGGACCCTCTGTAAAAGTTACCAAATCATAAATGCACAGATCACCATAAAAAAACGTTCCTAAATTTACCTACACCAGCTTTCCTCCCCATTACAGAAAACAGTGGGACACATAACCTCTAAATATTTCAGATAGTTCTTTCCCCATATCTTGTCACTACTTGGCTGACCAATACCTTACACTCACAAGTGTAACATAAATCAGGAAGATTATTACATAAACTACGACAGAGTATTAACAGTTATCCTAGTCTGATGGCACAGTGGTGATTTAACGGGATTGGGGGGGGGATAAACAGTTATGTGGACATTATAAGATCAGAAGTAGTCAAATGGAGTCTCAAGGGCCTGCAGATGCTGGTTTACAAAAAAAGAAAATGCTGGAGTAACTCAGCGGGTCAGGCAACGTCTCTGGAGAACTTGAATACGTGACATTTCGAATCGGGACCCATCTTCAGACTGGTTGTGGTGAGGGGGGGGGGGGGGGGGTAGTGGTGGGGTGGTGGAGAAAGGGGGGGTGGAGAAAGCTGAGAGAGGCGGGGACCCAAACTCCTGGTTCACAATTCATACCTCTTCTATCTTTATCTCAACACATATTGTCTTTTCATCTCTGGCCTTTATCCGACTGTCTCACAATCAAAAACACCTCTCACCTGCCCTCTCTCCAGCTTTCTCCCCCTCCCCACCACAATCAGCCTGAAGAAGGGTTCTGATCCGAAACACCACCTATCCAAATTCTCCAGAGATACTACCTGACCGCTGAGTTACTTCAGCACTTGGTGTCCTTTTTAGTTAAATGGAGATTCAATGGAGATTCAATGGAAGTATTCGAACAGAACAAATGTGAAATAACTGCCAAAAAGGACCATAGTGGATGAATTTGTGATTTGACCTGAAGTACAGCCTGAAAATGTTGACGGAAGCAGATTCGATAGAAAATCGAAATGTACTCGTATTGCACCATATGTACTCCCGACATGTACTTGGAAATTTGATATATAATCATGAAATGGTGAAATATACTGGATTAAGTGGAATGCACAGAGGAGCAAGATTAATGCAATCGTTTTTTTCAAAGTGCCAACACAAGCAGGAAAGACATTCTCTGATATATAAGCCTATGATTCACACATTATAGAATGAAACATCAAATTGTCTTAGGTTTTTGAAAGACCTATCCATTAGACTCTCTTGCCCTTCACCCAAAGCCTTGTAATTCCTTTCATCTTCACGCTGCAGAATTGCCATCTTCAGCTTTGTCAATGCAATTCTTCCCAAAATCTTTCAATTTGAAATTCTTCCCTAAACATTTAGTATAAATTGACTGGGGAAATCAATCAAAACCACTGTTGATAATCTATAATTTGCTTCTTATCAGGAGACCTACCAGTAATGAGTCTGTGATGATAGCTTCAAGTTCCACTAAAGAAACACATGGATGAGATACCAAAGATTCGATAAGATGCAGAACAGTCTGTTCCAGACTAGGGAGGTAACGCAGCCACAAGTTCATAACTGCAGACTCAGCCAGGAGGATTTTTTTTCTATTTAGTTGGGAAAAGGGGAAAAAACGGTGGAGTTAGTATTCTTTTTAGATGTGATTTAAAATCTCACTGATTACCCACCTGCAAATTGTCAATTCATCATCCAAAAGATTCAAATCACCTGTCTCATCCAAAAATTGACAACCTTAGATTTTATTCCGAATTACTTCTTATGTGTGCTGAAAATGGTAATCATGTCTGAAGAAAATGGTAATCATCTGAAGAAATTAATCAGTCTGATGCACTGATATTATTCTTAAATTCAATAAAGCATATATTTTAAGTTAAATTGTTCTGCAAAATTGTATAAACTGTATATTTAGATGCACAATGCCTGAACGTTTTACAGCTTTTTACATAAATTCAGTAGCTTCAACATATGGGTAAAGAATTTCAGGCATTCTTCCAACGCTTCCAGTAACTTGCTGGATGTCAAAGCGGGAAAAGAACTACAATTTCCACATTTCTTCCAAATTCCTACAAATTATGGAGAAGATGAGGAGCATCCTGGAAATTTCACAACAGTAATCGGCACACGTGCCTCGGAGTTAAAACTCACATTGAACCCACTGATCAGATTCAGAGAATGGCTGATGTCGAAAATTGTTCATTGAATACAATTTGCAGATTCTTCCCCCGTTCCTCACGTCCTCCAACACTAATCCTAGAGTAAAAGCCAATTTGCTCCTTGACAATGCAGAGTTGAAGAAACGTTCCTGTTTAATCTGAACCGGAATACTGCTGTCTTGCAAACTGTCAAATCCCATCCTAAATTTAACGTCTTGCAACCAAAACTGTTCTTTTATTAAAATCAAACAACTATTTTCAAAAGTTTAAATATCATTTCCACCTCACCCTCACTGTTTGGTGTTTGTTGTTGCCTGGCTAGTATTCAAACTTTTCACGAGTACTGACAACCAAATTCAATATAACATGAAGATAGACACAAAAAGCTGGAGTAACTCAGCGGGACAGGCAGCATCTCTGGAGAGAAGGAATGGGTGACGTTTCAGGTCGAGACTCTTTGTGTCTATCTTCGGTTTAAACCAGCATCTGCAGTTCCTTCTTACACATTTCAATATAACATGACCATTTGCTGGCCTTTGCTAACAGTCTCCAAACCACAGGCAATTTTTATTGTAAGGGTCAGTAATTTCCAGCACTTGCACAATGAGGTTCCCAATTTAGTATACAAGTTCAGAGATGGAGTCGGGCAACAGAGTGGGATTGCTGAGTTTCCGCAACAGCTAAAATGGGCAATTTGGGATCGCATCCTATATCAGGACCGAAACGGCAGAGGATCTGATGGCAAAACTGTGGTGGGACTTTGCCAAAACGGTCCAAGTTTCCGAGAGGCGTTTCAGGGCCGGGATTTGTTCTGGCTCGGTTATCTCACCAAGTGATGTTGCCAAGAGCCTGCCAATCAGCTCCAGGACTGTCTGGGGCAGAAAGATCAGCCTTCCAAATCTAGAAAAGATTTCCCCCCATTGCACCGAACTTAACTTTGTTAACACATTGCAACTTCATACAAAAGGGCCAAAAAAATATGAAACTGAAATTATTCTTTCAAAATAAAAGTCAAAAGTACAAGAGGTGCGACGGTTAGAGAGGAAAGGAAGGGGATGAAACTAGTGCAAGAAACCTCGGAAGTGCCTCTTAAAACAGGTACACCCTCTTGGGAGCTGTCGGGACAGACAACGCTTCCAGTCTGAGCGGCAGACAGGTCTGTAACTCGAATCCTGGTGCTGAGGCTCGACTGGCGTCAGGCATAGCCACATTGGTGGGTGACTCAATTATTAGAGGTGCGGACAGGAGATTCTGTGACGACAGGTGAGACCCGAGGAAGGTGTATTGCCTCCCTGGTGCCAGGGTCCAAGATGTCTCAGAATATCTGGCAAATTATACTTAAAGAATAGAATAGACTGGCAAATTATACTTAAAGGGTTGACGGTGGAGATGCAATGGCAAAGATTTAAAGACCGCATGGATGAACTCCAAAAATTGGTCATCTATGTCTGGCGAAAAAATAAAACAACTGTGACCATAATATGGTGGAATTCTGCAGTGCAGCAATGTAGCACTAAACCAAAGGATGAGGCATAACCTTATTGATCAGCAGAACAAGCACGGGACTTGAATGTCTTCCTCCTCGTTCTATTTCTTATGCTGGCACAAGATGCAGGAGTAGGAGAATATTATATATATTAGAGGGTCCATTAAAAAAATTCTCTACTTACTAGCTAATAGATATTTAAAACACTCACTTTACACTCAGCAGGCTGATCATTTAAGTAATATGACTGTAAAATTTACCGTAGATACTAATTTACCAGTCATCACATTACCAGCAAGACAATTTAGTGATTGAAATTTGCCCAGCCTCATTATTTCTATTTGTCTTTAATAATAAATAATTTGGCCTCCAACCTAATGTGCTGCTGAGTTTTATTACTGCTTTCCATTGTCTGTGGATACATGTGTAGTTTTCAACAACTGTTGCAATTCCACTGTAAATTGGTCCAGACTCCACTACATCTTGATATCAACTCATTATTGATGCACCACAGCTGCATAAATTTAAATTAAAAGTGAAATGTGAAAGGAATAGTAGATAAATATGATGAAATAAAAAGGAATGTCATAAATGAATAAAATGTGATAAATAGAAACTGTTGTTTCACCTAGAAGGTGTTTAGGTCCATGGATATTACGAACGGAAAAGATAAAAGGGTTGCATGAAGAGGGAAGTTGGTGTTAAAGTGCAAGTATGAATCCAGGGAGTCCCTGAGGGAACAGACCCTTTGAAATGTTGGAAGAGGAGGGGAGGAAAGATGTACTTGTAGTGCCACATTGTTGGATGTGGCAGCAATTATCCTTTACATATGGAGGGTGGTGGGATGGAAGTGGAAGAGAAGCAAGCCCTTTCCTCACTCTGGGCAGGATGAGTGGAGCTCAGTGGACTGATACCATTGAGAATATCAAACATATTTCACCAAGTAGGAAAGTTCCAAATCTCTACACTTAATGTAAAAGTTCCAAATCTATTGGGCAAGAAACACTGGCAATTTCCTGTCCATGCTTTTAGATGAATTCCTGGTGAAGTCTGACATCAGAGCAGGAGTTTGCTGAGATTCCTCAGTATTTAGTGAGGAATCAGCTGATGAATCATGCAGCTGGTTAGTCATTCAATTAAAAGGCTTTGTGAAAGAAATGGTAAGGAAATAGCAAGTTGCATTTTTCTTAATTTAATATTTGTAATGATTTAAAGGTATGTTAAACTGATTTTTATTTTTTTTTAATAATTCATAATTACATTCTTTTTGAAGTGCTTTTCAAAAGAAAAATCTTGTTAACTTTTATAGCAAAGCTATGGATGGGCAGTATAACCCCATGGATGGGCTTTGTCTAACAATCACAAAACAGCCCTTTGAATTGTTTAAGGTTCTGGCATTGTCCTGGTTTGACTCCAGGACTCTCTAGTCGAGTAAGATATGTTTTCTGGGTGTAAAAAAGAGAAGATTAATAGAAGAGAGTTATAATACAGATAACGGGTTCTCATTAAGAAAAGCTAAGCTATCGAGTTTAAGGGCACTGAAAAGTGACGTGTCAGTTTCAGGGGTAATAAATGATTTTAGTAGGGGAAATGATTGGCCCTTCGAGCCAGCACCACCATTCAATGTGGTCATGGCTGATCTTTCTCAATCAGTACCCCGTTCCTGCCTTCTCCCCATACCCCCTAACTCCACTATCCTCAAGGGCTCTATCTAGCTCTCTCTTGAATGCATTCAGAGAATTGGCCTCCACTGCCTTCTGAGGCGGAGAATTCCACAGATTTACAACTCTCTGACTGAAAAAGGGTTTTCCTCATCTCCGTTCTAAATGGCCTACCCCTTATTCTTAAACTGTGGCCCCTGGTTCTGGACTCCCCCAACATTGGGAACATGTTTCCTGCCTCTAACGTGTCCAACCCCTTAATAATCTTATATGTTTCAATAAGATCCCCCCTCATCCTTCTAAATTCCAGTGTATACAAGCCTAATCGCTCCAGCCTTTCAACATACGACAGTCCCGCCATTCCGGGAATTAACCTAGTGAACCTACGCTGCACGCCCTCAATAGCAAGAATATCCTTCCTCAAATTTGGAGACCAAAACTGCACGCAGTACTCCAGGTGCGGTCTCACCAGGGCCCTGTACAACTGCAGAACTCAACTCCTCTTGTTATGAAGGCCAACATTCCATTGGCCTTCTTCACTGCCTGCTGAACCTGCATGCTTCCTTTCAGTGACTGATGGACACCCAGGTCTCGTTGTACGTCCCCTTTTCCTAACTTGACACCATTCAGATAATAATCTGTTTTCCTATTCTTACCACCAAAGTGGATAACCTCACACTTATCTGCATTAAACTGCATCCTGGAGATATTGAAGTTCACTATTCTGTGAGGTTCAAAATGGAGCTATCAACTTCATACGGGCAGAATGGTTCCCATAACAGAAATACCAAATCAGGACTGAAGGGTATGAAGTGGAGATGGAATTGGTAATTTTGATGAAAAGATTATGGTATTTAAAGGTTAGCTTAGTAGATGAAGCTGTATACAGTAAGTGACCTGTAAGGAGATTGGAGTCGGTGACAAAGAAGTTGAGCTTGAGCTTGTGATCCAGTCAAGCACAAAGACCTCATATTGTGCAACTCACTAACACCAATATAACAAAGAATAGATAACACTCCAGTCACAGCTACTGTTGTTCTTTACAGATCAATGTCAACGAGCAATATGCTGACTGAATCAACATTAGGAATTGTTGCCCTCCTTCCAGAATCTAAAATAAAAAAGGGCTTTAATGCTTTGGCTTAAAGCATTAAATATGTTAAATATCGGAAAAATGTAATATACTACAATGTATTGGATGATTGGAGTCACTCGTGTCATCTTTGTGCCACCTCACAAATGTGTCTGACAACAAATGTACAAGAGCAGTTTTACTTAGATAAAATGTAGCATTTTCATTTTGCAAAGCAGCCGTTTTTGTGGTTTTACCAAATGAAACTGTCAATCTGTGTTGAATTATAACTGACTTTGTTGTAAAGATCTCTATCTACTAAAAAAAATGATTAAAATTCCAAAATTAATCCTTTGGCACTATTGATTTTGACATGATTATACTTTCATGCTATGTCCCATATCATGTTTCATAGCCAATGCATCAACCTCCATATAATTAGAATAACTTTATAAATACTTCAGTCTAGTTCAGTTTAGAGATACAGCATGGAAACGGACCCTTTGGCCCACCGTGTCAGCGCTAACCAGTAATCAACTGTACACCAGTTTTATCCTACACATTAGGGGCAATTAACAGAAGCCAATAAACCTACAAACATGCACATCTTTGGGATGTGGGAGGAAACCGAAGCACCCGGAGAAAACCCATACAGGGAGAATGCACAAACTCTGTACAGATAGCACCCTATTCAGGATTCAACCCAGGTTTTGGGCGCTGGAAGGCAGCAACTCTACCTCTTTGCCACTGTGTCGCCCCAGTAAACACAAGTAAATAAAGTTCTATTTACAGCTGTGAGTATTCACTCTTCTCATTGCATTACTGTTTTACATGCATGACATGGTTTGAAGATAAGTACTGGACAATCATATTTTGTACTGTATTTTCAAAATTTACAATAAATTACCAATTTTAATACACACTATTTAACATTATATCACAACATAATTAAAAGCATTCTCTGTGGAAGTAAATGTACATATTCCTGATAATGAATACAGGTATTGTTTTATTATCACGTACCAAAATAAATTGAAAAGCTTTTCTTTGTGTGCTATTCAGTCAAATCAAAGCAGGGAAACTCAAACGTGGCAGAACATTGCAGCGCAAACGTAGAAGATTACTTCACTTAAGAGTTCAGCGTCCAATTTCACATTAATTTTCAATATTGTATTTGGCACACGCTTACATTATAAGGCATGTTAATTCATTCCACAATGCTATCTTTGGAATCTGTACAGAAGGAATATTTTTACCAAGCAGTCTTTTATGGATTTGCTTCTGATGATTTCTGTGTGGGCTTGGAGACTATCAATTATGCATGCCATATCACAAGCCACAATTTACTTTTTAAGTAAGAAGTGCTGGAGTTGCAAAAAGTAAATGTAGCATTTGCCACCAACGTTTGTGGGTTACTGTAAATAATACTTTGTTCAAGAATGTTGATATGTCATTATATTTTTTTAATGTACCTCATGCATGCACACACACAATTTCTTGATTTAAGAGAAAAATCTACTTAATGGAGCAATTTTTTTAAGGTAAATAAAATAAAATAATTTCACTTTCTCTCCTCTTTCTGCCAATTTTCATGCTCACTGCCAATATTTGGTAGGGGCAATATACTCAAGTTTCAGCCACCACCAATCTGTGCTGAAGTAATGATAATGTCTAGAGTGCTGGAAAGCATGTTCAGCAAAACCATTAGAGTTGAACCCAACCCAGCATCAACATATGCAGACATCCTGCTGGATTTTCAAATTATGATTAAATGTGGAAATCCTAAAGGATTTTCACTTACCCAAATCAGAGAGAATGGTCCACTGCAGTAACTGCACTCAAGGGGGACAGTGTGGCAACAATGCTGAGAAATCAATATTTTGATAAGGTTTTTCTGGGTATTCTCAATGTAACTCAACTAGGTGTTGAGAAAGCAGCATCATATATCAGTTACAAGCCACAACTTTCTTTAGCCTTCAAATCCATATTTTTAATCTCTTGCTTTTTTCCTTAACAAATAGTCCACACAACACAACAAGATGTCCCAGTAGGTAACTGATATTTAGCAGTAACACATTGTTTGGCCTTCAGCATCAGTGGGAGTTAATCCTGGTGTGCGGTGGGTTTCTGAGGCTTTGATGACCTCCACTGAGTGACTGTCCCAGAGACTGGAACCAATGTGTCTAGCTCTGGATGGTAAAGACACTTCACAATTTCCCTCTCCACAACACACTACCCTTCCAGCCTCCAGTAAACCATTTCTTTTTTTCTTTTCTCTTATAGCTTTTACAATGCTATTCTTCCATCATTGTTCCTCTGCTGCATTCCTTCCTCCAGTAATATCCCTTTGTAATTTTTGCCCAGCATTTCTCTAATTCTTTTTTTTAAACCAGATGTTTTTCTAATGTCAGGGACTCTGCTACCTTGTGGTTGGAAACACAAAGTAGTACAACTCACAATGCAACCAAGGAAAATGGTTGGAAGGACACCATGCACTATTGGAGGATCCAGGTTTCAGGTGCAGATAGATCTGGTTTAAATTATTCATATATATTTTTGAAATAGAAGAACACAAGGGCCAGGAAGGTACAGCATTTGTTGCAGCAGGCACACAAAAAATGCAGAAAAAGAGGAACAAGTCCAACAGACAAGCTGGGGTCATGGATTTCACACTTTTTCACAATAGCACATAGAAGACAAAAGCAGCAGACTCTAAAGTTCACAAATTTGCCTCCACTACAACAGAGCAGAGGAAGTACAAGAAGCTTCTCAATTTGAATGGACCTCAAACGAGAATGATTATTCAAATACACAAAAAACAGCATTAAAGATTCTTTAGTTTTATTATAAAATATTTCTAATACTTTTATCATATTATGTCTTATTTTGAGCTCTTTGATGAGAGATAGTTGCTGTATATTTCATAGGAAAAAAAGTTGTTGATATATTTGAGTGAATAGGACACTTTGGCTAGCATAGGAGTGATGCAACTCCTGTCTCCTTCCAGCAACTGAACCAGCCCTCAAATCATCACCTCAACTAACTTCCACCCTGCCCCTGGTCATTAAGGCCTGGTCACCCTGCAAGGCCCCACAAAGTTGAACTGCTCATCCCCTACCCCACCCCTGCTTCAGGAATGTTACACCTTTCTGTAACTTCTTCACCTCGCCTAGGCTCTCCGGACGCGGTGGGGGCTTAGCCACTGTGTTTAAGAAACATTTCAACTGCCGCCTCCTGAACGCTGATCATTTCTCCAGTTTCGAGGTGCAACTAATTAAAGTAGGCCTAGCCTATCCCCTCTTAATTGTTCTTGTGTATCGCCCACCAAAAATGCATAAGGACTTCATCACCCAATTTGCTGATCTGATTTCTAGCATTTTGCCCAAATTTGACCGGATCATGATTCTTGGTGACTTTAATATTCATGTTTGCCGTCCCACTAAGCCTCTTGTGAGTGAATTTATGCACCTGGTTGAGTCCTTCAATCTGACTCTTCACACCACGGGACCCACTCACAAGTTAGGCCATACTCTCGACCTAGTGTTATCGTCCGGATTCCCAATCAACAACATTGAAACTACTGAAGCCTGTCTATCGGACCACAGCGCTATCATTTTTGACGCATCTCTGCCTTTATCTCCCGCAAAATCTCATCTCCCTGTTCGCTACTCCCGCGACATAAATTCATTGACTGCCAGTAAATTCTCCGAGGCTCTCACAGCTGCCCCCAACATCTGCACAAGTGAGGCCTCTCCCCCCCATCTCAGCACTGAAGATCTCGCCTCTTTATTTAATATCACTTGCTCTTCCATCCTGGATTCTATCGCTCCCCCTAAAATGAAAAAGCCTAAGCCCAAAGTTCGGCCGTGGCTCAATGACACCACCAAAGCCCTAAGAAGGGAGTGCAGAAAATCAGAAAGGAGGTGGAAATGTGACAAGCTTCAAATTTCCTTCGAAATTCTGAGAAACAATCTTCTCAAATACCAGGAAGCAGTAAAGTCTGCTAGAGCACAATACTTCTCCGACCTTATTTCCAAAAACTCTCATAACTCCAAGGTCCTATTTAGAACAATTACCTCTGTCATATGTCCCGCCCCAGTACCAGCTTAGTTGGGTCCCCTGCTAAGTGCGAAGAATTCGCTAAATTTTTCACCAACAAAGTTGAGAACATTAGAATGAACATTTCCCCTCCCACCCGTGACCTAGCTGTCTCACTAGTCTGTTCATCTAAATTGGACTGCTTCCAACCCGTCACTCTATCCTCCCTTGCAAAGCTTGTCTCCGCTATGAAACCTGCAACCTGCCCCCTTGATCCTGCCCCCACTGCCCTTCTGAAGGATGTCATTGCAATAGCCGGTCCCAGCATCCTCTCTATTATAACAGGTATAACAGAGCTTTATTTGTCGTTCGGTACCGAAGTACCGAACGAAACTACATAGCAGTCATAGAAAAGAAAAAAAAGAACACAAGACACATAACCCCAACACAAACGTCCATCACAGTGACTCCAAACACCCCCTCACTGTGATGGAGGCAACAAAACTTCCACTCTCTTCCCCACGCCCACGGACAGACAGCTCGTCCCCGACCGACCCGCACAGTCCCCGCACCGGGCGCTGAAACGTCTCGCGGCCGAACCGGGCGATGAAAGGCCCGCGACCAAGCCTTGCGCAGCTAAGTCCCGTGGTCGAGCCGCACCGGGCGATGTCCAGTCCGCAGCCGAGCCGCACCAGCGATGAAAAGCCCCGCAGCCGAGCTGCACCGGGCGATGTTAAGCCCCGCGGCCGAGCCGCACCGGGCGATGTTAAGTCCCGCAGCCGAGCCGCACCAGCGGTGAAAAGTCCCGCAGCCGAGCTGCACCGGGCGATGTTAAGCCCCGCAGCCGAGCTGCACCGGGCACTGTTAAGTCCAGCGGCCAAGCCGCACCGGGATGTAAAGTCCAGCGGCCAAGCCGCACCGGGTGATGTAAAGTCCAGCGGCCAAGCCGCACCGGGATGTAAAGTCCAGCGGCCAAGCCGCACCGGGTGATGTAAAGTCCAGCGGCCAAGCCGCACCGGGTGATGTAAAGTCCAGCGGCCGAGCCGCAGCGGGCGATGTTAGGCCCCGCAGCCGAGCCGCACCCCGCGCCGTGAGGAAGAGAAAAGTTTCCCCCACACCCACCCACCCACACCACCCACACCACCACCCCCTCCCACACATACACAACCAAAAAAAATATATAAAAACCATCCCAACACCGACACACAACAAAAAAAGGGAAAAAAAAAGACGGACAGACTGCTAGTCAGCCGCTGCCGTCAACAGTTCTCTGGCCACTGGCACTGTTCCAACCAGTTTCAAGCACGCGGTGGTCCAGCCCCTACTGAAAAAACCTAACCTAGACCCCACCTTGCCTAGCAACTACAGACCCATTTCCAAACTGCCATTCCTGTCAAAAGTCCTTGAAAAGGCAATTCTTTGATAAATATTTTTATTAAACATAAATACATATTAATAAAATTTACTTATTACATACATTCGTGATATTATTAATATTAACAATTATGTCCTACATATTTCTATACTTTTTTTTTAAGAGAGGAAAAGATAGAGAAAAATAAAATAAAAATAAGAGATCCAAATTGGAGAAATGAATGGAGTATTAAAAAAGTTATCTATCATTGGAGATATATCCATGATTTATTGTTCATAATTCTTCCTCCATTCCATTATTCAGGCCACGGTCATGTCCTCGAACCAAGCCATTTTGACCCTTTAAATATACAATAAATGGAGACCATATTCCTCTGAAAAGATTCAACCTGTCCACTAGTACAAGTCTCAATCTTTCCAGATGAAGTGTCTCCGACATTCCTGTAATCCACATCTTAATTGTGGGGGATGTAGGACCTCCAGAAAAGGCAATTCTATACCAATTAGTGCCCTACCTGCACCAATACACCATCCTGGAAAGTTTCCAGTCAGGTTTCAGAGCCCACCACAGCACAGAGTCTGCCTTGTTGAAGGTATACAACGACCTGCTTCTCGCCATCGACACCGGCGACTGTGCAATCCTGCTCCTTCTCGACCTCAGCGCAGCGTTCGATACAGTGGACCACACCATCCTTATTGACCGTCTCCGGTACGCGGTTGGCATTGATGGCACTGCCCTGAGCTGGTTCGCTTCGTACCTCAAAGATAGGAGTTTCGCCATCAACATAGGCAGTTATTCCTCTGCTCCAGCTAGCCTCTCCTGCGGAGTTCCACAAGGCTCCATCCTAGGCCCCATTCTCTTCTCTCTATACATGCTCCCCTTTGGCCAAATCATTCAAAGGCACGGCATTTCTTTCCATTGCTATGCCGATGACACTCAGCTTTACCTCCCCCTGAAACCCAACAACCAGTCAAATTTAAACAGCCTCTTACACTGCCTTGAGGACATAAAATGTTGGATGGCACAGAACTTCCTCCAATTAAATGTCTGAGGTCATCCTATTCGGCCCCCCCGACTCCATCAAATCGATAACAGGCAGTCTTGGAAGTCTATCCTGCCTAGTCAAACCGCATGTCAAAAACCTCGGCATGATATTTGACTGCATTAAAATTTGATAAGCAAGTCAACGCTGTGGTAAAAGCCAGCTTCTTCCAACTTCGAACCATAGCTAAAATCAAACCTTTCCTCCAATTCGACGACACAGAAAAAATCATTCACGCTTTCATTTCCTCCCGCCTAGACTACTGCAACTCCCTATACACTGGGATCAGCCAATCTTCCCTGTCCCGCCTGCAACTGGTCCAAAACGCCGCAGCGAGACTCCTGACGGGTACCCGTAAAAGGGACCACATCACCCCGATTCTGGCCTCTCTCCACTGGCTCCCTGTACAGTACAGAATCAACTTCAAGCTCCTCCTATTCACGTATAAAGCCCTAAATGGACATTCCCCCCCCCCACATCAAAAATCTTCTAACCCCCCTCTCTAACTCCAGGTCCCTCAGGTCGGCCGACTTGGGGCTACTCACTATCCCGCGGTCTAGGCTTAAGCTCAGGGGTGACCGCGCTTTTGCGGTTGCAGCTACTAGACTGTGGAACAGCATCCCTCTCCCCATCAGAACTGCCCCCTCCATCGACTCCTTTAAGTCCAGGCTCAAAACCTATTTCTACTCCCTAGCGTTTGAGGCTCATTGAGGAGGCGCTGTAAACTGTTTGCGTGCTACTGTATGTTTCATTTTTTTTCCTTAGTACCTAATCAGATGTACAGCACTTTGGTCAACGTAGGTTGTTTTTAAATGTGCTATACAAATAAAATTGACTTGACTTGACTTGACTTCTATGCCAGACATTTTCACATCCAATTCAAGGTTTAACGGATGGTTTAATATCAAATCAAAGGAAACTTTGAAAAGATCAGCACGTCTATGGCATTACACTGACTTCTCCTGGATTAAATCCCAGAAATAGATTGGAATCCACAACCTCCTGACTCAGAGTAGGGCATTGGCACTGAGCCAAGGCTGACACCTGCACCATAGTGTCATGCATGCTAGAAACAACCAGAAAATAAGATGAATAATGTATTTCTGCTAATTTTCAATGTATTTACATGCGTTCAAAAACTTTTTAAATGTCCATAACCTAAAAAATTTAATTTGTCAGGAAATTGAAGAGTGGTAATAAATTTTCAATGGAAGTAAAGCAGAAATAAATAGCGATGGTTTTATAACTGTAGATCATTTATTATTAATAGAACATTAAATTTTAATGCAGCACTTTAGCATATAGCTTCATAAAAGAACATCAATATCCCTGTGGGGAATTAAAGCATTCTCAAGAGTCTGGGGTAAAATGGATAACTTTCCGACTTTTTTAACTGGGAGGAAATTTAACTATGAGGCAAATTATTATGCTGATTGTTAGTTTAAAAGGCTATTGAACTAGCTTTCAATAGGCAAAATCTCCACAGGCTAGACATTGGAACGGCCATTTTGAGAAGAGCTGTTTTGAGCGAGAAGTATTATATTTTGAGGCATTGACGAGGGAGATCTTAGCATGCAAAGCAACAGCAGCAACCAGATCTATGGCCACATGGCTGGTTTTAGCCGGAGGATAGATCAAGGCAAACGGAAGTGATAGGGAATCACAAAGTGATAGGAGACTCCAGGATGCCTTCATTCTTTTCCTTATCGAAGCGTCCCCTGTAATTCAATAATGCATTTCATTTCAACTACTTCATGGATTACCAAATTCCACACCATAACCACTCACTGGGTAAAGACAGTTTTCCTGTTTTTTGTTGTTGCAGTAATGAACTTACATGCTTAGTCTTTGTTTTGGATCCTTCCATAACTCGAAACATATTCCCAACACTTCCCCATCAAATAGAATCTCTCCACTGCTTGCTATCAGACTACATGCAGTCAAACTTTTTCTTAAGAAAAATAACCCCTGCCTGTTCAATTTTTAGCTGGTTGGAACATATTGATACAGTTTCAATTAAGGTTTTAATGCTACCTGGCATGATTTGTAAGCACACTTTTGCAATATAAAGGCTACTTACTGCAGAAAGCAATTGCTGACAGTTTCTAGGAACGCTGTGCTGAAAGTTTCATCCAAACCATTGTCACGACAACTCAGAAGACCTTCCACCAATGGAACAACCTCAGGTAAAGTAATAATAGGTAAACAGAGAATAGAGATGTTCCTCCATCGTTCTGAGGGTAACCTATAAAAGAAAACAGCATTACTTAAAAAATAAATGGAAAAATAATGAGTATTTTTCTAAGTTACAAGATGAATAGAAAATGTTGGAAATACACATATGTCCACATTCGGAAAGAGGGAAGTTAATCTACTTCCACTCACCTTGTGAGAACTTGGATATACTTGTTCAGATCTCATACCTATTAACATGCTGCCAATTATGGTTACAATTATAATTTTCTAAATTTATTTTAGATTTTAAATATCTTTTAACAAATATTTGTCAAACTTTAAGCTTCTCACTAACAGAGATGAACATATAGAATCATTGGAAGAAAAAAATGTCCAAAATGTAAATGTCTAGTTATTGGGGAACAGTCAAAGGATTTGGATTTTGAAATCTACATCTATTGCTCTTATTGTGTGCTGGCAAATTAAACAAAATTAAACAGTTTCTATCAGATACCAGATTGTAAAATGCATCTGTTAATGAATTTCAAAATTTGTTTTCATTAAGTAATGGTTTTGTTAATTTAAACGTACAAACGCAGACTGTCGGGTTGCATCACAATTTCATTTGGGAACAGATTGCCCGAGACAAAACAAATTGCAGAGTTGTAGATGTATCCCAGTCCATCACACGGACCAGACTCCACACCATTGATTCAATCTACACCTCATGCTGCCTCAGAAAAGCAGCCAACATAATCAAAGACTTGTCCCACCCCAGCCATTCCCTCTCTTCCTTGCTCCTGTTCGGCAACAGGTACAGAAGCTTGAAAACATGTACTACCAGACTAAGCTTCTTCGCCTTTTATCAGGCTTCAGAGCAGTAAGCTAGGGTACTGTCTGATTCACCTCTACCCCATTGCGGACATTGGACTTTCCCATTTATCCACCTATGGTTCTCCTTCAGAGTGGATCCTATGCAAAGCTGATCAGCAGACAGCAAGAGGGGAGCTAAATAACAGAGACCAATATAAACATACAAATTTAATTTGAACAAATTCCAATAGCATAACAATAACAAATCATGAACACTTGTATATTTTTAAGCACTTTACGGAAATAGCCTACAGATAGCACGACTGTAATTGGGACTCACCTGTTATTTTTTTATCAGATCACTATTATATAATTGAAATATATCAGCTAATAATATTAGAACTTTCTCTGCTCACTCCTATACAGAAGGAAATCAGAACCTGTAGGTGTGTGTGCCTGTATCTATCTGCGGAACCAAAGTTACTTTGAAACAGTATAGCAAGTATGGTATCCAGATACAGTCAGCGATTCTCGGTATTATCTTCAAATTATGCTAGTTTCTCATGAGTAGAACTGTAAACCATATTATCAGGATACAAGATAAAACCATACCATAATAGTTAAATTCTAAAAATATGACAGCTCCTCCCAAGCCAGTTTCTGTGACCATGCTGCAGCAAAAGGAGGGAACTCATCCCATTGTGTCTACACCAGTGAGAAAAATCAGCCTTTTAAGCTAACCAGATATCCCAGGCCTTTGTACTGTAGATCACTACTTCAAGGATCTAGCCACATACTCCATAAATATAATGGCGCATTACTCCTTCAAATAGTGGGTTTTATGGCCCTGAAACATTTGGGGTGAAAAAAATATAATTAAATTAAATCCATAAACTGGTTATTGACATATCCGCAGAAGAACTAGATTCTTCCTGTTCCCATGTCTGAGCCTCTCTTAATTTCTTACGCCTTTATTAAAATTTCAGTTTAAAGAACACCCTTTGAAAGTTGAAGGAATTTCGGTGATCTTGGGTGTGAGAATGCACAACGAAGATCATAACTTCACTCACCACATTCAAAACATCGCTGAAGTCTCACCTGTTCAGTACTGCCTTCAACCACTGAAGATCACCTCACCTTCTGTCTCCTTTCTCTGTTCGTTTACTTATTTACTTATTTATCTATTTATTCATTTCCCTATGTTCTCTAAATCTCTGTAAAGCGTCTTTGAGTATATGAAAAGCGCTATATAAATAAAATGCATTATTATTATTATTATTATTATTATTATAACTAGCACTCAATAATTTGAAATAGCATTTGAGCAAAATATGAACAGGTGAACTCATGGTGTGTAGAAAGATTTATACCGAAGATAGACACAAAGTGCTGGAATAACTTAGCAGACCCATAACTGCAGTCTGAAGAAGGGTCCTGACCAAAAAGATCCCCTATCCTTTTTCTCCATAGATGCAGCCAGACCCACTGAGTTACTCCAGCACTTAGTGTCTATTTCAGATGAACTCATAACTTTTATTGTGGTGAGCAATTATTAAATTATTAATTTAGAATATGCAATCACTGCTTGTTTCAGATTTTATATAAAATACTTCAAAGTATTTTTCAAGCCCTGACAAATATATATCAGTTATAAAGAAAGAAAATGAAGAGCTACTGGGTAGAATAAAATACACAACAGGAACCAAAATTCCATACGATTCAGTCCAGGAGAATACATTGGAAAATGGGAGACACTTGCTTCCAAGTTATCCAGTGTCACCGCTACCTATCCTCAAGGAACTTCTCTATGGTAGGGGATCTCAGAGAGAAACAAACACTCTCCAAATACTACACACAGAAATTGCTGGAAATACTCAGGCTGTCACTGAGAAGAGGGAAACATAACTAATGTTTCTGGTTGGTCAGAATTGGGAAAAGCTTGTATTAAAGTTGCTTTGCGATTCCATGGCCTCAATAGATTTCAGCAAACCAAAATAATTCCAGATCCCAAAAAACACTTTGCAGAATTTGTCTCTGTGGAAAAAAATTAAATTTGTTCTGTTCAACATAATACATGTGTGATATAAATCAAATTGTCAAGCTAGCAAAACTGTGTAGGAAAGAACTTCAGATGTTTGTTTAAATCGAAGGTAGACACAAAATGCTGGAGTAACTCACCGGGACAGGCAGCATCTCTGGAGAGAAGGAATGGGTGACGGCCGAGACCCTTTTTCAGACTGATGACAAGCTAGCAAAACTACTTGTTTGGCAAACAGAAGTTTTTGAAATATGCTGCCAAAAGAATTATGACTCCTAGTTTGGAGCCATTGGAAATAGTAAAATTATAGTAATTTTTGGCTCTAGTTGACAAATTAAGCCCTTTTTAAAAGCAGTCTGTTGTCACATTACCATAATTTAATATATTAAAAAACAGGTGGGATAGTTACAATTATTCAACTTGATTTTGTTTTGCATTAACACTCCTGGAACATTCGAATGGAGCAGAGAAGGCAAAGCCTGTAGCTGCAGGCACTGTTAAATGTTCTCTTGAGCAACAGTGGAGGTAAATACTGATGGTATCTTTAGCCCTAAAATGGGACAGATGTCTCCAAGTGGTATACATCATCAAACAGTTGTAACCACACTTCCAATTACACTCAAGACCAAACTTTAGTATAAGAGACAATGAACAATCCCTTTAATACATGTTAAGTTTATGTTCCAAATCAGATGCAATGAAAAAAATAATTGGTGCAACTCGTAATATACAGCATTCTTTACATGAGTGTGTTTTTTCTTTGAATCATTCACAATTAGCAATGGCTGCAAAAGACATCTGCTTCAGCCAAAAATAGCTACAGCACCCTCCTGATAACCGAGACACTGGAGGTTTACAGGCAGGAGAGGAGCCCTGGGAGTCTTCAATTTGATCTCTGATTCCTTGAAATTTCATGGTAGCAGATGAAATGTGGGACATGAAACCTCTTGATCACTATCTATAGTCCTCTTTCAACTGAAGATGCAGTGTTTTATTAAACAATACTTGAAAAGAATTATGGAAAGTAACAAGATCATTGAATGTATTCTGGTTGGGGATTTCAATATCAAAGTCTATTATTAAGAGTGGCTTGATGATATGATCACTAACCAAGCCATGTCTTGACAGGCAAAGCTATCAGACCGAATCTGATGGTAGGGGATGAGCCAAGCATAAAGGATTAACCTACTTGCCCTTTGACACAGATCTACCTGTGTCAGTTCCACATGTCCATGATATAATTAGTAGAAGTTACATCACGTTGTCCTTGTAACAACAAAGCCGCTTCTTAACAAAGAGGACAAACTTGATTGTGCTGTGGGACACTACAAATCATGTTGAATGAGGTACACTTAGAACAAATGTGGCAACTCAAATTGGGCATCAACGAGGTGCTGTGGGCTATTAACAACAGTGGGATGGGGAATCCATAATCTCATGGCCTGGCATAGCCTTCACTTAAGCACTACTATCGAGTCCATGTTCCATGAGGAATGCAGAAAGGTACACCATTAGCTGCACCAAAATAAGGTGGCAACCAAGTGAAGATGTAACACAGGCCCACTTTGTCCACATCGACCAATTGGCATACTGGGCTAGTCCAATTTCTCTGCATTTGACCCGTAGCCCTCTAAACCCGTCCTATCTATATTTCTGTCCAAATGTCCTTTTATAGTCGTAATTGTATCTGCCTCTATAGCTTCTTCCGGCAGCTCATTCCAGATAAAGACGACCCACTGAATGAAAACGTCACCCCTCTTAAATATATCCCCTTTGACCTACACTAGAAGGATACCAAAACGTTCTACACTTCCTAGACTTCCTCCAGCAGGCATGTGTGTGAGGTAAAAAAAGGAAAAGAGCCGAGCACTTGCGCAAGGCGTACAGCGGGGGTCAAAAAATTGGAAAAATATTGAAAATTTACACACAAAACTACCAGTTTCCAAGCCTATTTTAGTGCATTTCAAAGTAAAAATGGACATTACAAAATAATGCCTGCACCTTCTCCAAAGCTTCCACATTCTCCCTGTAATGGGACAACCAGAATTACGCAAAATACTCAAAATGCGGCTTAACAAATATTTCTAAAGCTGCAACATTACTTCCCGACACTTATACTCAATGCCCTGACTGATGAAGGCAATCATACCGTATGCATTCTTTACCACTCCCTCTACTTGCTTGCCACTATCAGGGAGCTGTGGACCATGGACCCCAAGAACCCTTTGTACATCAATATTGTTGAGGATCTTGTCATTAATAATATACTTCTCTCCTTCTCTCCCGAGATGCTGCCTGACCTGCTGAGTTACTCCAGCATTTTGTGAATAAATCGATTTGTACCAGCATCTGCAGTTATTTTCTTATACATTAATAATATACGTTCCCCTTACATCCGACCTCCCCAAGTACAACTCTCAACAACATCTCCTTCAACCCCTCCCACATTCTCCATATTCAAGGTGTAGCCATGGGCACTCGCGTGGGCCCCGGCTATGCCTGCCTCTTTGTAGGGTACTTTGAACAATCCCTGTTCCAGGGCATACACTGGCCCTATCCCCGAACTCTATCTCCGCTACATTGACGACTGCATCGGGACTGCCTCCTGCACCCATGCAGAACTCACTGACTTCATCAACTTCTCTACCAATTTTCATCCCGCAATCAAATTCACTTGGACCATCTCCGACATCTCCCTTCCGTTTCTTGACCTCACCATCTCCATCACCGGAGATATATACACTATCAACTGCACATCGCCATGGTCAGTTACACCCTCTCCCCTTCCCTGTCCTCTCTACGAGGAATGGGCCCAACAGGCCCACTTGGTCTAGTCTATTATAAACGTACTGACTCCCACAGTTATCTAGACTACACGTCTTCCCACCCTGCCTCCTGCAAAGACTCTATCCCCTACTCCCAATTCCTCCATCTAGGCTACATCTGCGCCAATGATGAAGTGTTCCATAGCAGGACGTCTGAAATGTCCTCATTCTTTAGGGAAGGGCGTTCCCCTCATCCATAATAGACGAGGCCCTCACACGGGTCTCCTCAGTATCCCGCAGCTCCGCTCTTGCTCCTCCTCCTCCGAGTCACAACAGGATAGAGTCCCCCTTGTCCTTACCTTCCACCCCATCGGCCATCGCATACAGCACATAATCCTGCAACATATTAATTACCTCCAACGGGATCCCACTACTAACCATATCTTTTCATCTCCACCGCTTTCCGCAGAGACCGTTCCTTTTGCAACTCCCTGGTCAACTCGTCCCTTCCCACCCAAACCATCCCCTCCCCAGGTACTTTCTCCTGCAAATGCAGGAGATGCAACACCTGTCCATATACCTCCCCCCTCAACTATGTCCAAGGACCCCAACAGTCCTTTCAGGTAAGGCAGAGGTTCACTTGCACCTCCTCCAACCTCATAGTGCAGCACGGTGGCGCAGCGAATACAGTGCCGGAGACTCAGGTTCGATCCTGACTACGGGTGCTGTACTGCACGGAGTTTGTGCGTTCTCCCCGTGACCTGCGTGGGTTTTCTCCGAGATCTTCGGTTTCCTCCCACACTCCAAAGACGTACAGGTTTGTAGGTTAATTGGCTGGGCAAATGTTTTTTTTTTAAATTGTCCCTAGTGGGTGTAGGATAGTGTTAATGTGCAGGGATCGCTGGGCGGCGCGGACCCGATGGGCCGAAGGGCCTGTTTCTGCGCTGTATCTCTGTATCTCTAAATCTAAAATCTCATCTACTGTATCCACTGTTCCGGGTGTAAACTCCTCTATATCGGCGAGACCGAACGTCGGCTCAGGGGTCATTTCGCTGAACACCTCCGCTCAGTCCGCCTAGACCTATGTGATCTCCTAGTTCTTAAACACTTTATTTCCCCTCCTCCCATTCCCATACTGACCTGAGACGGGTCTGAAGAAGGGTCTCGACCCAAAACATCATCCATTCATTCTATCCAGAGATGCTGCCTGAATGAATCCAGCATTTTGTGAATAATCTTTGGTATAAACCAGCATCTGCCGTTCCTTCCTACCCATACTAACCTTTCTGTCCTGGGCCTCCTCCACAGTCAGAGTGATGCCCAACGCGAATTGGAGGAACAGCAGCTCATATTTCGCTTCGGCAGATTACAACCCAGCTGTACGAATATTGATTTCTCTCACGCTTTCTCTCTCTCCATCCTTCCCCCACCCTAGTTTCACTGCCTTCCTGATTAATTTTACTCACTGTATGCCTCGTTGTCACCTATCCCCTCAGCTAACAATCAACCATTCTACATTTCGTGGATAGCTTACCCTTCTATATCTCTAGTCTCCCTCTCTCCTGATGCTGAAGGTGTTTTGACGTGAAAAGTCACCCATTCCTTCTCTCCAGAGATGCTTCCTGTCCAGCTGAGTTACTCCAGCATTTTGTGTCTACCTTCGGTGTAAATCTGCAGTTCCTTCCTACACAACTCACATTTGCTTGGATTAAACTCCATTTGCCATTTCTCTGCCCATTTCTGTAGACACTGTCCTGCCCTCATCAATCCTCTTGGTGACCTCCTCAAAAAGCTCCATATGAGACATGATTCCCCACATATAAAGCCAGTTCAAATGCTGCTAGATCCTGTCTCTAAGAATCCCTTCCAGTAAATTTCCCACCGCTATTCTCAGGTTCATCAGCCTGTAGTTCCCTGGTTTGTCCATGCTGCCCTTCTTAAATAACAGTACAAATTATTCACCCTTATGTATAACCCAAAGTGGAAGGTGTGTAATCCTTCTCAGCTTTCTCCTTAGATGCACAGCCAGTTTTCAGCCAATTTGATCCACTCATCAAAGTATCATGAAATGGCCAAAAGCACAGAATGCAACAAGTTATCGGAACATGCAGAGGCCTAACTGTGTCTCTAGCCAAGCTCTGACAATACAATTATAGAAATGCTATCTACCCAAGTATGTGAAATATTGTCCAGATGTATTCTGTTCACAAAAAGCAAAAGAATGCAATCTAGTTGTCACCAAATTACCCTACTTTAAATCATCAGCAAAATGATGGAAGGTTGTCATGCGCAACTTTTGATCATTTCAGCTGTGTTCCATTCTCAAACAAAAAAAGTGAGGTAAGAGAAGCAGCCCTTAGCATTAAGGTAGCATTTGACCCAGTGTAACATCAAAATACCCAGGTAAACTGAAGTCAAAGGGCAAAGGGAAATCACTCCAAGAGCTGAAGTTGCACTGGGAGTAACCTCATTAGAAGGGTGGCAGTGGTTCACTAAATTGACTTATCACCATCTTTTTAAGGTCAATTGGGGACAGATAATAAATGTTATCCCTGTCCAAATCTTCAAATAGAACATGGCTGCGATGGATTCCCTTTGTGGATGAGTATCGTTTCAAACGGTATGATGTGGCAGTTGGAAAGTAAGGAATAACAAATTGTGCCGCATATAATCTAATTTAGTAATATCCAACGTGTCTATAATAAGCTTCGGGAGCAGCAACAAGATGTGCTATGAAGTGAGAAGAGGCAGTTTAGCATGAATATCTGCATCGGAAGTTCTAGATACAACCATACAAGTACAACATGAAAACAAGTAAATGGAAAAGGAAAAAAAGTAATCAAAACAAATATATCTCTTTACTTCATTTTGTAAGCTTTCTACAATTCAACTATAGAGCAGAATGGATGGAATATTTAAGTGTGCTTCAACATGATACACCATCATCTGTGAAAGATTATTAATTTAAGGGACATTGAGAGAAATATACAACCTATGTCTTTAAATCGAAGAATCAATTAAAATAAACCAGTCGACTCTCTTCACAATAAAGCAATTTTAAGGATGCATTTGAAATCGTTAGTGAGTGCAAAGGGGAATATTTGCTCTCTGAAGAGACTTTAATTATTGGCAGTTAGGATTAAAAAGCGCTTACAGGGACTCTGTAACCAAGATTCAACAGGGCACTGGATTTATATTCCACGCAGTTTTACCCCTTCAGGGTGCTTCACATTAAACATAACTACATTTACAATGAACCTAAACATGCAGCAAGAATGTAACCCACAATTTCAGTACATAAATTTCTCCCTTTATTAAGACAGAAAAATTTAGCACAGTGAAAAAGGGCCTGATTGTTCTTTTTAATGTTCACATCAATCATGGTTTATGAGGTTTTAAATTATTTCATATTCTATTTGAAACCTGACACTTGCCTTAAAAACATGGAACTTCTGTCACACTGATCGTCTTGAAGTTGATTCACCAGAGAAGAGACCATCTGAAAGAGGAAACACTATACATTATGCAAGTCATACACTCTAAAGCAAAACAGGAACAGAAATAGAGCATATTCCTCAAAACCCTTTCCTAACAAAAGTCCAAATCTGATAGATTTCAAATTTGAAACTGTGAAACAATTTAGTAATTTCTACTACTTTTTGTAATGAAGGGTGGCACGGTGGCGCAGCGGTAGAGTTGTCGCCTTACAGCGCTTGCAGTGCCGGAGACCCGGGTTCGATGCCGACTATGGGTGCTGTCTGTATGGGGTTTGTACGTTCTCCCCGTGACCGCATGGGATTTCTCTGAGATCTTCGGTTTCCTTCCACACTCCAAAGACATACAGGTATGTAGGTAAATTGTCTTGGTAAATGTAAAAATTCTCCCTAGTGTGTGTCGGATAGTGTTAATATGCGGGTATCGCTAGTCGGCTCGCACCCGGTGGGCCGAAGGGCCTGTTTCCGCGCTGTATCTATAAACGAAACTAAGAAGCAACCCCTGAGTGGCCTGGCTCTCACCGAAAAAGATACGCCCACATTTTGAATTCCCTTGTCATTAAACGTCTCAAATCCTTTGATCACAATAACTCAAGTATATCATCCTGCAACCTTCAAAACTTAAAGGAATGCAAACCTGCTGTGTGCAACCTGTGTTTAACCTTTCCTGCTCTGGTATTACTCTGGTGAATTTGCATAGCATCTCCCGCAGGACCAACTCCTGAGGTGCAGTGTTCAGAAGCAATGCAGTACCTCAGATGTAATCTAACCAGCGCATCATACAAATAAAAGATAGTTAAGGAAATTGTCCCTAACATGTACGCATGGAAAAGTGAGTAATCTAGCCTTACTGCACCAAATTTGCTCTATGATTTGTTATCATACAGTTGTGCACTTAACATCTGGATTAGGATGGTAAACTTTGCTACCAAACTGTGTGTCTTTAATGGCCAAAGTATCAGAGCAAAAAATATTCTTTGATGGAGATCAAATAACAAGTAGACGCTGCCTTATTCTGCCAGACACCAGGGTTCGATCCCGACTGCGGGTGCTGTTTGTATGAAGTTTGTACGTTCTCCCTGTGACCATGTGGGTTTTCTCTGGGTGCTCCGGTTTCCTCCCACACTCCAATGACGTACAGGTTTTGTAGGTTAATTGGCTGCTGTAAATTGTAGCTGGTGTGCAAGAGTGTGCTAGTGTACGGGATGAAGGCTGGTCGGCGCGGACTCGGTGGGCCGAAGGACAGATTTCCACGCTGTATCTCTAAAGTTTAACATAGCTGGAAAATCTAGCAGTATATATAAGGCATTTGGGGAATGGCTTGTTGCCCTCACTAAAAAGAAATAACTAATCAAGTTATGATCCTAAGAAAATCAGAAACTTAAGTCTTAACCTTATGAGAAGGTAAAGCAAAGATTCTAAAATCACTTTCTTGCAACTAAGAAAAACATACATTCCCACGGTAGAACTGGTATTTTCTTCCAAGTAGCATAGGCAAAATAAAGAAATAGTTTGAACAAAAACTAAAGATGGGCCGATGATTGAATTTCCTGCTTATTAGATTCCAGCGCTGGTAGTATTTATTTATGTTCCTGCTTATTGCCCACCTAGCTGTCTCCATCTCCATTTTCCCCTCCCACTCCCATTACTGTCTCCATCTGCCTTTACTTTGTCTACCTCCATCTATCATTCACCTGACTGTCTCCCAGCTCCACCCCTCCTCCGCCTCTCCAACCTAGCTCCATCTGCTGGTCATTCTCCACCCTTCCTCAGTCCAGCAATCACCCACGGGCCCTCATCTCACCACTCCCCCTCTCCTCTTTATATCAGCTATCTTCCTTTTTCACTCCGGGCCCTGATGAAGTGTTTCGATCCGAAACTCTGACAATTCCTTCCCACCCCCATCCATCCCTGAATAGATAGAAACAGAAAAATAGGTGCAGGAGGAGGCCATTTGGCCCTTCGAACCAGCACCGCCATTCATTGTGATCATGGCTGATCATCCACAATTAGTAACCCATGCCTGCCTTCTCCCCATATCCCTTGATTCCACTAGCCCCTAGAACTCTATCTAACTCTCTTTTAAATTCATTCAGTGAATTGGCCTCCACTGCCTTCTGTGGCAGAGAATTCCACAAATTTACAACTCTCTGGGTGAAAAAGTTTCTTCTCACCTCAGTTTTAAATGGCCTCCCCTTTATTCTTAGACTGTGGCCCCTTGTTCTGGACTCCCCCAACATTGGGAACATTTTTCCTGCGTCTAGCTTGTCCAGTCCTTTTATAATTTTATACGTCTCTATAAGATCCCCTCTCATCCTTCTAAACTCCAGTGAATACAAGCCTAGTCTTTCCAATCTTTCCTCATATGACAGTCCCTCCATCCCAGGGATTAACCTCGTGAATCTACGCTGCACTACCTCAATAACAAGGATGTCCTTCCTCAAATTAGGAGCCCAAAACTGTACACAATACTCCAGATGTGGTCTCACCAGGGCCCTATACAACTACAGAAGGACTTCTTTGCTCCTATACACAAATCCTCTCGTTATGAAGGCCAACATGCCATTAGCTTTCTTCACTGTCTGCTGTACCTGCACGCTTAATTTCAGTGACTGGTGTACAAGGACACCAAGGTCTCGTTGCGCTTTCCCTTTACCTAATCTGACACCATTGAGATAATAATCTGCCTCCTTGTTTTTGCCGCCAAAGTGGATAACCTCACATTTATCTACATTATACTGCATCTGCCATGCATCTGCCCATTCACTCAACCTGTCCAAGTCACCCTGCAACCACCTAACATCCTCTTCGCAGTTCACACTGCCACCCAGCTTTGTATCATCAGCAAATCTGTTCGTGTTACTTCTAATTCCATCATCCAAATCATTCATATATATTGTAAATAGTTAAGGCCCCAGCACCGAGCCTTGCGGCACTCCACTCGCCACTGTCTGCCATTCTGAAAAGTACTCGTTTATTCCTACTCTTTGCTTCCTGTCTGCCAACCAATTCTCTATCCATGTCAAGACCCTACCCCCAATACCATGGGCTCTAATTTTGCTCACCAATCTCCCTTGTGGGACCTTATCAAAGGCTTTCTGAAAGTCTAGATACACTACATCCACTGGCTCTCCTTCATCCATTTTACTTGTCCTCAAAAAATTCCAAAAGATTAGTCAAGCTGGATTTCCCTTTCATAAATCCATGCTGACTTGGACCAATCCTTTTACTGCTATCCAAATGCGCCGTTATTACCTCTTTAATAATTGACTCCAGCATCTTCTTCACCACCGATGTCAGGCTAACTGGTCTATAATTCCCCGTTTTCTCTCTCGCTCCTTTCTTGAAAAGTGGGATAACATCAGCTACCCTCCAATCCACAGGAACTGATCCTGAATCTATTGAACATTGGAAAATGATCACCAATGCATCCACAATTTCTAGAGCCACCTCCTTGAGTGCCCTGGGATGCAGACCATCAGGCCCTAGGGATTTATCAGCCTTCAGGCCCATCAGTCTACCCAAGACTATTTCTCGCCTAATGCAAATTTCTTTCAGTTCCACTATCTCCCTAGATCCTCTGTCCTATCATATCTATCATATCATATATATACAGCCGGAAACAGGCCTTTTCGGCCCACCAAGTCCGCGCCGCCCAGTGATCCCCGTACATTAACACTATCCTACACCCACTAGGGACAATTTTTACATTTACCCAGCCAATTAACCTACATACCTGTACGTCTTTGGAGTGTGGGAGGAAACCGAAGATCTCGGAGAAAACCCACGCAGGTCACGGGGAGAACGTACATACTCCTTACAGTGCAGCACCCATAGTCAGGATCGAACCTGAGTCTCCGGCGCTGCATTCGCTGTAAAGCAGCAACTCTACCGCTGCGCTACCGTGCCGCCCATAGGACGTAGATGTCCTCTAGGACATCTGGGAGATTGTTTGTGTCTTCCTTAGTGAAGACAGATCCGAAGTACCATTTCCTTGTCACCCATAATAATTTCACCTGTTTCCGTCTTCAAGGGACCCACTTTGTCTTTACTAATCTTTTTCTCTTCACATACCTAAAGAGGCTTTTACTGTCCTTCTTTATATTCTTGGCCAGCTTCACTTCTTACCTCATCCTTTCGGCCCATATTGCCCTTTTTGTTACCTTCTGTTGTCCTATGAAAGTTGCCCAACCCTCTGGGTTCCCGCTACTCTTTGCTATCTTATACATCTTTTCTTTTAGTTTTATTCCATCTCTAACTTCCCTTGTCAGCCACGGTTGCCTCTTACTCCCCTTAGAATCTTTCTTCCTCTTTGGAATGAAATGATCCTGCATCTTCTGGATTATGCCCAGAGATTCCTGCCATTGCTGTTCCACTGTTATTCCTGCTAGGATCCCTTTCCATTTGACCTTGGCCAGCTCCTCTCTCATGCCTTCATAGCCCCCTTTGTTCAACTTCAACACTGACACTTCCAATTTAACCTTCCCCCTCTCAAATTGCAGATTAAAACTAATCATATTATGGGCACTACCTCCAAGCGGTTCCTTTACCTTGAGTTCCCTCACTAAATCTGGTTCATTGGACAACACTAAATCCAGAATTGCCTTCTCTCTGGTAGGCTCTAGTACAAACTGCTCTAAGAATCCATCTCGGAGGCACTCTACAAACTCCCTTTCTTGGGGTCCAGAACCAACCTGATTTTCCCAGTCTACCTGCATATTGAAATCCCCCATAACCACAGTGGCATTACAGGTGTTGCTCAAACTGCTGAGTGCCTCCAGCAGATTGTTTGTCGTCCCAGATTTCAGCATCTGCAATTTTACTTTAGTTTAGTTTAGAGATGCAGTGAAGAAGCAGGCCCTTCAGCCCACCGAGTCTGCGCCGACCAGTGATCACCCCGTACACTAACACTAGGAACAATTTACAATTTTACCAAAGCCAATTAACCTACAAACCTGTACAGCTTTGGAGTGTGGGAGGAAACCTGAGCACCCGGAGAAAACCCACGAGGTCATGGGGAGAACGTACAAACTCCATACAGACGGCAGTCATAATCAGGATCTAACCCGGGTCTCTGACGATGTAAGGCAGCAACTCTCCCCGCTGTGCCACCGTGCTGTCTCTTGTATCTCCACACAGGATTTTAGTTGTCAGCCTTATTCTGTATGAAATTCTTCTCACCACTCTTGCCATAATTACAGAATAATTAAGAAATGTACAAGGACCAGAACAATTATTTCAGATGCAATCTATTTTGTAAGTACTGCCACATAAGATTGCAACTTTCACTACGTAACTGACATGAAATGTGATTCCATCTTTTCTACTTAAAACACATGCATTACAATATGAATTTCTGATTTAGCTCTTAAAATGTTTCTTCTGTAAATTTACTTACATTTTTCAATAATTTAAGGTGATACTCCTCCTCTGGGTAATGTAAACTCTGGATAAAATCTCTATCTTCCTGGTCTACGCTGATCATGCTCTGCAGCAAGTTCTATTAAAAAGAATGAACAGCAAACATGCAATATTAATGTATTTTAAAATGTTACTAAACTATTTGCAAATGACATTAAAATTGGGATGCAGTGGAGAACAAATATGGACATATACAATTACAACAGGATCTTGATCAACTGGGCCAACAGGCAGAATGGCAGCTGGAGTTTAATTCAGACAAATGAGAGTTATTGCATTTTGGTATGAAAAATTAGGGCAGGACTTCTACAGTAAATGGTGGGGCCCTGGTGGTCTATGCAGAACAGAGAAACCTGAAACCTGGGGGGGTGGGGGGAGGAGGAGGAGGAGGAGGAGGAATAGGTGCACAGTTCCAAGAAACATATAGACAATATGTAGAATGCTTGCCTCCATTAGTCAGGGTTTTGAGTACAGGAGTTGGGAAGTTATGTTTAAGGTAAGAAGATAATTTTTTTTAATGGACCTGAGGGCAACCTTTTCACGCAGTGGGTGATGAGTATATGGAACGAGCTGCCAGAGAAAGACTCAGGAACAGCTTCATCCCCAGGGCCATAGCTGCTATGAACCGGTCCTGCTGAGCTGGATGGCCACAACGCATAGATCAACTTGCACTTTACCCTGTCTAAAAACTGTTACAATTGTTTTGTTTTGTTGGGTTGCTGTTAATTACTTAAATTATTGCATCGTATGGGAGGCGCATTCCCAATCTCGTTGTACCCCTGGGTACAATGACAATAAAGATATATTGTATTGTATTGTATTGTACAGTTATAACATTTGAAACACACTTGAACAAGGAAATTAATAAAGGAGGTTTGGAGGGATATGGGTCAGGTGCATATGGAACTAGCATAATTAGGCAAGTTGATCACCGTGGACAAGTTGAGCCATAGGACTGACCTATTTCTGTGCCTTATAGTTCTATGACTCTCTAACTCAAATGCTTTTAGACAATAAAGGATGATGGGACAAGCTTAGCAACTCCACAAAATGAAATCAAAGATGAAAATATTTGGCGCAGCAGCGGGTTGTTGGCGCCAACAACCTGCCGCCGCTGCCGCCGCTGCCACCAATCCCCAATGGAAATGCTCGCCGCCCTCAAAACGCTCCCTTCTCCCCACACACAGGTGTTCTTCTCTTCGTCCATTACTCGCACGCATGTAGGCGTCTCTCGACCACCCACGCCGAGGGGGACGAGCCTGATCCCTCCTTCAATGCACAAAATAACACTCCCACACTCCCTCACCTTCTTTTCTTACACCGCCCTTTTTTCTTTTTTGGCCCGTTAAACATCATCACCATCTTTTTACAGGGGGGGGGGGAAGGGGGAGGGGAGAACCCGCCGGCAGCTGCGGCACCCATGCCAACGGCGCTGTAGGCCGCAGGCTCCGGGTTAACACTGACTCACCCGATGAGTTTTCCTCTCATCTCCCTTTCCCATCCCATCCCCTGAGGCCGTCCCGTCCCTCCCTCCATCCCCTCCCCTCCCCATGGAAGCTGGTGTGCTTGTTGTACGCGGCCGTGCATCCATAGGCCGCGCAACTGGTTGACATTATCTTTAAAAATAACAAATCCACCCCCCCCACAAATCCTCCTACACAAAATAAAGCAAAGTTTCCATCACGCATTTGTAACGCCTCTGGTGCCCTTTTCCTCCTCCTCTTCGTTTCTCAATCTCTCTCTCTGTCTCTTGCTTTCCTTCCCCCCACCGGACCTCCTTTACTGATGGCGGGTTGGTGAGTCGAGACCTTGCTGTGGGTGGGTGGGGAAAGTGGGACATTCACGTTTAAGTGCATGGCGTGAGCAGAGACGTCTTTCCCCTCTCCTCTCCTCTCCATGGGCAAATGCCATATTCCAGCTCAAGGTAGGGTGACGTTTGTTTTACCTTGAATACAACACAAAAGTGCTGGGGCAACTCAGTGGGAAGTTGGGAAGGAATTCCCTCCAAAAATGCTGCCTAAACCACATAGTTCGTCCAGCACTTTTAAGCTCAACTCAAAATTTCCAACATCTGCAGTTCCCTGTGTTTGTCTCTTTGTTTTTCTTTTAACCTTGGCTGTACTTAGGCAGGAGAGTGCAGAGGATGTAAGATAAATTGCATCTTGTTCTCTTTGGAGGCCCGAACACTTCTTGTTTGTACAGAACAATTAAAAAATAATAATTTGGCATCTCCTGCCTACTCTACAATTCAATGATAGATCAGCCATGATATTATCTCTTTACAACTCGCCCTCACTAACCCTATATCGTTTCATTTGCTCCAAGTTAAATTTTGCAAGTGCTGAATTCTGTTCACGAACTTAAAATGTAGTGGCCAGTTGGAATCATAAGAGACTGTGGGTGATGTAATTTAGAGAGAAAAAAAACAGACTATTGTAGGAATTCAGCATCCGTGGCACCTCATCAGGACTGATTGGCTAGTTTTTTTTTGTGCTACATGTGTTCTTTGCAGAAATTATGTATTTGCATTCTTGGGCACCTGTTCATCTATACATTTGTAACATTGGGCAGTTTTTCAAAATTATTTCTGTTGGGATTGAGCAATGTTCTGAGATTTGGTTTGTTTAAAAAAGTGCTGATGCAAACTGATGAAATGCTCCCTTGAGACACCACCTGATAATTGCCACACTTTGGGAGGGTTTGGTGGTTTATAACAATACTAAAAGTATAAACCTTTATAATAATACTAAAAGTATAAACAATAATAAGTGTAATCTTATAAGAGTGGTATTCTTTAAAAAACCTTTTCAGTTATTCAAAGTTCAATAGTTAGCAAAAAATATAACTTAAATATATTTTTTAAAAAATCAAAATTATAAGCGAACCAAATTTTAACTTTTATTATAAATGTCTGTTCAAATGTTTCTGGCTTTATGCATTTCCTTTTTTTCATTCTACCCCTTCCCTTGTTATCACCTATCCTTGTGCTTTAACTCTTTTCTATATTTCTTAAATTCATTACTTTTAACAAAAATCTTAATTTCACTGACTAAACAACTGACAAAACTTCCATTGTTCTCAAGGCAGATAACTGCACTTTTCCACTGTCATAAAGAGAAATAAGTGCTTACTGACATCATCCACAGACAGATAAAACGCTATCAAAAGATACGTCCAATATTCTTTGCTCTTCCATGACAGAGCAGATAGCTTCTGTTTGTTAGTTCTTCAATCAGTTTTAATGCTGAATATAGATATTATCTAAAGTTTCAGGAATACAGGCCTAGCCGACACAACTACCCACTATAGTCCCAAATCATCGTTGCTAATTAGCATTTTATGCCACTCCAAGGTCGTATTTCCTTCCTGGTTTATTTACCAGCACTGAACAGAATAATCTAGAAGAGAGTGGACGCATTAACTTTAGAGTTGTATCCTTGATGTTGTGGCAAAAATCCATTTGACCTTTTTATATATTTTGCCTTTCCACAAAGGGCTCTTCAGTTAGATTCTTGCTCGTCCATAGTTCTTGTCTTCTTGGGGAAAAAAAAATCTGTGGTGTTTAATTAGAATCCAAAATGGATGACTCCACATTCAATGCTGAACTCCATTGTCATCGTTTTCATCACTCCCAATTTGTTAATGCCGTTTCTCAATTTTCCGTTTTCTATCTACACTATTTACTGCATGAGGGTGTTGATCTGAAAAGTCACCTATCCATATTCTCTTGAGATGCTTGACTCACTGGGTTACTTCAGCATTTTAAAAAATCTTTCTTTGGTAAATCAGCATCTGCAGTTACTTGTTATTACACTATTTACTGTTAGCAATGTCATTAAAAGGTTTTACTGGTTTGGGAACTATCCAAGTCTGCAAGAAATTGCAGTGAGGTGGGGATATAGCCGAGTCCGTCACGCAAACCAGGCTTTCCGCCTCTGACTCCATGTGCACTTCACGCAACCTCGGAAAAGCAGCCAACGTAATCAGAGACTTGTCTCACCCTGGTCATTCCTTCTTCTCCCTGCTCTTTTTGGGCAGATCCCCATCTGTTATCAGGATTCTGAATAGTCCTTCCATAAGCTAGGGCACTGTCCGATTCACCTCTACTACTTGAGATGTGACCTCTACTACTTGAGACTGCTTCTCCATCACGTAAAAGGGCCAGTATCCTTCGATTCATCGAGAACACATGACGGACATATTCTTCCATTCTTCAAAGACGTCTGCATAAAAAGAGGTTTGTTGCAAACTGACGACCATTGGCAACAGACGATGGAAGATGCTGAACGGACAAGACTCCCCGAAGCTGACGATTGCTGACGATTGCTGAGATCAACACTTCTCGACAATTATGGGATCGCTTCAAGAATTCAATGTCTGAAGATTACCTTCAAAGAGAACGGAGAACAATCGCTGATCCAAATATCATGATTGATGAGAGGCATCATGATCAGGCTCTGTTGTATATTCAAGACAAGCTTGTGAATTACAAGACACTGGGATATTTTCATGTGCCACTACCAAGACATGGAAGGATGAACCTTGATGGTGACAATCCAGAATTGCTGAGTGAACTGCAGTACAATAGACCGGAACAATAGTGATTTGTTGAAGAGAACGAGCCTCTGCTGAATGCTGAGCAAAGAGCAGTGTATGACCATGTGTGCAGCTGCTTGGAAAGGAATGTTCCTTCAATGTTTTTCATTGATATACCAGCAGGAATGGGCAAAACAATTCTCACCAATTTGATCCTCTCCAAAGTTCGAGGTCAAGTTGATGTTGCTTTTGCTGTAGCATCCTCTGGTATAGCAGCTACATTGATGCCTGGTGGAAGAACTGCACATTCTCGATTCAAGATACCCATTGAAGTGACCGATAATACCATGTGCAACATTGAGAAGAACTCCAACACAATTGACGCAGTCAGCTTTACATTCAAAGATAGGTGTAATGGACATTATAAAGGATGATGTTGCAGAGCACTTGGGCAGATACTAGCATGGATAGCAGGTTGGCTGGATGGCAGAAGGCAAAGAGTGACAATAAAGGGGGCTTTTTCTGGTTGGCTGCCAATGACTGGCAGAGTTCCCCAGGGGGTGGTGCTGGGGCCGCTACTCTTCACGTTGTATATCAATGATTTGGATGAGTGGATTGAAGGCTTTGTGGCCTAGTTTGCAAATGATACAAAAATAGGTGGAGGGGCAGGTAGTGCAGATAAAGCAGGGACTGGGAGAGGGGGCAGAGGAGTGGCAGATGGAATATATTGTAGCAAATGTGTGGAGTCGTGCATTTTGGTAGTAGGAATAAAAGGTGTAGAATATCTTCTAAATGGGGAGAGAATCCAGAAATCGGAGGTGCAAAGGGACTTGGGAGTACTGGTACAGGATTCCCAAAAAGTTCATTTGCAAGTCAAATCGGTAGTAAGGAAGGCAAATGCAATGCCAGCATTTATTTAAAGAGGGCTAGAATACAAAAACAGAGATGCAATGCTGAGGCTCCATAAGACGCTGGTCAGGCCGCATTTGGAGTATTGTGAGCAATTTTGGGCACCATATCTGAGATAGGATGTGCTGGCCATGGATAGGATCCAGAGGAGATTTACAAGAATGATCCCAGGAATGAGTGGATTAACATATGAATTAAAGGACATTCCTTTAGGAAGGAAATGAGGAGGAATTTCTTTAGTCAGAGGGTGGTGAATCTGTGGAATTCTTTGCCACAGAATGCTGTGGAGGCCAAGTCAGTGAATATTCTTAAGGCAGAGATAGATAGATTCTTGATTAGTATGGGTATCAGGGATTATGGGGAGAAGGCAGGAGAATGGGGTTAGGAGGGAGAGATAGATCACCCATGATTGAATGGCGGAGTAGACTTGATGAGCCGAATGGCTTAATTCCGCTCCTATCACTTATGACCTTATGACTCAAAGTCCAGAAGTAATTTCCTGACTAACCTGTCTATGTTTACGTCCAAGTCATTTTTTTACATTACAAACAGCAGCGGTCCCAGCGCAGATCCTTGCAAAACTCGGACTTTCAGCCGGAATATTATCCTTCCACCCGGAATATTATCCTTCCACCACAACCCTGTCTTTGTTCAGTCGGGTAGAAAGAATTCCATGTGACCAAGTCACTAATAATCCTGTGCATCTTAATCATCTGAATCAGCACCCCAAAATAAGAAAGAAGGGAGAGAGAAAACAGGAAATTATAGACCAGTTAGTCTGACATCAGTGGTGGGGAAGATGCTGGAATCAATTATAAAAGACAAAATTACAGAGCATTTGGATAGCAGTAACAGGATCGTTCCGAGTCAGCATGGATTTACGAAGGGGAAATCATGCTTGACAAACCTCTGGAATTTTTTGAGGATGTAACTAGGAAAATTGGCAGGGGAGAGCCGGTGGATGTGGTGTACCTCGACTTTCAGAAAGCATTCGACAAGGTCCCACAAAAGAGATTAGTGGGCAAAATTAGAGTATTGGGGGTAGAATACTGACATGGATAGAAAATTGGTTGGCAGACAGAAAGCAAAGAGTGGGGATAAATGCGTCCCTTTCAGAATGGCAGGCAGTGACCAGTGGGGTACCGCAAGGCTCGGTGCTGGGACCACAGCTATTTACAATATACATTAATGACTTGGGTGAAGGGATTAAAAGTACCATTAGCAAATTTGCAGATGATACAAATCTGAGTGGCGATGTGAACTGTGAGGAAGATGCTATGAGGTTGCTGGGTGACTTGGACAGGTTGTGTGAATGGGAGGATGCATGGCAGATGCAGTTTAATGTGGATAATTGTGAGGTTATCCACTTTGGTGGTAAGAATAGGAAGGCAGATTATTATTTGAATGGTGTCAAGTTAGGAAAAGGGGACGTACAACGAGATCTGGGTGTCCTAGTGCATCAGTCACTGAAAGGAAGCATGCAGGTACAGTAGGCAGTGAAGAAAGCCAATAATAATGTTGGCCTTCATAACAAGAGTCGTCGAGTATAGGAGCAAAGAGGTCCTTCTGCAGTTGTACAGGACCCTAGTGAGACCACACCTGGAGTACTGTGTGCAGTTTTGGTCTCCAAATTTAAGGAAGGATATTCTTGCTATTGAGGGCGTGCAGCATAGGTTTACTAGGTTAATTCCCGGAATGGCGGGACTGTCATATGTTGAAAGACTGGAGCGACTAGGCTTGTATACACTGGAATTTAGAAGGATGAGAGGGGATCTTATCGAAACATAAGATTATTAAGGGGTTGGACACGTTAGAGGCAGGAAACATGTTCCCAATAGAAACATAGAAACATAGAAAATAGGTGCAGGAGTAGGCCATTCGGCCCTTCGAGCCTGCACCGCCATCCAATATGATCATGGCTGATCATCCAGCTCAGTAACCTGTACCTGCCTTCTCTCCATACCCCCTGATCCCTTTAGCCACTAGGGCCACATCTAACTCCCTCTTAAATATAGCCAATGAACTGGCCTCAACTACCTTCTGTGGCAGAGAATTCCACAGACTCACCACTCTCTGTGTGAAGAAATGTTTTCTCATCTCAGTCCTAAAAGACTTCCCCCTTATCCTTAAGCTGTGACCCTTGGTTCTGGACTTCCCCAACATCGGGAACAATCTTCCCGCATCTAGCCTCTCCAACCCCTTAAGAATTTTATATGTTTCTATAAGATCCCCCCTCAGTCTTCTAAATTCCAGCGAGTATAAGCCTAGTCTATCCAGTCTTTCTTCATATGAAAGTCCTGCCATCCCAGGGATCAATCTGGTGAACCTTCTCTGTACTCCCTCCAAGGCTAGAATGTCTTTCCTCAGATTAGGAGACCAAAACTGTACACAATACTCCAGGTGCGGTCTCACCAAGGCCCTGTACAACTGCAGCAGAACCTCCCTGCTCCTATACTCAAATCCTCTTGCTATGAATGCTAACATACCATTCGCTTTCTTCACTGCCTGCTGCACCTGCACGCTTGCTTTCAATGACTGGTGCACCATGACACCCAGGTCACGTTGCATCTCCCCTTTTCCTAATTGGCCACCATTCAGGGAATACTCTGCTTTCCTGTTCTTGCCGCCAAAGTGGATAACCAATGTTGGGAGAGTCCAGAACCAGGGGCCACAGTTTAAGAATAAGGGGTAGGCCATTTAGAACGGGGAAGAGGAAAAACTTTTTCAGTCAGAGAGTTGTAAATCTGTGGAATTCTCTGCCTCAGAAGGCAGTGGAGGCCAATTCTCTGAATGCATTCAAGAGAGAGCTAGATAGAGCCCTTGAGGATAGTGGAGTTATGGGGTATGGGGAGAAGGCAGGAACGGGGTACTGATTGAGAATGATCAGCCATAATCATGTTGAATGGTGGTGCTGGCTCGAAGGGCCTAGTCCTGCACCTATTGTCTATTGTCTAACCTTATCAGATGTCTTACTGAAATCCATGCAGACAACATCCACTCCAATAGTTTCCCAACCAGTGACACGGGACTCATCCGGCCTTTAAATCCCTGTTTTATCTCTACTTCCCTTCTTAAATGAAGGAACAACATTAGGTGCTCCCCAGTCCTTCAGGACCTTGCCTGTGGCTAGAGAAGAAGTAAAAGAAACTTAAAACCAGCAGTACACCTCTAGGTGCCTGCTGCAAGCAAGATTTTCATTGTACCTGTACCTCAAAGCACCTGTGAATATGACAATGAACTTGACTTGAATCAGAGTAGACAATCCTTGTGATCCAGTGCAAGGTGACGTAACCTGGCACCATGCTGTGGATCACACTGCAGAGCATGGTAATACTGCAACTGACTGGAAGTGGCACAGTATTCAGGATACTGAATGAACTGGTTCATAGAGCTATATAGTATGGAAGTATTCCCTTTGGCTAACCTATTCCATATTGGTTTACTGAGATAGTTCCATTTGCCTGCATTTTGCTCACTGCCCTCTAAACCATAAACAACTATAATGTGTGAACAACCATGAACCTTCCTATCTATACTTTAAATCTAATTTTTTTTGCCATCATACTGAATTATCTCCTCCAGCTCGAACACTTAATTCCTTCTACTTGCTTTTCCTGCCGCCTCACGGTGGAAGTTGCAATTTCCAGCATCTTGAGCTCCACCCTGTATAACATTTGGTTCCAGAAATTAGCCTTTTAATTGCAGCTTTATAAATTTTAGGCTCAATGCACATTTCTTTGACCAAGTTTTTAATTTTGCCTCTCAATTTCTCCTTCCATCCTTCCACATACATCTTTTTAAATTTTCTTTGGCGATGTAATGAGACCTGAATTTACTTCAGAAATACTATTTTAAATTAATTTACCCTCATGGAGCAGAATCCATGAATACAATTAAGTCCACTGAACTGGCAAAATCTTACAGAAATAAGTACTCTTCACAATGAATAGTAGAAAAGGTGAAAGTACACTAGTGTCCTCTACAGTTCAGTTGAAACAGTGCATTATCTAAATATGTGGAACTGTGTCTTTTGTCAAGTTATTTTGCCCTGCATGTCTGCACAGTCTAAGCCTTACTAATAATTTACTTTTATCCAATTTAGTCATTTATGTTTGGTCATATTAATGCTCACGAAAGTAAAAAATATGATACACAGATAAAGACTACAATACAGAGCATTTAACAAGCCTTTAAGAAATATAAACAAAAAAATGTATTGCAGAAACATTGTTGAAATCGTCCATTATCCATGTGCCTTTAAACAAAGATTTCCTCGCTGAACAAAGAAGGTTGCAAAAAGTAGTGAACACTGCCCAGTCCATCACAGGTAGCATCATCAAAGACACAAACCCCACTAGCCACACTCTCATTTCCGTTATGCCATCGAGAAGGTATAGGAGCCTGAAAACTGTAACATGTAAAACTGTAAATATATACACATATATATATATATACATACATATATTTAATATATACACACGCACATATATATGTATGCATGTATGTGTGTATGTATATTATTTTTATTTATATTATATATGTGTGTGTGTGTGTGTGTGAAAGTGTGTGTGTGAGTGTGTGTGAGAGTGTGCGTGTGAGAGTGTGCGTGTGAGTGTGCGTGAGAGTGTGCGTGAGAGTGTGCGTGTGAGAGTGTGCGTGTGAGAGTGTGCGTGTGAGAGTGTGCGTGTGAGAGTGTGCATGTGTGCGTTCGTGCATAACATATTCCGCCCATTTTCCAGGCCTGATCCAAGGGTAAATTCATTTCTTCTGACTAAAAGGCAATGAAAAGCTTTAGGAGCTGATTGCTACCTTTTTAAAAATTCATACATTGTTTACAACTAAGACCGAACTGGAATTGTAGTCCACCAGGTAACTAACAAGAGAAATCTGAGGAGGTATTCAGATAGATGAAAAGGTTTATAACACAGGTTTATAACACAGTGAGATGGAGCATTAGGATAGAGACAGGGCTGTGAGAGGAAACCAAGAGAGGGCAGGGGCTCAAAGACACAGGAAGGTGCGGAGGCAGGAAGGGGAGGCACAGAGATCCGGAAGGGGGGGCACAGTGGCAGGGAAAGGAGCGAGTGGAGGCAGTGGAGTCTGTCCAGTGAGGATAGAGTAAGCAGGCTAAGTTTCCACTAAGTTTGAGGAATCTGTGAGGTGATCTCACTGAAGCACTAAAAAAATCATATGGAGCTTCTTCAGGAAGTTGCATTGATGACGCTGTCCTTGGTAGGGATGTCTAGATAGTGGTTACATCCTCAAAATTAGGGGATAATAATTCAGGAATAAAATGAGAAAGGTTTTGTCGAATACCGAATCGTATAAATTCTCTGTCTTCAGATGCATTGACATAATTTTCACGATCACACTTCAGCTTTGGAGAGTCAGTCACACCGTATATCTAAGACAGAGACCATTTGATTTTTGGATATTAAAAGAATCAAGGGATATGAGGACAGTGCAGGAAAATGGCGCTGAGATGAAAGATCAACTGAGATCTTACTGAGCGGTGGAGAAGGCCCGTCCCTTATGGCACATCCTTCTTACGCTCCTGAGTAAATGGGACTCTGTGTGTGCTTCCCCTGCTTAGCACTGGAATGGCAGTGATGGACAGTATTATCTATTCTGTTTAGACATTCTCACAAATTAACCAGATACGCAATACAAAAAAGGCCCTTAAGTTAAAATATATACCATTCTACAGTGTCAGAAGAGTTTCCTGTCCAAGAACAGAAGCTGCGGTCTGCTTCGATATATCAACGTCCAACCATGGAAACCCGGCTATGCAACTTATCATCCACTATCACGTTTCAGCATAACTTTCAAACAACCAACAACTTGTATTTATATTATGTCATTAATAAAGTAAATGTCCCACGGCTTTTGACAGAAGCACAATCAAACACACATTAATGCCAAACCAAAGATGACGTTTCAAGCTCTGGCAATCATTAGCTTTGTCTGAGATGAGTTTCAACAGTGCCAGCGAGGATGATTGAAGAGATAGATGCATGTAGGGGTGGTTAGATAAAAGCAGGAGAAAGTACTGCTGTCAGTGGTGAAGCAAAAGGAATTTTGAATGCACAGAAATCCTTCCCTGGTGGAATGCCATCTTCTTTAGAGTTGTATGGAAGTTACAGAGACTGCCAAATGAGTCGGAGATGAAGAATAAAGTGACGGGGGGGGGGGGGGGGGGGAGGAAGAAGAGAGAAATGCAGTGTAAAAACAGTTAATAGTTGTTTGAAAATGAGGACCAGAACTTAGTTTGGATTAGGATAAAGGCAGTGATTTTGGATGACCTGAAAAATGAGAGGCCAGCCATAAAGCACTGAATGTAGTTGAATCTGAAAGTTACAAGACTGGAAAGCTGTACAAGCTGATGCAGAGCCAGTTTGCAAAATTCCTCAAATGCAACAGAAGCATTCTTTTACTGTGGTACTCAACATTTTGGAAACTCAACTGGGGGGCAGTTACTCTAGTTCAACATGAAATAGTAGCTGGGGAAAATCGACTAACCCTTTGCCTCCACTGAAGCTGCTCAACCCATTGTGTTCCTCCAGCAGTTTGTTTTTTACAAAGGGCGTGCGGGCTAAAATTGGGGAACTCCAAAGGTGACATTTGGGGGGGGGGGAAATACGTCATTAAATTTACTGGATCAGGAAACAAAAATGGGACTAAGTGAGAACAGTTCCATTAAACTGAAAAATTGAGAGACTTTGGAAGAGGATTTCACCAAAGATTCACGAGAAATCAAGAGAAACAAGTCAGGATATGGTGCACTTCAGACAACAGATGTACTTTGCTGGTGTCCTCATTGATGCTATATAAGGAGAGCATCAAATAAAATGCGCACAACATTTAAAAAAGCACCAGGACGAAGGATCAGACAATATTTAGTATAACAAATAAAATAAAAATATTGCCCAGGCCACTAACACTTGCCAGCTGCTTGGGATCTTGCATGAGCAGACATAGATTGAACTCAGTAAACGACTGAAGTGCCATTCCAGACAATGTGCTCAAGTCATCGGAATGAGACTTGACCCGTGACCTTCTGAATCAGTGTGTTTATGTTTCATTCAAAACTGCAATCTCATACCTTTGAAATTCTACAAATCGAGTAGTTATGAATTACTTTGTACGTTGTAATCTGCAGTTCCTTTTTACAAGGGAAATGAGAATTTCAAGCAAATGTCAACACCTCTCAGTAACTCAAAGAACCCCCTCCATATACAGCTCGATCACAGTCTTCCCTGTTTCCTGCAAAGTTAATGTTGAATTGGACAATTGTTTTGGTCGACCATCAAACCCCACGATATGGATGCTATGCTACATTTGTAAGAGACCATAAATGGAAAATGTGATAGTTAAATATTTGAATATTACATATGTACACTGAAAATACTGAACAAAATTTCTTACAAATACAAGAACAAACTCTCTATCTACAGCACCCTCTAGTGCAGAAATTTGTCCTTGCAGATTCACCAGATTAGAGTAATTAAGGAAACTGAATCTCCAGTTTCCAAGTCTCCGGTCCTAAGCTCACGGAAAACACATATTAAAGATATATTCACAAAATGCTGGAGTAACTCAGCAGGTCGGACAGCATCTCGGGAGAGAAGGAATGGGTGACGTTTCGGGTCGAGACCCTTCTTCAGACTGATGTCGGGGGTGGGACAAAGGAAGGATATAGGTGGAGACAGGAAGATAGAGGGAGATCTGGGAAGGAGGAGGGGAAGGGAGGGACAGAGGAGCTATCTGAAGTTGGAGAAGTCGACGTTCATACCACCGGGCCGCAAACTGCCCAGGCGAAATATGAGGTGCTGCTCCTCCAATTTCCGGCGGGCCTCACTATGGCACTGGAGGAGGCCCATGACAGAGAGGTCAGACTGGGAATGGGAGGGGGAGTTAAAGTGCTGGGCCACCGGAAGATCAGTTGCGTTAATGCGGACCGAGCGCAGGTGTTCAGCGAAGCGATCGCCGAGCCTGCGCTTGGTTTCGCCGATATAGATAAGTTGACATCTAGAGCAGCGGATGCAATAGATGAGGTTGGAGGAGGTGCAGGTGAACCTCTGTCTCACCTGGAAAGAATGTTTGGGTCCTTTGATGGAGTTGAGGGGGGAGGTAAAGGGACAGGTGTTGCATCTCGTGCGGTTGCAAGGGAAAGTGCCCGGGGTTAGGGTGGTTTGGGTAGGAAGGGACGAGTGGACCAGGGAGTTGCGGAGGGAACGGTCTCTGCGGAACGCAGAGAGGGGAGGGGATGGGAAGATATGGCCGGTGGTGGGGTCCTGTTGTAGGTGACGGAAATGTTGGTGGATAATATGTTGGATCCGCTGGCTGGTGGGGTGGAAGGTGAGAACGAGGGGGATCCTGTCCTTGTTGCGAGTGTGGGGATGGGGAGCAAGAGCGGAGCTGCGGGATGTAGAAGAGACCCTAGTGAGAGCCTCATCTATAATGGAGGAGGGGAAGCCCCGTTTTCTGAAAAACGAGGACATCTCGGAAGCCCTAGTGTGAAACACCTCATCCCGGGCGCAGATGCGGCGTAGACGGAGGAATTGGGAGTAGGGGATAGACTTTTTGCAGGGGACCGGGTGGGAAGAAGTGTAGTCCAGATAGCTGTGCGAGTCGGTGGGCTTGTAATAAATGTCCGTCACTAAATCGATTTGTACCAGCATCTGCAGTTATTTTCTTATACATATTAAAGATAGTTGCACATTGCTTCCTACTCCTGTTTAGTGCCATATTATTTCATTGCTGCTTTCACGCATCCACTGCTTTACCTTTTTTTGTATAAAGTCATACAATTACATAGATGATGTTGGAACACCAGTATGCAGGGGCTCAGGGTGACAGAGCAGCGGTGGAGGACACCGACAACGTCGCCTGCCCAGGCTGTTCCCTACAACTCCGACCCAGTGCTGTCGCCAGAATAATGGGCAATTATGGCCAAGTTAAGACTATTAAATTTTTAACAACTCTGAACTTGAAGGGTACAAGATGGTGCCAGAAGCCACGAGCGACACTCTTGTACTTAAGTATGCTTGTGCCTTCATATAGTAATATTTTTACTGAACTGTATGCAAAATGAAATTTCACAGTACCAAGGTAATGTGACAATAAATCTGTTCGACTCTTGTTTCAGTTGGTTTACAATACATTCATCCCAAGGACACTCCAGGTGACACTGCCAGGTGAATTATTAGTGAGGGCTTTTAAAAAAGTAAACAAGTATGCTGTTTCTCTTAGGTTACAAAATAACTTTGGAACCAAACTCAAGAATTTTACTAAAATTAAATGGTCCCATGATAACTAATATTTTCAATGACATAGTCCAATGGTGCTCAGATGTGGAGGTGCTGGTAAGTTTCTATTCCCGAGACCAAGAATATTGGTGAACGGTGAAGTGCCATTTCTGCTTGCTGCTGCTGTCCTGACAGCAGTTTATGTCCCATCCTATATGGACATGAAGCTTGCACAGGATGACCTGTACACAACTACCAGAAGTGTTGAAACAAAGTACCTTTGAGGCCATGTTCATCATAACCAGGGATTTCAACAAGGCCAACCTGAAGAGAGTGTTTCCAAAATACCACTAACAACATATCCTGAGCTGTAGAGAGGTTGGGCAGGCTAGAACTGTATTCTTTGCAGTGTAGATGAGAGGTGATCTTATAGAAGTGTATCATGCACAGAAGACGTGTATCATGCACAGAAGACGTGCAGTCTTTCACCCAGAGCAAGGGAATCGAGAACCAGAGGACATAGGTTTAAGGTAAGAAGGGGAAAATTTAATAGGAATCAGAGGAACATGGAGGGTCAGTAGAATGACTTCTCTCATCCGGACAGCCTTGGGAGCACTCGTACCCATGATCGCTGTCACAGAAATGATTGACCTACCTGAGAGTGAAGTGTGGAGAGTAACTGGCCCGGATGGAGTATCCGCCCGCATCCTCAGAACATGTGGGAACCAGTTGGTAGAAGTATTTATCAACGGCTTTAACCTCTTCATACTCATTCTTGTGATTCCATCTGCTTTAAGAAGACCACTATCACTATCCTGGCGCCAATGAAAAGGAAGGTAGCTTGCCTTAATGACTATCGCCAAGTGGCTCTAACATCCACCATCATACTGTGCTTTGAGAGACTAGTCATGTTACAAATCAACTCCAGCCTCTCAGACAGCCTAGATCACTGGTTTCCCTGACATTGCAACCAGTCCATGGCAGACTCCATCTCCCTGCCCTGCACTCATCCATGAAACATTGGATAACAAGGATATCATTGTCAGACTCAGTCCTTGACAATAGCTCCACCTTCAACACCATAATTTAAACTAAACTGATGTCCAAATTCTTGGACCTAGGACTCACCACCTGAAACTGATTCCTCGACTTCCTGACCCAGACTGCATTCAGCATGGATAGGTGACAAAACATCCTCCAGGATAATTCTCAAAGCCAGTGCCTGCAAGGATTCATTCTCAGCCCATTACTAAAGTCCCCACAACTATGTGGTCAAATCCTGCTCTAACTCCATTTACAGGTTTGCAGATGACACCACTGCAGTAGGCCGGATCTCAAACAATGATATGAGAGAGTTCAAGAAGGAAAGAGCCGACTAACATAGTGCCAAGACAACAACCTCTCCCTCAATGTCTGCAAAGCGAAGGAGCAGGTCATCTATTTCAGGAATCAGATTGGAGTATGCACACCAATCTGCATCATCGGTGCAGGGATTTAAGATGTTGCCAGGACTCGAGGGCCCGAGCTATGGGGAGAGGTTGAGCAGGGCAGGTCTATACTCCTTGGAGCACAGGAAGATGAGCGCGGGATCATATCGAGGTGTATAAGATCACGAGAGGAATAGATAAGGTAAATGTACAGTCTTTTACCCAGAGTTGGAGAGGTCATAGGTTTAAGGTGAGAAGGGAAAGATTAAATAGGAACCTGAGGGGCAACTTTGTTTTTTTACACAAAGGATAGTAAGTTAATGGAACGAGCAGACAGAGGATTGTTGTAGGAAGGAACTGCAGATGCTGGTTTAAACCGAAGATAGACACAAAATGCTGGAGTAATTCAGCTGGACAGGCAGCATCTCTGGATGGAAGGAATGGGTGATGTTTCGGGTCGAGACCCTTCTTCATCTGAAGAAAGGTCTCGACCCGAAACATCACCCATTCCTTCTATCCAGAGATGCTGCCTGTCCTGCTGAGTTACTCCAGCATTTTGTGTCTATCTTCGGGGCAGATGGAGGAGGTAGCTGAGGCAGATACGATCACAACATTTAAGAAACATAAGACAGGTACATGGATAGGATAGGTTTAGAGGGAGATGGGCCAAACGGAGGAAGAGGACTAGTTTAGTTTAGTTGAAAGATACAGCACGGAACCAGGCCCTTCGGCCCACCAAGTTCACATCGACCAGCGATCCAACACTATCCTACACACACTAGGGACAATTTTACCAAGTCAATTAACTTACAAACCTGTACGTCTTTGGAGCGTGGGAGGAAACTGAAGATCTCGGAGTAAATCCATGCATGTCACACGAAGAACTTATAAACTCCATACAGATAGCACCCGTAGCCAGGATCGAACCCGGCTCTCTAGTGCTGTAAGGCAGTAGCTCTACCCCTACGCCACCATGCACCCAGTGTAGATGGGGCTTGTTGACTGACCTAGGCAAGCTGGGCCGAAAGGCCAGTTTCCGCACTGTATGAATCAATGAGTGAATCCTCAGAATGTGTCTGGTCCAGATGGTGTATCTGGCAGCATTCTCAAACCACGCACAGACCAATTGGCTGGAGATTTCAGACATCTTCAACCTCTCACTTCTACAGTCCGCAGTCCCCATCTGGTTTAAAAGGACATCATAATACTGGGGCCCAAGAAGAGCAAAGGGACATGCATCATCAACAGCCAATCAGTGGCACTCAGATCCATTGTAATGAAGTGCTGAGAGGTTGGTATGATGAGTATCAATTCCTGGCTTAGTAATGACATGGACCCACTTCAATTTGCCTGCCACCACAACAGATGGACAGCAGATGCAATCTTGCTGGCTCTCTATTCCATGTTGGACCACATGGACAAGAGGAGCACATATGTCAGGCTGTTTCTCATCGACTATAGCTCATCATTCAATGCCATCATCCCTTCCAAACTCATGGAACAGGGTCTCTGCTCCTCCCTCTGCAAATGCGTCCTCTACTTCCTCATCAGTAGGCCTCAAACAGTACAGATTATCAACAACTCCTCCCCCACACAAGCACACCACAAGCCTGCATGTGCATTGATGATGTGACCCACACCAGAGCCATCACCATCCGGGCTAACCAGAAGTCATGGCTGACAGGGGAGGTCCATGGGCTGCTGAGGGTCCGCAACGTTGCCTTCAGAGAGGGCAATCCAGCCGGTCTCAGAGCAGCCAGGGCCAACCTTTCCAGTGGCATCAGGAAAGCCAAACAACACTACACCCGGCGCATCACAGCCCACTTCAGTGACAGCAGAGACACACGGAGCCTGTGGAAGGGTATTAGGACTATCACGGACTACAAACTCTTACCACAGACCTGTGACAGTGACACCTCTCTCCTGAACGACCTCAACGGCTTCTTCGCACGCTTTGAAGCACAGAGCAACACACCTGCGCAGAAAACAACTCCCCTCCCCAACGACCAGGCTATTTGTCTGTCTCCAGGCAGTGTGAGGAGCACACTGTTAAGGATTAACACCCGGAAAGCTTCTGGACCTGACAACATTCCTGGTCGTGTGCTAAAAGACTGCGCAGCTGAGCTCACAGATGTCCTCACAGACATCTTCAACATCTCCCTGAGCCAGGCTGTTGTTCCCTCGTGCTTCAAAGAAACCACCATCATACCTGTGCCCAAGAAGTCTTCTCCATCCTGCTTCAACGACTACCGCCCTGTAGCGCTGACTTCAACCATCATGAAGTGCTTCGAGAGGCTGGTCATGAAGCAGATCAGATCCAACCTCCCCCCCTCCCTGGACCCGTTTCAGTTTGCATATCGAGCTAAGCGGTCCACTGAGGATGCCATCTCCTCTGCTCTACACCCAGCCCTCACCCACTTGGACACTAAAAACTCATATGTTAGGATGCTGTTCATAGACTTTAGCTCAGCATTCAACACCATCATCCCCCAGCAGCTGGTTTGTAAACTAACAAATCTGGGCCTCAGCCCCCTTCTCTGCAACTGGCTGCTGGACTTCCTCACTGCCAGACCCCAGTCTGTACGGGTCAGCAGCAACACATCGGACACCATCACGCTGAGTACGGGGGCCCCACAAGGATGTGTGCTAAGCCCCCTGCTCTTCACCTTGCTGACCCACGACTGCACACCCACCCACAGCTCCAACCACTTCGTCAAGTTTGCGGATGACACAACCGTGGTGAGTCTCATCAGTAACAACGACGAGACCCACTACAGGAAGGAGGTGAACCAGCTGGCCGCGTGGTGCACAGACAACAATCTCTTCCTGAATGTGGAGAAAACAAAGGAGATTGTTGTCGACTTCAGGAGAACACACACCCAACACCCCCACCCACTGACCATCAATGGTGCTGCTGTGGAGCAGGTGAGCAGCACCAAATTCCTGGGGGTGAACATCACCGAGGATCTCTCCTGGAGCAACAACACCACGTCCATCGCCAAGAAAGCCCAGCAGCGCCTCTACTTCCTCCGCAAACTGAAGAGAGCGGGAGCCCCCACACCCATCATGTACACTTTTTACCGAGGCGCCATTGAGAGCATCCTCAGCAGCTGCATCACTGTGTGGTTCGGAAGCTGCACAGCCTCCAGCCGTAAGACCCTGCAGCGCATAGTGAACACTGCTGAGAGGATCACTGGCGCCTCACTCCCAACACTCCTGGTCCTTTACACCACCCGCCTCACCCGCAAAGCATTGAGCATTGTGGGTGACCCCTCCCACCCCTCCAACAGCCTCTTCACCCTCCTGCCTTCAGGGAGAAGGTTTCGCAGCCTGAGGTCGAGCACCACCCGACTAAAGAACAGTTTTTTCCACCAGGCTGTCAGGATGCTGAACTCTCTCCCCTCCCTTCCTCCTCTCTCCCCTGCCCCCATTGGACCTGGACTTTAACACCCCACACACACGCACATCCAGCACCAGACACTTTTTTTAACGCTGCTATGGACAGGCTTTGCACTACTGTTCATTATTTTTTTATTGTAATATATTCATCTTCATCTTTTTTTTTTCATTGAAGTGACTATATTTTATATTGATTGTTGTTTGCTGTGCCTTTTTAATTTTAACTTAATTTAATGCACTTTATTCCTCGGGATTGTGGGAAACGGTATTTCGATTTTCTGTCTCTGTAAACGAACTGAAAATTGACAATAAAGTTGACTTTGACTTTGACTGCATGCTCAGTTCCCTACTCTACTCTCTCTATACCCAGGATTGTGTAGTTAGATACAGCTGCAACATCTTCAAATTAACCGATAATGCTACCATCATTAGACAACAATGGGTAACAACAAGTCAGAGTATAGGAGAGAGATTAATAATCTGGTTGAGTGATGCCAGAACAGTCTTGTTCTCAATGTTAGTAAAACCGAGGGGCTGATTGTTGACTTCAGGAAAGGGAAGCTGAGGGACCATGTGCCTGCCTTCATCACAGGACAGCAGTAGTGACTCAAAAGCCTCAAGTTCCTTGACTGGGCCCAACACATTGATGCAATCACAAAGAAAGCTCACCAATATTTCCTCAAATGTTTGAGGAGATTTTGGCATGTCAACCAATATTTTGTGGAACTTCTACAAGTGTAAAGTAGAGAACATACTGGCTGTTTGCACCACAGATTTTTTCAGAAAAATCGAACACTTGAAAACAAAGGAAGCTGTAGAAAGTGGTGAACATTGTGGGTGCATCCCATGTACTGACCATCGAAAGGATCTACAGGAAGCGCTCCCTCAAGAAGGCATCAAAGATGCTTCTTGCTGTTGCCATCAGGAAGAAAGTGCAGGAGCCCGAGAACTATTATCCCCAGATTCAAAAACAGCTTCTTCCCATCAACCATCAGATTCTTCAAGCACCCTGCACAACTCTTACCATAACCCAAACTCCACATAAAACCACGACAATTTTTTGCATTACTAGGATTGCCCTACATACTTTGGTTTTTGGACTATTGGACAATTTATTGTACATTGTTATTGTGTCTGTGTCTGTAAAACAGCAGCAAGAAAGAGTTTCATTCCTCTAATTCATACCCAGTGCATTCAAGTAAACACTCACAAATCTACTTAATTCCCTTGATGCAGGCTCATTAGAACCCTATCAATTTGCAACAAAAGACTTTCCTACTTTTATAATTCAAACCTTTGCTGTGAAAGTCAACATTTCATTAGACTTCCAGCATGAAGTTTTAAACATACTCTTTAATGGCATGCATATTAAAAAAACATATAGGGATGCAAAATATAATTTTCAATATTTTTATTAGGTATCATGCAATAGTCCAAAAATTAAAACTATTTTCACTAACCCCATTGATTTGATTTGGTTGAACAGAGTTTTTTGACTTTGGCCGACAGAAATCTTTGGATAGTGTAGGTTTATGAACTACAATCCTTACTGAGTATATCAAACAAAGTGCTTCCCATTATTTTGACCCCATATGAGTTGACATCCCACCTTTGTTGACCATACAATAACGTTTGATCTATTACTCAATTTGCCTTGGCAATTTGCACCGCTCTATTGCAACATCAACATAGAGGGATAACCTGGTAAAATGAATCTTTATTCCTGCCCGCCTTCCATTGAAAATAATCTGCACATTTTTACACCTTGAATGCTTAACTCTGTCCCACGTTAGCTAAATTGGGAAATACATATTTTGATTATTAGTCCCAATAAGGACAGGACACATTAAACGTGATAGTAGGTGTGAGACATCATGAAAATCAGGAGCAATTATCGCAAAACAAAAGTGGAAACTAGTTACATGGCATGCAACGCACTTGATGAAGGAAGAACTGCAAATAAATACCAGCTGAATTTAATGTTAAAATGACTCGGTGGATAAAGAAATCAAAGAAACCAAAAAGGTGAGACACACAGACCGAAGGTTTTTATTCACAAAATGCTGGAGTAACTCAGCAGGTCAGGCAGTATCTCGGGAGAGAAGGAATGGGTGACGTTTCGGGTCGAGACCCGTCTTCAGACACACAGACAATCTACAATTAGAGAAATTTCTCTCCATTTGACACAAGGACAATGGTGCAGTTAGAGATGACCCAAGGGTAAGTTTCACATGATTTTCTGGAGGAAGCCAAAAGCTTTGCAAAGAAAAATTACTTTGACTAGTCTCAGCAATGACTACTTTTTTTGTGGTTTAAATTACAACAGAACCTCACCTACAAGCAGCTTGTGGGGAAAGTTTATCCACAGATACTTCAAATCTGGATGACAGTCATAAGCATGGTCAAAAGATTACTCAAGGATTTAACCCCCTTTATCCCAATATCTTTAGCGCACCTTAACTACAAAGCTGTTAAAAATAGTACAGCGGCAACTTTAGTCCTTCCCAATAAAGACCTTAAGCTTACTGTTGACGAAGGAGTAGAGCGATATTTCTTGACGCAAAACAACAACAGAAAGATCTTCACGACATATCATAGTTAGTCGTTTATTGAAGTAGTGATACAAACAGGTTAGTATATCTCCCGTCATATAACTTCTGTTAAGAACTTAATATCTCACCGTCGCTTCTTCGTATCTGCCGCATTACGTCAGTGAATTCTTAATTATACTCATTCTAACTCCTCCTCTGGCTCCTCCCAGTTGATATATGTCCATTATGACCATATATGTAAACCTTGTTCTCATCTAATGACAACCCCAAAGCGTCCAAAAATAATCATCATCATCATCATATATATACAGCCGGAAACAGGCCTTTTCGGCCCTCCAAGTCCGTGCCGCCCAGCGATCCCCGTACATTAACACTATCCTACACCCACTAGAGACAATTTTTACATTTTACCCAGCCAATTAACCTACATACCTGTACGTCTTTGGAGTGTGGGAGGAAACCGAAGATCTCGGAGAAAACCCACGCAGGTCACGGGGAGAACGTACAAACTCCTTACAGTGCAGCACCCGTAGTCAGGATCGAACCTGAGTCTCCGGCGCTGCATTCGCTGTAAAGCAGCAACTCTGCCGCTGTGCTACCGTGCCGCCCAATACAACAGGATACAAAATAATATATGCTAAAATAGCAAAAAACATAAATGGCTCCTACAAATAGAATTAGTAGAAACAACAGAATTAATAGAAAAGGAAGTAATTGACTATTTGAAACGACATTCTGAAGGGACAATACAAGTTTGAAAATTTAAAATAGGGCATGGAAAGTGTGTGACTGAACAGTGGTCATGAAAAAGGAACTGCAGATGCTGGTTTACACCGAAGATAGACACAAAATGCAGGGTCTGATGAAGGCTCTCAACTCAAAGCGTCACCAATTCCTTTTCTCCAGAAATGCTGCCTGACCAGCTTAATTTTCTCCAGCATTTTGTGTCTATCTCAAACTATATGCTTTCATGTTTTCAACAAAGTTTTGACCACGAAAAAGGCAATGAAAAAGGTTTTGGTGGAGCAGATGTTTACATTTATTGAGAGTCTCAAACTACATTTCAAAAGTATAAAATGAACACTGGTACATTTCTTAAGGAACTCAGAAGGTACATTTTCTCGGCAGAATATTATGAGAAACTGAATTTCTTATTCCAAGTTGCAGAATTTAGAGATGCCAGGTAAATACATGAGGAAGATTAGAATGGAAATATAGACGGATGGTCTTGAGATGAATTGGGTAGTGTGGATACAGGACCTCACTGGCAAATTGGGACATTTGGCCTGTTTCAGAGCTGTAAACCCTATGTACACTGTGAAACCAAGGGACTCATGGCAGCAATTTCTTAGTCAGAAATTACTGGCACTTTGTTGAAAGCAGTACGTAGGTTGAGACAGACACAAAATGCTGAAGTAACTCAGCGGGTCAGGTAGCATCTCTGGAGAAAAGGAATAGTTGACTTTTTGGGTCGAGATCCTTCATCAGACCCAGTATTTTGTATCTATTTTTGGTGTAAACCAGCATCTGCAGCTCCTTCTTATACAAGTAGTTTGAGAGTTTGCATCTATCTTATAAAAAGGTGGTGTGTTAAAGAGTGGGGTCTTTTTGGTTCTTTTTTACATTAACAAATTAGGTTGTTTGGTCGGACAGTAGATCAGAAATGTGAAAATACGTACTTCATGATATTCTATTCACGATTATTCTATTTCTGGACTCCTCGACTACAAATTACCGAGCAGTGGACTCCACATAGAAGAATTTACTTGACTTCTGGCTTCTAAGAAACAGCCCCATGTTAGTTTGGCTGAACAAATCCACAGATTGTTGTTCAATAAATTCCATCAATCACAATACAAAGGTTCTTTCATAGATTTAAACACAAAGTGGACTCTGGCTGTACATATAGGAAAATGCTATTTCGAAAAACAGTTTGAATGGCATTTGAAATGTATGTGCACTCAATCAAGTTTAGCCAGTGTCTCAACATAACTGCTGCATTAGCAACCATAGGGCAAACTGCCTGTGTGGAAAGGAAGTAGAAAAACAGACCAACTAACAAGGCCAGCTTCATGTCACAAAAACAGATACATCAGGCAGTCAAAGACAGCCGTTGATTGCAGCCAAGCAAAATTGCATGATCCAGACTGTGACATTTGACCCGAAATGTAATCAACTTTTATGACGGCTATTTTTAGAAATGAGAAACTATTTACTTCAAGCATATTTCTATTCAATGTATATTGCACAGTACATATGATTCAATACGACTTTGTAATGATTCAATAAGACTCTGTAAAGTAACATTCCTAAGTGTTCAAACCAAGAAAGTAATTAATGTTACAAGGGGGCCAGAGCTGCCAGCAGTGAATTGCTTGCACTCAATAAACAGACCAAGCAAAGACTTAACTTTCTGAATTCATCCATGTCAACTTATTCCTTAATGCCAACTCAATCCAAAATGGCAGGTCCTTGTATGATGCAATGTTGTTATTTGATGGGCCTGACAAGCTTTGCCCATGAAACATTGAAAAAAAATAGTAGCTGGCTGAGCAATGCCTTTAAGCTTTGCCAGCTGTCAAACTTTCAAAGGAACTCGCACTTATCTAATTCTCTCCCACATTCAAATCAGCCAATAAATTTGAGATTTATCACAATTCTTTCATTCTGCAAGATGTATTGAGCATGGTTGTTCTAGTGTTGTACTCTGTACTTTCGAGTTTTCAGTATAAGATGACAATATGATTTAGAGCATGGGTGAGGAATAAACATGAGAATATGGGTGAATGCCTTCCAATTTAAATGGTGATGTGAAAATGTTTACATTCACCTGAGGGAGCAGACATTTTACTTGAACTTCTCATCCTTAAATTGGTATCCGTGACTGGTGCATTGAAGCCTCAGCCTACTTTTATACACCACTCTGTGAAGTAAACCAAACAGAGTCGGCTGCAAGAAGCAGAAATCAGTGTTGCCAAATGGTGTTGTAGCTGCCAGTGCACAATTTAGTTCACTTCCCAATAACAGCTAGCTAAAGTGATCTAACACACATTGGAGGCATGGGCTGGGGTAACTATTGAAGCACTCCTCTCAGTATGGGCGGTTGGATAAATGCAATTGTGGAATAATCTGGAATACATCGTATGTGAATTCAAATAAAAGTTGAATTTCTATTGTGGGGGTGAAATCCACTGAACATCCTTCAGGTCAGTTCTTGTGCTCTCCTGGTTGCTTGTCCCAAGCAACCTATGACTGGTGGGAGTTTGCCCCACCGAGAGCGAAAACTACAGATTGTGTGCCCATCCATGCCCAACGTTAATGCAAGTCAAATCCTCATTCAGGAATACTTGCTAAGAATCAATGAACACTTGCCCTTTATTCAAACTTGTCTTTGAATAAAACATTCTTCTTCAAAGGTGATAGTTCTCAGAGAGAAGTAGGCTTATGTTTTATTCTTAATTGTTTTATTCGTAATTGTTTACTGTATATCGTGTTGTCATTTGCAAGCAAAGCACCAAGGCAAATTTCTTGTATGTATACATACTTGGCTAATAAAATGTATTTATTCAATTCTATCCCTCCCCCACCTAAGACACACTAGCTTCTAATTTTCACCCTACAAACAGCTAACAATGGCCTGTTTCCTTTATCATCATTACTTTTTTGCATATCTTTCATTCATTGTTCTTCATCTCGCCACATCACCGTCTATATCTCTCGTTTCCCTTATCCTTAACCAGTCTGAAAAAGGATCTCGACCCGAAATGTCACCCATTCCTTCTCTCCAGAGATGCTGACTGTCCCACTGAGTTACTCCAGCTTTTTGTGTCTACCTTCAACCTGGCTACCTAACCTGAATCCAATAACAACTTGATCAAAGTCACGATAAAAATATTACATGCCCCAGGGCGTGGGGTGGCTATGGTCAAGTTTGGATTAGTTAAAGGAAACCAAATTGGACTATTTAACAGGAGTTCTTTGAGGATATTACTATAGAACAGATAAGGGGGGACCTGATAAGGTGTGTTTGGATTTTCTGAATGCAACTTCTCTACTGTGTGAGCAGTCAAGAATCACAGATTCCAGAAGTAATTCTCTAAGCTTTGAAAACATCTATCAATCTTTTCCTCCAACCATTTTGTTATATCCCTCCATGACATAGTACGTCTGTTTGAAGAAGCTGGTGTCCAGCACTCAACAATGTGACCTTCTGCTTGGTGCAGATGAAGTGCAATGTACTGGCCATTCACATCAAACTGGACTTTGTGAGTTATGGCAGAAATACCAAGAATTTCTTGAAGAGGTGCTACATCTGATGGACTTCACAGAAATTCATACCTTGTGAATTTTCTGTGGTTCCCATTCGCAGGATATCCTCTGGTTGTTTGTGATAGGTTGTATAACAAAAAGCTCCATTGTTTGTTTCCTAAGACCTTCAAAGACTTTCATTCTTACAGCAATGTTTCTGTTGCCACCTTTGCTTTAGAGTCAGGTTGAGGAGGGCTGTACATCAATATCAAGGGTCACTCCAGTAATCTGAACTCAGCCATGAAGCTGATTCCCAATCCTCCCCAGCTCCCCACCAACATCGCAGCAGATCTCTCAATGCCCAGTAAAAAACTGCATGGGGTATGGAAAGTTAAAGTATAGCGTGTCTCTCTTCAAAGAGTACAGACATATTAAACTAAGACCACATTACTGTTATCATCAGGAGCTTGCAAACAAAGCTCAGAAAGCAGACTACACACAGAGAAAAACGCAAGGTGCCATTTAGTTAAAAAAATACCAAGGAAGAAAAATAAGGTTTCTTTGAAAGTTGCATTCAAACAGGAAATGACAAAATGCTTTTTTTTAATACAAAAGAGCATGATCTAATTCAGAGTAGGCATAAAATCTTTGACAACCAAATCAAATCATCATTAGGATCGGCTTATAACTAAACCAATCATCTTAAACAGTGTCCAGATAACTTCACAAAAGAACTAAACTACAATCCTTATTTAATTTTGTTTTGCCTATTTGTTAAATCTTCATCACACATGATAGGGAAAAAAAACACATGTTTATTATTTATAGCTTTGGACCGCAAATGTCTGGTAGTCAAGCAATAATTTGCTTTTATGTGCAGCCACATCCTGCCATCATTCTCTGTCTTAAAGTATGAATGCTCAGAACTCACTTATAACATGAGGTCATCGCCTGAAAAGGAGTCTGTAATGTTTTGCAAATCATGCAACATGTTTTCTTTGCCCCTCGTAAGTAGCAATGTCGTGGTTAGCTTTTCCTTTGATTCATGCTTTATATTTTCACTGGAATTGATCACAAACATCTTAAAGACCTATCTTAGCTTAGAGGCCACCTATCACTTGCCTGGCTTTTCCCCACCCCACTGCTATTTTCCAGCTTTCTCCCCCTTGCTCCAATCAGTCTAAAGAAGAACTAAAACATCATCTGTCCATTTCCCTACACAGATCTTGTCTGACTCGCTGAGTTCCTCCAGCACTTTGATTTTGTTCAGGATTCAGGCATCTGCTGTTTTTCCCAATCTTTGAGGTCATCATTCACTGCATTTGCAGCATAATCCTTAGCAATTTACTTATCTAAAAGAGTTCTCACAGCTCCTTCTTCTTTGGTAGTTCCTTGGGATCATGAATAACTTGCTTGCACTCCAGTTCTGTGGGTTCTAAGAAGGCTGCTGAGTCATGGGCCAAGGATTTCCACGACTCAGTGGGGATGTTACACTCTTTCAAGGGGGCTACAAAAGCAGTCTTGAATTGTTGAAATAAATTCATGAAATGAGACTCCTTCCCGCCAAACATTTACACAACTCCCAGTTGATAATCTGTGGAGGAACAAATGGCATACATCCATACAAGATTGAGCATACAGCCATACAAGATAACAGGTTTACGCTGTCCTTAGATGACTGGAGTTGCACGCACTCCTCACCGGATAGGTAGCATGATCACTCCATGCAATTGAGTTCGGGTTAATTGTTAAACCCCATTTGAATATGTCCACCATTATCCGTTTTTGTTTCAAATTTCAAGCAGTTGTAAGATTCTGCTGTTCAATTATTTTGCTCAATTTTCAACCCCGAGGATTATCAGGCCAATGATCTTTGGGTTTACATACCTTGCAGTAAAACATTTATAACTCCAGGTGGTCAGAGGGATCAAAGCAATACATTATCGGGACAGCATTGACAAATCATTAAGTACAGATGCACCACAAGGTGTGTCACAGCATTGCGTTGCTTAGTACACTATCTGGACGTTTTCCCATAGGATGAGAAGAGGTTGCAGGCACATATTTATTAGCTTAAAGCACTGACCATCACAGAAAGGCTGACATAGCATAGTTGAATAATTCCAAAATTTTATTTCATTTCTTTTTTGAAAAATTTAAGCAAGAACAGCATCAAAAGAACATTAAATTTTTGTCTCAGTTGTGTATTGAATTTTTTTTTAGTGAACAGAAGTGAAGGAGAAAACAACTTCAATAACGAATTGTAGCAATTTATTTTGCATACTAATATTTAATTGCTATTTTCTGAATGAAATAGATGAGTGTTTAGAGTTTTGAGATACAGCGTGGAAACAGGCCCTACAGTCCACTGAGCTCATGCCAACCATCGATCACTCGTGCACTAGTTCTATGTTATCCCAGTTTCACATCCTACACACTGAGGCCAATTTACAGAAGCCAATTCACCTATAAACATGGACGTCTTTGGAATTTGGGAGGAGACCGAGGCATCCAGAGAAAACCCATGCAATTACAAGAATGAACAAACTCTGCAGACAGCACCCACAGTCAGTATTGAATCTGGGTCTCTGGTGCAGTGAGGCAGCAGCTCTACCGCTGCACCACTGTGTCACCCAAAGTACTGCCTCATGGCGGTAACTAACATCAAAGACCCACACCATTCTGACCACTCTCTCATCTCATTGCTACCATTAGGAAGGTACAGGAGCCCGAGAGCTCTTACCTCCAGGTTCAAGAATAGCTGCTTGCCATCAACCCCAAGGCTCCTGACCACACTGCACAACCTAAACCACAATCCTACCTCAGCACCGAACTACATGGCTGTAGAAACCTACAACTTGAACTATTATGGTCTGATTACCTAGTATAACTGCTAATTTATTGTATTATTGTTTATTCTACATTTATTTGTCACGTGTTGCGTAAATGTACCAATAAAGCTGCAACAAGCAAGAATTTTGCTTTGAGTCCCACTGCACATGAAAATTAAACTCTCTTCAACCTTGCGTCAATCCACATATCTAACTTGCTCTAACAAGCTCTTTCTGCACATCCAATTTTTGGTTACCTAGACAGTTTGACACGTAATAGTTTTTGATAATCCTATGTATCTTTTGAAAAGTGCAGAGAGATACTTGTTGGTATTGTTTTAATCTCAGCTATCCGGTATCTCAATAATTACACTAAAATGGTGCTGGTATTCGGAGAGCAATGGAAAACCTTGGAGTGACAACCAATGTAGCACAATGGGATTGATTGATGACTTTTTAATTAAGTACTCCAAAATCTTAAATGCAAAGAACATATTCATATTCCAAAATCAGAAAATTGAGGATTTAAATTTATAAATTTATCGTAAGGTCAACCAATTTAAGTGTTTCCATTTTTTTTAACAGCGTTTTGCATCCCTATCGGTAATTTGTTATAGCTCCTAAACTCACTGGAACTAAAATCCACGGTCTGAGGATTATTTACAATGCATTTGAATGGAAGCAAGTGATTACCATATAATGAGTAGATAAGACATTAGATTTTTACAATCTATGAGAGTTCATTTACAACCACAAAATACAGTACATTAAGATAAAAGAACTAATTAAAGCATTGAATTATACTATTCACATCCATGCTACATCATACCCCTGCTCATATGGGAAACAGAATACTTGGAAATTTATATAGGTACTTAGTCACCCACTAATGGGAAATTGGTGATTAAAGAAAGTCTCAGTACTAACATTTAGTGGTCGTAATCTCTCCAATCCAGAATGTAGTTACTATATTAATTATCTGTTCAGAACCCGGCGACAGTGTTGTGATCATCGTACATGCATCAGCATCATTGCATCCTCCTTGGTTAACAAAAACATGTTGTTTATGCTTTGTAAACCATCTTGCATTAAAACAATGGCACAAACTATTTTTTATTTAACCATGGCCAATTAGGTTTTTATTTTTCAGTTAAAAAAAAAGGTGAAATTGAAGCATGAACAGAGTTCAAAATGAAAAGGCTTGTGGAAAAGCCAGAGTTGTCTTTACTTCTGCTTAAAATGTGACATGCCTGCAGAAAGACCACACAAGGGGTCATCCGATACCAAAACAAATCATTCCATACAGATTTTAAACTTTGATTTAAACTTGCAAGTTAGCAGGACATTCTGATTATTAAAGAACATTGGGGGTAACTTCAGTTCAATAAAAACAACAGGTTAATGATGTCATAAATCTTGCAAGGTCAGCAAATGTTAAAGAGGATGAACAGTTGCCTTTATTAATATCGGATTGTTTGATGTTTCACCACCAGTACCCATTCAAGTTTTTTTTTAAATGTCTCCTTTAGTTTTATTTGCAGTTGAGTTGTGGACTCCAGAAGCAAAATTGCAATCGATAAGCACCAGATGTTGCATTTTAATTAAAACTACTACACAATCTGGCTCATCTATTTTGTGCTGTAAGAATATATCTCCACTTTAATGCCGATACCAGCTACTAAATTAAGTTTTATGGTAACGGACATCAACGGACATTTAAACACTCTGCATGTTAACTGAATACCTATTCTTGGACCAGTTTTGAGGTAAACAAGAAAAGGGCTATCTACACTCTGTAACTGCAGATGCACAATTTAAACACAAATTAGGCAAATTTGCTCTTTTCAATTATAAACGTTACTAGACCAAGTGGACCCGTTGGGCCCTTTCCGCGTAGAGGAAGGACAGGGAAGGGGAGAGGGTGTGAGTGAGTGAGCCCTGGACCCAAAGCCTCTCCTGTATTGTAGCACCCTCAACCCCCCCACTCAATCCCCCTTATCCCCCCCTCCTCAATCCCCCCCCTCCTCCCCCCACTGACCCACTCCATCCCCCCTACCCACCTCCACATGCCCCTCCCCTGCCCCCACCCCCACTTGCTCTTCCTCTACCCCAACTCCCCCTAGCCCTGCCTTCACCCCCATTTTCCCCTTCCCACCCCTATTCCCACTTCCCCCTCCCATCACCCCCACTCGCCCCCACCTCCCTCCCCCCACATGGGGGGGGGGGGGGGGTGCGGGAGCGCATTAGTTAAAGGTCCGGGGGGGGGGGGGGGGAGCGCATTAGTTAAAGGTCTGGGGGGGGGAAGCGCATTAGTTAAAGGTCCAGGGGGAGGGGCGAGAGCGAGCTGATCTCTTGAAGACGTGCGGGTCGCATTGTGACGTCACACGCTGAATACCGGCGGGGGGGGGGAGCGCGAGCTCATCTCTCACAGGCGCACGGGTGCCATTGTGACGTCACACGTTGAAGATCTTCAAGAAATGGGTTAGTAAGTGTAGATGGGCTATTGCATGCTAGCCAATCGTAGTGCTGGTTAGTAGTAGCCCCACCTAGTATCTGCTTTATAATATTACGAACTCGCTTACGTCAGGCAGTAGATGTAGCAGCTCGGAGCTGTAATGTACTGCAGGTCCTATGATGTAAGTGCTTCAATAAAATGATGCGTTGTATCATAGAAACATAGAAACATAGAAAATAGGTGCAGGAGTAGGCCATTCAATATGATCATGGCTGATCATCCAACTCAGTATCCCGTATCTTAGCGTGTACTTAAGCACTTTATTACAGTAAGGACATTTTTAAACTTTAAAATCTCTCTAGCTTTAAAAATGTAGCTTCAATTTGAATGAGAATTGTTAGACATTATGCCCAAGATAATGGTGAGTAACGTGGGCCAGAAATTGTGGCGCTATGGTGTACCGTTTAGGCTGTGCAAACCACAAAAGGACAGACAGACAGACAGACAGACGGACGGACAGACAGACAGACACGCAGACAGACACGCAGACAGACAGACACGCAGACAGACAGACACGCAGACAGACAGACAGAGACACGCAGACAGACAGAGACACGCAGACAGACAGAGACACGCAGAGACAGACAGAGACACGCAGAGACAGACAGAGACAGACAGAGACAGACACCATCTAACCATGAGATTTTGCATTGAAACACATTAAACAGCATAAACTCATAGCCCTGCAAGACCAATTTGCACTAAACAGCAGCAGAATGGCACCACTAGTAGAGCTATCTCAAATAGGATAGCCAAACAAGAACAAGTTTACTTTTACAGAATGAAAAGAGTGAAATGTCAGTAAGTATACAATGTATTTTAAAATTTTCAGAGGTTTCTCTATTTCTTACTGTTTGATTCAGCAGAAAACTTAACATTCCTGTGTTTAAGAATGGAAGTAAAGAAAATCTAGGGAATTATGGGCCAGTGAGCCTCATGTCAGTGGTAGAGAAGTTATTGGAGAGAATCTTTTGGGATAGGATTTATTCCCATTTGGAAGGGTTACACCCTGTTCCAGGCGTACACTGGCCCCATCCCCGAACTCTAACTCCGCTACATTTTTTCTTTTTTTATAAATTTATTTATTATTTTTTCCGCTCAATACAATACAACAGATTGACCATACAGTTGTGAAAGTTAAATAGTGCAAAAAACATTGTATCAAAAAATAAAACAATATAATCACACACATTTTCTGACCCGAAAAAAAATAAGTGTAGGCAGAAGCCGAAGCTTATTATGCCTACCCTTAATACTTAACAAAATATAATTTTAAAAAAACACAGCATCATAGGTCAGAAGCGGATAAACAAAACATAGAAAGAAACACAAGTATCGTCAAGAACCATCATGTTAGTCATCTCTCAGTGCTGATCACATATTTTGTATCTTTCAAATATAATATTTTTGAAAATTTTCTTGAATTTACACATATTATTACACTCTTTTAATTCATTGTTGCAACTATTTCATAAATTGACCCCTTTAACAGTCACACATCTATTTTTCACATTTGTTCTTACCCTCATTTTTTCAAATATATAATTCCCCCTGAGTGGATACCTGCTCTCCCTCACTGAAAACAAACCTTGGATACAGTCAGGAAGTGTTCTTTCTTTTGCTCTAAACATTATTTGTAGGATTTTAAAGTCTACTAGATCCATAAATTTTAGGGCATATGATTTCATAAATAATGGGTTGGTTGGAGCATCTCTGCTACATTGACGACTGCATTGGTGCTACCTCTTGTACCCGTGCAGAACTCACTGACTTCATAAATTTCATCACTAATTTCCATCCTGCTCTTAAATATACTTGGGCCATCTCCGACATCTCCCTACCGTTTCTGGATCTCACCATCTCCATCACAGGAGACAGACTAGTGTCCGACCTACTGACTCCCACAGCTATCTTGATTACACTTCTTCCCATCCCGTTTCCTGTAAAAACTCTATCGCTTACTCCCAATTCCTCTGTCTACGCTGCATCTGCGTCCAAGATGAGGTGTTTCATACTCGGGCATCAGAGATGTCCTCATTCTTCAGGAAACGAGGGTTCCCCTCTTGCATTATAGATGAGGCTCTCACTAGGGTCTCCTCTATATCCCGCAGCTCCACTCTTCCTTCCCCCTCTCCCCATTTGTAACAAGGATAGAGTCCCCCTTGTCCTCACCTTCCACCCCATCAGCCGTCGTATACAACAAATTATCCTCCAACATTTCCGTCACCTCCCACTACTGGCCACATCTTCCCATGTCCACTCCTTTCTGCTTTCCGCAGAGACCGTTCCCTCCGTAACTTCCTGGTCCACTCGTCCTTTCCCTCCCAAACCACACCCTCCCCAGGTACTTGCTCCTGTAACCACAGGAGATGCAACACTTGTCCCTTTACCTCCCTCCTCGACTACATCCAAGGGCCCAAACAGTCTTTCCAGGTGAGGCAGAGGTTCACCTGCACCTCCAACCTCATCTATTGTATCCGCTGTTCCAAATGTCAACTTCTCTACATCGGCGAGACCAATCGCATGCTTGGCAATCGTTTCGCTCAACACCTTCGCTCAGTCCGCCTTAACCAACCTGATCTCCCGGTGGCTGAGCACTTTAACTCCCCCTCCCACTCCCAGTCTGACCTTTCTGTCATGGGCCTCCTCCATTGTCATAGTGAGGCCCAGCGCAAATTGGAGGAACAGCATCTCGTATTTCGCTTGGGCAGTTTACACCCCAGCGGTATGAACACTGATTTCTCCAACTTCACATAGTTCCTCTGTCCCTCTCTTTCTCCTCCCCCTTCACAGTTCTCCCGCTGTCTTCCTGTCTCCTACTACATCCTCTCTTTGTCCCGCCCCCTCCCCTGATATCAGTCTGAAGAAGGGTCTCGACCCAAAACGTCACCCATTCTTTCTCTCCTGAGATGCTGCCTGACCCGCTGAGTTACTCCAGCATTTTGTGTCTACCTATCTTTGCATCATGTTCGGCACTAGACATTGTGGGCCAAAGGGCCAGTTCGTGTGGCTATACCTTTCCACGTTATATTTATTTCTGGTATCGCCACTGATCACTCACTGAAGTTATGCAATATAATAAGTAGAGCTCCCACAGAAATTACAAGTGAGAATTGAAACACATTTTCAATATCCTGCTCTAGTTGCAGGTGCTGGATAATCTTACCCAAATCCAGTCATTAGCTTTTTGTTCCACCGCATTCTCAGGTTCTGCACTGTACAGACACCACACGCACTCCAACAGGTTCTGATGACACTCATCTGCAATAACAAATGGTAATAGCAGCCGAGTTAGAATATGGAGGTGGTGTACTTTGCAAGCCAACCAAAACCAAAGGACTGACCTCCAGTAACCACAACTAACTTTATCTGTGTGGAATATTTTCCTTTTGATGCCCATCAAGTTCAGCGTTACCAGGGCACCTTTATGACATTCTGGGTCAAAAGCTGCCTTCACGTCACAAGCAGTCACTCTCACATCACATTTGGACAATAGACAATAGACAATAGACAATAGGTGCAGGAGTAGGCCATTCGGCCCTTCGAGCCAGCACCGCCATTCAATGTGATCATGGCTGATCATTCTCAATCAGTACCCCGTTCCTGCTTTCTCCCCATACCCCCTGACTCCGCTATCCTTAAGAGCTCTATCTAGCTCTCAAAAAGAGAACACAAAGGCCTGAAAAAGGGCTCAACTCAAAACGTCACCCATCCATGTTCTCCAGAAATGCTGCCTAATCTGCTCAGTTACTCCAGCATTTTGTGTCCTTTTGTGTGTTGATCAGCATCTGCAGTTTAGTTCAGTTTTAGGTTAAGTTTAATTTAGAAATACAGCGTGGAAACAGACCCTTTGGCCTACCAGGTCCGATCCGACCAGCACCAACCTACAAACAAACATGCACGTCTTTGTAATGTGGGAGAAAACCAGAGCACCTGTCGGAAACCTTACATACAGCACCTTAGTCAGAATTAAACCCAAGTCTCTGTGTTAAAGTTCATTTCTTAAAACAGACAACAACACAAACAGTTAAAGGTAAACCAAGCAAAGCTTTAATTATCGTCAGATAGGAGTGGGGGGATCAGCGTTAAGGGTGTATGACCATACTCAGCACTCCCCTTGCTTCCACTCAAAGGTACAGCATTTTCGCAGCATTTTTATACAGAATTTGCAGCCAGGATGTTTAACACAACATTTCCTTCAAATCAATCACAAACTGTATCGAACACAATATATTTGACACCCTACAGTCATAAAATATTCCACACAATAAGTCATTAGTCGAAGGTAAGGATCCTTATCATACCACAAAGGTCTTGTTTACACACTCCCACAAATAGTCAAGTTAACCACATCCTAATCTTAGCGAGAGCATTGTCCATCGTCTTTCCCAGACATCCTTCCCAGGGATAACAGGATATACCGCTCTAGAGGCTTTAGGAATCACATTGTTACATCCTGCCTGGTGCAATTTTACAAACATCAGCTATTCAGGACCCAAAGTTCAGGCTCACCCTGTTCATTCATTCTACCATTTTATTATTTCTGTGGTTTCCAGGGATTGTATGTTTCAGCTACCAGACACATCCTTATGAGCAATTAACATTCCTCCACTTACAATATAAAAGCCCCAAAAGCATAATGGCCAAGCATCCCATCATGCAAAGTTAATATGGCACTGTAAGGCAGCAACTCTATTGCTGCACCACTGTGCCACCCTAGAAGTTCCTTGTTTCTACCATTCAACCAAGACTGTGATGAGGATTGGAGCCCAGTAGTCCTGGCAAAATGTGATTGAGGCAATATGTGAGCACTGTTGAATATGGCTTTAATCACTGTTGGTGATAGAAAGTAGTCTTTATGAGCAGTGGTAGCCAGATTGGATTTGACCTGATTTTAGAAGAATGGTGTGTAAATTAAGCAGGGTGTTAGCCAAAACAGCTCTGTACGAAGATTAGCAAGATGGTGTAGTTTAATATTAGATTTATGCTGTTAATTCAGACAAGCTCAATTAGGCACGATAAAAACAGAAATATAGGTCCATTAGTATGTTAATGGTCCCAAGGATGCTAACCAATTTAACATCGAAGAAAAGTGCATCAGTCACAGCTCAATTTGTAGCATTGAATCAAAACTTGAATCAAAATATTGTGGGTGCAATATTGTGGGTATATGCATCTAGCTTAGCATTTCTAAGAAATAGTTTAGACCAAGTCCTGTTCACCTATCGCCCCTATGTTTGCTGACCCACATTGTCTCCCAGTTAAGCAGTTCCTGAATTGTACAAATTCAGTTTATCCTCACTATCACCAACCTCCTTCAGTCCTACAACCTTTGAAGAAAGCCAAGGTCCTTTGATTCTGGCCAACTGATTTTAAACAGATTCAATCACGAACTTAGGCGCCTCTTCCTTTAAGTGCTGTATCCATGTTCTTCTTTAAGATGTGTGTAAGAAGGTACTGCAGATGCTGGTTTAAACCGCTCTGAAGAAGGGTCTCGGCCCTAAACGTCAATGGTTACTATCACTTCACAGAACCAATGTCAAAATCCATCCAATAATTGGTGATTTCCTCAACATTTTAGAATAATTAACACTTGACAAAAATCAGATATTTTAACTTTGAAAATAGTCCTCATGCAAGCGTACACCTTGGGATTTAATTTTTTTTATCTCATCTATTCTTCTTGCTTATTTCCTGCTTCCTTCATCAGTAATTCCTTAAGCGCTTTAAAACCCTGCCAGATTCTACTTTGTAATTAAAGCCATTACATAAAGCTTTTAACGTAATTTCTCTCTTCTTAAAAATATGGGCAGGAATTTCCTGCCCATCCTTAATAATCAAGGTGGATTGGAACAGCCTGCACTATTAAAACTTATATTACAGACAAGATTTCAATTTTGAATGTTAACAATTTGACAGCCACATGAAACAGGAAATCTTCAGTATTTCCAATTATTTTTTAAACTCATCTCAAGACAAAGCTTCCATGGGCAACACTACTTTCCATGAAAATTTAATTTTGTCATTATTGTAGAAATCAATCATTTATTAGATATGCTATAAGCCAAAATAACTAAAGATCATGTAGAATCAATGATTGTAGACAGTTAGCCAAGAGCCAAAATTAAAAATTGCAGGCTTGACGAATTAGGCATAAAGTATGATTGGTCTTTGTGTCTTAATGTGTTATGGGTGATGATTATACCAGATTGTTAAAGCTGATAAAGTTAAAACAAAGAAGCACACCAACACATCTACTTCCATAGAAGGCTTAGGAAGTTGGTATGTCCCCAACAACTCTCACCAATTTCTACAGATGCACCATAGAAAGCAATTTATCAGGATGCCTCGCAGCTTGGTTTGGGAACAGCTCCATCCAAGACCGCAATAAAATTGCAGCGAATTGTAGACGCAGCCCAGACCATCGCACAAATCAACCTCCCTTCTATTGACTCCGTTTACACCTCACGCTGCCTAGGCAAGGCCAGCAGCATAATCAAGGACGTGTCGCACCTTGGCCACTCTCTTCTCCCCTCTCCCTACGGGCAAAAGGTATAGAAGTGTGAAAATCCACACATCCAGATACAGGGACAGTTTCTTCCCAGCTGTTATCAGACAACTGAATCATTCTACCACAACCCGAGAACAGTGCTGAATAACTATCTACCTCTTTAGTGACCCTCAGACTATCCTTGATCGGACTTTGCTGGCTTTACCAAGCACTAAACTTTATTCCCTTGTCGTGTATCTATACACTGCAAAAGGATCGATTGTAATCATGTATTGTCTTGCTGCTGACTGGTTAGCATGCAACAAAAGCTTTTCACTGTATCTCGGTACACGTGACAATAAACTAAACTGAACTGAACAGAACATTGGGACTTTTTCCCCCCAAGCACACACAGTGACTAAATGAAAGTATCATCACTGCTTTGAGCAGATGCAGAAAACGATTTAAAATTAAGTGAAAATATGCCTAAAAATTATTTTCTTAACAACCAAATTATAATAATTAATCTTAGAAATGAAAAAAAATCAGTCATCTTCTGAATGCATGAAGCTGTATCACCATCCTTGCAAACTTACCATGTGCTACAACAAATGGGTTCCAACAAAGTCTGCCCAGCAATTGCCCAATCATTGGAAATGATTTCAATGCCGCAGTCGTCTTCTGCAATAAGAGAGGAAATGTGTTGGATCAGTATTTCTACAAACCCTGTATGTGGCCACCAAAACAAACTGTTTAATATTAATATACCAGCATCACAAAAAATACCCGAGGTTGAAATTTAGCCACATGATCTTAAAATAAAATTCAATATTGCTGACCTTCCATGAGCATCTGATGGACACAGAACTCATATGATGCATGTAAACAGATATTAGTTTACTCTTGTCACGTCATTGTACTTATTGCATTTATCATTACGATGTATACTGTTTATTCTATGAGTTTCGTGTAAAGAAGGAATTTCATTGCACAATAAACTAATCAAATACACTACACTAATGGTTCAATTTATTATTCAGTAACTATCATCATCCAATGAAATTTGCACAAAGTGCAAAATTTTCCAATGTTTGTTACAAATGATAAAGCAGAATTAGAACAATACTGGGAAGAGCAAAACCAGTGAAGATTAGAAACAAACCCATGGAGCTAGAGAGAGGAAGACAGAGACAGTCAGAGGGCGTAAGAGTTTAAAAAAGTTGTCTGCTTGTTTTGTGTTTAATGATATAACTCGCAATAACATTTATGTTTATAACTTGCATTTAAACTTGCTTCAAATATATTGAGGGTAAATAATATGGAGAATTCTTGGAAAAAAAGCAAAACAGCAAAATTAACCTACTATATTAAAATGAAAGACACATTATCCGCACATGCATCAAGAAATGAGAGCTTAAAAAAGACAATAACTGTTGTTTCTTTCACATTTGGTGTTCATTTATTTAATTTATTCCCCCATATAAATTCTGCGCATACCAATTTTATTCTATATCTAGGATTTTTGGGCCGTGATTTGTTTTCTTCATACGGGTGAATTTCCGTAACCTAAGCAGCATAACACAGGGTTTTCCTTCACTATAATATTTAAACCAATTCCCTTCATTTCAAAATGGCAAGTCAGTTCTCATAACTATTAAATTCTGGATACATTTATAGTCTTCAGCTTTGAAATATTTATGTCACCAGGTCAGTGTTTAAAATCAACACGACACAACTCACGGCCAAAGTACAAACTTGCAAGTTTAAAAAAACGGCTAGTCACCCAATTCACAACCTTACAACTGTTTATTTCAATGAGTTAAATGACTTGATTGGCTTGAAAGTCTCATGTAACATCTTTGCCAATCTAGAGAATGTTGCCTTTCATAATAAATCAATTGCAGGAAATACATTCGTTAGCATTAGGCATAGCCTGTTTCCCCAACTAGATGTAGCAAGTTCCAGAAAAGCAAATTGAAACAGTCTCCTTGCCACTACTAACTTTCTATTTGTCCGAATTTGTGCAACAGATTGGCATTAATGATTGATTCCATCTGTGAATTGCTTACCATATGCTGTATGGCTCCATAAATCTGCTTCAGGAACTCCTGTAACTTAGGCAGGTGCAAGCAGACATCTTGCTGGGATTCAAAAGTAGTGGCCTGGCCCCATTCAACAGACTTATTCAACCAGTGTTCAAAGCCAAAACTTGAAGGTGGAATGGAAGTTGCTTGGGTCATACCACAAGCTACAAAACTCAAGTTTAATAGTCATCCAAAAGGAAAGGATACTTCCTCCAAACCTGTAATCTGTTTAATAAAAAAAGTTGAAAGAAATGTTCAATATTTTTCGATAAGGTGAGCAAGTTTTCAAAACAAAATCAAAGATGTAAATATAATTAACATTTTGTCTCAAAACAATAGGAATAACTCCAATAAGAAAGTTACTTTTAAATGTGTTGCCCAGTTGGGTCCCAAAGTTTTAACCATCTGAATTTGTCGTCACCAGCATTTCATTACAATAACAGTTAAATACTGCTTGGTGAAAAGTAACAACACAACCACACTTTTCAAAAAGAATGAAACAAGAATCTTAACCAATTATATATTGTGTCAAGACCAAATGAAAAGAAGGGATGTTTTATTTCATATTTATGACATCTGCTGCTTTATTTGAATTTTCCTTTGAAAATATTAAAGGTCTGACTAAATAGGGTAATGAAACACTTAGTTGGAATTGTTAAGATTGTTGGCACGAATTTAAATAGTACAGGTGGGGGGGGGGGGGGGGGGGAACAGTGGAAGAATCCCCTTTGGGAAAAAATAATTTTGGTTTGGCTTTTCATAAGCTTAGACAGAGACACAAAGCAAATCGATGTGGCACTAACAAGATCAATATGCAAAACCTTACAATATCGAAGGATCGAGACCTAATATTTGTTATGATTGTCTGCTGGAAAAGGCAGGAGGGAAAATTACCCATCCCCTACTGAATAGAGTTGGGCAGACAAGCAGTGCCACGGCTCCTATATTGGGTCAGGAGGGAGAGAGGTGGCGCAGCAGTAGAGTTGCTGCCTTACAGCGATTGTAGCGCCGGAGACCCAAGTTCAATCCCGACAACGGGTGTTGTCTGTACGGAGTTTGTATGTTCTCTCTGTGTGTATGGGATAGTGTTAATGTGCGGGGATCGCTCGTCGGAGCGGACTCGGTGGGCCGAAGGGCCAGTTTCCACACTGTATCTCTAAACTAAAAGATAGATCAACCATGATTGAACGGCGGGGAGTAGACTTGATGGGCCGAATGGCCTAATTATACACCTATTCCTTATGAAGCATGTGGTCCACTGGGGCCAAAATATTTTAAGGCACGATTAGTACGTTTACATATGACGCTAAAGTGTGTGGTATCGTGGATAGAGAAGATGGTTATCTAATATTACAACAGGATCTTAATCAGCCAAGTAAGTAGGCTAAGGAATGACGAAGGGAGTTTAAAGCAGATAAATGCTAGGTGTTACATTTTGGGAAATGAAACCAGGGCACGACCTTCACAGTAAATGATAGGGCCAGTCAAGAAGAGGTTTTGCACCAAAGATAGACACAAAGTGCTGGAGTAATTCAGCGGGTCAGGCTGCATTTCTAGAGGATAGTTGACCTTTTAGGTTGGGACCATTCTTCAGGCTTTTGTTGCATTGGCCTTCATTAGTCAGGGTACTGAGTATAGAAGTTGGGGCACTATGTTACAGTTGTGTAAAACATGGGTAAGGCCACACTTGGTGTACTGTATTCAGTTTTGGTCACCCTGCTAAAGGAAGGATATCATTACGCTGGGAAGGTTTAGAAGCATGTTGCCAGGACTTGAGGGCTTGAGTTACAGGGAGAGGTTGGGCAGGCCAGGACTTTATTCCTTGGAGTACAGGAGGCTGAGGGATGATCTTATAAAATGGGAATAAAATCGTGAGGGGAATAGATTGGGTGAAGACACAGAGTCTTTTACTCAGGGTAGAGGAATCAAAAACAAGAGGTTTAAGATGAGAGGGGCAAGATTTATTACAAACCCGAGGGGCAACCTTTTCACTCAGAGGGTGGTGGGTATATGGAACGAGTTGAGGCAAATACATTAAGTCAAGTCAAAGTCAATTTTATTGTCAATCCTCAGCCAGTTTACACAGACAGAAAATCGAAATACCGTTTCCCACAATCCCGAGGAACAAAGTGCATAAAACAAAAGGCACAGCAAACAACAATCAACATAAAATATAAAATATAAAATATAGTCACTTCAAATTTTTTTTTAAAAAAGTGTCTGGTGCTGGATGTGCGTGTGTGTGGGGTGTTAAAGTCCAGGTCCCATAGGGGCAGGGGAGAGAGGAGGAAGGGAGGGGAGAGAGTTCAGCATCCTGACAGCCTGGTGGAAAAAACTGTTCTTTAGTCGGGTGGTGCTTGACCTCAGGCTGCGAAACCTTCTCCCTGAAGGCAGGAGGGTGAAGAGGCTGTTGGAGGGGTGGGAGGGGTCACCCACAATGCTCAATGCTTTGCGGGTGAGGCGGGTGGTGTAAAGGACCAGGAGTGTTGGGAGTGAGGCGCCAGTGATCCTCTCAGCAGTGTTCACTATGCGCTGCAGGGTCTTACGGCTGGAGGCTGTGCAGCTTCCGAACCACACAGTGATGCAGCTGCTGAGGATGCTCTCGATGGCACCTCGGTAAAAAGTGTACATGATGGGTGTGGGGGCTCCCGCTCTCTTCAGTTTGCGGAGGAAGTAGAGGCGCTGCTGGGCTTTCTTGGCGATGGACGTGATGTTGTTGCTCCAGGAGAGATCCTCGGTGATGTTCACCCCCAGAAATTTGGTGCTGCTCACCTGCTCCACAGCAGCACCATTGATGGTCAGTGGGTGGGGGTGTTGGGTGTGCGTTCTCCTGAAGTCGACAACAATCTCCTTTGTTTTCTCCACATTCAGGAAGAGATTGTTGTCTGTGCACCACGCGGCCAGCTGGTCCACCTCCTTCCTGTAGTGGGTCTCGTCGTTGTTGCTGATGAGACCCACCACTGTTGTGTCATCCGCAAACTTGACGAAGTGGTTGGAGCTGTAGGTGGGTGTGCAGTCGTGGGTCAGCAAGGTGAAGAGCAGGGGGCTTAGCACACATCCTTGTGGGGCACCCGTACTCAGCGTGATGGTGTCCGATGTGTTGCTGCCGACCCGTACGGACTGGAGTCTGGCAGTGAGGAAGTCCAGCAGCCAGTTGCAGAGAAGGGGGCTGAGGCCCAGATTTGTTAGTTTACAAACCAGCTGCTGGGGGATGATGGTGTTAAATGCTGAGCTAAAGTCTATGAACAGCATCCTAACATATGAGTTTTTAGTGTCCAAGTGGGTGAGGGCTGGGTGTAGAGCAGAGGAGATGGCATCCTCAGTGGACCGCTTAGCTCGATATGCAAACTGAAACGGGTCCAGGGAGGGGGGGAGGTTGGATCTGATCTGCTTCATGACCAGCCTCTCGAAGCACTTCATGATGGTTGAAGTCAGCGCTACAGGGCGGTAGTCGTTGAAGCAGGATGGAGAAGACTTCTTGGGCACAGGTATGATGGTGGTTTCTTTGAAGCACAAGGGAACAACAGCCTGGCTCAGGGAGATGTTGAAGATGTCTGTGAGGACATCTGTGAGCTCAGCTGCGCAGTCTTTTAGCACACGACCAGGAATGTTGTCAGGTCCAGAAGCTTTCCGGGTGTTAATCCTTAACAGTGTGCTCCTCACACTGCCTGGAGACAGACAAATAGCCTGGTCGTTGGGGGGAGTAGTTGTTTTCTGCGCAGGTGTGTTGCTCTGTGCTTCAAAGCGTGCGAAGAAGCCGTTGAGGTCGTTCAAGAGAGAGGTGTCACTGTCACAGGTCTGTGGTAAGGGTTTGTAGTCCGTGATAGTCCTAATACCCTTCCACAGGCTCCGTGTGTCTCTGCTGTCACTGAAGTGGGCTGTGATGCGCCGGGTGTAGTGTTGTTTGGCTTTCCTGATGCCACTGGAAAGGTTGGCCCTGGCTGCTCTGAGACCGGCTGGATTGCCCTCTCTGAAGGCAGCGTTGCGGACCCTCAGCAGCCCATGGACCTCCCCTGTCAGCCATGGCTTCTGGTTAGCCCGGATGGTGATGGCTCTGGTGTGGGTCACATCGTCAATGCATTTGGTGATGTAGCCTGTAACTGTCTCTGTGTATTCCTGAATGTTGGTTGTGTTGTTGTATGTTGCTGCCTGCTTGAACATGTCCCAGTCTGTAGTCTCAAAGCAGTTTTGGAGTGCAGCTGTGCTGTCCTCTGACCACACACGTACCTCTTTTGAAACCGGTTTGGTGACTTTCACCCGGGGTCTGTATGCCGGTTTCAGCAGAACGGTGAGGTGATCAGAGAGGCCGATGTGGGGGAGGGGGGAAGCCTTGTATGCTCCTTTGATGGTCGTGTAGACAAGGTCCAAGGTGTTGTTTTCTCGTGTTGGGAAATCAACATGCTGGTATACTTTGGGCATGACAGTTTTTAGGTTAGCATGGTTGAAGTCCCCAGCTACGATGAGAAAGCTATCTGGGTGTGCTGTCTGCTGCTCAGAGATGGCCCGGTACAGATCACAGAGTGCCTCCTCTCTGTCCTTGTTGTTGGAACTGGGAGGGATGTAAACAGCGACTAACAGGATAGCTGTTAGCTCCCTCGGGAGGTAGAAAGGTCGGCACTTCACAACCATAAACTCCGCCAGCGGTGAACAGTGTTTGTAGACCAACACAGCGTCCCGACACCAAGCATCACTGATGTAAACAATCACACCGCCGCCACGAGTCTTCCCCCCGCTAACCGTAGCTCTGTCCGATCGGTAGCATGTTAGCCGGTCGAGCTGAACAGCGGAGTCCGGGATGTTGTCATTAAGCCATGTTTCCGTAAAAACGTAAACACAGCATTCCCTCACCTCACGCTGGGTCGACCGGAGAAGTCTTATAGTGTCCATTTTATTGTCCAGTGAGCGTACATTAGCCATTAGCATGCTCGGAATAGCCGGTCTGTGTGGGCTAGCCGCCAGCCTAGCCCGGATGCCTCCGCGCTTACCCCTCTTCTGCTTCCTCTCACACCGCCTGCGGTGTCTCCTTTCCAGCCGGGGGGCAGCACTCGAGGCCAAGGTCGAGGTCAGTCAGAGTATTCTGAGGCCGCTAAGTTCCTCTGCAAGCATAGCGTCCAGTGTTGATGATGTTGTTTTCTTGTCCAGCAAGAACTCACGACTATACTGTCTACTGCTGACTGTCCAGAGTTGTTGAAGTGACAAACATGACGAACTTGATAAAACATTAAAAACACTCGAAAAATCGGGAGAGTGTGGGGTCGCTGCGTCTGCACGCGCTGCCAACAGTATTTAAAAGACACTTAGTCAGGTACATGGATAGGAAAGGTTTAGAGTGATATGGGCCACACAGGCAAATGGGACCAGCTTAGCAGGCATGGATGAGTTGGGTCTAAGGGTGTATTACCGTGCGGTACGATGCTGCCTGTCCTGCTGAGCGTTTTTCAGTATTTTCTGGTTTTATTGCAGAGTTTCACCAGATTTTTTTAATTTTCAAGGTCTTAAGTACCTCCTGCCAATGAGGAATATACTTATGAATTCATGTTTAAATGAGCATCCTTATCCAATTCACATCTTAGTCTTTCAGCCTTGATATATTTTCATGAATTTTGTATTTTTGTTAAGGGATGTTATTAGATTTGGATATACGTTTACTTCCATTCAACATTAAGCACTTCTAAGTTAGAAACCATGTAGCCTGGTTTATAATCTCATTATTCAAAACTATGCTTCAGTCCAAACCAGGGACCCACTCCTTAATAAACTAATACCAGCAATATGATCACTCATCAGCATTACCAAATTATATACTCCTCTATGCGGTGAGAGTACATCCACAGGAAACAGGTTGCAAAGTACCCAAAGTCAATTCACTTTAAACCAGTGCACCCATTAGCTATGCTGTTCCCAAGAGCTCCTCATGAAGTAATACCAAAACACTGGGATGCGAGCCTAAAAATCACTTAAGGCAACACAATTTACTGCCATGTCAATATACTTCTTGTGTGATCTTCAAATTGCCAGTGATGGATGTCCTATCATTTCCACTAGCACAAAATACACTCTCCAGACAAAAAATAGAACTTTGAAAGAGATATGTAACTGCGGTGCTGAGTATTTTCCCACAAACCAAGTAGACATAATAGAAAACTTCCACCAAAATCCCACTGCATGAAGATTTCACAGGCCTTCCATTGTCCTTCATGAAAAATCCCAAAAACTTTTTTGTGCTGGATTCTGATGCATTACAAAAATGAAGCATTCTAATGATCTAAATTATGTAGTCCAAAATTTGTTTTAATTGATAATTTATCAATTTTCACCCAAATTTCCTTGTGAAAATATGTAGCTTCCCTGCCAAAACAACTATTGTTAAAGGCAAGCTTCAAACACAGAGGATATTAGATCTGATTTTTTTTTTTTTTAAAGTAAAACATTCTATCTAACTAAAAAATGCCCTGTAGGTTCATTAATAAACTCAATAATCATGTTGGTACGATATTCATGTACCTTTTATTTTCTGTGCAGTTAGCAGATTAGTGCAACTAAAGAAAACAGAAATAATAACCCTCGCGAGATTGCTGATTGCTAAAAAGAGTGCCAACACAATAAAGAGCTTCTTTGCCAATGAAAATGTAAAATGATACATTTTCCTTGTAAAAGGTGCTGCATGATATTTCCTCATAACTAATCTCAAGACAGGAACATTTTATGTCACCATCACAAGCAGCAACCAAATCCAATATTTACTGACGATACAGAAGGCCATTTTGGCCCATCAAAATCTAAACCAGCTCACAGCTCAATCCCTTCCTCTCCTCCCCCCCTGTAATTTTCTCCTCGAATCCCTACTACTCACCCACACACTTGGGGCAATTTATAGTGGTCAGTTAGCTTACTTACCTGCAGGTCTTTAATATTGAAGAAAACCAGGGTTAGAATTTAACCCAGGCCGCTTGAGCTGTGAGACATATACTCTACTAGCTGCACCATTGTGCTGCCTAACAATTAGTGCATCCCTCTTCTGTGTGTCATCATTTAACAGGCACTGGTAAATGAAATGCTGTAGTTACTACAACAGAGGATGAATATAATACTGTAATAGCTTTCCTTTCCTACTCCAAAAACAAATGTGTAATGGAATATCATTCAGCTGTCTGGATGTGTGGCTGCTACAGATCTACTTGATCAATCTCTTAGTTCTGTTTAAATAACCTTCCTGCGGTGACTTATAAAGGTGGCACACAGCCACCACCTCAGTGAAGACTGGAAGTGGGCAATGAATGAATACTCGTAAGACTGGCTAAGGGGGAGGGAGGGGGGGAAATAACCATTACTTTATTCTTATTGTACTGTTTTTACCAATTTGGTACAACTGTGGGGATGGATTGATAATCTCAGAAGCACTGAAGCATTCTTCATACGTGTGGGCCTGCTGTCAGATATGGGCCTGCTGTCAGATAGAGGCCAGAAAGGGCAAGGCAGTAGATTTGCTTCTCTGAAGGACACTGTTGACCTTTGTTACCTTATCAGTGTGACTGCTGTCAAAGCCTCTATCTGAATATTTCTTAAATCTTTCTAACATTCAGGAACATTTATAAACTTAAAATTCATGCAAGTAATTAAAAACTTAAACAATTAAACTAAAATAATGAAATAGAGTTATAAACATTAAACAAAGATTTTTAAAAAACCATCTCGCACATTGTTTCCCAATCTGAGAATCCCCATTGAAATGAATTAGATCTTTGGTGGCAGGCCAAACCTAATCTACTGTAGAATCAGAGATTGTCAGGGAAATCTTAACAAAACCTTCTAATGACCAATCCCCGGTGTCCAGTAACAGAGCACAGCAACAGACATGGTGCCATCAGTCACACAATAAACCTTGAACTTACAAGTGTAGGGCTTGCCTCCAATGGAACAAATGAAACTGGGGTGGCCCAGTGGCAGAGCCAGTAAACCCACAGCCTCACAGCTCAAGAGACTCGGCTGCAGGCTGGGCGGAGTTTGCTGACTCTCTCAATGGCTGCTTGGATCTCCTCCATATGTGCCAGTTTCCTCCCACATCTCAAAGATTTACAGTTTGCTGGTTTAATTGATCACTGTAAATTGTCCCCAGCATATGCGAGTAGTTGAATCCGAGAATTGATGAGAATATGGGGAGAATAAAAATGGAATGTAGGATGCGTGGTTGATGGTCGGCACAGACTCAGTGGGCCGAAGGGCCTGTTTCTATGCTGTATCAATCCATGACACATTTCCTTAGAAACAGACTGCCACAGCCTAGAAGAATGGCCCTAATCTATTAACAAACTAGAAGGCAGAGGGGAGTCTAACCAGATTTATTTCATGCAAACACAGTAAATGAGCTCTTTATCAATGGTATATACAAAGTCATTCCTCCTTCTTGTAAAGTCAGTGAAATGTAGGTTTAGAATTTTAGTTCAAACTCACCCAGAACTATATCAATTAGAAAAGCAGAGATGCATTACGCTCCATTTAACTTCATAAATATCTTCATGTTTGGGAACTGAAAGGCACAGCAAAATTGACCTTTACTTTTTGGGGCCTGGCGTCAAGCCCATTCCACGCCGATGAGATAAAAATGTTCCCAGCTGAAGAGCGACAGAGTTATGTGTAAAAATAAAACTAATGTAAATAAATCAGCAATACAAACTTCTTCTCACTTTGACATCCTCAATTCTCTCTGAGAGAATAATGGCAAGAAAAACAGAAAATATCCGACTGTGACAGAATTAAAAAAGCAAATAGGCTAGGTATGAGTTACACTAAAATGCAGTACGAGTGCAGCAAGGCATGCACGATGTAAAAGCAAGGAACTGCAGAAGCTGGTTTATAAACAAAGACACAAAGTGCTGGAGTAAGTCAGCGGTTCAGTCTGCAAAACATGGATAGGTGACGTTTCGGGTCAGGACCCTTCTTCTCCCCATTCTCGGAAGATGGCGCAGTCCAGTCCAGTCGCCGTCGTGGTAGCTCTGCGGGAACTGTGCGTTTTTTTTAACTAGTATGTTTATTTTTAAATTATCTCTAAGTGCTAACACGCTAGCACTAGCATTAAACAATGTACGACCGGGAAACGCTCGTAAAATTAAACTCTAGCGCAACCGGAGGACTATTAAACACTATACTCACCGATTCAACGTGGCCGATAGAGATCATTAAAGGAACGCACCGCAGCAGCAGCAGCAGCAGCAGTGGGAGGGCGGCTCCGTGGGAAAGTCGGAAAAAACATCGAGGGAAGCGAGGGGGGATTCGGAACAGGCTGAGAGCCCAAGCCTTACGTCTACCTCTGCCCAGCATACTTCTGGCCAACGTCGAGTCCCTGGAGAACAAGCTGGATGACCTCAGGGCAAGGATCAGATTCCCAGAGGGACATAAGGAACTGCAACATCCTTTGTCTGACTGAGACATGGCTGACCCCGCTGGTGCCGGACCAGGTGATTTGCCCATCCGAGTCCTTCACTGTTTTCCGGGCGGACAGAACGGAAGAATCCGGGAAATCCAAGGGCGGAGGAGTCTGCTTCTTGACCAATAATAACTGGTGCAATCCTGGAAATATTAAGACGCTTTCTCGTTCCTGCTCACCGGACCTGGAGCGTCTGACTATCCAATGCCGACCATTCTACCTTCCCCGGGAGTTCAGCTCGGTGATCATCACAGCCGTCTATATTCCACCACATGCGGACACCGACGTGGCACTGTCGACCCTACACAATGTGTTGTGTCGACACCAAAACAAGAACCCTGATGCGGCTGTGGTGGTGGCTGGAGATTTCAATAGGGGAAATCTCAAAACGGTCATGCCCAACTTCTACCAACACATCACGTGTGTCACCAGGGGGGAAATAACTTTGGACCACTGCTACACGCCGTTCAGGAAAGGCTACAAGGCCGTTTCTCTCCCTCCTTTTGGAAAATCTGACCACGCTGCCATTTTCCTGCTGCCGGAGTATAAATAACGGATAGTACGGGAAGCGACAGTGACAAGGGACGTAAAGCGGTGGGCTGACCATTCAGAGGCCATGCTGCAGGATGCACTGAGCGAAGTCGACTGGAACATGTTCCAAGCAAGTTCCAGAGACGTCAGTGAGTTTGCGGAAGCGGTTTACGGACTTGTAGCCGATAACATCGTCCCCACGGTAAGGGTCAGTATCTTTCCTAACCAAAAACCCTGGGTGGACAGGTCTATTCGCGTGGCTTTGAATGCTCGCACCGCTGCTTACAACTCTGGCCTGGCATCCGGCAACATGGACGACTACAAGGTAGAGTCCTACCGACTGCGAAGGGCAGTGAAGGAAGCAAAAAGGAGGTACCGGGACAGGATGGAATCACAGATGGAGCAGCAGCAGGACACCAGGCACCTTTGGCAAGGGCTATGGACTATAACTAGCTACAGGTCCAGCACCCCCTCAACTGGAAGTGCCGGCTCCTCCTTAGCTGATGACCTGAACTCTTTTTATGCACGGTTCGAGACGGGTAACATCACCCCTAACTCGCCGTCTAAAAACAACACCGACGGGGCGCTGGCTAGCGAGGCTGTAGGGGGATCCACCGCCGGGGATGTGCACACATTCTCGGTGTCCGAGCATGAGATGAGGTGGGCTCTGATGCGTGTGAACACGAGGAAAGCTGGAGGCCCAGATGGTATATCTGGGCGAGTACTAAAGTCTTGTGCTACTCAGCTTGCTCCAGTGCTCACCACAATATTCAACCTCTCCTTGGCCAAGTCCGTGGTCCCTGCATGCTTCAAAAGATCCATCATTGTACCGGTGCCAAAGAATGCCTCTCCAGCGTGTTTAAATGACTACCGACCGGTGGCCCTCACTTCGGTTGTCATGAAATGCTTCGAGAGGTTAATCAAGAAGCACATCTGTGCCCTCCTTCCTCGCAACATGGACCCACTACAGTTCGCATACCGTCCGAACAGGTCCACGGATGATGCGGTCTCCCAGGTTCTACACACCGCTCTCTCTCATCTGGACAACCAGGGGGGCTATGTGAGGATGCTGTTCATTGACTTTAGTTCAGCATTCAACACAATAGTCCCCAGCAGACTGGTTGAGAAGCTGCTGGAACTGGGGCTTAGCACCCCTCTGTGTGCCTGGGTCCTGGACTTTCTCACCGCCAGGCCCCAAGTGGTCAGGATGGGGGAACACACATCTAGCTCCCTCACCCTGAACATAGGATCCCCCCAGGGTTGCGTCCTTAGCCCCCTACTGTACTCCCTGTACACACATGACTGTGTGGCTAGGTTCAGCTCAAACTCCATCATCAAGTTTGCTGATGACACTGTGGTGGTGGGCCGGATCTCCGACAACGATGAGAAGGCCTACCAGGAGGAGGTGACTGATCTGGCACTCTGGTGTCAAGACAATAGCCTCCTCTTGAATGGCACTAAAACTAAGGAGCTGATTGTGGACTTTAGAAGGGCTCAACATCCAAGGACATACACGCCACTGGAGATAAATGGGTCTACTGTGGATAGGGTGAGCAGTTTTAAATACTTGGGAGTCCACATCACAGAGGATCTGACATGGGCAACGCACATTGCTGCACTGGTGGGTAAGGCAAAGCAGCGCCTTTACCACCTTAGACAGCTGAGGAAATTCAGAGTGTCTCTGAGGATCCTTCATTGCTTCTACTCTGGGGCTGTAGAGAGCATCCTGACCGGCAACATTACAGTCTGGTTTGGGAACAGCTCTGCCCAGAACAGGATGGCCCTGCAGAGAGTAGTGCGTTCGGCAGAATGCACCATGGGAACTACACTCGCCCCCCTGCAGGACCTATACATCAGGAGGTGCAGATCCAGAGCAAGCAAGATTATGAGGGACCCCTGCCACCCCAGCAACGGTCTGTTCCAGATGCTACGGTCAGGCAAACGCCTGTGAAAACGGAGAGGATGAGACGGAGTTTCTTCCCACAGGCCATCAGGACTGTTAACTTTTATAACTCCAGGGACTAAATTTTGTCTTCTCTATATTAACTTTATTAACTTTATTTATATGCTGTAACTGTAATTATTTTTTGTGCACAATCCGCAGTCATTGCCACTTTCATTTCACTGCACATCGTGTATGTGTATGTGACAAATAAACTTGACTTGACTTCAGACTAGTGTTTCATGCTTACGGTTTCTTGTATTCCATTATTTGTTCGGATGAAGGGTCACCAACCTGAAACATTAACTGTTTCTCTTTGCACATATCCTGCCTGGCCTGCTGAATTTTTCCCCACATTTTCTGCTTTTAGTTCAGAATACATGGAGAGCATGCAAAGTGTTTTGTTTCACATGCAATCCTCCGGAAAGTTTAGATCAACAAGGAGGGAGTAGGGGAAAGATAACATTAACAGAGTACTCCTCCCAACAAAACCTCAAGGCAATATTCCCAATTCAGGAAGCGGGAATATTTTAAGCACAATTTTGTTGGCTGTGTCATGACAAGTGACGCCATCCATTAAGCTGATAACAGGTTAACTTACTATATTATCTCCACCATCTGCCCCCAAAACCACAGCAATGTTGCCTCAAGAAGATAATTTTTCACAGGTTTACCTCACAGGTGACCTCACAACCCTGAACAAGAGGAGCCGCAGAATGTCCACAGTGCCTGGACTGTCTTTATAAGTAAAAAACTTCTGGCCTTTCCACCAACAAATAGCAAGACTGGTGTGATGAGAATTGCCAGCAGGCACACAAGCTAAATTTATGAGAGCACAAGATGTTCTTGGATCAAAAGCCCAAGGAAAAATAAATAGCTCCATCCTCACCTAAAAGCTGAGGTTCAAAAGAAGACCTGTGACCAATAAACATGGTGGGTGGAAAGAGCGAAGGCGGTTAGCAATTCATCACATGCACAAATTATTCAACATTGTCATTCAGCATCTACTGTCTAAACCCCAAGGCACACCCTATTAAGGGCCAAGAACAGAATTAACCCCCCCCCCCCCCCCCCCAAGGAAATATGCAAACTTATTGAGGACAGTGGAACAGACATAATCCACTGGAAGGGGCACTTTGAAAGTCTCTACAACAGTGGCTCTGACCTTAACTCAAGGCCTTCATAACAAGAGGATTTTAGTATAGGAGTAAAGAGGTTCTTCTGCAGTTGTGTAGGGCCCTGGTAAGACCACATCTGGAGTATTGTGTGCAGTTTTGGTCTCCTAATTTGAGGAAGGACATCCTTGTAATTGAGGTAGTGCAGCGAAGGTTCGCGAGATTGATCCCTGGGATGGCAGGACTGACATATGAGGAAAGATTGAAAAGACTAGGCTTGTATTCACTGGAGTTTAGAAGGATGAGAGGGGATCATAGAGACATAAAAAATTATAAAAGGACTGGACAAGCTAGATGCAGGAAAAATGTTCCCAATGTTGGGAGAGTCCAGAACCAGGGGCCACAGTCTTAGAATAAAGGGGAGGCCATTTAAAACTGAGGTGAGAAAAAACTTTTTCACCCAGAGAGTTGTGAATTTGTGGAATTCTCCGCCACATAGGGCAGTGGAAGCCAAATCATTGGATGGATTTAAGAGAGAGTTAGATAGAGCTCATGGGGCTAGTGGAATCAAGGGATATGGGGTGAAGGCAGGCAAGGGGTATTGATTGGGGACAATCAGCCATGATCACAATGAATGGCGGTGCTGACTCGAAGGGCCAAAGGGCCTCCTCCTGCACCTAATTTCTATGTTTCTATCCCCACGTCAAAATGCCAGGTCCAGACTTAAAAGGCCATATACCAACTGAAAAATGTAAGCACAAACTCACAACCTCATCTCCCCCACCACAGGGGGAAGAGAACGTGCCAGGTGACTTTAGCGACCCATAAGCATGACCATTTGTAAGAAAGGAGATAATTCATTGGGAAAGTCAGCACCTTCACTGCCTATTCCCATTGGCTGTTCCCGGAATCACAGTATGGATGCTGTCCACCTAAAGGAAATATTGACATAATCTTTTTTAATGTCAACTCCAAGATAAGTGCATTAAAGGTATTGTGGAACAATCTTTTCAAATTTGGCATCTGCAGAAAACTGCCCCTCATTTACAACTGCTGTGTGATAGCAAACAACTCATGATCTTAAACAATAGGTCCACAACAGACCCAATCTTGGTGCAGACGATGTCAAGGCAAGCTGCAATATCACCTTAACAATCTTTTCTGCTGCAATACTGCACCTCACCTCCATCAAGCTTCCTGCTGAAGAAAAAACAATGTGCAGGATAACTGAGAAAATGTTTAACCAATATCGCCACCTCTCCAAATCCAACCTTAATCGGCATAAGTTCTCGTCAACGTATACATGAAGCATTCAACAGAACAGTTTTTTGACATTTGTAAAACAAAAGGTCCTCTCCCAACCAACTTACAACACTGCCCTCAATGATAAAGGTGCAGGGCAAGACCCTGGTAAACATGACCACATTCCACGACTCAGGACTCCTCAATGAAGGCATCATTGCTGGTGAAACTCACCATTGCATTCAGTGCACCAATTCAGTTTTTGACCATCGAAGGAAAATACCTCAAAACTAGCACAAAGCTCGTGGTCTACCCGGCTGCTACGATCCCTGCCCTCCTGGATCCCTCAGAGAATGAACTAGCCACAGACTTCAGGAGGTGTTGTACATGACCCAGTCAGTATCAATGGTGCCAAAGTAAATATGGTGAAGAGTTTTAAGTTCTGTGGTATAAATATCAACAGCAATCTGTCCTGGACAACCACATTAAAGCTATGCATAATAAAGCATACCGATGCCATTATGTCCTCATAAAATAGATGGTCAAGATGTCTCCAATCAGTTACCAACTCCTACAGATGCACGATAGAAAGCATTGCAGCGGGATGCATCTTGGGTTTGGCAACAGCTCTGCAGAAGACTGCAAGTAATTGTAAAGTTTTCGATATAGCCCACATCATGACACAAACCACCCGCCCTCCCCCATCCACTTCAACTACATTTCACAATGCCTCAGGAAAGCAGCCTAGTCATTTCTTCTTTTCCCCTCTTCCATCCGGCAAAAGATACGACACCTTGGAAGCACATACCACCAGATTCAAGAACAGCTTCTACCCGCTGTTATCAGGCTGCTGATGTCCAAAATAGTCCAAATCTCCCAACCTACTTCATGGTGGCCATGCACTTTTAAAAAAAAGTCTGCACTTTCTCTGTAACTGCCACGCTGTAACAGCATATTATAGGCTCGAGTACATTTCTGTTCACACTACCCCTTGTAAATGTGTATGGCTTGATTGTACTCATGTTTAGAATGTTTTGATTCAATAACATGTAAACAAATGTTTTCACTATCTCAGTACACAACTATAATAAACATATAATATAAGAAGATAACTGCAGATGCTGGTACAAATCGAAGGTTTTTATTCACAAAATGCTGGAGTAACTCAGCGGGTCAGGCAGCATCTCGGGAGAGAAGGAATGGGTGACGTTTCGGGTCGAGACCCTTCTTCATTCCACATCACTCCAAAGACGTACAGGTATGTAGGTTAATTGACTGGGTAAATGTAAAAAATTGTCCCTAGTGGGTGTAGGATAGTGTTAATGTGCGGGGATCGCTGGGTGGCGCGGACTTGGTGGGCCGAAAAGGCCTGTCTCCGCGCTGTATATATATGATATGATATGATCAGTCTGAAGAATGGTCTCGACCCGAAACGTCACCCATTCCTTCTCTCCCGAGATACTGCCTGACCCGCTGAGTTACTCCAGCATTTTGTGTATAATAAACATATTGCATCTTAAAGCATCATATCAATGCTGATTATGTAAAATCCTCCCTAGAAAGGATAAGTGAATCAGTATCTCTCATAAGTCACTCTCATATCTAATATCAGACTAACAAACCACAAACAGACATGAGATACCAAACTCCATCACAGTAAGACAATGAAGGAAACAAAGGTATGGGGAGAAGGCAGGAACGGGGTACTGATTGAGAATGATCAGCCATGATCACATTGAATGGTGGGGCTGGCTCGAAGGGCCGAATGGCCTACTCCTATTGTCTATTGATTCAAGGATGCAATATCTGTACCAAACCCCTGGGCCATGACAATTCAGAATGGAAATGGAGAATTGGGGATGCAGTGAGAACCATTTATTGGGAGCACACCACCTGTTAAGCTACCCACCTAACAACACTATAGTAACAATCTCAACCCGAACGCTTGTCTACAAACCTCTCAACCTTTGTATTTCTCCTTTCACCTTCAAGATATTCCTCAAAACTTACCTCTTTGATTAAGTTCCCCTTAGCCTGATGGAAGCCTTTTTTTTGTTGCAATTACGGTAGAACTTTGAGTGATTTCCCCCCCGTAATATCAAAGGCGCTGCATGAATGGAAGTTACTGTTGTACAACAGTGTCTGAAGAAGGGTCTCGACCCGAAACGTCACCTATTCCTTCTCTCCTGAGATGCTGCCCGACCTGCTGAGTTACTCCAGCATTTTGTGAATAAATACCTCCGTTTTGTACCTGCATCTGCAGTTATCTTCTTATACTACTGTTGTGCAAGACTTGCAATTGCTTATAAATCTCTGCAATGATTTTTGATTTGGATTTTAGAAACCCTGACGTTGAATAAATCCGATGGACCGCAATGAGTCGCTGCTACAAACACGAGGGGGCTAAACCTCACACGTAACTTCGGAGACAACATGGAAAGAGTTTGCATTCAGGTAAATGTGCTTGGCATTGTTTATAACTTTGAAAACTGCATGTGAATGTGACTGACCTGCGAGCCGGTCCACTGCACCCGGAACTGCTGGAGTTTCCCGCCAGGCTCTGATTGACAACTGACGCCCGACTGCTGGCTCCAATCGTGCAAACCCAGGCCGCCCCTTTGCTCCGGGGAGCTGCTCAGCTTCGGCAAAAAGCTCGAAATGTAATTGAAAATCTCAACATTGTCATGAAAATAATGCTAATGCCATCAGCTGCGAATTGCAAACTACAAACCCGAATGTGAAAACTTAGATCAAACTGTACATGCACACACACACATCACACAGCATTGACAGCTGCTGAGTTTATAAAGGTGCTGTTTTCAGAAAAGTTTGCTGGAGTGTGTTATCCGATGGACCAAACATGTATTAATAACGCATTTATCGCTCTCTGAAGCGTGTATTGTGAGTTCCTTCTTCACCCTAAAGTATTGGTGTGAACCATCTGGAAAGTTAGGACAATTAGATTGCCCATAAGTTTTATTTCCTCTAGTGCAGACGGACAAATTTCCAGATTTATGGAAATCACTTTCAAACTTGCAAATGAGGCATTCAAGCTTGCAACATACCTAAAATACCGATTTTTTTTTTTTAAACTGCAGATGTGGAAATTTGATATTAAAACAGTAAATTGATCCAAAATTGGTTTGAAGGTAGGCGACTGAAGGTTGTGGAAGAGGATATTTTATTTTCAGACAGGAGACCTGAAACAAACAGAGCTGCAGGTGCTGGTTCCACTGCAGGTTATAAAAACGATTAGGATGAGAATATAAATTTAGTTTGTAACTAAGTTTGCAGATGACACTAGAATTGTTCAGAGGGCTGATCCGTGGGCCGTTCTCGCAAGTCGGGGCCTGATCAACCCCGGCTGGGTCGCCTGGGCGAGGGTGTCAGATGTTGTGAGACCCGAAACACCCGATGCCCCAGGTCACATCACTGAGGATGCGTCCCAGTGCATCCAGAAGATGTATCTTGCACATTGGTATAGTGGACAGTGAAGAAGGTTATCTAAAACTACTCAGGTATTTTGGCCAACTGAGCAAATAGCTGAGAAATGGCAGATGGAGTTTAATTCAGATCAATTATGAAGTCCATAAATGATCGGAGCAGAATTAGGCCATTCGGCCCATCAAGTCTACTCTGTCATTCAATCTATCTCTCCCTCCTAACCCCATTCTGCCTTTTCCCCATAGCCTCTGACATCCATTCTAATGAAGTATTGCATTTTCACAATCACAATCACAGTCCTACTTTATAAGCCAAGTATGTTTTGCAACATACGAGGAATTTCATTTGCCGGTCAACAATAAAAAACAACAGGACACACAAAGTACATTTTAACATGAACATCCACCACAGTGACTCCTCCGCATTCCTCACTGTGATGGAAGGCGAAAAAAAGTTCAATCTCTCCCTTCTTTGTCCTCCAGCAGTCGGAGGCCTCTCACCTTCCATTGACGGGACGATCTTGACCGACAGCGGGCCTTCCTCGTCGGGGCGATCATGCTCCTGCATCGGTGGGGGGATCTCACTCCCCCACATCGGGCGATCTACCCCGGGTGGGGGCTTGTTGAAATTCGTGCAGCTTGGAGCTCCCGACTTGGGTCTCAACCCGAGACTGTGAGCTCCTTGATTTTAAAGTCTGCAGGCAGCGGTTGGAGCATCGATCCAGGCAAGGAATCGCATGCTCAGATGGTAAGTCCACGCCCCGCGGTGGGGCTCAAGGTCAGTCCCGGGTAAGGCCTCCAGCTCCATGATGTTAGGCCACAGAGCGACCGGAGATACGATCTGGAAAATCGCATCTCCGGCAAGGTAAGAGATTGAAGAAAAGTTTCCCCCGACCTCCCCGCCAACCCCCCACATAAAACAAACCAGAGAACATTAACACAGATTTTTAAAACTCACCAAAAATAACAAAAAAAGGACGAAAAGGACACAGACTGAAGGCGAGGCTGCCATTGCGGCGCCACCCGGTGGACAAAGACAAACCAGGGCTGGAAGTGCACAGTAAATGGTAGGACCTGAAAGAGTGGTAGATCAGGAAGATCTAGAGGTGCAGGTACGTAGTTCCATGAATGTGATGAACAGGTAGACAGGGTAATAAAGAAGACATTTAGCACACTTGCCTTCACCCATCAGGGTATTGAGTACAGGAGTTGGGAAGTCATGTTACAGCTGCTTTTTAACCTTCTGCCTAACTCCCTAAACTCAGTTTAAAAGCTCCTCCCTCCTTCCTATGTCATTAGTACCAACATGTACTATAACGTTTGTCAGTTCTCCCTTCATCTTGAGAACATTCTGTACCCAATCTGAGATATCCCTGTTCCTGACGCCAGGGAGGCAACATGCCATTCTAGTCTGTATCTCAGCCACAGAAATGCCTCTCTGGTGCCCTTACTAATGAATCCCCATCTTTACTGCTGGCCTATATTTTTCTGTGCCCATTCTGTGCATCAGAGCTTACCCTAGTGCCACAAATTCTGTTGCTGCTTCTTTTCAATGAGAGGCCATTCCCCCTAACAGTATCCAAAATGGTATAACAATTTGACAAGTGAATGACCACAGGAGACTCCTGCACTCGCTGCCCTTCCTGATGGTCATCCGTATCCATTCTCTCTGCACCCGAAGTGTGACCAACTCACTAACAGTACTATGTATGGTATGATATTTTCCATATCCAGATGCCCCATAACAGTTCCAACTGGTTCTCCTGTATCTATTCTACTTGTGCAATCTGTGAAAGGATGTAATTGTGTTAAGCATGATTTCCCTTTCATAAACCCATGCTGACTTATCCAATCCCGTTAATGATTTCCAGATGTTCCATTATTACATCTTTTATGATAGATTCTAGCAATTTTCCCCGCAGTTGATTTTAAATCCAATGATCTTTAATTCACATTTTTCTCTCTCCTTTTTGAAATAGTAAGGACATATTTGTCACCCTCCAATCTGTAGCAACTGATCCAGAAAATTATGTTGATGATCATGTAGCATCCACAATTTCCAGAGACACTTCCTTTTATTCTCTCAGACATACATTATCAGCCCCTGAAGATTTGTCTGTCCTTTGCCTCATTAATTTCCCTAACAGTTTTTATTTACGATAGCTGATTTCCTTTGGTTCCTCTGTTTCGCAAGAACTTAGGTTTCTGAACATGTTTGGGAGATTACTTGTTGAGCCCTCCTTTATGAAGATAGAAGCAAAATATGTGCTTAATTGTTCTGCCAGTTCTTTCTTCCTGGCAATAAATTCCCCTATTTCTCACAGTAGGAGACCTACATTTGTTTTAACTAACTTTTTTTGCACTTAGAATCTCTGAGGCCAGTTTTTTATGTTCCCTGCATGCCCTCTTTTGTATTCCACCATTGCCCATTTTATAAATCTTGTTCACCTTTGCAGAATTATCAATTGCCCCCAAATTTCAGGCTTGCAGTCTTGCATGGCAATTATATCATCTCATCTTTGGATCTAATACAATCTCTAATTTCCTTAATAAGTCGCATTTGAGGCCTCTTTCCCAACTTATTTTTGTGCCAGACAGGAATGAATTTCTCTCTCCTCTACCACAATCAGTCTGAAGAGAATCCCGATTTGAAACATAACCTATTCCTTTTCTCCAGAGATGCTGCCTGACCCGCTGAGTTACTCCGGCTTTTTGGGTCTATCTTAGGAATGAATGATTGTTGTAATTCATGTACACATTCTTTAAAACTTCTCTCCCCACTGTCAATCTAATTAATCCAATTATGGTGTTTCCTCTTCCCTGTGGCGGGGAGCTGATCTAAATACAAAATCTCTGCAAACAGCTATGAGAATGAATGATAAAAGCCTAATGTTGACACATTCCATTCCAAGAGTGTGAGGATCTAGGATCAGCCTTTCACTGCTTTAAATTGTTGACACACTTCTACTAGCCCTCTCCTACTATGTAAAATGATGAAAAATTAACTTGGTAACTGATTTTGTTCTCTTGGACAAATGGAAGTAGTTAGTTACCAGTGGTGCAAAATATAAAGGATGGTATGAAATACAGCAGTTATTTCTGTTTCCATAGTTGCAGCACTGTGGAGTATGTGTTCCATTTCTTAGTTACTCGGATTATGTACCTTTTTAACTTTTGTTTTCCTAATACTTTTACTGGCAGATACATAAACATGTTGGCTTCAATACATTTTCCAAATTTTAAAAATATTTTATGGCATAATCTCTTCTTCTGTGAGCTCTGAGGTGAACTCATTAAATAACATATCGGGATCCAAGTCAAACATGTCTTAGAGCTCCATCCTTTCATTTCAGAGTGCTAGTTATAAAGTAATGCTTTAATGTATTTGTGTGTGGGAGTATCATATCATATATATACAGCCGGAAACAGGCCTTTTCGGCCCTCCAAGGACGTGCCGCCCAGTGATCCCCGTACATTAACACTATCCTACACCCACTAGGGACAATTTTTACATTTACCCAGCCAATTAACCTACATACCTGTACGTCTTTGGAGTGTGGGAGGAAACCGAAGATCTCGGAGAAAACCCACGCAGGTCACGGGGAGAAGGTACAAACTCCTTACAGTGCAGCACCCGTAGTCAGGATCGAACCTGAGTCTCCGTCGCTGCATTCGCTGTAAAGCAGCAACTCTACCGCTGCGCTACCGTGCCGTAGCTGTGGATGTGCTTGTGTGTGGGTTTATGTGTTTAGATATTTATAGATCTGTGTGGCTGTGTGTGTGAGGTGGTAGGATAGAGGTGAGAGAAGGAAGGATTATGTTCGGTGAAGTGGTTCTTTTTAATATTTTGAAGTGTCTGGGTTCTCTATCATGTGAACAAAACAGACTTGGGAGTTCCAACAAGCATAGTTACTTATTCAAATGACTCCTCCACACTGACACTGGAAACTCCTACAAACAACTTTGTCGTAGAGAAAACTTGAAACAGTGAACATTGAAAGATCAATAGTTAACATACCAAAGATAGACACAAAAAGCTGGAGTCACTCAGTGGGTCAGGCAGTATCTCTGGAGAAAAGGAATAGGTGACATTTCAGGTTGAGACCCATCTGATGAAGGGTCTTGACCCAAAACGTCTCCTATTCCTTTTCTCCAGAGATGCTGCCTGACCCGCTGAGTTACGCCAGCTTTTTGTGTCTTATCTTTGGTGTAAATAGGGTTGCCAACTTCCTCACTCCCAAATAAGGGACAAACGGTGACGTCACCGCCCGACACCCCTCGTGACCTCACCCAGCCAGCTGTCACGTGCTCCCGCTCCACTAATGGCGGCCACCCGGGCCGGGAGGCAGATTGCTACATAACCTCCATTAGGCGGCGCCCGGGCCTCCAGGCCTGCACTGTCCAGGGACTGCAGCGGCCCCCGGGCTACTGTGTCCGGGCATACAGTGTCTGGGCCTACAGTGTACGAGCCTACAGCGTCTGGGCCTACAGTGCTGTCCTGGCCTTATACGGGCAAGGGCGATCCCGTACGGGACAAACCAATTTAGCCCAAAATACGGGATGATCCGGCTAATACGGGACAGTTAGCAACCCTAGGTGTAAAGCAGCATCTGTAGTTCCTTCCTACACAGTTAACATTCCAGATATGCAACCGTTCATCAGAACTGGGAAAGACTGGAAACAAGGGAGTTTTCAGTAGCAGACAAGATGGGGGAGGGATGATTAAAAAAGGGGAGTATCTCGGATAGGGTGAGAGCAGTAGGTTAATCAGAACAGTTGGAAACACATTATATTCACTATCTATTCCCCTCCACCGTTATACCTAAGATGTATTGGTAAATTGTGAAGCACTGTTGCAATTTCTACCTTTATTTCCACAATATCCAAGGATGATTCCTATTAGTCAGGGCAACCTACTCACTTTCAGAACTGCAACATTATAGATTTTTTTGCCTTCTGCCTCCACCAAGTGTTCTATACGTTGGTTCCTAATCATCTCCATTACTGTATTTAAACTTTGACCAATGTAAGTTGCATCTGTGGTGAGATATTTTTCAATCTTGCAAAGGCTTAATGATTCAGTACTATTATCCTTAGGTCTGGATTAAATAATCTGCATTGCACATAAAGATTAGGGTTGCCAACTGTTCCATATCAGCCAGGACATCCCGTATTTTGGGCTAAATTGGATTGTCCCGTATTGGACCACCCTTGTTCCGTATTAGGCCCGGGGGGATGCTGTAGGCCCAGACGCTGTCGGCCCAGATGCTGTAGGCCTGGACGCTATAGGCCCGAACACTGTAGGTCCGGACAGTGTAGGTCCGGACAGTGTAGGTCCGGAGGTCCGGGCACCGCCTAATGGAGGTTGCTGGGCAACCCGCCTCCTGGCCCGGGCGGCCGCCAATGGTGGAACGGGAGCACGTGGCCGCTGACTGGGTGAGGTCACGTGGAGCGCGGGGCGGTGACATCACCTTGTTTCTTATTTGGGAGTGAGATAGTTGGCACCCCAAATGAAGATATATAACCAGTATTCTCAAAAAATTATCACAAATTAAAATATTCATAACATCATTTCCTGGACCAACACATCAAGATTGATTCAAGTACTATATACTCCTTTGTTTTCAAACTGGGTCTACATAGATGCAAATGGTTCTGAATTGTTTGTGAATATTGCAGCAAAGTTGGAACTCAGCATAATATAATCGACATACATATTATGCTTTTGACTGCAAGCAATTGAACTGAATTTTAGAAATGGAATTTCACTACCAAAGTGCACATATGCCACAGGATAAATTTCAAATGCAAAAACTTTAATATAATAGGCTGATGATATAGGCTGGAACCTCCCTTTGCACCCTTCTACTCCAGAACTACAACACTTAACCAAGGTTGAAATTTAGTACAATATTGAGACTGTGAAGCACTATCGGAGGTAATGTTTCCCAGATAGAATTATAAATAAATGGTACCTTCGAGCTCTTGAATTGGATGAAAACAAAATTGCCTTTTTTCCAACAACAGAATACCATTCATCCCCCCCCAGCCAGTGTCACCACATCAAACTGTGTGGCCACAAATCTTGTAACTATTTGTGGGACTTATTACTCTACATATTACTCTACATATTTTGCCTATAATGCACAAGTATTGGCCTTGCAAACACATTCAAATTCTTTCAAAATAATTTTTGCAATTACTTGGATCTAGGTATTGAATAATAACAGCAGGCACATCATTATACACAGCTTTGCAACAATCAAAGTTTAAAAATTTAGCCCATGTGACAGTAGTTACAATTTCAGGAAAATTAATTTAACTTGTGCAAAGGTTTCATAATAATGTGATGAGATCTCTCAAATTAGTATGAGAGACAACGTTGAGCCAAGGTAACACAGAATGCACCAGCAGTCACAAACCAAGTACCATCTGACTTCCTATATTGATGGAACAAATAATTATTTTACCTATAATAGATTGCCTAATAGTTGAAAAGTATGCGAAACAATACAAGTCTTCTGAAAATATACAGTGGAAAACAGTAGGAATGCTCTCATTTCCAAACAAAATGTGGTTGGTAATGACTGCCAGAGCAGCTCACAATTCCCATGAAATTTCACACATAAACTGTAATAAAAAGCTATATTGGACTATAATTTGTTGGAACATGACACCAATTTCCTTCCTCCAGTGGGAGTACTGAATAGACTGTTACTGCAAGCAGAGGCAATTTCATCCTTTTTTCCCCCCTTCTGGTTACCATTTCAACATGTTGTATTCCGATGTATAATGATTGGTCATGTCTATTGTGTGAACAAGGCATTAAAGAGAAAACAAATGTTCCTAATATCATTTCATTATGCCTACATACTAACAAATGTGATCTATAATAAAACAGAACATAGAGTTGACATTTCAGGTTGATGCCTTTCATCAAAATCCTGACCCAAGTACTAAGTCAGGCATCATGGTTAATACCCTCGAGCTCTCTTTACCTCTGCGCATAAAGCACAGTCAGTTCTCAGGGTGAGTTACAGCAAACTGGTCTGAAAGTCGCATGTTATGAGAAGTATGTTCTCGCCATTGAACTCAACAAATTGTAATAATTCGTCCTCAGGAATACGTTCACAGATCCACACAATTCTCTCCTTTTCCTATTTTTGGAAGATGAAAAGTGTCAGTAAATAAAAGCGATATGGTTGACTCTTGAATGCCATCTGAAATTTCATGACATTGGGAAATATCAAACCACTTTTCAGGCAATGAGGCAATGAAGTGCTTTTGAAATACCATTGGAATTATAATGCTGAAAAGAAGAGGAGCAAATTTTCATCCAGTAAGGTCGCCTAAACAACGATAGCATCAACTCTATTTATAATATTTCTTAAGAACCGCACATTAGTCTAAATTATGGCGTTATTCCCCTCTTTTAGTTTAATTTAGTTTAGAGATAAAGTGCAGAAACAGACCCTTCAGCCCACCGGGTCCACTCCGACCAGCGATCCCCGCATATTACCACTAACCTACACACACTGGGGACAATGTTTACATTTACCAAGCCAATTAACCTACAAACCTGTACGTCTTTTGAGGTACGTCTCTTTTTTGATCCATGGAATATTGTATGTGCATCTAGAAAGGATTTAGGTTGCCTTGGCCTATAACACCTCATCTGAAAAGAAGAATCTCTGGCCTACTTACAACTCCAGTCTCAATAATGACTTAAGTTCACACATCATGGCTGAACATAAGACCTTCACATAGAAATAAAACTGCTAACTCTTAAGCAAAAGTATCACATTTTATGTGTAGGAACTGGAGATGCTGGTTTAAACCAAAAAAAAGTTGGAGTAACTCAGCGGGTCAGGCAGCATCTTGGGTGAAAAGGAATAGGTGACATTGCGGGTCAAGACCCTTCTGCAATCTGAAGAAGGGTCTTGATCCGAAATGTCACCTATTCCTTTTTCTAGAGATGCTGCCTAACCCGCTGAGTTACTCCAGTTTTTTGTGTGTATCACATTTGATGTCATTCCAGGTCATACGATTTTCATTAACATCTCAATTTTCATACTATTTCTTGAAGCATATTGCAGCAGAAAATCATTGATCCTGATTGTTTTTAATTTTACTTTACATTTTCCCCAGCTCCATATGCTCATCTCCCATTCCTGAGTCCCATATTTTGCTTGTCCCCTTTCATCCTCTTCTTTCCTTATCTGACATCTTTTTGTCTCCTTTTTATTTCTAACCATTGTTACTTACTCCACCTGTCTGCCATTACACCCCAACACCCTCACCTCGATCACCCTCTCATCTATGTTCACCTATCACTTGCCAGTCTTTGTCCCACCCCCATTCGTTTTTCCAGGTAACTTCCCTTCAGTTACTCCCTTCTGAAGGGCTCCGACCTGAAACGCTGTCTGTCCATTGCCTCCACAGATGCTATCTGACCCATTGAGTTCTTCCATTATTGAAATAAGATGTGATGAAGAAACACCTGAGCAACCCAACATCTGCTTGGGAACCCAATATGTTAAAATATTCTGAAGCGCAGAAGGCTGCAGCAAACCAACATGATTTTTTTTCAGATCATTCATGTGAATCAAGTTCTTATCGCAAAAGAACATCTTTACCTATTTTTTCAGCTAATTGATGAACAAACTTCCTAAAAGTTAACAACTTTTTGATTCCAAGGATTGGATCTCTATTGGCATTGTAAATATAGTGTCAAATGACCAATAACAATGACATTTTGGAAACATGGATTTAGATTTTTAGATTGATATATAGCGTGGAAACAGGCCCTTCGGCCCAGCGAGTCCGCGCCGCCCAGCGATCCCCGCACATTAACACTATCCTACACACATTAAGGACAATTTTTACATTTACCCAGTCAATTAACGTACATACCTGTACGTCTTTGGAGTGTGGGAGGAAACCGAAGATCTCGGAGAAAACCCACGCAGGTCACGGGGAGAACGTACAAACTCCGTACAGACGACGCCCGTAGTCAGGATCGAACCTGATTCTCCGGCGCTGCATTCGCTGTATGGCAGCAACTCTATCGCTGCGCCACCGTGCCGCCCTATTGGATCTAATCTAATTTTACAATGAGACATTATTTATGTGGCATTTTGTTTTGACAATTATTGTTGGGGATAAATGGTGTCTGAGAAATGTTACTATATAAAAATGAAATTAATTACCATACAGCTGTAGAAGAACCAGATATTATACTGTGCACTGGTGAGATTATTACATGCTTGTTTTTGTGATATGGCTCATTGATAGTGATAACACTGATTGATACCAATAGAATTAATTGTTCTTTTGATCTTTACCAATGAAGTCAAATTCAAATGGAATTGATGTTTTTATTTAATATATCAGACCCTCAGGATTGTAGTGAGAAAGGTAGTAAGCTAATTTTTTTAAAGTCCAGTACCACACAAAATTCATTTGTGCTGGTGTTATGCATCATTAGTGACAGAGCATTCAAATACTTTGACAACTTTTAATCAAAAGTAACATTTTATAAACTGGAAGCAATGTGTGCATGCTGGGAATCTGATTAAATAGATGCACTGCGTTTATTTAAAAATATTACTTTATTCTTAAAATTAACAATTTTTTAATACAGAATGTCACCATTGTCAGTCATAGATTCATACAGCTCAGAAACAGGCCTTCCCTTTCCTTCCCTCACCAGCACATGGCACCAGGTGTAATCCGGAGATCACTATCCTTGGGCTCCTGCTTTTTAACCTTTTGCCCAACTCCCAAGATGCACTCTGCAGGACCTCAAATCCTTTCCGATCTATTTCATATCAACCAGGGCAGGCTGATGTGTTGCAATGAAAATTAAAATTGAAAGGTTGTAAAATAGTTTACTATTTCATTCCCATCTGATTCATTCTAATTTGCAAGACCAATTTCATTTCCAACATTTCAAACTGTACAGCAACTTCACATTATGATTTGGATGTAACAGACCTTAAAGCCATGAAGCAAGATGCATTTATAAATATTACCTGAAACTGAGATTAAACTATGGGTTTAATATTGAATGTTCTTCGCAGTCAAGTATTTTTTTCAAATTTTATTTATGTGTATTTGTCCCTGATTTTCTATTTATTAGATTGAGGAATATCTCTGGACATTTGGGGAATGAGCTTTTCAGCTGCAATATTCAGATTGACCAATCATCCTGCCTGTATGGCAAATTGTGAAAGATAAAAATGCTACCAGACTGTCCCACGTTAATTTGTATCATTCTGCTCCCATTTCTACAGACTGACATCTGCAATGATAGTCAAGATTGCCATTAATAAGGCCACACAATTTAGAAAGTCTGTCATCTGGTAATGGTTCAGTATTGATATTGCTTTGATTACTTTGCATAGTAAAAATGTTCAGACTTACCATCTTTGGGGGGAAAAAAGCTTGTTGCTTATTTTAAGTGTCAATGCATTTCTAGTATGCCTGAAAATAAATTAGTTGTGCAAAGTCATAATTTTGCAGTGATTTTGAGCGCTATTGACCTAGCTCACCATGTTAAGCTTGTTGAATGGGGTCAAGGTGACATTGGTGTAAAACACAACGTAAAGCAATTTATTTTCCAGCATCATCAAGTCAGTGTCTTTTGTCCGAGGACATAGCCTCTGGAGCACGAGACAACTGAAATGTGAGCACGAGACAACTGAAATAGAAACATAGAAAAATAGGTGGAGTAAGCATACGGCCCTTCGAGCCAGCACCACCATTCAATATGATCATGGCTGATCATCTAAAATCTGTACCTGGTTCCTGCGTTTTCACAATATCCTTTGATTTCTTTAGGCCTAAGAGCTAAATCTAACTCTAACTCTCTCTTGAAAACATCCAGTGAATTGGCCTCCACTGCCTTCTGTGGCAGAGAATTCCACAGATTCACAACTCTCTAGGTGAAAATGTTTTCCCTCATCTCAGTCCTAAATGGCCTCCCCCTTATTCTTAAACTGTGACCCCTGGTTCTGGACTCCCCCCACATCCAGTTTCATGACTGCTTTCTAAATATCTTTCCATTCTGTTTACTGCAAATGAAGCAGCTGCTGTTAGCCACAGTAATAGAAGGTAATCTGCAAATGGGTCTTTTAATGCACAAATGCAGGAATAAATAAAATAAGTTATACACTAAAAATAATGCTGATTTGGGAACGTCCTAAGGAAAAGGTCTTTCAGTTTAAGAATTGAATTGCCAACTTCACATTTAAGAATCAAATCCCTAGACGCCTAGACTGGGGATCCCAACAGTAGTTATTTTAAAAGAACCACAGAACAAAAAGAGCAAGTAAAGAAAAAGATAATTAATTTTAGCCTTTAACCATGTATGGGATATCCAAAAAATTTAAAAAGCATAACAGGGATGTTAAAGAGACCTCATGACATTGTGAAACATCATAGGTTAATGAACTTGCTGATTGAATCAGGCATCTGAACTTGCATATCCAATGCACAACCTCAAGTATAAAAAGGTGCTTTAGGAGATCATCATTAACTTGACTGTCATTAACCCACCAATCCACACCATAAGAGTGATTAATTTGAAATATGAACCTTAACCTTTTCTTTCTCCATTTGTGCTACCTGACCTACTGAGTGTTTTCACTTTAATAAAATTTACCCTCGAGGCAGTGCAAATAAACGTTTGTTTGTTCACTAGTCTTATTCATTTCATTAAGGGTTTGCATACATCCCCCTCCGAAAGCTGGCTATGCATATACCTGCCCCTGGGAACAGAGGTTGTTTGCCACGTTCTGTCCTATAAATACTTTTTTTTTTAAAGCATCACTCATCTTTCATACAAAATGTGCTTTAAATGATTGATAATTGCAAGATAAATAATTGCAGGCCAGTAGAATATGTTCTTTCTCTCACATCATTAGATAATTATACTCGATCAGCTCCAACTTTTTTAAAGATACCTGGTCCTCAAAAAACTGTGATCATTAGGAGTGTGAATTGACTGAAGCAAATGACCACATCAAGTCAAGTCAAGTCAATTTTATTTGTATAGCACATTTAAAAACAACCCACGTTGACCAAAGTGCTGTACATCTGATTAGGTTCCAATGGAAAAAAAAAAGAAACATACAGTAGCACGCAAACAGTTCACAGCGCCTCCTCAATGAGCCTCAAACGCTAGGGAGTAGAAATAGGTTTTGAGCCTGGACTTAAAGGAGTCGATGGAGGGGGCAGTTCTGATGGGGAGAGGGATGCTGTTCCACAGTCTAGGAGCTGCAACCGCAAAAGCGCGGTCACCCCTGAGCTTAAGCCTAGACCGCGGGATAGTGAGTAGCCCCAAGTCGGCCGACCTGAGGGACCTGGAGTTAGAGAGGGGGGTTAGAAGATTTTTGATGTAGGGGGGGGGGGGAGTGTCCATTTAGGGCTTTATACGTGAATAGGAGGAGCTTGAAGTTGATTCTGTACCGTACAGGGAGCCAGTGGAGAGAGGCCAGAATCGGGGTGATGTGGTCCCTTTTACGGGTACCCGTCAGGAGTCTCGCTGCCGCGTTTTGGACCAGTTGCAGGCGGGACAGGGAAGATTGGCTGATCCCAGTGTATAGGGAGTTGCAGTAGTCTAGGCGGGAGGAAATGAAAGCGTGAATGATTTTTTCTGTGTCGTCGAATTGGAGGAAAGGTTTGATTTTAGCTATGGTTCGAAGTTGGAAGAAGCTGGCTTTTACCACAGCGTTGACTTGCTTATCAAATTTTAATGCAGAGTCAACTCCCTATATCAGGCATGTAGCTTTGAACAATTTGCACAAGGTCACTGATACACCCAAGTTTGTATTCGTGTGCAATTTATGAATACATTAATTGCAAATGGAAAACATTTTCAATGTAATAATCTGCCACAAAAAAAAAATCAGGATCAGTGCAGTCAGTGGTTCCTGATGGAGAGGTAAAACTGGGACAATTGTGTAGATGATTAGGCCCCGTTACATATCCTCTGAAGATGGGAGCAAGAACTGGAAATCAACCCCTTTTCAGGAAAATGGGTATCCTACTTTTTTATCTTTTTTATTCAGTCAGCTTGACATTGAAATCAGTAAAGAACAGCCTTATGGGTGCAATTTTCATCAATATATTTATCTCTGGGAGATGGGGGGCAAATGTGAGTCGATCCAGAATTCTGGTAATCTCTGGCATTTTGCTGATCCTTCTTTTACAACTGCAGACCACAACCAGGCATTCTTGTTGTTGCTTGCCTAACCCAACTTAAAGAAATTCTCAGAGCACATAACAGTTGGGTTGAGTGCATGACCTATTTTTCATTGCAGATGCAGTTTTTTAAAACCCAAATCCCCCCCCCCCCCCCCCCCGACAATATGCACTATGTGACTGTAAATTCAAAACATTTAAAACAGAAGCCAAGTATCAAGAACACCAAACTAAAAGTTATATTATTTTTATTTGTTAGAAATTCTATCAGTGTTTGAACATTAATATTTAGGAAGCTTGCACAATATCCATTTCCCATGATGCAAAATAGATAAAATACACAAGGCACGTATTCCGTGAAAGTTGAAACCAAATTATGTAACATTTTGAATAGTTGCTTTCTTTTTAACACTGTAAAACATCTCCAATTGTAAGTTACAATGAAAGTGTGCACTGAAACTGTCTCAGTTATGATCCAACACAATTGTATCATTACATATAAACTCTTTAAAAATATACTTCTGTCAAAAGACTTGATGACTACTATGTACACTACAAAAATAAATTTTCATATAAATAAATTATATGGCATACATTTATCTTTGTAACTGAAATGACACAAACTCACCCCTACCAACGCTGGCAGGTGATGAGACCCAGTTTGAATATTTTTCCTTTTGCATCCTCATACTAAAATCTACGTTCTTAATGTAACAGTTATATATCTTTCCTATTTAGTATTAACATTAGTAAGCACTTTATACAGATTAAAAATCCATTACAAAAACATTACTGTAATAGCGTTTCAAACAGACAAAAGAAATCCCTGCATTTTTGTTATAAACTGGCATACAAATTCTGTAAGAAACAATCTTATGATACAAAAATATAAATATCACAAAAATACATATTTTCTTAAAAACATAGTTGCCAGCCATTGAGAAATTCTCCCTTTGCCAGTGAGACTATAGGAGAAAATGTCTACATTGTGCAGAAGCAGCAGACAGTGGAGAAGGGTGTGGAGAAGGTACACAAACATATATCTGCTTTTAATAGATTCTGTGCTGTTAAACAAGTAGGGAAATGGGGGGGGGGGGGGGGGGGGGGGGGGGAATTGACATACACCAAGGCAAAAGCAGTAGGAAGTCATTCTGAACTTCTAACAAAATTTACACTATGGCAACTGAAGTTAGTTCCAATTAACAACAAGCATTTGTTTTGTGAATTCTGGATAATGGGTCACTGCAAAGTGCCATATTGAAGTCTGTTGTTGAACATCACACACATTTCTATGCCAGAGATGTTTTTAATATTTAAAAAAAGGCAGTTAAGGTTAACCCTTAGTGTGCTAATGGCAGTAGCTTATTTTAACACTAAAAAGAAAAGACAAAACCCAGTTTACCTGAAACACAATTTGGCATCATCTGTTACTTCAATCAAAGTGGCACCATTGAAAATACACAAAATTCAATTTCTACTTCTGGCATTAGTACTCAGATTGGCTGTTCATTATTGACCTCTGCTGATCTTCATTTCCATATATCTACGTTGGGTAGATCCAAAATCCATTACATTCTATTGGCACAAATTACTCCCAATTTTTCCAATATTGAACATCTGAATTTTTTATTGAACATTCTTGTAATTGTATGGAATCCTTCTGCTTATTGTTAATGGATTAATAAATGCATTAAAATTATGAACAGGTTAATTTTATGTGGACATATGTTACAAATATTAGAAAGGCAATTTTATCCTATCAATGGTCTTTCACTACCAAATCGGAAAAAAAAACCTAAATGAGGCATCTGGATAGTCATTGACCTTAGTGCTTCAAACTATGTTATCAAATTGGTTTTGGAATGAAACATTCAATGAAAAAAAATATTGGTCATGACCAAGGATCCCTCTAAACGCTACAGCCAAAGAAATACTTTTGAAGTGCGGTTGGTGTTATAAAGTAGGAATGCCTTGTATTTTTATATAGGACACATTTTGTTTGTGTAAATAAAAATTTACATGAAGCTGCAATTGAAGAATTATGACCTTGCCTGCCCACCTAGATTGAGTACAATGATACCAAACATGTATAATAGTAGATGAGCTTAACATTAATATAAACCAGTGCTTTGAAGGGACAGTTCCTGCGTGCCTCCCTACATATTTACAAATAAAGATGGGATTGGAGTTGAATCTCCTTTCACAAGTTTACTTGGCTGGATGTATTTTTACAAATGTACAAATCTTTGCTAAAGAGAACAGTGTATGAGCTTACTGGTGGGATTTTTGCAAACAAAACATAGATTGATAATAAATTAAAAAAATTAAAAACTGTCTTTGTTAGGCCTGACAGTTCGAAATTGCAGATACAGTTTATCATTCAAAGAATTTCAGGGTGTCAATAAATATACGCACATACAGACACACACACTAAGGGTTAAATTAAAACAACATGGACATGTATAATACACTGCAAGGAGTCAAACAACTATTAAGATCATAAAGATTAACGTGCTTTTCTTCATATCTGGTCATTTTAAAAATCACGCATAGCGTGTTTGAAAGTTAACAGTGACATTTTATACTACCACAGATCTGTGATATACAAAATTAAAATATTTTAACAAAATGTGTACCTTTACAAAAATCCTATCACTTGAACAATATTTGCATAGAATAATTATACAATTATACAATATTTCAAGCAGCAGCAACATATGCTGACATTTATGACTAAATTAAGCTTAAATGTGGCACAGATAAACAGATCAATGTACATACCATATGGATCACACAAAATTGTTCCCAATCCATTCACAGGAGTTTTACAACTTAAAATTATACTATTTTACATTGTACATTTGTATAATACATATGTGTACATCCTTTAAATATTATAGAGAAGCAATATTTAACAATACAATAGATTAACAGTTACAGTAAACTGTTTTCACAATTCAGGATCGCCTGTATTCATAGCCTGCAGCTTCGATGATCAGACTACACAAAGTAACTGTTTTCCCATCTTTGGCCATCTGTACATCACAAATTCCAACTGGATAAAATAAAAGAAAACAAAGCCATTAGTTGATCACAGTGTTTTACATTCCATAAAATATATACTACATATTTCACACTCAAGCCAAATATTACTTGTTAATACAAATTTAACTTGAGTGGTATTTGAATAAATAATTTTCCACTTATTAGAACAAATCGCTTTACCAAACTTCCTATTTTATTACTGGGCGGTTAATATTAAAAATATAACCTTCTGGCTGGACGACATTGATCGGCAACCAGATTGGTTAAAGTTGGAGAAGGAGGATTGCTTACCATTTGACATTGGTGCGATCTTATTCGCCCCAATAACTTTGAATAAAAAAACATATGGAGGAAATCCGATTATACATAGTGTTATCCGTATTTGGAAACAATTAAAACTCACTTTAAAATTGAGTAATTTATCTTTCTTCCTACCCATTGCAAATAACCCTTCTTTCAAACCATCTGTCTCAGATAGAGGATTCATTCAATGGAAAAGTTATGGAATTAAAATGGTGGGAGACCTCTATCATAAGGGAACTTTTCTCTCTTTTCAGGAATTACAACAGAAGTATGGATTACATGCTAATATTTTTTTTAGATATTTACAACTCAGAGATTATGTAAAATCACATACGCAAGAATATAGATTTAGAGGCCCAGGAATTCTTGATGAATGCTTGAACCGTCACTACAATACAAATAAATTAATATCTTATATTTATAACACTCTTTTAGATACCGACATTCCGTCATCAGAATCATATAGACGAGCATGGGAGGACGAATTGGCTCAACCCATAACGCAAGACATATGGGACGAAAGTTTACAACACATACATCAATGTTCGTTAAACACTAGACACTCATTAATACAATTTAAAATATTACACAGACTACATTATTCGAAGACAAAATTAAACAGGATCTTCCCAAGTATCTCTCCTATTTGTGATAAATGTCAATTTCAAGAAGCCAATTTAACTCACACTTTTGTGACTTGTACAAATATGCAAAATTTTTGGATCGATATTTTAAAAATCATTTCCAAAGTTATCGATAACCAACTGGATTTAGATCCAAAATGAATAATTTTAGGATTATCAGAACACATTACAAACTTTACACTAAATCAGAGACGCTTTCTTGACTACAGTTTAATAACTGCGAAAAAATTAATACTTAAATTTTGGAAAAAACCAGTAACCCCCACAATTAAAATGTGGATTACGGAAATGACCGAGACCTTGCATTTGGAAAAAATAAGGTTTGCCTTAATTGACAAACCAGATCTATTTTTTAAAATATGGTCTCCATTTATTGAATTTTTAAAAAAGTAAATGGGGTTTGTCACAAAACTAAAATTTAAAACTAAAGTTAAAACTTGAGTTTAGGGTTGGATGTACAACTATACTCACTAACTCCCAGATCTATCCCCATAATCTTTACGTTTGTAATTCTCTTTTTTCTTTGCTTTCTCTCCATTAGTTTATAGTCTTTTTTTTCAGTCTCTTTTCATCTTTATTTTTTCTTTAAAAATTTAAAATTGAAGCTATGTAAGAACTCTATAACCAGTTTGTCGTTTATTATTATTTGTACATGTGCTTTAAAAAATTATAAATTTTAAAAAAAAGAACAAATCAGGAATAGTTTTGCTTTCATTTAATCTAATCTAATCAGATGGCAGATGAATAGTTTAAAAAAAATGTTTTAAGCATCGTGGCATCTTTCACAGAATGCCCCTCGGAAACTTACCTAATGTGTTCGGTTTCCATTGCTCTGTGTTTCACATTCATCGTCTTCCAACTCTAAAACTTCCACCTTTGAGTCCCTTTTATAAGATGCATCAAAGGGCACATGAGGATCAACAAATGGTCCCGCCTTACTTTCACTGTACTCCTCATGATGTGGGCATCCTCCAAACGCATTTTGGCTGGGGATTGGAGGATGCACAGCAACAGTAACAGAGGCTGTGGCAGTCACAGTAGTGATAGGCTGGCAGTATGTTGGTGCAGAAACACCACTGGCAGTGAATGTTGGATTCTTAGTCTTATGAAAATGTGACCGATAACGCGATTGATCGTTATTGCCGAGTCTAGAATGCCCTTCGTGAGCATTTTCAAAAGCGTCCATGCGCGGTCTATAAGGAGGCAGTCGAAACCCTTCTCTCGCCTCCAAACCATGGTCCCTGCAATTCCTCCGGGATTGCTGGTGTTTGATGTTCTGTGGAGGGGGCGGCCGAGGTCTTGGTCGATGGAATCTGGATTCCGGCTGAACAACCTGAAATTAAAGCAAATCATTAATGATACAGAAGTATCCACGATAATCTTGCAATAACATAGTATTCCAATTATGCTGCACACAAATCACAGCATCATCGGAAATACTTCGGCACACAAAAGCCAATTGAATCCAAAGAAATTTAAGTGAAATAAATAGGCAGGGAAGACATTAAGTGGCACCACAAGGTGGTTCAAGTAAAAAAAAAAATCAGTGCATTACTAAAGGGATTTTGGTAACACAGCAAGATAGAGACTCCCCAAACAGTTAGATTTTTGTGTCAATCGATCAGGTTTATGCAACAGCAAACATCAAATAAATATTTTTTTAATTTGGTACTGCATCTGGGGAGAGGGGCATAGACAGGAATTGTGGTAATTATCATAATTGGAAAGCATTGTCCATGTAAACATCGTTTACAAATGAAAAACATTACATTTGTAAAGAATTTGTTAAAATTTTATTTGTAGCTATGATTTATCCACAATGAATGACATTATAAGTATCATTAGCAAATAATACACTAGAATTGCTAATGCTTAACTATTGCTGTAAAAATCAAATAACTAGGATATAATGCAACTCATGGATTATTTTCACCTACATCGATAAAACTCTGATTATTCAGGAATCGTTATGATTCAGCTTCCAGCTCACTGCAATTTGTCTCTCGCAGCCCCTTTAAACTCACCAGGATACCAGTTCCAGTATTTTTTTAACTTCACTACCATTCTGAATCCCATGCTTGCGTTAAACTCACTTTGAACCTGTATCCCACAAACCCATCACTCTCACTGTATCCCCATATATGGTACTTCTTGTAAACTCACAGGATTCATTGGATGGTTTAGCAATGTCCCAATCTCGTTGTACCCCTGGGTACAATGACAATAAAGATATATTGTATTGTATTGTAAACATGAACAAAAGTGAGTTAAAAATGTGTTGGAATATTAATAGACGTAATATCCACTAGTTTGGAATATGTATCCCTGCACCACCAAACAAAATTTAGAAATAATAATTACTTCACTTACTGTAGACCTGGGGAAAACAGGATTTTCAGTTGCTTCCACCATGATTTGGTGGGGTGCTGCAGTAGAACTGAGATTAGATTCATAATGCTTAAGTTCTTCACTAATTCCAGAAACTGTAGTTTGAGAGCTGAATTCAGAATCTGAAGAATCAGATCCATTATTCCCTTGTTCATTTGGAATTGCAAACCTCACAACTCGAGGTGGTGGATCTGGTGATGGAGTAGGTAACCTTGTTCTTCCTTCAGAAGGCGAGATCTATGGACAAATGTGTGAAGAATGATTAATATCACTGGGAGTTCATAACTTGGTTGCAGTGGTTACAGTAAGGTGACAGAACAAAAATCTTGGGATTGACTTGGCGTTAGAGTAGGACAATCGCAAGCTTAACATGATAAAGTCAAACATGACAATTGACTGCCACATCAATTATGTACCAAGTATGCTCTAGTTTGTAAAGCAATGATTTTACATCATGGGCAATACAGATAATTCTACTTTTTATTAAAATTCATCATGATAAACATACCTCTGGAAGTGGTCCAAAGTAGGACAGCAGCACTGGAAGCAAAACTAATCCGTTGAGAACACCCAGAATGGTTAAAATGGCAAGGACAGCAAAGAAGTACCTATAATAATTGTAAAGAATAGTGCAGTTAATTTCACGAAACTCCTTAAAATGCAAATCTTTTTCACAAATAAAAACAAACCTTTGTGTAAGTATACATTTTTTTAAAATCAAAGCAATTATTTACCTTTCACATCAGAGGCTATTTCCTACAACAAGTGTTAGTTGATCAAAAAAAGAGAAGATTATATTAGTTTGTTAATTGTACTAACAGTATGGACTGTTATTCATGAAGTTTGTTATACACACAGAAAAATATGGAATGTGGAATGAATGGCTAAACAGGTTCATACAGCATGCACAATGCGAGAGGCCCCCATTACCTTAACCTCAGCAAAAGAGTGTAGAATTTAAACAATTTAGACTAGAGGCGGGGGAAGCAAACGCTCAGCCAGCTAATCCACTGTGAAACACTGCTGCATCTCACAAAAGAATCACTACTAATTAAATTTATAGTGTATCATCTCACAACACTAATCAAACCTTTCTGCCTACTCAGAGAAGCCGAGTTGTTGTTTTACCAAATAGTTAAATCCAATATTGAGCATGAATCAGGGTTCTGATGTAAAATGCTACCAATTCTATAGCAGCGTCTGGCACTGTATTTCATAAGATTATTTCACAATTTCAGTTCACAATAGCATCATTGCACAGCAAAATATATATTTTCTGAGGTACAACTTGCCCTCTATGAATATCCTATTTTGCATTAAGTATTTCAATTTTGCAAGTGTGCAACTGGTTATCTATTCAACTTCTTAAGGTCAAGGAATGCAAAGGTAACCTTTTAACCAAAAGTGAATATATTACTACCTGGGAGAAGCCTTGTGGATATACTTATGAGTAAAGGACATAGATAACTATCCATCTAATATCTTGTACAGAAACACAGTTATATTACTATACTTAAGAATACATCAAGTGGCAGTCAACATGGCTTTAAAACGAATTATGTCATCCATTTGTGATTTTGTTCGCAAAGTGCAAACATTGTCAGTATAACCCCAATATAAGCAAGTCAGTATTCCTATCATACTAAGAGCATTGTGTTATAGAGCATTTTGATCCACTGTTTTACAATGGAGCAAAAGAGATTTTACATCTGTTCACTTCAAATGTATAGCGAATGTTAAGCCAACATTGTCATTTGGTTTAATGGCTGCCCTAGTTTGACGACTGGCTGAAGCTGTTATTGGGCCCCATTTGCAGCCTTGCAACTATATCCTGTGTTTATTTAATATTTCATTTATATAAACATGCATAGACCAAGCTAAATTCTGCTGTTGCTAAATGAGACAAAGTTCCAAAGCTTAACAGGATACTCTCTTTAAAACAAATAAACTTACAAAATATAATTGAAGTATCAATTTAATCTATAATTGGAAAATAGTCTCCAACTCCCTAGCAAGTCCAGTTTCAGAATTTAACTAGATACAGCAAAACTCTGATAATCCACTATCTGACTATTCAGAACTCCCAATGGTTTGGCATCTGTCTCACCAAATGATGTTTGTTGTGCTCCTTTTCAACTTACTGGGGCTCTGGTTCCTGTACTTCCAGCTCATTGGGACCCTGGTGAGTTGGAAGTAAGCAAAGGAACCAGAGTCCCAGTGGGTTGGGGTCAATCATTCACTTCCCATTGTTGAAATTATAGAATCACAACAGACGTGGTGTAAACGTTAAACAGTAAATGTGGTAAAATAGATCCCAATCAGGAACCATTATTTACACTTTCATTTTAGAAAATATTACAGCCAGTAAATTATTAGAAAGTAAGGTTTAATAGCAAAACATATTTCACTATGGAACATCACTGACAAAGATTTTAAATGAAATGACCATGCAGCTCAAAACGATCAAGGATAATGAAGTGCAGAACTTCTGGTACTGAATGGGAAGAAGATAGTTTCTTACCTTACAATGAAGTCAAATTCAGACCCAGCAAGCATGAGAACACCAAGAAGAGTCGACACAGCCCCATCCAGCACAGGTGCAAACATGTGCTCCAGTGCAAGGACTGCCCGACGATTTTTGTCCCCAATGGCAGTTAAAAAAGCCTGTGGGGGATAAAATCAATGCACTCAGGTGTGGTACTTACTGAAGACATTACATCAAATTTGTAAAGCCCTACCCAATAGTTCAGCAGCTGCTGTGATTATGCCTCATAAACTGATTGCCTCAGGTACTTTTTACCAAGCAAGTTACAAAAGAAAAATCGACACCATTTTTAAAAATGATACCCAAGAATCTAAAAATAGAAGGGATGAATTGATAGAACTTTTCATTGTTTTTATGGATCTTTTGTAGTAATTACGTTAAATTGTTAGGAGGCTGTTCAACCCAGAAACTGTATGTTACAATAAAATAATGTACATTTGACATTCTGGAACAGTAAAATAAGATGACAACCAGATACTGACTCATCAATTCTATCATTTAAAATGTTTCCTTTGCTCACCATAAAATAAAGCAGACATTATTTAAAATTGATAGTTATTTATGATTTCGCTCTGAGTAATAATGTATTATGTGCATTTAACTTTAATGTTCCAGCTGTCTGCATTACACGGAGTACTGGAGCAATTATTTTTAGAAAGCTGCTCTCAGCCACGTCTAACCTAATGCAGAAAATGCGTTTAGCAGTCAGATCCTACTGCACTGAATGTACTCCGACTCACATACTCCTGGAATAACAATTTTTGTACCAATATTTTAAGCAGAGACATGATTTAATTTTTTTTAAACCCATATCTTTAAATTTCCATTTCGTGTGGGCATTATTTCACGAGTTATTTTATTACCAAGTCATTTTTATAAACTTTTTCAATGGTGGACTTCCTCAAGGAATGTTCCCAAAGAATTACTGACATGCACAGGTTTTCGTCTAATTTAGTTTTAGTTTTTAGAGATACAGCGCGGAAACAGGCTCTTTCTGCCCACCGGGTCTGTGCCGACCACCGATCCCCGCACAGTAACACTATCCGACACACACTGGGGACAATTTTTACATTTACCAAGCCAAATAACCTACAAACCTGTACGTCTTTGGAGTGTGGGAGGAAACCGAAGATCTCGGAGAAAACCCACGCAGGTCACGGGGAGAACGTACAAACTCCGTTCAGACAGCACCCATAGTTGGGATCGAACCCGGGTCTGCGGCGCTGCATTCGCTGTAAGGCAGCAACTCTACCGCTGCGCCACCGTGCCGCCCTACTTATATGGAGATTCTATCCTAACCTACTTCACAGTCACATCCAAATTAAACAATCATATTTGTTGCTTAAAAACAATCAAAACATTGCTTTGGTTTGCTTGTGTCTCAAACTACAAGCACTTAATTTTCTATTAAGAATTTCTACCCATAGGTAGTTCATTTTTATTCCTATTAAATCCTGAGAACACAGTAGCTCAGAAGTATTTGTAGAAAAAGTGTATGCATGGTTTTGTCAAAATGAACACGCAATTGAAGAACCTTTCACATACCAAAGCAACATGTACAGTGAATTCCACTCCGATTCCAACAGAGGCAATGAGGATCACCACAGGAACTGCACTGAGTTTTATTCCAATGAGGCCCATCATCCCAAAAAGTTCCACTGTCATCAGTGCTAGGACCAATACCTGAATGTGGTTTTGAAAAAAAAAAATCAAAATACATTAGCTTGCTATGGTTATTCTTTAATTTGACTGGATCACTCTTTTCACAAAAATGAAGACACATACAGTTTTTTTGCTAGTTTCTTCATGAACAAAAAATAACTTTGAAATGTAATTTGAACTGTTCTACAAAGAGCGTCATATTTTTGAGTTTGACAGGTTCTGAGCATTCTTTGCATGAGGCGGCAAGCAAGACCATCACTTTGTAAATACTATGCCCCTATTTTTATACTGGAAATATTTCAAATTTGTACTTAGCTCTCATTCACCAAGAAATACACATTTTAGAACACATTTAACTTATGTCAATTCATTAAAGGTGAATCAATTAAAAAAAGACTGTGTCAAAGATGATATTAAGGAGAATGATAAAAAATCCGCTTGTCCATGAGCTTAGAGTTGACGATTTAATATGTGGATTGCAGCTTTGTGGATAAGATGAAGTTATGGAAGGTGGTTAATCAAAGGTCTATCCGAAGGGCATTGAAATGGTTGAGTCTGGAGCATGATAAAACTTGATTTAGTGCCAAAAGCAGATGCATAGAAACATAGAAAATAGGTGCAGGAGGAGGCCATTTGGCCCTTCGAGTCAGCACTGCCATTCATTGTGATCATGGCTGATCATTCACAATCAGTAACCCGTGCCTGCCTTCTCCCCATATCCCTTGGTTCCACCAGCCCCAGAGCTCTATCTAACACTCTTTTAAATTCATCCAGTGAATTGGCCTCCACTGCCTTCTGTGGCAGAGAATTCCACAAATTCACAACTCTCTGGGTGAATTTTTTTTTTCTCACCTCAGTTTCAAATGGCCTCCCCTTTATTCTTAGACTGTGGCCCCTGGTTCTGGACTCTCCCAACATTGGGAACATTTTTCCTGCATCTAGCAAAGCTAGACGAGGTCGAAACAAAGACAATGTTACATTGACGGTTTATTTAATGGAAAGGACGTGAAATCAGCACAGCTTAGAATTTTATAGTTTGTAAAATGGTGGTGTCAAAATACATGCAGTAGCTGTTGTAATATCTTTGTACAATACGGCTATAACTGAATAAATGAGGTTGGGACCAGGTGACTGTATAAACCTATAACTGAAGAGAGGCAAACAAGGAGGATGCTGTGGTCACCTAGGTCAAAGCAGGAACAAAGTTGGCGGAGCAACAGAGGGAGGCAGTACCATGGTCAGATGATGAGGGTGTGTTTTAGTGTCGTGCAGGGGCAAAAACGTAATTGCAAAGGTTCAGAAAGAAATCTGGATTATTTTAAATACTTTTGCAAAATGCTTTTGTAAGTGAAGATGAATCAGGTTGGACTAAAAGCTTCCAAAGACAAGAATGCTATTATTGGCTGATGAGTGTCAGATTACCGGAGCCTCTTTGCCTTACAAAAATAAATTGGTCTGGTTTGTGTTTAAATTCAACAATTATATTTGAGACAAAGTCATGCTTTCTTCCCATCTAGCTATCAAAAAACAAAATATGTATGCCAAGAGAAACAAGAAGATTTGCACAGAATTTCAATGATATTTCGTAGTGAGGCCAGAATCAAAATGCAAAGTATTTTTCCTTTAGGTTCTGACCAACCATTTTATTTGAGGGAGCTGCAGAGCTTAGTGTGACATTGCTTTAAATTTTAGTGAAATTACAGGTGATATTCTAAATCACAGAACACTCTATCCAACATATTGTAACTAAACATTTCTCTTCATTAAACATACTGGCGTGCAGAGCTTGTGACAGTATCAGTTAATTAGCTCACATCTGGTTTTATTAACAGCCTCTAATGCTTTCACCAATTTTCCTCTTCCCTTAAATTAGTCAAAGCAAGGGCACATTTCTTCCTTTAGATGACACACTCCTTGCTAAACTTGAAACTAACTCTAAAGTTTATCTTTCCACTGCTTAAATTTTCACCATCGTCATGTTTCCCAGCCGAATAAACATCTCATGAATGATGTCACAGGCATACCCCACCAAAGGCCCAGACATAAACAAAACGTTTCCCAACTAAAAAGCTATACCAAATGGAATTCAGCAGTATTAAAGCTCCTTCTAAACTTACAATGATCCCAGCCGTCCAGGGGTTCAAGAGGAAAAGGGCGCACACCAGGAAAGTACAAGCCAAGACCACGCTGATGGCAAGCAGCAGCCAATGTCGGAGCCCAACGTATTGTTCCCAGAAGAGAAACGGGTATCCGTTCGGATAACTGGCAAGTCCTTGGTTACTGAAGTTGCTGCATATATTTCTGACTTTTTCAATAGCTTCCACAAAGTCCGTTGTTTCACGCAGTATATTGAGGTAGAAAGGAAACTGGGCATATTCAATGGGCTCAGCTGCTGGAACTAAACAAAATAAACCAGTTTACATTTGTAAAAAAAACTCATTTTTTTCATTGCATAAATGAGATTTATTTTTTAATGGAATTATTATACTATTGCTAATCAGAATTACTCATTAAATAATAGCTTCTTAAACCTATAATGAAATAACTGTCCCTTCAATTCAGATCAGGTCTAACTTCAGTCTCCAGGCAATGGGACTGTAAATTTGATAATCTTGGCTGAGCTGTAGTTTATACCATCTCCTAGGCTGAAGGGAAAAGGTTTTGTTTCTGATTATTATGCATTTCCTCCTGAGGTTAGAGCCTCTGTGACAGAGTGAAAATAGAGTCGGGGTAAGGAAGATAAATAATTAAGAATTGGAGTGAGAAATTGAACTTTGATTAAGGCACAAAACAGGTCATAACTGATATAGGAGGGAAAGTCAGATGCACAATGGGCAAATAACTAACCCACTGCAGTCAGTTCTGCGACTGCATCCCAGCCAAATTTCATTATCACCCCCAAACATTCCTTTCTAATTAGCTTTATAACATCAATCAATATGCTGCATCATTTTTGCAGCAACTTTTATTTTACTCTTTGGTAAAATATTACAACCATAGCGGCAAAATGTTTTGGCTAAGGACACCATACGGCCCCAAAAATGAAAAGTAAAATTGGTCCTTAATTTAAAAGCAATGCTTTATTAAGCTTAACCTCTCCACTCCAAGAGCCACAATGCATTGGAAAACTAATTATACAGCATAAAGGTTCCTGCTAATATAATCATTCATTTTACCTATACCCACATTTATGATGGAAATGACATAAATTTTTGGAAAGAAATTTAATAAATTCCAAAAATATAATCATGTTTTGTATCTTATGTACAGAATCACTATTTAAATTCAGGTTATAAATATATATCTGGGTGGCCTCAATGGCATAAAAATTAAACAATATCCAGACCTAATTACCTGTTGAAAGCAAGTTTGATCATACTGTGACAATTAAGCCTTTGTTTAAAAATCAAAATGTGAAATCTCTACATCTGAAGGTCTCGCTGTATATTGTTTTTACCAAGTACCTTTCCTTTCTTTTTAAATACATGATTTTTACCCAAAAAATTCCCCATCAAAACCAGCATTGAGTTTTTGCTGCTGTGTGTTCCAGACCCTGCAGGGTCATTCAACTGACTTGCTAAACATGATTTGCCCTATTATAATCTCAACTATAAATTTTCATTAAGACAAGACTTGGCTGGCTGCCACTAGGCTCCAGGGTTTGGAATACAGTGAAACGTCTTTGTCCAATCACATACCCAGTGCTCACTCAGCAGACCAATAACCTCGACTTGCAAGCAGTCACATAACTGAAACCTGAATGGAAATTAAATCAATCCAAGTTCCCTCCTTGAGACATAAAGGACCCCCTCCCTGGCCAATACTACACAGAATTATCGTGATGAAGCACAGGTGTGCAAAAACCCACATACTGCTATCATATCATTGACTAATGGTTATGGAAAAGCCTTTACAGTTTGTGGAGGGAGTAAAACATGCGTCTTTTCCACAGGAAATCAAATGAATTCTAAAACAAAAATGCACATGTAATACTTTTGCTCATTTGACCTTCAGCATTCTTATTGTAACAGTGACAGGGTTTATATAGTGTTATTTTCAAAAATAGAATTTATGCAGGAGCAGCAGTTCCAGAATGCAATTTAAAAAAAATGATTCCTTTATTATATTATTGATAAGAAAAGCAGCATTTTCAAAACAACAGTGATGGACTTGATTAGAAGCTTTCCTGTCATTTTCCACACCTTGCGCCAATTTACAATTTCCAAACTCCCCAGGGCATTATAAGATAACAAGATCCAGATTTTACTATTATTGTAATGTTAAGATCATCAGCTTCACAGTCATAACATCACAATACATCAACAGCTTTGTGATTTCTGTGCCTACATATCATATCGTGAAGTCACAAGTTCATCTTTACTCTTTTGATTCCTTTTGTTTTTACAGCCTTCTCCAAAGGCAGTCAAGAGAAAGCAGTTCGAGTTGATTTAAATGGGATGCTCGTGAACCAGCCTAGCGCAAAATTCTCAAAAAGTGTAAAGGTTTGTGACATGAAGTTTCAGAAAATTTGCAATGGTGTCCTATCAAAAGATGGATTGCAAAATCGCTAAATCATTGGAGTCTCCTGCATCGGTTGCAGCGGCCACTGGAGGGGACGCGAGAAGAAGAGGAGAAGAAGCTGGCCGCGGGGGGCTGTATTCTGGTGATGGTGCGGGGAGCTGGGCCCAGGCGGGAGCGGGGACTCGACAACACCGTCGGTTGAAGCGGGCGCTCGAGGAGACGGAAGGGAAGGATCAGTGGACGGGGTGGACGACCATCTCCCTCCTGCTCGGAGTCTCCCCTGGGGCTGGGTGTGGGCGAGGGGGGAGAGGAAAGGGGAGAAGGAGCCACTGATCCCGGGCGGCCCTCCTGCCAGTGGCCATCTTGTTTGGGAGAGTGGGGAGGGAAGCGCAATTAAAGACGTACGTGACCCATTGTGACGTCACACGCTGAGTACCTTTAAGAAGTCGGTTTGAATGGTAATTTTTAAACTTTAAAATCTCTCTATCTTTAAAAATATAAGACCAATTTATATAAAACTTTTCATTAACAGTTGCCGGGACAATGGTGATTAAGGTGGTGCTAAAATTGTGGTGCTATGTTTTACCGTTTTGGCTGTAGGTCCACATGTCCACAACAAAATTTCAAAAGTATACAAGATCTGAGTTTTAGTCAAATATATAGATAAATTTAGATATTTGGTCATGGAATGTGGGCATTACTGGAGATACATTTATTGTCCAATCTTAACAGTCCCTGAAATGAGGAAGCAGTCGACTCAACCATGTTGGTGTGCCTGCTGTCATTTACAGGCCAAAACAGAAAAGGAATGTGGAAGAAGGACATTAGTCCTTCCCAGATGGGTTTTTGCAACAAACCAAACAAATCGATTGATTGAACGATGCAGCATGGAAACAGGCCCATCGCACTAATTCTACGTTATTCCACTTACCCATTCACTCTCTACACACCAGTTCTCCCTACATACATCGACCAATTAATCTACACACCTGCACGAGTTTAGGATGTGGGAGGAAGGTGTACCCGGAGGAAACCCACGCGGTCAAAGGGAGAACGTGCAAATTACAAACAGACTGCACCCAAGGTCAGGGTTGAACCCAGGTCTCTGGCGATGTGAGACAGCTCTACCAGCTGAGCTACTGCGCTACCCTTGAATCATGGTTACTGGTGCTGAGAGAAACTTTAATTCCACATGTTTAATTAATGAATTTAAATTTCCTGGCTACTATGTGGGATTGATACACGTGTTTCACCCTATTTCAGAGTCAGTGTTGACTTAGTTGCCAGCATTCCCACTTCGATGATAGTGACTTCAAATCCTACTCCAGTGAAATACAATAGTTAGCCTTATGCATATCTGAGTGAGTGCAGCATTGGCAAACCTCCATCATTTGGATGTGATTTTAAGACTATTTCAAAACCTATCACGAAAATAAAAAAACATGACATCAAACTACCAGAGATATTCTCTCCAACCTATCCATTCCTCATCAACCTTCTCTGCAACTTAAAACTAACGCTTTCTCTCTTTTCGTGATCTGTCGAGGTGTCTACAACCTGAAATCTTTCTCATTCCACAGATGCTTCCTGATCTGCTGTGATTCAAGCATTTTTGAATAATTAATAAAACCACTTGAGCACTTCTCAAAGAACAGAGGAATTATTCTGAGCCAAGGTTTGTCATCCTGTAATCAATACAGCACAGATTATCATCATTGTAGCATTGCCGACATCCGTTGGCAATAGTTACATAAGGACAGGTACTCCATGCTCTCTGGGATCTTGCAGTGATTGAGCAAGTGACATTACCATGCATTGGTATCAATTAAAGTGTGCAATTCAACTTTCATGACAGCTTGAAAGCCAAATCAAGTCAAGTGGGAGACTAATATGATCCTGCCTATTTTTAAGATGTTCTCCAAGAATATCCTGGTTTATTTGGTCCCTGTGTTTTCCCCTTTGTTTTACTTGGTATTGATGCTAAAAACACTTTAAAAAACTGAACTTAAAAGATCTCTGGTTACAACCGCACAATAGCTCAGAGAAAATACTTGAGATTAAGAAGTTAGATCCAAAACAAAGGAAGGGAAAACAGCAGACTTACTTCTAAGTGCAGTTTCTGGCCTGTTGTCTGCCTTGTCGTGAACCCATTCAGGAGGAGGTGGCCGAATGTTCGCTTGGGAGGCAGCATAAGCCACAGGGTCATTACTGACCCAGGCAGTCAGGTAGATGTAAAAAGCATTGGGATTGATGATTCCATCAGCATTCACCAATCGCTGTTTAGTCAACTGCAACACAATGAGAAACCGCTTAGATCACAGTATTTTTATTTCATTTTTTTTTCATTAACATACCTCACAGCTACAGAGCAAAAGAACAACCTAAATCCTCACATAAAGCAATCTTGCTGTCACAAGGAATGAATTAAAACCAAGTTTTACTTCAGTTAAAGGTTCAAAATATATCACAAACACATCAGTATTTAGCATTCCATATACATATATATTTGTTAGAAAAATCTAAAATGGGAACGAAAGAATATTTGGCAAGAGTCCCCCATGCACGTCTGTGCGCAGTTAACCTCTGTTGTTAACGCCAAAGGAAATGCCACCCAGCAAATGGGAGAGAGCTATAAAAATAAACCAACATCTGTACAAATTTTGCTAGCACTTGCTTCATCTGACCTGTGTATATTCAGATAATGCACCATGCCAAAAAACAGACAGAAGCAGAATCTTGCTTGGATCACCCGTGGAGCAGTTTTCTTTTGAATGTTCATCTCAGACAGAAAACAGCATGGACTTTAGTGTCAAAAAGAACTGCTTTTGTTGCCAAAAATTGCACATTTTGGAAGGAGAAATGAAAAGCTAAATGAAATATATGGAAACTGTATAGTTTTACTTTTAAATGCACTTGTCATGCTCTGCTTTTAGTTTTTTATTTGAATGACAGAGGTACTGAAAAAATGTGATACACTAGATCTGGATTCAATTAATCCACAGGATACTCGACAACTGTACGTCTTCTGCTGTATGCGGAATCAAACAGTGCGGCCTGCAACCCCTGTGGGCATGGCACACTTTTCTCCCTCCCAGGCACAGGAAATTACATCAGAAGTTACAGTCCCAACATTTGGTCCCACAAGCTACACCTGGTAAAGAATGAACTACTGTATTTAGAGCTTACCAGGGTAAATGCTTATTCAGGCCAACTCTTGATCAGTATTTTGTTTCTTAATTCTTTCAGTGTTAACGGGTATGCTGTAGCCAGCAGAAAAGCAACATGTTTTACACTGTAATAATTTTAAACAATGTACTCTGTAAAACTGTCACATTGAATATGGCAGAGAAAGCAGAGAATAAACAGAACTATTCTCAGAACATTATTGATGGTACTTTGCCAAAAAAAGGCAAAAATGACAAATGGCTAGAGTGAGAATCTAATTACTTTTCAGTGCTGAGTACCATTTCCACTGAGATGTCACATTTGTAATGAAAGCAGACAATAAAAAATTGCAATTCTGTAACCTTTTGTGCAGAAACCATGTGGAGAATTAATGTATTACCACAAAAGAGGCCACTAAAATGTTTGAGGAATTTTGGGTTCACACTCAGCAACTCAAAACACAAATAAAATGCAGTTATTCTCTCACTCATCAATAAAGCAGGTGTTGATTTTCTTAAACCCTTACCTGACTTAAGTCAGTAGGTTTGTGCCTATTGCCAGTCTGAATTAGCAACTTGTATGCCAGAACACCATCATCAGACCCATTTTTATAATTGTTATGGGTGATCTTTCCAGCTTTCCATTCCCTGTCAAAGGTATCTTGCAGATCTGATTATCAAAAAGTTAAAATATTTTGTAAACAATAAATAATCTGCAATTCTAAAACATGTCATTTTTCACATAAGGGATTTAAATCAATGAAATGAACTCACAGAATCACATACATAAAACACAACAAGATGCATGAAAATGTGATTCAACTTTCTGCATAACTCTTCTTTTTAAAATGAATGGAAACCTTATGTTTTTTTTAAAACGTTTTGTGGTGTTTGGCCAGTTTGGCTGCAGGAGTCAGTCCATTCTCGTGAAAATGGCAAGACCTGTTATTTATATCTGTAAACTAGTCATTCCTATAGTCAGCTCAAGATGGACTCTGAGAAATTTGTGTGATTGAAAATGTAATTTTATTTTACAGTGAAATGCAGTAACTACGACTTTCGCAACAAGTGATTTCTGCAATAAGTTTTATGTCATTTCACTACACTCCAGAAATTCAACTGGATATTTCCCAAGAGGGTCATATGCACAAGTATAAGAAATCGACAGCTAACAATTGGAGATACCCCGCAACACGCAGGTTAGGCTAAAGAAGAACATTGGTCAGAATTGATGTTCCTGATTGCCAGCAATAAGGATCGATAAAAACTACATTGGTACAGATTCAAAAAATTTAAAAGTCTTGGTTGTGCATTGCCCATGAGACTGAATAGTTTGCAAAAGGAGACACAAGAGACCGCAGATGCTGGAATCTGGAGCAAAAACAACTGCTGGCTCTGCCGAGTCCTTCCAGGAATTTGTTTTTTGAATAGTTTGCAAATTCGCTGTTTGGACTCATCCATGAAAAGAACTCTAAGACTAGAGGTCTCATTTTGCAATTGGAGCTGTAACCAATTATAAATCACCATAATAAAGAGATGCAAATAATTATTACATGAGAATGTAGAAACAAAGAACTGCAATTTACAACAAAAGGCACAAAGTGCTGGAGCCTGGAGGCAGCATTATTGTTGAACATGAATAGGTGACATTCCAGGTTGGGACTCTTCTTCAGACACAGTTCAGGTCTCAGACAAGAGATTTGTAATAATTAATATATAAATAATATAAGAGAATTGGACAGGATGGGGTGGGGATGGGTGAGGGAAGTGGGGAGTTTCTTCATTGACCTCTACTCATCTACAATGACAGGAAATCATAGAATTGTTAAAACACAAAAGGAGACCATTCTGCCCGTCATGTCAGTTTCACTCTCCACTTGAGGCTCTTGAGTTCCATTCATTTGGTCTTTTCTCCATTGCCTTGACATTTTTCTTCGCCATACGTGTATCCAATTCCCTTTTTAAGGCTACAATGGAACTTATCTCCACCATGCAGTGCATTCCAGATTCCAACCACAAGCTGTGTAAAAATGTGTTTCCTCATGTCACTCTTAATTCTCTTCCCTGTTATTTTTAAAAAGTGATCTCCAGCCCTTGACCCCTCCACCGAAGGATACAGCCTCCCACCATCCACTCTGTCCAGATCCCTCATCATTTTATATACTTTCAATGAAACCCAGATAAACAATTGCAACCTCTCTAATTTATCTGTGTATCTGTAGTCCCTCATCTCAGTGATCATTCTCAGAAATAATTTCTGAACTCTCTCTAATGGTTTCACTTCCTTCCTCTAATGTGGTGACTAGAACTGAACACAAAATCAATATTTTATAAAGCTCAGCATCATTTCAATTATCTTGTACTCCATGCCACAATTGATGGTCCAGAATTGGGTGCACCCTATTAACTGTTTTCTCAACCTGTTGTACCATCTGGAATAATTTATGCACACACAGCCAAGATCCTCTATTCCTATACCCCTTTTAGAAAAGCATCCTTCAGTCTATATTGCATCTCCTCATTCTTCTTTCCAAAATGCATCACATCAAACTTCTCTGCATTTTACTTCTGTGTCAAGTCTTGAAAACAATTTGAAGGGTCCTGACCCAAAACGTCGCCTGTCCATTTCCCTCCACTGATATTGCCTGACCCGCTGAGTTTCTCCAGCAGTCTTTTTATTTTACTTAAGATTCCAACATCTGCAGTCCCTTGTGCCTCTCTCTCTTAAAACATTGATCCCAAACACAGATTCCTGGAGAACTATTTCACCTTCCCCAGTCAGATAAATCATCAATCATTCACCACAAGCCTCCACTGTTCAATACATAGCCAACTTCACATCCATCCCATCTATATCCCTTTTACGCCATGTATTTCAAACTTGCCGATGAACCCGTTATGTGGGTTTAAATTCATGTACATTATACTGACTGCCTTACCCCCATCAAAGAGTCCTATTAAAATACTAAACACAATTTGCTCTGAATAAATCTGTGTTGGCTCACATGACTCCATTTCTCTCCGGGTCCCTATTAACCCTGCAATGTTTCTAAAAGCTTCTATGTTTCTAAAAGATTTCCCACCAATGTGATAAAAGTGACTGGCCTGTAGTTGTAGACCATAACATTGCTCCCTCCTTTGAATGAGTAACTTTTATTTATTTCTCTCCAGCAGTTTGACACCACCCGTGTGTAAATAGTTGAGGAGAATTAAGATCATTTCTTCCTGCACATCCCTCAAAATCCTACGGAGATCCGAACTACTTCTGATGACTTGAGTTCATCAAGCTTTTCTAACATATACATGCAATCAATTTTTAACATATCCAAATCAAATTTTAACATGTGTAAGAAAAAAACCTGCAGATCCTGGTTTAAATTGAAGGTAGACACAAAATGCTGGAGTAACTCAGCGGGTCAGGCAACATCACTGGAGCTGACCCACTCAATTACTCCAGCATTTTGTGTCTACCTTCAAATTTTAACATATCCAATGATGCACCACCTCCTGTTCCACGATTACTTTGGAAGCACCTGGTGAACACCAATGCAAAGTACTCTTTCAGCCTTCATGTGCAAGTTCTCATTTTTGTCCTTTATGGATTCCGTTAATTTGTGTATTATCATTTATATGCCCAGAGAATACCACACATGGTCACTTCACTTCCCATTTTAATTTTCACTTTCTCCCCCCCCCCCCCCCGATTCTTTTATAACCAGCCAGTTGGTCTATGGTATTTACAACCATACAGTGTCACTAGTAGCTGTTTTTTTGGCTTCATCTTCCTCTGCATCTCTTTGATAAATGGCGTCTGTGAATTAGTTTGTCTTTCCTTTGCATTTCATACGGATGTACCTCATCAGTGCTTGAATCATTCTTCCTAAAAGATTGGTTCCATTTTAATTTTGCATATTAACCTTTGGCTCCAACTTACTTAGGATGGATGGCTTTACTCCAATGAATCGGATTGTACTTTGGCTCTCACTCCCTATTGAGATAGATGGGTCATCAACAGCTTCAGCCTCTAAAACATCTCGTGCCAGCTTAAAATCAATTTTGTTAATGTCTCTAAGCTCCTGCTTGGGTCCTTGTTTTCAGTTACAGGGGTTTTAACAAAAACCTGAATGCAAACCTGTGTGTTCCTGATAGACGGCAACTTTCTCTAACAGCAATTATACACACTAAGTTTCACACAGCAGACCGGAGGAAAATGTGTACAGCACAGGGCGAAAACAGTATGAACGTCCAAGTTAAAAAGAAAAAGGAACTCAGCCATTCCTCGAGCACAGCATGAGTTAGCACTGTCCTCAATTCATTCCATCTGTTTGACTTGGGCAGCACATACAAGTCGTGAGATCTGTTGCCAGCATATGTAAAGATCACAGCCAACACCTATTCATTCTGAACTGCTATTTTCCTCTGCACCCTTTTTAAAAAAAACATAGAAGATCAGTGGCTGTTCCAAGCAGGTAATTTGGATCAGATTTGGAACAGGAAGCCACAACCCTATACAACGAGCCTCTGTGTGAGCAGATGACAAACCGCATACCCAACATTTAGACCCACCTCACAGCTGCACTGAAGCTGTAATCAAAACCATCATTACAAATCTGATAGGTTAACTACAGCTGTAAGGAGATAAGGGTAAAAAAGCCAGGCACAAATGCCATTGCCCGAGGGCTGAGTTTGCTCATTCCAGATTGAAAAAAACTCCCACGTAGACTTGCAGACTCCAACCTAAAACAAACTGGTTTGAAACAATGGCAAGAGCTTCAAAAGCACACACTGCACACCTGCCAAACTTGATGCACATTCCCAGACATGCCTTGGAATGAAGAGGAACCAATGCGTAAATACCACCTAGGTGATTTCAAAGCACTCCACTGAGTGTGGCCTTGGGTTGCATACATGCTTTCAAAGCTTAGTTTCCCTAAATAATAATAGCACAACTGGATTATCTTCTATCCCGTCAACACAAACACCCACCGGCACAACATTTAATGAACATGTGTGCCCCACCAATAATAAGATTGTTTACCTCAAAGGTGGACACTGCAGCACTTATTACTTTTCGCACAGTGATGCATATTCATCTTTAATTTGGAATGAACCATATTGCAATAATCTCCAGATGAAAATGCTGACATTTGAAAAACCAGACTAGGCACTTGTTGTAGAGATCCACACTGGTATGTCAGACATTCATGGACATCAGTGCTCATCCAATTACAAATCCATTTTTAATTACAAATCCCCCACAACCAGTTGAATTTGGATTTTCCACATCGATAATATCATTCACAATGAAGACCCATGGAAGTGAGCAATGGCAATCTTCCCCCCCTTCTGGCAATTAATTAAGCAACATCTTGTTGTCTTCTGTTATCTCCCTACCACTGTTGTTATGAATCAGAGATACTGTTTACTGGGTCAACAATCGCTAACCTGGCAATATTATTACAATATTAAAATTCCAGCCAGAAATCACAGCAAAATCCAAAGCTAGGACTAAAAGGTAGTTTAAAATATAAACCAGGAGTGGTACATCAGTGAGTGAACCAAATTATTTGTGAGGATCAATGAGAACAGAAATATCATGATTTTGATTAAACCAAATGACCTTTGTAGATTTTAACAGCAAAACGAGCAGGTCCTCAACACAAATGTATTAATCCTAACCAGTTAATCTGCATGAGTGCACAAATGGATGCATGTTTTCCAACAGGGGTCACTAGCTATTGATCAAAGGCAGTTTCTGCCTGATCTTTCTCCTTTCAGATTAGAGATGCAGGGCCATCTGTCACAACTACAGAGCTGCAAATGGTTTTGTTTATAGTGGTTTCTGCATTTCATGGTGTAAATTTTATAATTCAGCATTTAGTAGGGAAATATTGGCAATTATATCAAAATTACACCCAGCAGTTAATAGAATAGGCACTTGATATATCATAGAAACATAGAAAATAGGTGCAGGAGTAGGCCATTCGGCCCTTCGAGCCTGCACCGCCATTCAATATGATCATGGCTGATCATTCAGCTCAGTAGCCTGTACCTGCCTTCTCTCCATACCCCCTGATCCCCTGATCCAAAAAGACAATTTTTGATCATTTCTTCTTTCTCTAGAAAAATTCCGACAATTCTCAAATTTAAATATTCCCATTTGCTTTCATGGCGTCTGAAAATTTAGACCTTTTTAAGAGATAATTTAGATCGTCCTGGCCTCTCTTCCTATCTTTCAGAAACACGTTTACAATAGAAATTATTTCTCTTTTAGTTGGGAGGTTATCAGCATGAAACTTTAACTCTTTCTCTCTCCAAAGACGATGCCCAAACTGCTCAATATCGCCTGTACTCTCTGCCTTGATGTCAGATTTCCAGCATCTACACTATTTTGCCATGTACAATTAGAAGGAAATCTTGTCAACTATGCAAAAATATCTAGTTTCAAGCACCTTATAACAAAACACTCTAATTTCTTTCCAGTATTTAAAATACAGCGGGTATTACCACCTTAGGTAGGCATTCATGAAAACATGAAAAGGAAGAAAAACTAGTACTCTGTCACCTGATCAACTATATAGTTTTGCATTCACACAGTGAGAGCAGGTAGGTTTTGGACACCAAACATGTTCTAAACTAGCTGGATTACCATGCAAAGTGTCTACCTATTCCAAACAAGGCAATCATATCAAGAAGACACAGGATCAGTGGTTATCATAGAGTCATGTCACCAGGAAGCTGGCTCACTGGGTCTACACTGACCATCAAGTACCTATGGTCCTACAGTGTTCATAAGGGATTTATTATGTGTCCTGGTGTGTCACAAGTATTTGCCAGATTAAATTCAGGCTGCTAATAGGGAATACCAATGAAAGATTACAGAACAGACTGTGATGGATGGGGTGGCCACAGAGGGATGGTGATAAGTAGATTAATGCAGGGATTGGACCATTCCCACTGCACTTTCCAGAATTATTTTCTAAAGGTGAATGTCCGAGAATCATCTTTTCCAGAACAGAACACGCATTGAGAGGCATATAAGCATGTCATCTGGGCCCTCAAAACCCAGTCAATCCAATAATGGAAGAAACACCCAGCACACAGAACGAAACACGCTCTTTCATTGTAGATTTTTAGATAAAGTCCTACAGGATGGAAACAGGTCCCTTGGCTCAACTCATCTCTACGATCAGGGTGCCCTATTGAAGCTAGTCCCATGTGCCCAATTCACATTTGACCCAATAGACTCAAAGCGATCTTCTGAAATTTTGATTAGACTTCTATATAAAGATCAAGGATGATCTCTATGAACTCACAAGGCCTTCCCCTTGATTTCATTTTGAGATAAATTAATTTCATCTAGTAATAATTAAATATAATTTACATCATGTATTTACATAGTGCTTTAACACAAAAAACATCAATATGCGTGAACAATTAAAAATCAATAGCATGTTCATACAAATGCCGATTGTAAATTCCTCTTCAATGGGATAAATACTGCTATATACATGAAGTTCCTTTTGCTCATAGGTGCTTTTTTGATAATTGTATGATTTTAAGTGTAACATTTCTTTCATCTTCCCCAATCCATAATTTAAAATATGAGGAAATGAATACTGTTCTTACCTTGTAACCAGTCATGAAAATAGTGCAGCCACATTCTTGGAAGATCTCCATTTTCTTCCAATAAAACGAATTTCACATTTCTGAAGTTTTTGTGCAGGTCATACAGCAGATACTGAGCATTAGGATAGTCTGTTTCTTGTTTAGTTACAATGTACATGTTGTAGAATGAGAAGTATTTAAACTGTGCTGCTATAAAGTCATATTCTCGAGTGTCGCGAGGCACAATGTCTGTAAGATCCAGTCCATCTCTGACTGTTGTAGTTCCATAGAGACTGATCCCAAGTAAACCCAAAAAGAGAAATATGACCGCAATCTGTGGTAAAAGGGAAAAAAAGGCAATTTAAAAATGAACAAAATTCACAACGGATCTACAAAAACTACTTCTGGCGGCACTTGGTTACAGGCCAAATAAATTATACGATCAACACAATGATAAGCGGAAATCACGTTAAAAAAACGAATGTGATATATTCATAAGCAAAAACAAATGTGTTATTTCCTTTGCTGATCTCTCCATTCTATTGAACTTTAAAGTCCTTCGAATTAATGTACCCCTTCATTCTTTTCAAAATGTGCTCTATTTCATAACATCACTGAGATATGTCAAATGTATTAGTTTGTCTGTGGCTTGCAAGTCTGTGGCTTGCAATATAGTTCATATTAAACATCCATCTCTCTCTGCCCCCCCCCCCCACACCCAGCCCAATCCAAATATTGTGCTTGATTCTGCATATATAGTCTGCAAAGATTGTTATTATGCCTCAAAGTAGTTTAAACATCCATACAAAACTGAATAGAATGAAAATCAGACAGGCTTTCCAATAGTTCTTATTTTATCTTCCCATGTGGACTGAATGGAAATATTTTACTGTAATATTGCTTAATATATTATGGCAGCAAACAGAATTTCAACAAAAAGTAAGGGGTTTGACTCTAGTACTCACCTTTGTCGTTGGTTTGAGCAATAGCGGTGCATAATGTTTTTCAGCAAAGAAAGATAGTGTCCACTTGGTGCAGGGTGGATCTGCACAGTTATTACTGGGATCTGTAAACTGGGAGAGAAGGTCCCGTGTTGAACTGGCAGCATCTGGGCTCTGAGGGGTAAGTGAATCCTGTGTAGTTGGAGTGACTGGCTGAACGGAAATCTCAGAGCAAGGCTCTGCAGTTGTATAATACACCTGGGTATGAGGATCATATTCTGTGCGCAGCTGCACTGTAGACTGCATGGTAATTTGGGTCTCATGGGTAAAATTTTGATTAACATATGGTGGTGGTGGTGGTAGTGGGCGAGGATGGTTGTCTTTTGTATCTCGATAAGCTTGTGGTTCAATCTGAATAACTCGGTTGGCACAGGGACTAAAAGAAAGAGGAGAAAAATTAATGTGTTGACAGTGCAGTTATCAGTTACTTCAACTCGTATTATTTACATTTTTCATGGAACCCCAGAGATTACTAAACACGCATTGGACTTTTACACCGAATTACATCAATTACTTTCTATTGGTGCAATAGAAGTCAGGATTAAACTCCAACATTTATCTAATCATCTTGACACAAAACGTCAAGTAAGTGGTTATTGGTGGCTGAGGTGCTAATGAAAATAGCTCACTAAAAAAAGTGACCCCCAAAACATTTTCTTTACACTTTTCTTGGAGACCAGTTACATCACCTATATAACCCCAGAAACTGTGAGTGATCCAGATTTCTATCCTGGCGACAGTGAAGGGGTATGGGGTTGGTTTAAAGTTGGGAAATGGAGTTGAATGGAGCGGAGGGATGGATGAGGCATCTTGGTCACCATGGGCAGGTTGGGTCGAAAAGGTCTGTTTTTATGCTGTATGACTATGGCTGGGGAGACAAAGGGCACTAGTGGAGGGGTTGCAGTACGATGTTGATGTTCTGGCCAAGTACCAATGGACACTGGAGAACTACATGTCCTAGGGTCAGATCCATGAGGTAAACCAGTTATGGAAGCAGACTGGAGGATGGGGTTAGGGCATCAGAGAGACTGCAAGGTCAGAGGCTAAATTGGAAGCAGGGTAGTCCGATTATAAAGTCAGGACATGATCAGAACTGTCAGGATGTAGTAGTATCTCATCACAGGGTTTGGTGAAACAGGCATAATTGATCAAGCAGGTAAATGGAAAAGCTTTTCACTCCTGCTTCCAGCAGATATCATCTCCCTTTAAAAACTGACTTCTCAAGGTCATGAACACTCAGCTTTTCAATGCGAGGTTCAAAATGAAATTTAAATATGATGCAAATATCCTAGTCACCTCATGTATAATCATCTGTCTCTCATCTCCCCTCGGTTACAATTAGAAATGGATGGGTTGAGGTCAAGATGATGTTATTTTACATTTTAATGTCCTACTAATCCTGACCCCACAATATTTGTTAAATTTTCCTCCACAGTGAGAGAAATCTGCAGCAAACGTATTATCTTATAAAAGGTTACAAGGTTATGGTAAGGAACCAAGCAGGAGGCCCTTCAGGTTTCATGAAATAACTCGGTCCAGCAATGCTAAAGCCATGCTCTTCCATAATCTACTCATTATTAGTTTTGCTATGGCTGTCCACCATTCACATTTCAGGTTTAGGTTTATTATTTTCATGTGCACTAACAAAAGCTTTGTTTTGCATGCTATCCAAATGGATTAGATATACCATACATAAATACAATAAAGTCAAAATCAAGTACAATAGGCACTGAAAAGTGCAGAATATAGTTCTTAGAATTGTAGCGCATCAGTTCCATAGACAAAATTTAAAATGTTAATTCCTTCATACCTGGTAAAACAGCAGAGGATGTCAAGCCTCCTCTCCTCCCTGCGATAGAGGTCCATGCTGAGAATGGCAGGGAAGATGAGCAGAACCATAGCAAAGTTAAAGACCACAACAACAGCAGCCTGGAAACAAAATGGAAAGGTAGTCCATTTGAGAAAAGACAACCATTGTGATGAAAGTAATTCCACACATGTACTGCACATGAAGTTAGGCATAACTTCTACATTTTAAAGTCTTGTCTTTAAAGGTTTACGGATAAAAGATTTACTTTATCCTTTGAGAGGCAGTTTTCATTATTACAACTCAAATGAGCAAAATCATGACCATTCATGAAAGATTATTTTTCAGAGAAGGATTGCCAGGTATTGTACAAGTAGATTCTAAAAATCAAATCAAAAGTCCCTTTTCTCCTAAAGATGTTTGAAAATGGAAAATATTGACTTGGTTTTTGCCAGGTGTTTTTTGCACATTTAGTGAATCTTATCCAAATCTTTAAATTCATTATTAAATGCAACTTACACAGCATTTATCAACAAGTACAAACGAATGGAGTCAAAACTCCATGTACTAACGTGCTCTGTGCTATAACTAAATACAGGCAGTGAAAGAGCAACACTAGTGGGAACAGTAACAAACCAGAGATATTTAATTTTCCCAGCTACAGACTGCCTACAATGAATATAACCATATTTAAAATTGTGCACTTTCACGGGTTAAGCATAAAATAGTGTTTTTTACTGGGCTTCTTAAAATACATATCAGTCCCAAATGGGAAATCATGTATCCATGCTGTTCCTGTAAAATTCTTAAAATTCTATTTCTCTTCTTATAAGACCGAGTAGTTCTAACAAAAAAAGATAACTTGTGATATCCTTCAAAAGCATTTTCCAAATGAACATATCAACCTTGAAAGTGATAGGGATTAGGCTTTAAAATTCATGTCTCTGTGGTTTCAAACACAGAAGCTGTTCTCACTTTTTTAGAATTCAAATAAAACAAACAACTCAAATATGCATCATCAATAAGCCGTTCATAGAGAACTGGTTACTTCATGCTAAGGTTAAAAAGAATGAAAGCCTGTGCACAAGATCCACAAAGAGAAGCCAGCATGACTGGTTGGTGGGGCCCACTCCAAGGTACAGGCTGTATATGCCATTTCCCGGTGGACCACCCAGAGAGCATGGATAGACTGCATAGCCAGAGGTGATGAGCAGATGATGAGGCCTGTCATCCACAGTTCCCACCTTACTTCTGCCTGCTTGCAACTCTGTTAGATCCTCCTTTTGTTGTGCTTTTCAATACCCTGTTCTTAACTGCTAGAACAGCTTTTCTTCAGAGTGCAATTCTATTTGTCATACAATCAAGGCAGGGGTCTACAAAGGTTAAGGAATTGGGGAAGGGGGCTATGTAGGTCATTCACTGCACTTACTCAATCTGCCACAATTGTGCCAAGGATTTCACCACCACCACCACCCCCCACCTCAATACACTCTAAAGTTTTCCAATGAATGTTAAACATACTATAAAAATGTGTACAAATGCATTTTAGAGTGCTTCAGCCAGTCTTCTCTACAGGCCTGTGCAAGTTCCACAAAATTACCAAGTTAGATCTGATTAGCTTAAAATACACTACCACACTGTTTGTCAACTGTGACACCATAACTTGATCAAACAGAGATTTGTTACATGATCAACAATGCAAGACGAGAAAACTACACCAAACATTCCAAGAAAATCACAGTGAAAAAGGAAAGAAGAAACCACTGACACGCAAGACTGAAAGCAGACTGCATACGCAAGAGCTAATCAGGAAACCATTTATTCTCCCTCAACAACCGGATTGCTTTACAGATACTGGGCCTCAAAAGACATGGATGCTTTGATAATTATCTCACAATGTCTTAAGGAAAAGGTCAACTCCCTTCATAACCAAATAAATCAAGGGAGGAATTACTACTCATTATTAAACCAGAGGAAAAAAAGGAGAAATCAAAATCAAAAATGAGAAGACATTCCTTTCTGTTTAAAGTTCCCAAGTGCTACTAAATGTCCTCTTGGCAAGCCAAACAAATTGATTTGAACACGTGGTTAGGGAAATCAGATCTATATTTTCAAGAGTTAGAAGAGTGAGCGTTTGTTTCTGTTCAGTCTATTATGGCAGTAAATATTATGCGATGTTTTTCAAAATAAGCTGCTAAATATTTTCTCCCTCCCCACATCATTTTAAGACTGTAATCAAACGGCCAAATTATCATCCTTGTTTTCAAAGAACTAACTTTGTGCCTTTGTATTTAGCTGCTTGAATATTATTCCATGTATCAAGAATAATTACTACCCTTCACTTCTGCTGAGGAGGTTACAGATCAAACAGCGTGAAAAATGAACGGGGACATAGGTTACGAATGTAAAAATGCTCTTCTGAAATAGTACAGTTAATCTCCACTGCAAATGTTAACTGACCTCATAAAATGTTTCCCCGTTTAGCTAAGAAATTAGGCCTCCAATAAGCAAATTTGAAAATGAATAAAATCCTCCTGATGTCAACGCATCAGCTAACTGGCAGGATCTACCTTTGATGTTTCTGGCATGATAAGAGACTACTTGAAACAAAAACAAGTTATATTTAGCTCTTACACATTTTTACAACATTGATTTTTAGTTTGGATTATTGCAAATTCATTCGGCTCCTTGCCCAATGATCCTGGTACTTTATTTCCAATCAGGTTATTGATAAAAAATATATTTTACAGACAAGCAGAGAAGGAAGTTTGCTTCACAATATCTTGAACGATAAAGTTAGATTCTAATTTTAATAGAATTAGATTTAACCTACGTAGCAGTAAAAAACAACTGGAAACATAAAACTAAATTCATAAAGAATTTTAATCTCAGTGTTTATACTTCTGGCAATTAAGGCATTGTTATGTCATTAAACTTTGACCATGTTCAAATGGCAAAACATGATCACAGTTCCATGACATGAGCAAATGTACAAGTATTTCACTTTGACAGGACTACCATAGTTAGCTAAAAGCAAAATGCTGGAGGAACTCAGCGGGTTGGCAGCATCTGTAGAGGGAATGGACAGACAACATTTCACCTTGTTGAAATGTCTGTCCATTCCCTCCACAGATGCTGCCCGACCACTGAGTTCCACCAGCACTTTGTTATTTGCTCAAGATACTAGCAACTGCAGTCTTTTGTATCTACCATGGTAAGATGCCGAGTATAGGTTTCTGTTATTCTTCTGACAGCTCATTGACTATATTGTGGATTTCAGCTTTACTTTTTCAATCAAAAGATAACTGGTGGATGGTTTTAATCCTATGAGAGTGACAGATTTGATAGAGGTGAAATTCACCCAAGAGCAAATTATTGCTTCATTAAATCAGAATTCCTTTTGTTTTATGCAATTTCAGTTTCTCTACTTTACTTTCAGGCAACACAACACTTGGCTCAGTCATCATGCATATGACTTTTAATACAATTGTTCTCAATAGAATGTTTTCACATACTTGTAAGGAAAATGCTCTTAGGGCAGGAATCGGTATTAAAGCAGCCATGAAAAAGGCAGTCACATTACTGATCGAGGTAAGGGCCACACTTGCTCCAGTTCTTTTTAAACATTCTCCTGTTCGATCCTGTTGGAGACAAGTGGAAAAAAATCAATATGCGATTTATGTTGGCTATTCCCAAAAAACCTTAAATGCCAGAACACATTGAAACCAATGCACTTTTTCTGTAAACAAGAATAAAGCATTCCGGACTGGTACTGTTCAGAAAAAATAACAATAGTGAATGAAGGCAATTTAGATTGTCATCTGGCTTTGGAAGCCAATGTTATTCAAATATTAAACTAATTATAATCAACTTTCCAATTTAGAAACTAGAAAATTGTATTTTTGCTTTGATTGAAGATACCATTCACTTTAACTCTTCAAAGGCATTGACCACCATATCAAAAATTCATATACTGCTACGAAAAACTACAATTAGCCATTTGGTTTTATAGGCCGATACCTCACAAAACAGAAAATGGGCCTCATTTTTGTAGTCATAAACTCTTCGAATGTCAGAAGTTCTGTGGATGCAAAGCACCAGACTCAACCTCCTGCATTGTATGAAAACAGTGGACTGAGAGGAGATCTTATCGAAACGTATAAGATTATTAAGGGGTTGGACACGTTAGCGGCAGGAAACATGTTCCCAATGTTGGGGGAGTCCAGAACAAGGGGCCACAGTTTAAGAATAAGGGGTAGGCCATTTAGAACTGAGATGAGGAAAAACTTTTTCAGTCAGAGAGTTGTGAATCTGTGGAATTCTCTGCCTCAGAAGGCAGTGGAGGCTAATTCTCTGAATGCATTCAAGAGAGAGCTAGATAGAGCTCTTAAGGATAGCTGAGTCAGGGGGTATGGGGAGAAGGCAGGAACGGGGTACTGATTGAGAATGATCAGCCATGATCACATTGAATGGTGGGGCTGGCTCGAAGGGCCGAATGGCCTCCTCCTGCACCTATTGTCTATTGTCTACTCTTTAGTTCAGTATAATCTATGATAAATCTTCCCTTGAGAAAAGAGTGCATTCCAACCCCATTGTGCTGGGAAGGAGGGAGTTCATTTTTTTCATAAAAGCTAAACAGTTTGTGTCTTTGATGCAATTATTCCCAAGGCTTCCGTGCATCCAGCTGATGGAATATCGGCTGGGTTAAAAACGTGTGCCACTCCTTTTCTTCCTGTGTATAAATACGTTTGCAGCAATAAAATACCAGATCACATCTTAAGTCAGCTTGCCATTCAAAACCAAAGGGACAATGTTTTTCTGCCAAAGAACCTGTTTACTATTTGATCTAAGCCACTTTAAAGCTATTGCAGAAGCAAAGCATGACAAACTCACTTGCAAAGAAACTGAGGAGTTTTCATATCTTGGGACATGTACAGGTTTGGGGCAGGTGTAGAGAAGAGGATAATAAGCAAATCGAATAGAAAACTTCTTTGTGACTATTATTTTATTATGGAGCTGTAGAAGCCCACACCTAGGATACAGATGTAAAAATGCCCTTTGTTACATTAAAATACAGATGATTATTTTCTTTTTAAAGTACAGATTGCAAATAAAATGACATTAACTTACTTTAAAATACTATTGTACGAGTAGAAACATAAAAAAGTAAAAACATTTCAAAATGATTATCACTTACCTCAAATGGAATTCTTTTATTATGTCCTGTTTCACTGAATGCATGCGCCAAAAGAAATACATCGTCCACTCCAACACCAAGAGCAAGAAAAGGCAAAACCTGCAGAATAAAACACATATGTAACATCTCATTTCACTAAGAACTTCAGAGGCTGAATCAATCATTACTACAGTTGGCAAAAATTTCACTGATAAAGTGAAATTTCACTGACAAATCATCACAGAATACCTTTACTGTATATTTTATTTCATGAAGTGCTTGCAATGCCCAATAATTCAGTGCAAAATCCAACAGACCTCAGGAATCAAAGGTCTGATTGGCCTGCTCTGCTAGCAGAAGTAGAGCAAGCTTTGCATGTGCCTAAAGTTCTCTACCCTATCATTACTGCAGGAACCAATGTAGATAGATCAGGCAACTGTGGCACCCAGACAAACACATGTGGTCCACGATGTTTTCAAGAGAGAGTTTGATTTAGCTCTTAGGGCTAAGGGAATCAAGGGATATGGGAGAAAAAGCCAGAACAGGGTACTGATTTTGGATGATCAGCCATGATCACATTGAATGGCGTTGCTGGCTCGAAGGGCCGAATGGCCTACTCCTGCACCTATTTCCTATGTTTCTATGACCCAGCAACAGATTAACCAAAACAACTCAACATGGTTATGTCCAAAGCTTTCAATGTGGCACAAAAATCTCCCAAATCCTCAACCTCCAAAGAAACATTCAAGCTTAATCACAAATGAAAAATAATAATGCTCGCAAAAGATTTGGTACCATTTTGAAGCTCTCAAAATCTCATATTGTTCTTAGTTGGCAAACTTCCTACTGAGGCCTTTTCGAGATGTGCTACCAAATTCCAAAGGTGAAGCAGGAACTCTTCCAAACACACCCCGGTGATGTACTAATTGGTTTACTCCAGTTTTAATTAAAACACAACAAGGTCAAAAGGTAGCCAAAGTCTATGACTCATTAAAGATTTCATTTGATGGCAGTGATCAACATCATTATTTTTACAATTTTCTTCTGAGCAATGGTTATACTGATTTTTATTCACGTCTTCTCCATGGGGACGATTGTCTATGATGTGGCTTCCATAACCTGTTTTAGCTGGGGTAGCTCAATGAAAGTTAGGTTTACTATTCTGCCACCACATAACAATACCTATTCTGGCTCATTGATGCTGCTGCCCTGGCATCTAAACAAAGCAAGCATCAGATAAACACATGTTCAATTTGCAATACAAAATATCAAAAAAGGCAGCAATACCACAAATTGAAAAATGTTATTTTATTACATTGCATGCCCCAGATGATTTTAAAAACACAAGTTTTTGTTCTATTTTGACAGTTTGAAATACAGCCCAGATATGGAAATTAAAAATCCTTACAAATTCTGTTCAGGATAAGGTTACATAAAAAGCAAGCACTCTGACATTAGCTTCCCAGCTCTGAAAGAAACCCATTTAATTCCCTTTCCTGAAAAAAAAAATCTTTAAGTGATGGTATTTTAAGTTACTCCAAGGAGCAGTTCGCGTAATCCAACTGCTGAGTGAAAATCTGCAGTAAATGTGTTCTGCAGACATTTTGGGGTCATATCTACCTCTTTATACTGGTGACATTTTTCATGAGTTCTTTTTTTAAAACTCAAAGTTTTTTTTAAACTGGAAAATCTAAAATTCAGAGTTTGATCTAATGAATCAAACACAAAGTTACTGCATATTGAAGCTACATTTTTAAAGCTAGAGAGATTTCAAAGTTTAAAATTTTCCTTTCTAACTAATTTCTTGAAGGTCTTCAGCATGTGACGTCACAATGGCACCCGTGCGCCTGTGAGAGATGAGCTCGTGCCCCCCCCCCCCGGTATTCAGCGTGTGACGTCACAATGCGACCCGCACGTCTTCCAGAGATCAGCTCCCTCTCGCCCCCCCCCCCTGACTTTGAACTAATACGCTCCCTCCCATACATTTAACTAATGCGCTCCTCCCCCGGACCTTTAACTAATGTGCTCCCCTCCCCCGACCTTTAACTAATGCGCTCCCACCCCCTCCCCCAGACCTTTGACTAATGCGGGGGGGAAGGGGCGGTGGGGGAGGAGAGAGTGTGGGGAGGGGGTGGAGAGAGTAGGGGTGGGGGGGAGAGTGGGGAGAATGGGGGAGGTGGTGGGGGAGGAGAGAGTGGGGGTGTGGGGGGAGAGTGGGGGTGGGGAGGAGGGCAGGGTGGGGGTGGGAAGAAGGGAAGAATGGGGTGGGGGAGAGTGGGGATGGGGAGGAGGGAAGATTGGGGGTGGGGGGGAGAGTGGGTTGTGGGCAGGGAGAGTGGGGGTAGGGGGAGGGAGCGAGTGGGGGTGAGGGGAGGGGGGAATAGGGGTGTGGAGGGGGAAATGGGAGTGGAGGCAGGGCTGGGGGGACTGGCGGTAGGGGACGGGCAAGTGGGGGGAGGCAGGGGAGGGGCAAGTGGGGGTGGGTAGGGGGGATGGAGTGGGTCAGTGGGGGGAGATGGGGGGATAAGGGGGATTGAGGGTGCTACAATACAGGAAAGGCTTTGGGTCCAGGGCTCACTCACTCACACCCTCTCCCCTTCCATGTCCCCCCTCTACGAGGAATTGGCCCAATGGGTCCACTTGGTCTAGTTAGTAAATATAACTGATAAGGTTTTTTTTAAAATTACTTGACTTTATATTATACCTGAGTTGTTGCAGCATTAAAGGAAATTCCAATCAAAGAACAAAGGCCCAATCCTGCAGCCACTGACAGTGCAACCAACAAGACACCTGCTAGCCCAACAGCACCCTGGGACTTGGCACAGTCCCACCGCAGCATGGTTAAACAGGCATAGGCAAGCTGCAAGCACAACAAGGGAGAAACAAACATTGAAATCCAAATTATTATGATACTTTTCAAACACAAAGTTACTTAAATTCATCGCTGAATCAATCACTACCGCTGGTATCTGAATGGTGTCAAGTTAGGGGGAGGGGGAGTTCATCGAGATCTGGGTGTCCTAGTGCATCAGTCAATGAAAGGAAGCATGCAGGTACAGCAGGCAGTGAAGAAAGCCAATGGAATGTTGGCCTTCATAACAAGAGGAGTTGAGTATAGGAGCAAAGAGGTCCTTCTACAGTTGTACCGGGCCCTGGTGAGACCGCACCTGGAGTACTGTGTGCAGTTTTGGTCTCCAAATTTGAGGAAGGATATTCTTGCTATGGAGGGCATGCAGCGTAGGTTCACTAGGTTAATTCCCGGAATGGCGGGACTGTCGTATGTTGAAAGGCTGGAGCGATTGGGCTTGTATACACTGGAATTTAGAAGGATGAGGGGGGATCTTATTGAAACATATAAGATAATTAGGGGATTGGACACATTAGAGGCAGGAAACATGTTCCCAATGTTGGGGGAGTCCAGAACAAGGGGCCACAGTTTAAGAATAAGGGGTAGGCCATTTAGAACGGAGATGAGGAAGAACTTTTTCAGTCAGAGAGTGGTGAAGGTGTGGAATTCTCTGCCTCAGAAGGCAGTGGAGGCCAGTTCGTTGGATGCTTTCAAGAGAGAGCTGGATAGAGCTCTTAAGGATAGCGGAGTGAGGGGGTATGGGGAGAAGGCAGGAACGGGGTACTGATTGAGAGTGATCCCCATGATCGCATTGAATGGCGGTGCTGGCTCGAAGAGCTGAATGGCCTACTCCTGCACCTATTGTCTATTGTCTATTGACTACGATAAATTCATACATTTGTCCACACAAAACACACATGAATGCCATAAATTGTGATAATTTTATGATGCTGCGCATAACCAGTGCTTAAGTAGCAGACATTATTTTTGAGTGATAAGCAGTGCTATTACTTGCATAGCTACATCATGAGATACACAGAATGACTTGCCATTAAAAGGTAGCCACCAGCGACTCGTATAACACTGACACTGGAAAATGACTTGAGGATGTCTTCAAGGGTAGTAGTAGAGAACGAAAGAACCTTTTGGGTCGAGTTCTGTGCAACACTTTCATGAACAGCCTGCAATAAAAATATACCATGAAGGAAACTTGAAAAGGAGATCACTGATTGGATCATTTAAGAAACATTTTCCATAAAAATTGTGTTCAAATTCTATAGTTTTCCTGCAGCACAAACATAAAAAGTTGTGACAAAATATTTAATTGATTAAGTAAACAGAACACGGTTCTTGCATATTATCTATGCATTAATTTGTAAAGTGTACACCCCAGTTAAGTAATACTACAAAGTGAGATGAACTACTGCATATTTGTCACCTTAGTTTAACTGCATTCCTGATTTACAGACATTTAATGAACCTCCTGTTCTGCTTGTATGCAAACCAATCTTTGTTTTTTTCCCCCCCGACCAATAGTAAAAGTCACAGCTTAGGTAATTCATCAAGTTCTTCTTCACTCAAACAAAAAAAAATCTTCAGAATTTCTCATTCACGCTTCATTGGCTGGCTAGCACACAGGGTCACAGGCTGCTTTACAAAGGTCACTGCCCGGGAAACAAATGCCAGATGATGTCACATGACCCTACCAATGGGACTGCAGCTGTGAGAAGAATCTGTGCCTAGCTAATGTTTTCCAGACACCTTTTTTTAATAAACAGAGTAACAATCGTAGTGGGCGACTGTTGCTCAGTTCAGTGTTGGCTTTGTTTGTTTCCATACTGTGCAAGTAAATGCTAAGAAATATCATTGTAAATATGTTTGAATTTTTAGCATAATGTCTGCTGTATTCTCCACAGATAGTATTGTAAAGAAAAACTATACTGATCGTTCTGAATCCCAACAGGTTTACCTCAATTCAGGCACTGCATGCATGGACATTAAAAAAACTGTGCAAGCAAAAAGAGACAGAAGCAGGCTTCACTGCAGGAAGCCACATCTGGAGGCTAAATTGACCATTTGACAGACACATCCTTCCTTTTACACATAGCCTTACATGCAAGGTTTTCTCAACTGAAATGCATCTTATTTCCAACACACTAAAATAAAAAAAATGCACCAAAGCATCAATGGGATTTTAAAATTTTTTTTTAAGGACCAGAATATTTCAGATTTATAAATGTTGATTCATATTCTGGAGTGTTTTTGTTTAGCAAGATCAGGTTACTTGGATTATTTAAAAATCTGTAGGCAACATGTTAACTTTCAGTTTCTATCATAAATTACAACCAAATAGGTTATAATAAATAATCCCTGTACAAAATTCTTCCATTGCTGTACACCATTTTACTAATCTGTTCACATTACAGACTGCTGTATTGAGCATAAACAAACGTGGTTGTTATGTACTCTAAGCATGTTTGAAAACTGCATTTCTAATGCAAAATGAATGCTTGATGTAAAATATATTGCTAAATAGAATTTACTGCTGCAACAAAAAAAAAAAGCAGAACTGAATCCTGAAGTATGTCTTTGCGCATGTTTTCAGTGTTATTGGGGGGGTATCAAAATAAAGGCCAGTTGAAGAGCAAGCTATCAAAGGGCAGTTTTGTACAAAAGGGCTGGAAAAGTATAAATCTCTGCTAAATGTATCAAAATGCTTCACACACCAGATATTTCTCTGAAGGGCACTGACTGGCAATTATATAGAGCTAACACAGCAGTCATAATGCGCACAGCAAGATCCAACATTCATATGTTGTACAGCAAATAGATATAGTGGTAGCTGCCCCTTTAAATCCTAAAATGTTTTGTTACATTCTGATCCAATACACAGGACCATGCATATACCAATAAGCACTTTTATGTTTCTTTCCATTTTACCTCAACATATTTCCTTTGCCAGGCCTCCAGAATGGCTGCTGCTTTGTCCAGCTTCCAGTTGATATCCGAAACGTAGTAATAATCCTTGAAGTTCTCATACATCTGCTTGGGGGTCATTAACTGAAACATGGTCTGGAAAGCCTGGGCACTGAATAGAGGCACGCAGAGATGGGGGATGGGGACAAAAATAAACATCATCAACCCAGTTCACAAAGCCTTAAATGAATAGCAGAAAATGTTTTTGCTACTTTCCTCCACTCTCTAAAAATCTGACTTTTACAAAGCATTAATTTGAGTAACTTGTAAATAAATATACAAATGAATGATTGCAGCTTTTCTTTGTAGTACAGAAAAAATGGTAATTTATTATTAATTAGTTGACCGAGCTCAATGTAGTACGAGATATAATGGTCCTATTTTATTATTAGTTGGTTGACTAAGACCAATATAGTATGAGGTTTAAAGGCACTTGAAACCATATTAGAAAGTGTACTTTTTAAGGACAAGGTAATTGTTGTTTATCTGTTTCTTTATGTTCTTTTGTTAATAAACAATGTTTACAAAGCAGCAAGCCGTAACTAAGGACGGAATGATTATCACCAACAGTGTTTTCATCTTGATATTCAGATTAAAATAATTATAGAATTCAAGCAAGAGTAGAAAATACTACCCCATCCCATCTCAGCATCACCTTCTCTGGTCCATAGAGGTATATGAATAAAGATACTTGATTGCCTCCTTTTTCAGTTTAAATACAATATCCACCCTCCCAAGTAATGGATCAGTAGATAATTGCAACTTATATTTTATAAACTCCTTTGAATATAATTGGATTCTGACCATTTTAGGGTTAGGATCAAAGTTTTGTCCTTTACTGAAAAGCAAATATTTTTTTGTGGTTCATTAAAGGTCTACAATTTGAGCTATTATTGTGGCTATTACAGAATGAGGTCCTGAGACAAGAGAATCCCATATCCTGCACAAGTCCCATCATTGAAATCAGCTGCAACTTGGGTTGCTGCTTTAGTTAAACATTTTGTTCAAGATGGCCGCGCCGTTGTGTTTGGCTGCCTGCCACTGTATGTTTCTTTTTTTTTTTTCCTAATCAGATGTGCAGCACTTTGGTCAACGTGGGTTGTTTTTAAATGTGCTATACAAATAAAATTGACTTGACTTGACATGGTTTCCCTGCCATTCTAGCTCAGTTGCTTACCTGCGAAGCTTCCCACTGCTGTTCTTGGTGGTTCCGCCTAATATTAGCTCCTCTTGCCAATGCATGTACTTTTTAGACAGCCCCTGGCAACCACCACTTAATATACGAGGAATATCAAGAGGCTGTAAATATAATAAGCATCATCAGACATGTGATTATATAACCAGAGTATGATTAGATAAATAACTCGCAAGTTCATTAGAATTTACAATTTTTAATTCTAATAGCAGTTTTATTACCTTTGGTACAGCAATGCCCAAGGATGATATTTAAGCCATTGCAAAACAAAAATCCAGTAATATACACAATATCCCTGATTTGAAAAAAACAACTGCACAGAAATACAAGTAGAATATCTGGCATTACTGCTTACCGTTGTTGAGTTTTTGTTAGGGGCAGTAGACGGGCAGTCAGGATCCGCAGGGTTCAGGCAAGGGCGATCCATATAACCATGTCCCACACCAGCCTTGGTCAGCATTTCTTCCCCAATATCCACATCATACTTTAGGTCCTTTAACTCCTTCAGGAATTCTATGGGGTCAAGATTTGTCCATTGCAACTGTGGCTTCCCTCTGTCAAGAAACAAATTGCATCTTTCAGCAAACGTGCACTAGTGGTAGTTGCTTATGAAAAACATTGGCAATTTGTTTGTTATCATTTGAGTATAGATCAAAAATTAGATAACTGGTTGTTATTTGGGAGGCATAGTAGTTGTAGTGACACGGATTCAGTCTGACTTCCCATGTTCTTGCATGGTGTTGGCATGTTCGCTGCGTGATGCATGGGTTTCCTCTTGGTGCTTTACTTCCCTCTCACATTCAAAAACAGCCAGTGTTGCTATGTTAATTGTTATTGTAAATTGTTGTTATTGTAAATTAGTGAAAGAATCTCGGAGCTGATGGGAATGTAGAGAGAATAGGTTACACGTTAAGTGGGGAAATGGGATTGCTCTGTGAGCAGGTATCGATTCATTGGCAGAGTGGCTTCCTATCTTGTGAGGAGATATTGCATGAACTGACTCAATGGAGCATAAATACCAGCACATGGTGAGTTTCTATTCGGTAAACTAGATGCAAAAAAGTTAGCTGTTCATTAGGACACCATATGGATTCAGATATTTATACACAGGGCCAGTACTCATTGAACTTCTCACAAACCCACAACGGATATGCAAGGGTATTTCCCACTAAAACTGTGCCAAGCTTGACTTAGCACAACAGAAAGCCAATTTATTTTATTGGAGAGGATCGACAGCGACAGACTAAATTCGTATATGACAGCATGGATCAATTTCAGGCCTGCAAATGTTTTACTGCCCAGCCTGCAGAGTGAGCAGCAAGTTGCACACACAAGTTCCTGAGATTGGTTTCTCAGCAATGATATCTGGTGAAGTGCAAAAGTCTTGCTGATGTAAATGATAAGTCCTAAACACAGAAATGCTTTGAAAGCTAAACAAGGCAATTTATCGACTATGTAAACTATGCAAGAACTCAAATTTTTATGAATGTACCCGAGCTTCACAAATGTCACAAAATATTCACAATTTAATAAAATGAATCACTGAATTAAAAATAATTATTTTTAAATTTAAAATTCTAAAAATTGAAAAGTTTATTAACAAAGAGAAACAAGGCAATTAAATTAACTTAATTAATTTTAAAAATATCTACATTACACAGAACTCTGTTCCTCTGTTCCTCACAGATGTCCCTCTTCCCTGAAATGAAGAGATTTGCTGAACCAGAGCCAGGTCTGACCTGACAAGAGGTCCAGCACCAACATTTTCCGGCGTAACTGCGAGAAGCTGCAGGAAGTCTGCTTATGTCACTGGTCTCCACAAGGAGTGCAGCAGCCTAACAGTGACTAGGACCTCTTGGGATGTTATGACCATCCACATTTGCGTAAATGAACCTCAGAAGTCGCATGGATTGTTAACAGAGCCTGCCTGCATAAATGTAATGCACTGATGATATAAATTAATTTACATTTTCAATAGTTTACTTAAATATTTGTAATACCTCAATGTACTTTCATTATTTCATTTTAATAATATGTTAAAAAAATTATTTCATTGATTTTATTATTTGTTAATTGATTTTATAGAAATGTCAATGTTTGGGTGACATTCAGAACCGTTCAAATTTGTTGAAAGATGAGAGTTTTGGCTAAGTTTGTGGACATGACTGAAGTGGGTTTTTTTGCTGTCTCAGGGGCTTGTTCTGAACCTGCATTTGACAGATCCACCAATTTAATTCAAATGACCTTCATTGTACATGAAGTGGGCTAGGTTTTCATATTAGGAGAGCGGCCCGACTATATTGCAAATTTTAGCAATATGTTTAACTTGGTATTTTCAACCATATTTGTTAAGCTTAACAATGAATGTTAACAATGGACATCTGTGAAATTGCTCTCATAAATACACTATTTTAAATAGATTGGACTGGAATTCAAAAATGTCATAATTCACTATCATTTTACAAACAACATTTTTTAAAACTGTGCACTAAAATTCTTCAGTGTACCATGGGTTAAAATGAATTTTGAGGCCTCAGAGTTATTGAAGTGTTGAAAAGGTGATATGCAGGTGCTGTGGCTTCTGATTAACATTCATTTTTGATCTGCATCAAGAGGGAGGCTAATGCGTTTCCCAGAAGAAACGATAGAAAGTTAGGTGAACGTCAGCACCTCCTAGCAGCTTCCAGCAGCAATGTATGGCTATGATCCCATCCTCTACCAGGCACTGAACTTAGGTGAGAAGTCCAATAAAATCAATGTTGTCACAATAATAGGATGAGGATAAAAATATTAACATTTATATAAAGATGAGAATGTGGAGCATAATTTCTACTATAGTGCCTACATTTCTTCAAATTAGATCAAGAGTTTCATTGTCATAAACAGGGACATTAAATGTAACAATTCAATAAATAAATGTACAATAAATTATCAGTTATTTCTATATAAACCCCAAACATTTGGCTGCCATCATCCTCAAAAAACTTTTGGGATAATTCCTGTTCCCAAAGTTTAATCTATTTAATATAATTCCTATTTCACCAGATAAGCAATTCCAAAGTTTGTCTGACTGCTACACTGGTTAATGCAGAGATATAAATTAGTTCTGAATACACAAGTTCTGCCAGCCTACACACTTTCCGTTTATCGCAAAATAATCTTTCTATCATACCAAGTTGTCATTTTTACACATTGACAGGATTAAAAAAATCCAATTGAATCAACAGATCATGACATAATGTCTTCTGTATTACAATAATAAAAGCTGTTTTTATTCTTGAATCAATCATAGTACCTTACCTTTATTACTGCTAATGATACCTTACTTCTTTATGCTTTTTGACAGTCTGGCAATCGACCAACATCCCCCCCTTTTGAATTTCTTCCTGCTGCTGACAGATTAGAGAAGCTTTTGGCTGGGTTACTTTGTGGTTCAAACCACATTGTATCTGCCTAACCAGGCTTGAGTTATTATTTCAATTCTCCCAACCAGAAAACACAAAACTCTTATTTACAATTCAATTTTTACATTATCAATTCCTTGCCCATGCCTATTTTTCCAACAAACTTTCAGCCACAGAAAGAAAAAAAAACATGATTTGAATTGGGAATCAGAATTTTGTAAATCTATACATTCTGTGAGTAAAACACTAAATCCAACTGACTGATAAACAGCCACATGTGAGAAAATATGTTTTCACTACTCTCTGCTAATTGATGTCAGCAGCCAAATGTCTTTGCTGATTGATGGGAATGGATAGTGGAACAGAGGCTAATGCCACTAAAGTATTAGCTATGTGAACTGAGTGGAAAGGTTGCAGGGTAAATATTTGTTCAAGCCCCACTTTGGGCACCGCCAGGAGATCTGAGCCTTGGACAAAAATGGCCCTTGAACCTGTTAATTGCTTGAGCTGCTGGTTCTTGTCAGGATGGCACAGGCAGCTGAACAAGCTGAAGAAATAAACACCAGGCCACTTATCTCCCTGGTAGTTGGGAGGGTTGAGTTTGAGGGGTTCTCAAGCACCATTTGGAATACCATGGAGTTGAGAAGCAGGCTATTCCTCCTTGATCAACGGCAACAGACAGTGAAGAACAGGTGCCGACCCTGCCTTGATGTATGTCTGATTTCTCCATGACAGCCTAAACAGGTGTCAAACCCACATGCACATAGGTTCTAAGACAATCTGCTTAAAGGATAGTAGGGAAAAAAACCCTGCAGATGCTGGTTTAAATCGAAGGTAGACACAAAATGTTGGAGTGACTCAGCGGGTCGGGAGATAAGGAATGGGTGATGTTTCGGGAAGAGACCCTTCTTCAGAATGAAGAGTGTCGACCTGAAACGTCAGCCATTCCTTCTCTCCCAAGATGCTGCCTGACCTGCTGAGTTACTCCAGCATTTTGTATCTACCTTCTGCTTAAAAGATACCCCAACAGGCCCTGATTGGTCCTGTTCTGTTCTCACCTCCAGCTCCTCAAACCCCCCCCCCCCCCCCACTTAATTTCAGTCCGATAAAGGATCTCGATCCAGGGATGCTGCTGACCTGCTGAGTTACTCCAGCACTTTGTGTCTAGCTTTGGTATAAACCTGCATCTGCAATTCTTTGTTTCTGACTCTTTAGCCTCAGTTGCTTTTCAGGTGTCTTTGGACCATAAGGTCTCAGCGCTTTAAACTAGGGTGCATAGCATCTATTTTTGTCCATAAAGCAAGCACAATAAGGTCCTCTTAACCTTATCTGTTTAAAAGATATTAGGTCAAGACATTTATAACCTTGATTATTAATGGTAATAGTATTGGACATGGCAAAGTTGAAATTGATGTATCAGCAAGGTCTTCTGGTTGTTGTCCTTACGAAGAAACTCAAAAATGCTGAACCTATATACGATCAGCATTTTGCCTTGTCGGTTGCTTTTCCTTATAAATTATCCAAATATACCTTTCGCAAGAATATAAAATATGAACAAGAAAACTCAGAGGATATTAGCCAGCAATATAAAGTTGGCATTTATAATAGAAGGCAATGGAGATTTACTTACGGCAGGTAGACAGTTCCCAGTTGTAATTTAGCACCTTCCCAGAAGCAGTCCAATGGTGTGATTATTAGACAGGGATACAATTGTTCGATAAACTGGTAAAAACATAGAAAAATTAGCTTAATAAGGATAGTCATGATGAAAAGTGAAGTAATACTTCAATACTTTGTAACAGTTTAAAATTTTAACAACATTCTAATTTTACCTGGGCCATCAAAACCCCTTCTGTTACAAGTGCTCCTGATTTATAACACAAGTGGTCTAAAGTCCACGGTCTGAAGGAAAAGGGAAAACGTTTTAGAAAGAGTATAATTAAAAATCCGCACACAACTTAAAAATGTGGAAGCAGGATGATTAGATGGCAATTCGATAAAATGACTTGACTCAACTTCACAGACTTAAAAAGGTAGTGTATTTGTCAGTTGAAAAGTCACATTTCTATGAAAAATAAAGATTTCCTTTGAGTTGGGGCAAAATGTTCTTCATGCAAGGTCAATAACATTGAGAAAAGTGATTAATTCAGTGATCTCCAACGGCGATGAATCAGCCGACAGAGCGGAGGTGCAGAACCTGGCGAGCTGGTGCTCAGAGAACAACCTGTCCCTAAACACAACTAAGACCACGGAGCTAATTATCAACTTTAGAAGGTCACAGAATGCGGAATATGCTCCAGTCTTCATCAACGGGGACAGAGTGGTGAGAGTGTGCAGTTTCAGGTTTCTGGGCACACACATTTCAGAGGACCTCACATGGTCCACTAACACTGCTGCGCTGGTCAAGAAAGCACAGCAACAGCTGTTTTTCCTGAGAACGCTGAAAAAGGCCGTCTGCCACAACAATTACTGATGACCTTCTAACGCTGCACCACAGAGCATACTGACATGCGGCATCTATGTGTGGTATCTCAGCTGCATGGCAGCGGATAGGAGAGCTCTTCAGTGGGTCATCTGCAGAGCGCAGAGGATCATTGGGATAGTTACCAGCCCTGGAGGACATCTACAACGCACGCTGCCTCAGGAAAGCCACCAGCATCAACAAGGACTCCATACACCCATGCCACCGACTGTTTGAACTACTTCCATCTGGCAGATGTTACAAGGCCTTCTATGCCCGCACCTCCAGACTAAGAAACAGCTTTATTCCTAGAGCTAGAGCTGATTTGAATCGGACCTGCTGAGAGCCCCCCCATGATCTGTCTCTGCCCCCATGGTCATCTGGCACAACTGACCCTGCATGAATCTTTTTTGCACTTTACCTTGTTTCCTTTTTCCCCCCTCCTTTTGTTGTTTTTATTTTCGTTTTGTTTTATTTATTTTATAGCATCGATATGGAAGTGGCATTCTTAATCTCGTTGTACTTGTACAATGACAATAAAGATATTGTATTGTATTGTAACTTACTTGTTGTACAAATAAACCTGCACTCTGCTGGCTTTTAGTGCAGAGTTAAGGTGTTGCTGCAGTGCTTCAACTGTTAGAATATTAGCACCTTCCTCAGGTGTGGTTTGAATCATGATCTGTGGATTGAACATGGCCTCCTCTCCTAACTTTTCTCGTGTGTATGATAATTCTCGACTCACTCTGCCACCAACTGAGGAAAAAAATTGATTTTTTAATAATTACTAAAATGACTTAAATGTTGGTGTACAAATTGCATGTAATTTCATAATTAATGATTACCAATAAATAATTACATACAACTTCAAAATTTATACTTTAATCAGCATTTCATGTCAATTACATTATTGCATTTCTGATGCAATGAATGAAGAAAATGTGTGAGAAGTAAAATTACTCCATTTTTAAAAATCAATAAAAAAAGTAGTCTGGATGCATTTTACAACACTTTTGAGCTTTCTGGCATTAGATTCAGACTGACACGCCCATATCTATGTACACATTGCAACAAAATAAGCACAAGTAACAACTGGTCATTTCCCATGTAAAACAACACTGATATCCATATCGCCATTTCCATTGTTGTTTCTGAAAGATGCATACTTAAAAATCAGGAGGCATCAATCACATTGAGATTAGTTGGGGAGAAAGTAGTCAACTTCTCAGATCTTAATTTACACATGTAACTAAATTCAATGACCAGATTATCATCCTGTGCTGCCCCTCAAACCATCACAATTCTTTTTAAAATGTTGTACAAAATGTGCTTCAATCTACTACCATCTTCATTGCTACTACCATGGGCATTAAGTATTGCCTGAGAGAATGGGAGAGATTAAACTTGGATGAGGTTGCATGCCATCAGCATAGCCTTCTCTTTGATTAATGCAAAGCAAACTGGACAGGTTTGCTAATAGACAGGCAATTCACCCACCCCTTTCTATCCAGACAGATGGTATACACAAAGGTTTACTCCAGTGTCTCTTGATAAATCATAAAATTAAGTAATGCACTTTAGCACTAATACAGACTCAATTATACTTCAAGATTCAGTTTGGCAATTTGGTACCAGCTAAAAAAAACATCCAAATATCCTCGATTTATTTAAATATTTGCAGCTTAGATACTAATCACATGATATGTAAAATGCAAGAAGAAATTCCTAAGTTTTGCATTTTCCTTTTCTTTTCAAGAAAAACTTGTGTACATTTCAAGTTTCACAATGCTATCTTTGCACATTAAAAAATTACTTTTCCTAATATTTAGAACTATCATTTTCAATTTAAATATTTGCCTATCAGTTTGTTGACAAATTATAATTATCTAAAATATTAAAATATTTTTCTTAGTAACAAAATTATAGTGTTCACAAAGTTTAAACAAAATTTTAAATTTTATAGGCGATTAACTTTGTTATTCAATTTATTTTAAACTTTATATTTCCCGTCCCTCTAGAAGGCCGAATGCATCTACATATTTTACAAACTTTGTCAGCATTTAATAAGAGAAAATTATTAAAAATGTGGTCACCCTGTTAATATTTGGGAGCTTCAACTGAATTTCAAACTAAATAGAGGATTAAGTCCCAAAGATTTATTTTGGGTCAATTGCACTTAATTAAGAACTTTGCTGTTATACTTTCTTAAAATGGGAGTGAAGTTTGTTTGTGGGAATGGATTTATTTTCTTTCCAAAATGTTGTCAGTTCTCAATTTCCAACTAGATCCAAACACCTGTTAGAATCCTCCTGAAACCACACAATCTAGTACGTACTTCTAACCCATGCTGAAGCAATCCCAAATTCTGGAATTCCAACACAATGTCAGACTTTCAGCCTGCTACTAATCGGTATTCCTGATAAATACCAACAAAAGAACATGCCTTTCCGTATGAAATATGAGACTGTGAACAGCACCACCAGCATGCTCTTGTGTGTTGTGTTGGATGTTTTAATATTCTCTTCCTTCAGTTTAACATGGTTATTACATGCATGGTAAGCTCAGGTTCTTATTTGGCAGCTTCTTCTTCTGAGGTTATCCCTCAAGATTCAGGATAAACTGTTCCAACTTATTTCTGGGTTATGGGCTGCCTAATGAGGCCAATGTGGGAACAGATGACTCTTCTACAGATGGGTCATATAGGGCTGGTGGAAGGGTAGCTTGAGATAAGGATCTCTGTATGCAGGGCCTCTGTAACCTCAGATAAACTTGAAACTCTTTCTTAAAACCATTCCAAATGCTCCTCTGCTTTGAGTGGTCACAGAGCAGAGGTTCCCAGGAGCTGGTGGAGGTGTTGCCTCCCTTCAAAGCGTCTTTGAGCACGCTTGAACAATTCCCCTTTGTCTGCCTGAAAAACTAACTCCTCAGCTTCCTGAACCATGCGTTCAACGTCTTCCTTGCTTAAGCGATACTTGTCATTTGTGATGGTGACCTTATTTTCGTTTCCAGTATGATTTGGAAGCCTGGTACCAAGCATGTGAATAACATGCTCTGCTGAATATATCCAATTGAGTATGACAAGTTTCTCAATAATGAGGTTATTGGCCCAAGAGTGGACACTGACATTGATTCACTTTATACTTCCAATGAATTTGTAGCGGCAGCTTTGGTGTTATTTTTCCAATGAAACATAGAAAATAGGTGCAGGAATAGGCCATTCAGCCCGTTGAGCCAGCACCTCCATTTAATATGATCACGGCTGATCGTCCAAAATTAGTGGATGTATATTGTAAATAGTCCAGGCCTCAGAAGGGCATGGAAGGTACGGATCACTGCAGTCCCGTATTCTAAGATTTTGATGCCAGGGCTGAGGTCTTGATCTGCAGATACCCTTTTTTCCCAGTGAAAGACTGTGCTGATGTATCGAAGGCAATGGTAAATCTCATTGTCTTCTATGAGAGGTAGCTTCTGAGATATGGGAATTTGTCCGTTTTCCAGGGTCTCAACGTGAAACATCATTGGAGAGCAAGGATAAGTCAATAAGGGATTGTTGTCTTGTCGATGTTGAATATAAAGGTCTATTCTCTCGTGTACTTCACTGAATGAGTCAGCGATAGCTTAGAGCTTAGCTTCCAAATAAGTGCAAATGCATGCACAGGATAACAACCATGGTCTTGAAGTGTAGTTGCTGAAGGCTGAATAGCTTCTCTTTAGTTCTGAAGGATAGCAACACTCCCATGGGAAAATTGATTAGTGGCGAGATGCAACTATGTGGTCAGATAGATTCAGAAAAGGGTTCAGCAATCATGCAGCATTTGGGCTGCCCACTCAAGTGGACTAAAAATTAATAAAAGATCCCATGCCACCATTCCCAAAGAAAATGTATTGTGTCTTTGCTTGCATTGATTATTCAATCAACATCACTAGAACAGATTATCTGAATATTATCTCATTGCTATTTATGGGAACTCACTTGAAAACTGGCTGCTGCATTTCCAACATTACAACCATAACAGCTCATTGGGTGGAATCTAACCAGTTTTACTGTAGCTATTCATTTTGAGTCTAATATTTCTAAAATACTGTTTAAATGGCACATGGTAAACTTTGTAATTCATTCAATAGTCTTCTACTTGACAATATTATTACTACAAGAGGCACGTACAACATGCATTCTGTAGATCGGAATCAACATTTTGGTGCACAACAAAATCAATTCTCGTATTAGGACTTAGACACACAAAACTACAGATGTTGACATCTTTTGCTTTTGATGTCAGATATCCTCCACTTATGCGGGAGGAACTCAGTGGGTCAGGCAGCATCTGCAGAAGGAATGGACAGATGATGTATTGGGCCGGAACCCTTCTTCAGACTGATGGAGTTGAGGGGGTAGATGGAAACGAGGGATGAGGTGGGGCCAAGCATGGGAAGTGATTGGTGGTGAGGGGGGCTGATTAGCAGATGGGTAGTTTATAACTCAACGGTATGAACATTGAAATCTCCAATTTCAAGCAAAGCACCCACCCACCCTCCACCTTTCCTCTGCCTCCACCCCAACTCTAGTACACAGTTCTCCCACACCCTAGTCACCCTGCTCCTTTCCTCACTTCCATACTGTCATCTCCCATACATTTTTATCCCTTGCTTTCCCCTCATGCCAACCTTTCCACATATATCCTTCTCCCCAGTTTTACACTTCACTTCTCATCTGACACCCCTTTGTCTCCTTTTCACATTTAGCCTTTGTCACTTTCTCCACCCATGTGACAATCACCACTCCCTTCCCTCACCTTTATCCACCCATCACTCGCCAGATTTGTCCCCAGCCCCATCTCCAGCTTTCTTCTCTCCCTGCTCCATCAATCTGAAGAATGGTTCCAACCGAAACATTTTCCAACCATTTCCCTCCACAGATGCTGCCTGATCAGCCAATTTCCCCCAGCAGTTTGTTTTTTTTACTCATATTAAGATGAATGTTTTCACCCATGTTGGTACTTGGTATGAAAGATCTTTGAAACCAGCGCATACTCAAAAATGATTAAGAATCCATAGAAAGGTTAGAAAAACTGAGAAATGACAATACCAATTTTTTGTATTCTGTAAAACAGGTGTGAAACAATTATAGGATTAACTCTGTAGGGACAAATAATTTATTCATTGTGTTAATGACAGGGTAATTCACACCAATACCATGTATGAAAAGATCTACATTGTATTTTTATTTAAAATTCGTGTTAGTTAAGGTTCACGGAATACTGGAAGGATAAGCGACATTAAATCAAGCATTATTACAATGGGTAATTTACATAGAAGTGAATATTTTGAATGCCCGGATAATACATGGGTTTGTAATGCATAAATGTTATGAAAAATAATTACTGCATCTACCTGATCATTTATGCGAGTTTGAGTTCCAAATGAAATTATGACAGAATTCTCATGACTGGTGAGTCACATCTCTTAAGTGACCTGAAAATGCAGTGGAAGTAAGCAATGGTCAAGAATTTTGATAAGTCATGCAAAATGTTTTTCCTGTAAAATGGACCATTGTCATCCAATGCCAAAGCAGCACAATTTTGATGCAAAACAAATTCTCCTAATCTTCAAAAATGCTAAATGGACTAGTTATGCAATGTGTATTGATAATTATTTTACATTTCTTCTATGGCACTTGCACAAACCTGCAACAATAGACAATAGGTGCAGGAGGAGGCCATTTGGCCCTTCGAGCCAGCACCGCCATTCAATGTGATCATGGCTGATCATTCTCAATCAGTACCCCGATCCTGCCTTCTCCCCATACCCCCTGACTCCGCTATCCTTAAGAGCTCTATCTAGCTCTCTCTTGAATGCATTCAGAGAATTGGCCTCCACTGCCTTCTGAGGCAGAGAATTCCACAGATTCACAACTCTCTGACTGAAAAAGTTTTTCCTCATCTCAGTTCTAAGCGGCCTATCCCTTATTCTTAAACTATGGCCCCTTGTTCTGGACTCCCCCAACATTGGGAACATGTTTCCTGCCTCTAACGTGTCCAACCCCTTAATAATCTTATACGTTTCGATAAGATCTCCTCTCATCCTGTAATTTCCAGTGTATACAAGCCTAGTCGCTCCAGTCTTTCAACATACGACAGTCCAGCCATTCCGGGAATTAACCTAGTAAACCTACGCTGCATGCCCTCAATAGCAAGAATATCCTTCATCAAATTTGGAGACCAAAACTGCACACAGTACTCCAGGTGCGGTCTCACTAGGGCCCTGTACAACTGCAGAAGGACCTCTTTGCTCCTATACTCAACTCCTCTTGTTATGAAGGCCAACATTCCATTGGCTTTCTTCACTGCCTGCTGTACCTGCATGCTTCCTTTCAGTGACTGATGCACTAGGAGACACCCAGATCTCAATGTACGTCCCCGTTCCTAACTTGACACCATTCAGATAATACTCTGCCTTCCTATTCTTACCACCAAAACTGAGTTTGCACGCACACCAATAAAAGAGAATGTGTGCAATTTTTTTAAATGAGCCAATACAACTGCAAACTAATAGCACATTTGCTGTTTACTACTTAGATCACAATTTTACATCCCAAATTTCATTGCTAAATTCTGCACTAAAGACAATTTTTACTAAAAGCCCACTTGACAAACTATTATAGGAAATGCTGTGTTATCATCATAACAAAATAGCTAACATAAACAAAACAAATTAAGAAATATGCAGCATAGACTAAAATAAATTATTTTCTGTACTTCAAATCTAAATTACTGTAGGGATCTGGAAAGTAATTTTGTGCACCACATGCTATTATTTCCCATCATGACAATTACTTCCTGGTTCTCATTAATCACTATATTGTGAAACTTGAACTGCATGTTTTCTTACTACTCTCGGCCTTAATTTTCCATTTTTGTAAAGAATTAGGTTTTGCCATAGTAATCAGCATCTTGCAAAGGGAGTCCAAAGTGATTAACTTACACAATTCATTAACAATCACTCAGAGCTTCCATTAATCCAGCAACAAGACACTCTGCACCAGTCCTTAGGATCAGTACTGCTGTAATATTTTCCAGCACCACCATCAGCCTAATCAAAGAAAAACTGAAAGCTGAAACAGTAGAGGGCCTGATATCCATACGGATAAAGTATTGCCTAATAAGAGATGTTAAATCCCCAGAAGGGTCACGACAAAAAAAACTTCAACTGCAGAAGCCAGCCTTTCATTCAATACCAAAGGTACTCTATTACAAATTCTTGCTTGAGATGATATTTCCTTTTGGGATCAATGGAATTTAACACTAATTTGCATCAAAGACAAATCCTGACCGGGACAAGCAAGTCATTCTTCATCTTTTCTCAAAATGACTAACTGTTTACTATCAACAGTAGTTATTATTTCACAAACAAGCTCCTGTCAAATTCCATTAGAGATCTGAAGAGATTGGATTGTGGATCAATGTTATGTGACATTGCCCCACACTCAGGAAAAAAAAAATTCCGAATCCTACCATTTGAATATACTATTAAAAAATCATGCAATTATCTCCAATGTCTGGCCCATCTGATTGCACCCTGTAATTATTTTGCTGTAATTATCTACAAAATGTACAGAGATATGGTTTCCGAGTACAAAACATTAATAAATATCCTAAGATAGACACAAAAAAACTACTAACTCAGCAGGTCAGACAGCATCTCTGGAGAAAAGGAATAGGTGACGTTTCGGGTCGAGACCCTTCTTCAGAGTTTCAAGTGAAAGTAATTTTAAATTCATCAAGAGTGTTAAATTCATAATTTTAGATGTTTTAAACTGGATTCTCTTATCTATCATATGACATCAAATTTTGCATTGACTAAAACAATAAACGAATGACAGCAAATTGTTAAAATATGTGGCAATGGTAGGCAGCTTGTGGTGTTTTAAGGTTGAAGTATAGCATCAATGGTCTGTCATGTTTATGATGCTCCTTGAACACAACCCAAACCAGTAATTTAAATGCTCTACGTTTCCCATTTACAGATGCACTTGGCAGACCTGGAATTTGTAATGGTGAATAAAGAGAAGCATTTGGTGCTCACCATTTTTAAATAATTTGGATGTGCACATATATTAGTAAGAACCATGGATGTTTTGAAGTCTCTGTCAATGATTATCTACTCCTCAACAGAATGCACCAGTTATGGTATTTACTAACGTAATCTACAATAATCTGCCAAAATGGTCAGATTATAAATATTGCACTGAAAAACCCTTAACATTGCAGACATTTGTTACTCAAGGTACAAGGCACTGTTAATAGCATAAACTTGAGACCTAAAGAAAAACATATGAACTGTCATTCTCTCATTTTACAAAAATCAGTGCTGTTTTTAAATAATAAATTATTTTTAAATATACAGGCCATCCCCAGATGAAAAATGTCTGATTTATGGGACACCCTTGCATGCTAACGAGGTCCCATGTTATTACTAAACGCAAAAGTTCAAAATACCTACATATGTACATTCTTATGAATGGCAGACTAATTTCTTCTCTTCCTTCTCTCCTCCCCCCCACCCCAACTTTTAGTCATTATGCTTTCTTATCAGTCTAGTGTGCTTTTGAAACCATTCATTACAAATGATCACCATTGCGAGTGATTTGTGTGTATTTTCCCACATAAGGACTGCAATGCCTTATGGCCATCTGTAAAAATGGAACCATTAGCTACCCAGGTACAGCCAGTAATCAGAAAATGCTTAAATAACTCAGCAGGTCAGGCAGCATCTGTGGAGGGAATGGACAGACTATGTTTTGGATCAGGACTTCTTCAGGGCTGATGGAGGAGGAAGAATATTGGAAAAGAGGTGGGGTCTGGGGTTGCGATTGGGATGTGGGTGGAGCAAATAACAAAGGCTCGAGGTGAAATTGTGTTCATGCTTAAACCAGTTTATAGATACTAATCAATAAATCATAATCACTGATAGTACTTTTAGAAAGGTAATAGTTTGACAATTCCTAGAAAGGAACAACTTTTAATAGACCCAGATTATTTCATAACCACACAGGAGGTAATTCAGCTCAGTAAATCCATCAATTCCATTGTCCCATTTTTAGTTATCCCACCTACACTTTCTCTCATGGCTTGACTTTGCCTATCATCCACCTATACCTGGGGTAACTTACAATATCCAACTAACTAATCAACACTTAATTTTGCCACAAGAGCCTAAGGCTCCATGATGGATAAGCCTTATCGTCTAGAGAGTTTTAAAACAAGTGAGATTGAAGATCAACACCACCTTCAGTTAAAACAAAATGCTCTCCTTTCTCTCATGCTTTCATAATCTTCACATCTCTTTACAATATTATTAATGAGCTTAGGATGAACTTTTTATTCTACACCTAACTTTCATGATTATTGCATAGGTTTCAGCTTAAAGTGTTTTTTTGATAACTCGCATTTCTATCCATGAACACAAAATCTTTAACATTCAAGCTCATCTTCTGATTTAACGATAACATAAAACTTACCAGGCCTGCCCCAGCCTAGTCAATACTGTAAATGGTATATGTTCCTGGGCACTGTTCTCCACTTGAAAATCATCATTCCTTCCTCAAAAATTACACTCTTGACCCTTCTCTCATCAACAGCTGCAATCCCACTTCTCCCACAAACCTGTTTGAATCCCTAGAATACAATTTTTACACCAGTAAATAAAACCACAATTCTCTTATTTTGTGACCTCTTGGAATCAATGACCTACTAAGCTTCCCTCAGACCCAAGCCCTGTAGAATTGTTGTTTAACTTGGTTTCAGTCGCATCCATCCATTTGCAACCAGAATATCTTTCATCAATGGCTTTCTTTCCCACACCCATGACATGCAATTTTGGAGTTCTGTCTAGGACTCATACTAGATTCCTTCTTCATACTCATCCACATACAAACCATGAAAATAGAGGCAACTTCCACCTGTATGTCCTTAGCATGTATTCAGGGAAAATAACAAAATGATCATAATATTGATCAAATGTCTGTGGTACACACCCAAAAGCAAAGGCAAAGGACTGAATTATTTTCATATCAATCAGCCCTTCATTAGAAAGAGGTATTTTAATGCACTATTATAATCTGTCATTTCACAAACAGCAATGTCAGCAAATTACTTCAAGGTACTGCTTAAATAGCCGCCATTTGTTTCATAACATGGATTAATAACGTGTTCAAGAAACTTCTTAGTAAGCAGAGTAATATATTTTTTTCAATAAATTGGAATGAAGGGATTGGATCTTGAATCACAAACGCTGTGGTTCTATTTTAAACTGCAATATGGCCTTGGCTATTTTACTTATTGACAGAATCAAACCCCTACTGGACTATGGCTCAATGAAACAATTTAATACCACCAGTTGTTTGCTCCATCTGTTGCTGTGAGGTCTTACTCAAAAATTTGTTTTGCATTGGCACAAAACTTCAAAACTCCTTTTTATAGTCACTCCCTGCCCATCTTGATCAAGTGGCATCAACATTTCCAAATGTATACAACAGATTTAGTCGCTGCCTGTATGGTTCCATGTTTGTTGTAGACCATGATAGAGCTGTTTGAAAAAAAACTTCAGTCAAACAAACCTCTTTTATATTTGTGAATTAAGGCCGAAGATAGTATTTTCCCCCCAATAAAACGCTACCCTTTTACTTGGATAATTTCAACAACACTAGGTCAAGATTGCTGCCACCCACAGGCATAAAAATAACTTGTTTTCTTAAATAAATTGAATGAGTGCCCAATCTCACCTATGCTACATGGCACAAAACTATACATGGCACAGTACCAACATAAGATACAACTAAAATCAGAAAGTGACGCTTTACTGAGCCAGTCTTACTGGCAATCAAAATACCCACTTTACCCTCTTTGTTATGGACAGCTAAAATACCAATCAGCATTCCAAAAATAACATGATTCCATCTCCTACTGCTGCCAATGTTTAAAGTAAGATTGAATATCAGTTGGCTTTTTTTCAGATTGTGATGCTGTTCATTGACAAGTTTACACTACTGTAGGATGGACTGTAAAAGGGGCTGCTAGCAGGTCTGGCCATGCTCAAGAAAATAAAATGTTATTAGGACTGAGATCAAATATTAGTAGTACTAATGCATTTCTGATTGGGATTCTGGGCTGGGACCAAGCCTGGACTATTTTTTGTTAATAAATAGAACTGGACACATCACTGAGTCCAATCCGTTCCTCACTGGAGAGTCTAAAGATCATTTTTAATTAATATGGAACCAACCCCTGCTTGTCAGGCTATTCTTATATTAATTTTGTTGCAAACAAAATCCTTTCCCTACCACATTCTATGTCAATTATCAATAAGTATGTATCAGGTTTTGGACGATGTTCCATCTCACTCGTGCATCAGCATCTCACTTCCATCAGAGTCGGGTTTTGAGATCCATATTCCTTCAGGTATTGCATTGTGAAACTGAAAACAATTAATCTTTACCATCTACACAACATTAATGTACCACCATGTGTGAAACAGCAGTACTGCCAATGAGCAAGATATTTGGTCTGCTTAACTGGAACACTTAACGCATCGAAGATCAGACTTGAAAGCTTGGTCTATGCAACTGTGCACCCCACCATTCAGTGCATTCACTCACTGCGGCAAATATAACTGAAGATGACGGTTTTGTAGCATTAAATTTTAGAATTTGGCCAAATTATCAATTATGCTTTTACAATTATGAATGTTTTGTATAAAAAATCTTTTTCATCCTTTAAAAAAATGTTTTTGTTGACAACATTAAAACACCCAAATTTAATTTTATAAACGGAAATAAATCATTTACTTAAAATATCTACACTTTTAGATCTAATGAGTGTTGCCGAGCGTCTCAACAAACAGCCGCTGGTTTAAGGCTGCAACTTCATGTCAATCCACTCACTTCTGTTGCGTCACATTGACCCCATGCCTCTTTTGAAGCTGACATCACCAATCAGTTCTGAACAGGCCTCACCTCTCAGCAACAAAGTCTCTTTTCATTGGTTTTCCACTGTAGGCCACATGGGCAAACACAATGGTTGCCTCCAGCTTCACACAAGCTCCCCAGTCTGTATGGATCATTTTGGAGTGATTTATAACCAACACTTTTCCTTCTGCATCTGTGCAGGGAAACACACATCACTGGGGGCCACTTTCATGATTTTGTTGCGACTAGGATTAGTTGGATTAGGGACTGACTCATAAGAACCCCCCGCAGCTATGAGGAAGTTTCATTGCGGGATCAGTGTGATGCTAACTATTCTCTACCACCAGCACAAGTCTGTCATAAAATAGATACAAAACCCAATACTGCACAAATAATTTATAATTGATGATGAATTTTACTCAAATGTGCAATTATTAATATTTGCTTTCATGAAACTTACATTCAATTTTCCCCATCTAATTTATAAAAATGTGCTTGAAGAAACATTTTAAAGAAAACAAAAGTTTCAAATGTTTACAAGCAGTTGCTGTTACATTTCATTCCAGGTTGAAACAGTTGCTTCCTTTCAAAAATAAACTTGAGGCCTTTTAGAAATTGAAAAAGGTAGAAGACTGTTTGGAAATTCTGATGAAAAATGGTCAGCAGTGGACAAATGCAGGAAGGCACGGAAGATGAAAATCTACTGAAGAAAATTGAAAAACATGATTTCTCCAAAAGTTTCTAAGTGTTATCTGTTATACTTCTTTTTTCTCTTCTCTCTAGTTCTTTTTCTCCTCTCTGTTTAGTGCATTCACTATCAAAAGAAAGGGGGTAAGCAATGGAGGCTTTGACCTGCAGCTGTAACACAATACTTTCACACAGCCCTGTCGACCCTCTGACATAAATTTTACACCGCAGCTGGCATTTACACACTTAACATTTCCATATGTATAGCATGGTCTGTGCTAATTATGCTAATCACCTGTCTAACTCTCCACTGCGAAAAATGGTTGTATTTAGCAGTCCACTGCTTACAAATACAGCTTACTGTGTGGCTGAAATGTACATTCAGACAACCCTGAATGGTAAGATTTTTCCACGTTGTTGGCTTCATTCAGACTGCAGAAAAATTTATTCAAGTCAACTGGTTTCGGCCAGCAACAAAAAAGTTACGAGAAAAAAGTGAGTGTGCTCCTGCCCTAACATTCTAAGTCTGCTTGCAAGCAAAATGATAAATCAATTGGTGTGGGAAACAAACGAAGAGCTATATTTTGCAAGGCATGTGAAACAGTTGCCTTTTAAAAAAAAGGAAAACTACTAGATCCACTCATTTCTTCCCAAAATCTCTAAAATGAAGAGCATTTGTTTCTCTTGTGTCAGGTATTGAGACAATAGAGGTAGTAAGAAAAACTTGAGAAATCAACTCTTCCAATATAACAGAGAGAATAAATTAAATACCATTCAACAATAAAATAATTTTGTACTTGTTAAAGATACTTTGCACAACCATCTTATGAATTCTTATGAATAGAAAGACTTGTACCTTAAAGAGAAAATGATACACATTGTGAGGCCTTTAAATATAAATCATCTGCAGTATATGTTGATGAAGTAAATAGCTTATAATGGTAATAGATGTAACTTTATTTTTATCTTTATTTTTCACTTTTCTTTTATACAAAAGACTTAAGAGTTTCACTTTACAGAAAATTTTGAGCAGAAATAAATTATGGTACTGGAATTTGAACATTTCTCACAAATAATCTTTTTAAACAGTGAGACAATTACATTTGACCTAGATTCTACCCAATTTTAAATTCAGTTACAGTTCTTTGGCAGTCCAGAGGCTTATAATAATTAAAATGCTCACTGTTAGTTTTGTTCCAAAATCTGGCTCAGCAGCCAAAACAGAAATAACACTACAACTACTGTGGTCATTTCACAGCAGAGATTTTTTTTTAAATGGTAGGGGGGAAGGGGGCTGTGGGGGGTAGTGGGATGGAAGTTTAGACCACCCTGATTCTATGGCACAGTATTCTGTTTACATTTCAGTGCTTGATTGTGTAATACATATGGCATTTTTGGGCCGGAATCCTGAGTCTTCAGCCAAAAGTCTTTTAGCAATACTATTTTAAAAACTGTACACTAGCCATTTATTTTATTTTCCTTTTTGGAAGACATTTATTTGGATTTTTAATCACTAAGCTCGATAGCATCAACCACTTTGCCCTCTATTTCATCAACAATGGCATTAAACTGCTTTTTAATCTAATTTAATCATAAACACATAACACGGAAACATCTTAATCTACACATATAGCAGGCCAAATTGTTGTCAAAACACATTCTCAATAATGTAACAAGATGTAATTGACCAGTTCCTTTCAACTATCAACATCTCAGCACAAGGTCCAAATTTATCTGAACAAAGTTAATCCCAAAGCAGGACAATGAAAACAGAATGGGGAAAAAAAGGCACAATCTCAGTTTTTCAATCGGAGATCAGCTGTGGCCAAGATGGAGTGAGTACCCTGGTGGACATAGTCTATCAGCAGGTCACAGGGAGGTCAGCTTTGAAGGCAGAATCCAAATGAAATATAAACATGGCATCGTGGAAACCAGACAAATCTCCCATAGTTTTGTCCAGCCAGCACTAATCTAGGCATCAGCTGTGGAGCAAAACCTAAACAAATGGATCACTCAGTTCGTACATCTGGAAGCCGTCTTATTTTAGTCTTCAAGAACAGATATGTACAGTTTAAACATTGGTCCAGTGCACAAAAACATGTCATTTAAAAACATGCTTGGACACATATGTCCTGTAAAATTAATCTACATGCATTGCCCTGGGCTGTTCAATGCTATCCTGAGGATGGATTTGTATTTGTCAGACAATAATTCAAATGCATATACTGCAAAGTGAGATATTCAACTATAACAGAATATCAAGGAGTTTTCTTACGATTCCGCAAACATATGGCATTTCTGTTAAACTTAAATTCTGCTCCATTAACCAGTTTTAAAAGAACGCAGAACATGGAGCATGATAGTGTAATAGTAAAGTAAGTGGACTCGCCCCCACAATTCAGGAACGTTGATCCAGAGTAGTTGGAAAATCTAAATTTGAGTAATTTAATAAACCTGCAATTTTAAACTCGTTTCTGATATTGATAATGAAACTACTAGATTGTTGCAAAAGCCTCCTATGGTTTGCAAGTGTCCTTCAGGGACAGAAATCTTCCACTGTATCCATTCTGGCCATAAGATGGCTCCAGATCGCCCATGTGACTTGACTCATCACTGCCTTCTCAATAAGGGATGTACAATAAATGCCAGTATTTCCAGCAATATTCATGTTCAGTGATTGAAAGCAAAAAACAAAAAGCAACAGATATGAATGAAACACAAATATTTAAATTTCTTGTTTACTGATAACAATAAAAGCAGTTTTTGATGAGCGAATTCTCCAATTTTTACCATAATCTTGCAGGAAAAGCCCCCATGTATGAGCATATTCAAAAATCTAAAATTAATGTTTCAACTTTGAACTCAAAACTAGCAATGAGTATATGTTACAGTCTTTTGATTAGAATGACCAGGTACGGCAGCCAAAACTATTTTTAATAAGTCAAAAAGAACCAAAAAATGATTTTTAAAAATTCATTATAGAAGTCATGTTATCAGAATTGATTAAAAAGCAGCAATAAATTAAAGAACGTAAAACAGTAAAAAAAATAAAAAATCAATATATATATATATATATAACAGCAAAATGCCTTGTTTTATTAACAAAGTCGAGGCCACAGACCAATAATCTGACGTCAATGTGGCAATGTAAATGCTAATCCAATTATTTATCACAGCAACTACAGAAAAAAAAGTTACCTTTAAAAATGAGAATAAACAACATTTGTCAATGAAAGGCTAGCACTTCATAAGCCTAAGATTCAGTTTTTGGAACTGCCTGTTTATTAGGTTACTGAACTGTTGATCGTTATTTCAACCAATAATTCACTGGGCCAAAGGAGCTTCTTTTGATCCAAGGACAGATCTGAAGAACTGAAAGCATCAATGAATACAACTTTAAAATTGAAAAACTGTCAACAGTTCAACATCCATTAACATCAACACCACTGGGGAATCAAGAGGAAAAGCACTAGTATACTCCTCCTGCAAGAGCTTTTGTATAATCTTTCAGAAAATAAAGCTTTCAAGGGTGCTATATGGGATTTAAGTAATTAGAAAAATGGGTGTTTTGGAAACTGCTTTGTACTGTGTTAGAATATTGACTTCACAAGCTGAAGCTTTTATAGTTCAATGCTAAAAAATACTATGCTAACCTTGCATCTCATTGAGTTTGATTACAATGCAAAGCAATATATTCTACTCTTCATATATCAGATGTAATTTAATTAATGGCACATTTTAGTAATGTCTACAACTTTTGGTGTCCTCCCTGGGAAAACAGTTTAGGAAAGAAATATTATGTTTGGGATTTAGTGGTGAGAAATAGTTAATGGCATCATAAAATTTAAGTAGTAAGTTTAATCTCTTGCCACTGAAGTCGATGTAAAAGAATTTGTAGGAGTACAATCAGCAGCCGAAATACGTAACATTTCTCTCAACCAAAAGGGAATCGCTTCCACTTAGTAATGATGTATCATTTGAGAAGATTGTAATAAATGTGGTCCACATTATCAAAATGTAAGAGAAATACATGACATAGATAACAGCAGATGTGATGAATGGTCATTGACGCATTAGATTTTGTTTCTGTTTTCATGGAATCCTGCCATGCATACCAGTGTTTTCAGCAATTTCTGCTTTTTTTTTCAGATTTCCAGCATTTGCAGCTCATTTTTAATGTTCAATAGATTTGAAGAGTTTAATTGGTACTCTGAATGCAGTGCCAATTTGAAATAAAAAAGCCTGAAACAAGTCTGAAGTGCAGATGAATTCCACTCTGCCCTGGCCTCGACACTTCTCAAAGTCCACCAGGTATGCAAAAACAGCACCTTACGAAAGCATTCCCAGCCTGCAATTTGGAATAGAATTGGAGTTCACAAATTCATGTATATATTGACATGATCAGCTGCATTAAGATTACGCAAAAATATTTTGCTCAAATTTATATAGTTCTGGAGACCCAGTACATACTTGTCTCAGAGAACAGAATTCTCTAAAATTTGCAGTTGTGAATTGTCAAGACATTCCAAGGATAGGATGCCTGTACCTTGAACAATGGGTTCAGAGATGAATATTTAAAACCCACGGTTCAAAAGGTAATTTATTCTGCATTCTAGTATATAAAGTTTACATACTGCCATGTCAGTGCTGCCCATATGACTAGAGAATGTTACTGTTTATTGCATGCTGAGGATTAATTATATGAAACTAGACTCTCAATTAATTGTATTCAGTTTTGATGATGCTGGCACCATAAATTAGGTTTATTTTGCACAATGAACCATAGTCATGTACACTTACTAGTGATACACTACTGTTGATTTTGAGTTGTTACTTCTGGTAAATCTTTAGTTTTTCCTTCCTGGTAGATTGTTCCAGACGAGACTGGGAAGCTCAATAAAGAGCAATATGCGAAAAAATGGAAAGGCTTGCTAATCGCTAGATTCATTTCACAGTGGCAGAAATGTTATTGATAGAGGGATCTTGGAACTATTGGAATTATCAATAAGAAACTATTTGAAATCAAAAGTAGTAAATTTCCTGAGACAACCTAACCATTAAATTTATAACAAGGCACCATAATGTTTTGAAAGGGAGCATCTTGCAACTGGTCAAATAGTATGTTTACATAGAGATAGAAATGACATGAGAGGCGAGAATGCTTTTGAAGATTTTGGAGACCATGCAAGCAGAACTCATGGATAGAGTGGCGTGGAAAATACTTTTTAAAAACTATTTAATTATGGACTAAATCACATGGGGCTGATGTGTGGTACAATGTCACTTTCCTCACTTTGTTCATAACCTGTTTCCAGAGGTGGTGCAATTTATATGTCTGGTAAATTTAATGATGCAAGTTTAAACATTTTGTCAAAATTGGGCATTTTACTATTTTAGAATGGTGATCAAATAATACTATTATAGGGGAAATTTTATGATCAGTACATAGTAGCATAATAATAGTCTGATGCACAAGTAGCATAAGTAAACCAATACAGAAAACAACCAAACAAAAGTTGACCATTTGGTGCAAGGATCGAGGTTTGTCATCTATATTCTTTAAACAATTTAAATTAGCAAGTAATTACATCTACTGGTGGAAGAAAATAAACCAGTTTACACAATGCAGGATTATGGGTACAATGCATCTTAGTATGAAAATGCACACGGGTTTGATTGATTTAGTGAGATCCCTCTCTATAATTAACAAATAACAACTTAATCTACATTTATTCTTCTTGTTAGGAATGTGGGCATTACTTGCCGAGCCAGCCCCTTTATTACTCATTATTAATTGCTCTTGAGAATGTGTTGGAGAGCCACCTGTTCTTGAAATGTTGCTTCTGGTGAATGCACACCACAGTGCCATTTGGTAAGAAGTTCTAGGGTTTAGACCCAGCGATGATGCACAAACAGCCAAACATTTCCAGCTCATTTCGGTGCACAACTTGGGAAGGAACCTGTAGGTGATGTTCTTGTACATCCAGTACCCTTCTTGGTGTTAAAGATTGCAGATTGGGAAATGCTGTAAGAGTAACTGCAGTTTTGTTTTGTTGGCAGAACAAACAAAAGCAATAATCCTATGACGCTAGATTAAAGGCCAATCAATCACCCTGGATAGTGTCAATTTTAAATTTTGCTGGGTCCTCCACTCATCCAAAGGGAGAGTATTCCAACTTGTTCATGATTTGTGCCTTCTAAAGTGGTAAAGTTTTAGTGCATCAGTCTCAGATCTGCTTCTGTAGCAATTGTCTTTAGCAATGGCTGCTTGAGCAGTGTTTCTGGTCAACGATGACCTCTAGGAGTATTTTTTGGGGACACAGCAATGGTAATTCCATTGAATATCCTAGGTAAGCAGTGAAAAAATCTTTGGAAATGGTTATGTCCAGTCAGTTTTATGGCATGAATATTTGTTCTTTTTTATTAACAAGGGTACTGGTGCTATCAATAGATAGATGTTCAAAATAGTTTTAATTAGATAGATGTCCATGGAAGGGTTTTTTGTTTGGAAGGTTAGCAGCAGTAACAGGCAGTGAATATAAATTGTGATATTCAATATGCTTAATTATTCTTCATATCAGTTGACATGTAAAAAGAAACTTCAACAGAATTTATTTTGAAAAGAAGCTTAATAATTCCGACAATTCTAGTAACAAATGACATTCGAGTTTCTCATTGAGAGTGACTATCAATCAAGGCCGAACATTTTTCTTTCTGGTGTTGACCACGCCACATGTGGCTCAAGAGTTGTTGAATTAAACTGGATGCTCACAAAATGTACATACAATGATATACAAATATTAATGGGATGCAATGGCTATGAAAGAAGATGAAGCTGAGAAAGTTGTTCCAAAGGTCAATTATCATAAACACATGAAATATTTTTCACAACAAATTTTACCAATGTTGACATGTTCATATCTTCAATAAATTAAACATCGAGTCTGAAGAAGGGTCTCGACCCGAAACGTCACCCATTCCTTCTCTCCAGTTACTCCAGCATTTTGTCTACCTTCGACTTAAACCAGCATCTGCAGTTCTTTCCTATATATTTAACACTTCTGTATTACTCTGGTTTGTTGAGAGAAAACTGAAATATTCCAGCAGCCTATTGCATTTGGTAGGAATATTAAATGTAGTAAAGGTTTTCATTCAGGCGTCTTCAACAAGGGGAACTATTGCATGTTTCCCAATATGTACATAAAGGTACGTGCACAACTTCCACAAAATATGAGAATCTAGTAAACGACTATAGAAATTTGGGTAGCACAGTGGCCCAGCTGAGAGAGTTGTTGCCTCGCTGTTCCCATGCTGAACCTCTGAACTAAATTGCTATAAAATTTCATTGGTCAAAACAATGAATTGGCTAAAATAATTTTGCATTCTCATATCAACTGAGTTTTGTTTTCAATGAAATCAGGACACAATCTCATCAAGAAGATATATTTTTCAATATTTCATCAGTACCTGATGATCTGCAGACAACACTTTACATTGTGGGATAAATTAGCTTTACTGTGAAATGCTTCAAAGCTCTTTGATCAAAATTTGATAGACCGAAACATGTAAACTGTCATTGCTGATATATTTCCCAGTCCATTCATATTCTAACTTGGTCATTTTACAGAACCCAACCACCCACACCCTTCCATCACCTGCATAACTTCCCCTCTGTTCAGTTCTTTGCTCTGTATTGCCTTCTGTTTATACATTTAACCACAGAAATATGCAACTGCTGCTCTTTTAGTTTATTTGTGCAGTGCCCATGTTCGTGACCAAAGAGTTACACACTCCACTGAGAACACACACAGCTACAAGATTCCTGCTGCTGTCAGCCATTTGGAGAGGGGGGAGGGAAGACGGAAGGACAAAGACAATATCTAAAGCAAATGAGAAGGCAAAAACCATAAAAAAGCACTGCCATAGAGGGCAGAAAAAAAGCTTTTAAGTTAATGTCAGAAAAACATCAATGGCTATACATACTATAACGTTTTATATTAATTGTTATATAACTTAATATGAAAGGTGGTAGTTTTGTAAATTATAGTAAATATATAAAAACCTCAACAAATAAAATTACTTCAACTGTATATTTATGCAGATTTTAAATAAAATATTTTCCCAACATATGCACAAACCTCCCACCCTTTAATTAGTAAGCACTCCCAGTCAAATATTTGACAGCATTTAAATAAACGATGTTTTCGTTTACCCTGCCAAACAATGAAAACTGTTCATTTGCAGTATTAAAAAGTTGAATAACTTTAATTCATTTCGTAGACTCCTCACGCATCGATTAACAATTCACCATTTTTGTGTTTTTAATCACTATAAAGATAGATCAAAGCTCAATCTTTGAACTTAGCTCCCTCCCCACGGAAAAAAACACCACTTATAGACAATCCTTTTAATATATAAAATGTAATACTAACTGCAATTACATTAAACATACGTCACCTCCCGCTAGTTTACATTAATCTACTTTGCAAACATGCGTTCCAGTCTGTACGACTTCACTTTTTTTCCTGAGACAAATGTGTTTTTTTTAAAAAGTTGAAAGCAGTCCAAAAACAGGACCACACACACTCAACTGACTCAGTCACTCAGTGGTCGGCCCGCCCGCGCGCCCGCCCGCCCGCCCGCTCCGCGCGCCCGCCCGCCCGTTGGCCCGCCGCTCGGCCGCACCGGTCACTGCTGCTGCTGGGGGCGCTCACAAAATGGCGGCTTTGACAAGCTCCACACTTAAAGAGAAGCTTCATCCCCCACACACACCAACACCCCGCCAAACAAGGTGCCACAAATCACTCTCCCCCCCCACACACACAACACCCAGACGCCGTGAGGTTTACACAAACGTAGAGATTCATTATAAAGGATCACAGCAACGTCTTTGTAACTTTTACTTGGCCTTCGGCCAGACAGACATACAATAAACAATCGCAGTCCGCCGGTATGATGTTTCTTCATCTCCCCTCCCCTCCCCACCACACAGTGATTTGGTAGCACTGATTCTTAGTTTTAAACCTGGATTCGGTGAAAATAAAACAAACTCCCCCCGAGAGGGGAAAGGTCTTACCTTCCACCCACAGCTCCTCGACATCGGTTTCAAGATTAGCAGCCCTTAATCCCACTGCGAACGCCCCAAATATTAACAGGCCCACAACGAAGAACTTGCCACAGTTCCTTTGAATGTAACAGCCCAGATTAAAAAACAGTTTCTGAAATTTAGCTCGAAGCCACAACGGTGCTTTCCTTCCAGTCGCCTTTCCCTAAAAGAGAAAAGAGACACTTGGTAATCTGAGGGACAATTGCATCCTTAAAGAGACAGCACTCCTTTCAATTGACGATTTCGAGTTGCAACAATTGTCTTTTTGTGAATAAGTAAAGCTTTAAAGCCCAAAGCTTTTAATTAAACTAGCGCCATTAAACACTGCCCATTGGATTATCTCATATTACGTATTATGTTACTAAAAGTGACGGCAAGTCTCTGCAGCGACTGTCACTTCATCCGTCGAAATTGCAATCCAACTTGCAGCGGTGACAGACTTACAGGGGCAGAAACACTGCTGCAAAAGGAGGTCAGTATTTCATGCTGTGAAATCCAATCGGTACATTAAAAAATACAAATAAATTAAGAGGACAGGATAAATGCACGCAAATATATTGTGTACATAAAAGTTAAACCCCGAGAGAATCGACGTGTTAAGTTTTTGTATTTAACATAGTGAATGTAACGGCCGGATTTATTGGATCGACATCTAATGGAATACATAGTAGCAAAGAGAACATCCACGTGGTTGCTCTGCTGTAACATCATAAGCTGGAGTAATTCATTTCCATAGCAGTATCAGGACGCTGTGATCTGAATTAGGAAGTGAAACAGCCATCTGAGAGTTACGACAATATTTGCGAACGGAAGAGGGAGCCACATGGATTTCAGCTTATAACTACTCTGAACAGATACGATCGCTTAAAGAATGTTTCGCTTTTTGTTTACTTTAAAACTTAAAGCATGCAGCTAAGACTTTGCAGATTTTTTGTATCTTTTGAAGGCAAGCCTAAATCCTCATTGCTGTAAAGCAACTCCACGCAAAAACATGGCGAGTTAAAGAAACAAGAAATCCCACACACACATCCAAGTGAGTCGATGCTCCCTCCGTGCTACTTGGACTGCAGCGACTGTGGAAACGCCGCCTGCCTGGGAGAGCTGAGCTTTGTTATCCTCGTTTTAAAACTTTCACTTCTACTTGCTGCTCAGTGATAACACGCATCGATGCGGCGGCGATTAGCTCCCACTCTACCGCTTATGGATAAGAATAGGGAACACAAAAGGCCCCCAATGCACAAAATGAGAAGCAAACATAAAGAGGGTTTTACAAGCTGGAAATGCACCTTTGAGATCTGATCCAGCGCGAAGGCAGCATCGCAATAGCTCGGCCGTTCCAGATAATCTAAAACCGCTGTCGGATGCCGCAGGTTTCTCCTTATCCTCCTCCTGTTTTGCTGACCATGGTCCTCCTCCTCCTCCTCTGTCCTTCGGCGCTCCGTAATGTTAACAGCCGAGGCCATGTTGTTGATGGGACTTGGGCAGTATAATCACACACCGTCTTAGGTTCCACCAAACGGGCACTTTAATCCTCAACAAAGTAGACGCTGCCTGGCAAACTTCATACTCCTCGTAGCGATGGCGAGTCAAAGTTTGCGCCTTCCATTCCCACATTTCGCGATCTGGGGGATCCTGGAGTTATTCTACATTCACGGGGGGCACAGCGCGCTTTAAAGGAGACCGGAGAGGGCAGCTTGAAAACTTTCACCTTCTTGCAGAGACTCGGGGAGTTTACCCGCACCGATCACTCGCTTGAACCATTCTGTGCAAACAGGCCCCGGAGCTCGGTGAGCCTTGATTCAATAGGGAAAAAAAGTCTGTCTCTCCATTTAGGGGGGAAGGAAAGCAAAAACCCGCCTCCAGGGCCGTCAGATGGCTGGGTGAAGGCTTGTATTGCTTGGCTCTGATTGGCTGAGGAAGGTTGAAATTACTCAGCAAACACGACTATTATTAGCTGCTTAGCAACAGCTCACCAAAGTGGAGAGACCACCCAGGCTGCGAATGCATCCATCCCCACTTCAGGGGAGCCGCGGTTCGGCTGAAAGAAATCATAGCCTTTCACTCCCGTCACAGTCTTTCTCTTTCTCTCTCCTTTGCACGCACTTGGTAAAACAAACTTTTATATATTTTTGACGGAGATGCAATTTAGCTATTTTTTCCCGTAACAGCAGGTTCTGCAGATTACAGGGAGTCCGGTTCTCGCGAATGGTTTTGAAGTTTGTTTTTTAACCATTTGCTCTTGTTTCAATGGAAATTCTTTATCTTGGCATCGAGATGTAACAAATGCTGGGAGGTCTCAGTTGAATTAGCAGGCTTGCACGGATAATGACAGCCCTTGGATCGTGCAGTTGGAAGTACGAGGTGTGTGTGTGCGCGCACGCACATTCTCTTTCGAAATGTTTCAATAGCTGCTCTTTCTCAAATCACGCGAATGAAAAGAATACAAACTTTAAAAACTCGCCCACAATAAATAGGAAAGGCACCCGAGTGGATATAAATCTTTGGAAAATGATTAAACGTTATTTTTTGTTCCCTATCTGGGACTTTTCAGACAAATAGGGATATCTTTTATTTTTAATCGTAGAAATCCCACACACCCCTCCCACCGCCCCCGCACAAACCACCCATACACATTTTCATTTTATTCATTGGGAGATGTGGGGAGTTTCATTGGGGTCATGTGACCGGCGTACCCAGGGCGACGCGCTGCAACAATGTGAGAATGGCTGAATTACAGTAGTATCAAAGGAAGAAAACAAAATCCTCAGTGGTCCTGTCAAACCCCATCAGGATCAATGTGATTTGCATGGATAATTAACAGACTTCTGTTAATTTCCAGAAGGGAAAGGGGTGGTGAGGGATAGGATGAGGAAAGGAAACCTGCTCAGTTGAATTTCACATTCATGTGCGCCTGTGCGTAAAGAATTTGAGGCAAGCTCCAAACAAGGTCTATCCATTCGCCGTCATTCTGTACTATGAACTACGTCCATTTATATATGGCGCGTTTCAAAACGTTATAAAGCGGTTCGCAGCCAATGAAGGATCGCTGTTTCAACACACGAAGCGCAGCGGCCAACGTGTACACAGCAAGATCCCACAGGCACAAAAACATGATAATATGAGGATAATCTGCTTTCCAGAATGTCAACGAGGCGAAAACATCGGCCAGGAAACAAGGCATCTCTTCGTGCTTTCCCGTGAAACATTGGCCTGGGGTATTTTACATTCACTTGGGAGAACAGACGGAAACTCGCTTTAACTTCTCATCCGATTGACGGCATCCCTGATGGAGTAGCCTTTCAGTGCGAATCAGCACAGATTTTTGCGCAAATATCCCGTGTGGGATTTCAATTTTCTGACTCAATCAACAAAACCAACACACACGGTTGAACATTTTAACTCGCTGAGTTAAAGTTTGGAGGGCAGTACACCACTTCAGGAAGATTCTGCTTTCCAAAATCATTCTACCATTCGGTGTCAAACCTTATCAAGGCCTCAAAATGGTCTTATTGATGTCGGTTCATAAAGACGGTCAACACTAAAACCGCTCCCTCGACCAACCACATCAATGCAGACACAATGTACCAATTTAGAGCAATCCCATTTACTATGCTCTATGAAGCCAAAGCTGTAAAGTTACACAAAATATTATAACAAATTAATCTTTACATTAGGTGTAATAAATAATCGTGGGAGCATAAATGGCACAGTATATAATAGCTAAAATTAGAGTATATAAGTTACATGCAGTGTATCGACTGGGTGTACGGAATTGATTTTTCGTGATTTCTCGCATCTTGATTTCTCGCATCAGCAGAGATATACCGCTCTAATCCAGAATGTCACTTCATAAAATCAGAATTAGATTCAGATTTGAAGCCATGTTTTTCCCAATAAATTATTTTGACGACAGTATGAAATATGAATAGACATAAGCTATACAACAAATGTCTACAACTTTCTCAACTTCACATTAAAGCAAACACCTTAATTTTGGGAAGTTAAATTTCATAATCCAAGTTTCCAATAATTAACTTCCATTCATCAATTAAATATTAACTTTCAATTATTTAACCTTAGCTTAATCATTTAAGCATAAATTAACTGTTATTTCATCGTTGTCTATCTCAATCCAATTCGGCCTATTTTCCTGTATTATACAGATAATTGGGAAATGTACATTGTTTTCGATTATTAATTTCAGCAAATCTGATAATTATAAATGTGCTCTCCAAATCTTAGCTTGATAATATGGTCGATTGTCATCTGTCTGGTGGGAAATGTAATCAATGTCTACCCTAACCACTCTTAGAATTGATACATATAAACATAGCACAAAAAGTAAGGAAATTTGTGTTTGGTAGATTATTTCTTTGTTGTAACAATGCTTCTTGGCAATAAATCTTATACCGTTGGAAAGCCTGTTTATTTCCCTTTTAAATGGTGCCACATTTGTAAGGAACATGCATTTGTGGGATGAGCAGCAGAGCTGAGTATGTGGGTTGCGCCCATGAAAAATCTGCCAAATCTTCTCTGCCAATGCCAAACAGGTTATTCTGCCATTGACTCTTGTTCGGTGTTGTTTGGTGGATTGGATGATTGAAGTCTGAAGAAACAAGACATATTGGCAATTTAACAATTTATTCATTTAATAAACAGGAGCCTCAGTAGCGTGTGGAAGAACCATACACAGCCACAACAGCCTGGCACCTCCTCCTCATGCTGGTCACCAGCCTGGTCACACACTGTTGTGGGATGGCATCCCATTCTTCAACCAGCATTTGTCGCAAGTCAGCCAACGTGGTTGTGTTGGTCACTCTGGCACGAAAAGCACGCCCAAGCTGATCCCACAAGTGTTCAATGGGGTTGAGGTCAGGACTGCTGGCAGGCCATTCCATCCTCTCCACTCCCAAATTCTGGAGGTAGTCTCTGAGAAACCCTGCTCTGTGAGGGTGAGCATTGTCATCTTGGAGGATAGAGTTCGGTCCCAGACTGTGGAGATATGGGATTGCCACTGGTTGCAGAATCTCATCTCGATATCTCTCTGCATTGAGATTGCCTCCAATGATGACAAGCCTCGTTTTTCCAGTGAGGGAGATGCCGCCCCACTCCATCACACTGCCTCCACCAAAAGATGTTACTCTATCGGTGCAGCAATCAGCATAGCGTTCTCCGCGTCTTCTCCACACTTTGACCCTATGATCCAACTGCCGTGGGCAGAATCTGGACTCATCGCTGAACATAACGTTCCTCCACATGTTCAGGTTCCAGTGCACGTGTTGCCGACACCAGCGCAAACGGGCCTGACGGTGAAGGGCAGTCATGGCAGGCCTCCTGGCAGCCCTATGAGACCGGAGATCGGCTGCGTGCAGTCTGTTCCGAATTGTCTGGGCAGAGAGCCGTCGGCCATATCGTCCTGCAAACCTTGACTGCAAATCTGTAGAAGACAGCCTACGGTTCCTAAGTGCTGACAGGGTGAGGAAACGGTCTTCTTTGGGTGTCGTCTTCTTGGGATGCCCACTTTGCGGCCTGTCTCTGACATCCCCCGTTATATGGAACTTGGCCTTCACTTTGGAGATGGTACTAGGACTCACTCCAAATAATGCCACAACATGGTTTTGCGGAACACCAGCTTGAAGTTGCCCTATCGCACGGGCCCTATCCAGATCAGTCAAACGTGGCATGCCGATTCTTGGAGCAGACACCTACTGACCACTGTAGCAGGGCCCATGCTCACAGATGCTGCCAATCAGGTGCCAATCAGGTACCTGATTGTCAGCACCTGGGGGTACCAGAAGCTCAAAACAAGAGTCAATAGCAACAGCAGAATAAGCTGTTTGGCATTGGCAGAGAAGATTTGGCAAATTTTTCATGGGCGCAACCCATATACTCAGCTCTGCTGCTCATCCCACAAATGCATGTTCCTTACAAACGTGGCACCATCTAAAAGGGAAATAAACAGGCTTTCCAACGGTATAAGATTTATTGCCAAGAAGCATTGTTACAACAAAGAAATAATCTACCAAACACAAATTTCCTTACTTTTTGTGCTATGTTTATATGATTAAACCGCGCTCTCAAAGTACATTTTACATTACTCCCCTTAGAGGTCCCAAGTGGTATTGCAACAAAGCACGAAGATTGAGGAATTAGTCAAAATGCAATCTAAATTCTGAACGAACATTTACTATTACATCAGCTGTATTTTGTTCCAAATTGGGTTTTATGTTCTCTGAGTTTGCGAATCTAAATATAATATAACCCTCTGCGCATTTTAGTATTCCGTTTACAATAACATTTATAAATATCAAATATCACAACAGACGAAATGTGATAGAACAAAATTGTGTTCAATTCAAGAGAAGACTAGTCAGAAAAATAGCTCATATGAAATGATAAATTTTCACATTAAAGATCTATGAAATGTCAAATTAATGTCACTCTTTCAAATGGATGCATTATTGGCGAGTTTTAATTTACACAATTAAATTTTCTCCATAATAAAGATGAAAAATTAAGTCAATTTACTTTGTTGGTGGTCTACAAATAGCAAGGGGTTAGTTGTATTAACAAATTTTGTTAACTTAAAGTTAAATAAGGTTAATCAGAAACTTCTTATTACCTAAGGTTAAGATTACCATGATGACCAACTGAGAAATGTGTTTGCTAACGTGACAGAAATTAAATTTTATCATGTTCCACCTGGCATCAATCAAAACCTGCCGCGAACCTCACTTCCATGCACCCACTTTTAGCCACAATGATTGTGCGCACACAAATACGATAAGCAAGGTATTTGGTTGATGGTAAATGGCACCAAATGTCCAAAGGCTCTCTTTGACTTTCTTTTAAAGGTGCCATGTCAAAACGTCTTCCAATTTATAATGAGTGGTTGTTCTATTTTAAAAAAAGGAATGTTTAAAAGGGCGGTGCATTTTAAACTTGTGCTCCATGGGCATAGGGAATGGATAAAGTACATTTGGCATGTAATTGCTTTGCTTCTGTATGGCTGCAGAGAAAGGAAGAAGTGTGAGCTCAAACTTTCAACCTGGGTGGTCAGCTATGGATGCCCCCAATTTGCCTCATTACTAATGCATGCGAGTGTTCCATTGCGAAGCGATAATGTTGTTCGTAATCAATCTAGCCTTATTTACATTTGGAAGCATTGTTGTCTTTAATATGCATGCCTTGTTCATGTAAACGGCGTTGGGCGACCGGTTGGGTTAACTTCAACAAATCATTATGGGTCTTCTCATAATGGTCAGAATCGGGTTTTTTTGTCAAATGGATTTAATCAGTTTTATTTGTCATTTGACTATTATGGAGCATTTCCCATCTTTTGCGTTTGAACCTTTCCTTGTGCAACGGCAATTTATTTTACATCAAATGTCCGGTGTATATTGAGCCAACCATTAAAATGATATCCACAATATGCAAATTTAAAATGTCATTTTGTTATTTCTCATTTCAAATCATGGTTAGATGGGCACAATGTAATACAATACCCTACAATGTTTCGTATTCCCGTTTTCAACATCATAATCTGATTTGGTGAACCCTGCCACGTTTTATGATTTACATTTACAGGAAGGATTAAATCTTATTGATTTAATCAATAACATGTTTTAGTAATTGTACCTGTTTGTTGAAATTATCAATAAGAATGAATATTGTTACTTTTTCCCTTAGATATCTCCATCCATCTAACATACACTGGTTTTCCACTCTCCTGATCATGCTGTCATTAATCTATAGATTTTAAGTTATGTCAGTATTTTTTCTGTTAAATAGAGTGTCAATAACCTTGCGTCAGTGGCACATTCAGGCATCACATCTCACAGCAACCTTATCCGAATCCACCAAATACAGGTGTTTCATCTTTACGTCTGGAGCCTCCATTGATTTCTAGGAGACATGGCGCCAATCGTGTAACAGTATGTTACTCTCTGATTGACACGAATCAATCAAACCATTTTCGATTGTTATAAATGTGAATGAAATAGGGCTTTCTACATTATTTCAGACCAACCAAGTGTACCTTTGGGACTTTATGCTGTAACCGCTGGAAAAAAGAAGAAAATGTATATATCTACATAAAATGTTTAGATCCATCAGTGTGTAGCTTTAGCTTTCAGACTAACTTTAATTCTGGAGCACTGAGGAAAATGCATTGCACATCATCGTTATTCACCTCTAAATTACAACAAAGTTTAGATTTTCAGTGGTGTTGATTTAGCCCGGACTAATTAATAAAGAATTGTCAATTTGTGAAAGATGTTTTCAATTTTCTTTGAACTAATTTCTGTTAACAAATTTTTTCAATAGAAGTTGACGTTGTGCTCCAACGTGCTTTAATCTTCAAACACAGCACACGGTAGTTTTTCTTGTAACTGGTTTCAATATGCCAAGCCTCCCCTCTGCTTCTCCCACACACGATGGGGGGAAAAGCACTACTCACAAAAACTGTCAAAATAATGCAACTAATTACCCCTGATCGAGCTGAAAGAGCAGTGCATTGCATGCTGCCCAGAGCATGGATACCGAATTAGGAATAGAACACACAGCCATATATACATCGACAAACTCACACAATTCTGCTTTCAGTAAGTAAGTTTAATCATTTCAGGGGCCATTCATTTGACAGCCTAGCATCACGTCTTGTCGAACACGATTGGCGACACGATCCTTTGACCTACTGCTGTAGCAACAAATTTATTAGATATATAGGCGTGAGAAATGAAAGGAAGTAAAACAATTCCGCCTCATTGTACTCACCCTTTGACTCTGCTAATCCGGTTTACACCTCACGCCTACATCACTCAATAGGACTATTACCAGCAAAAAAATAAAGGGGGGGGGGATGCTGAAGTCTTAGAGGCAAAACTATTTCAGCCAAAATAAAAAAAGATTAATGCATTAATTTACACGCGCCTATTTCCACCACTCATTTTTATAGTGGAAGTTCTTTTTTTCAAATGGCCACGCTTTAAATATAATTACAAGGTTTCATTTTATACTGTAGTCTTTGATCCGAAATAAATGAATTTGAGAACTTTTTTTCAACGAGGATTGATTTCGCTTTATAAAATGTACTTTGAACAACCGGCTCACTGTATTTTAAGTAACATTTAAGTATAAAGTACTAAATAGTTGGGGACAAAGTAAATGATAAAGTACTATATACGCGAATACTTTGGTAACGGAGGTGGATGAAAGAAAACAGCAATCATACTCTATCGTAGCCACGCTACTTGCAGAAGTTCAACTGAAGAAAATATAGATGTCCTTTTCCCTGCTGGAGACAGCACCGATCAGAGATTTCTTTTTGTCCCAGAGGTGCATCTCTATAAGAATTGCGCTGAACGGAAGCTGGGGGCGACCTCTTGGAGCGTGAAAATGAGCGAGGGATCCTCGGGACCCCTAGCTCTGTCACCTTTTCCATTAACCCACCGTCTGTTCAGCGACCAGTTTAAACCAAACTGGGTGTTTCGAGTACAATCAAACAGCAAAATCACCTCGGATCTTTATCAACGTTGTTGCACCACCCAACCACAATAATCCCACTATTAGCGACAGAAGCAGAGGCTAAAATAACTGTATCAGTAACACAACGAGTTTATGCCATCTGCCAAGCGTACACTCCAAGAGCTCTGCGGTCTCTATGTGTTCTAATCAAAGGTAACTTACCATCTTTCCCGAACCTCCCTCGTATGATCGCGCTGGTCTTGCTTGTCGAGATATTTTCAGGAGCTAAAATATGTTATTTTTCACAAAATTAAAAAAAAAAGGTTTTAAAGGAACAGGGATTGTAATAATCCTGCTAGGTTGCAGTCATTCTGCTGTGTGCTGGAAGGTCTCACAATTACATGCCTGTTTCTATTAGGCAGCGCGGTCTTCGAGGTGGGTGGTCTGCTCTCAATAGGCAGGACCTGTCACCGTCACGTGACTGCCCAACACCACCGCCGCCCCCCTGCACAATAAACTAAAGTTAAATATAAACGAAACTAGCGTGCTATCAGTCCTGTGTAAACACTCGCGACAGTGCAGACCATAAGAAACCACGTACTGTGCTCAATTGCTGTGAAATCCACACGAAACTTTCCGAAATATTGACAACTAGAAAAGGAGATTATTTATCCACTGTTTGAAATGGCACTAATTATTTGTGGAAACTGATAAATACATGGTAATATAGGTTGGAGAAACGGTTGTATAAACACGACTGGTTTCAAAGATGAATTTGCGTACTTTGTATACTTGTATACTTTATACTTGTATACTTGCATAATTGTATACTTTACATTGTCACGTTTGGCAAAGGGAGTCATTTAGTTCGTCTTCTATAAAAAACAATTGAAATACCCCAAAATACTGATCAATAATAGAGTACGATAGGCACCGTGAACGTGCAGCCACATTCCACCCAAACACTACATTTGCAACGAAAAGGTCCTTGCTGCGCTCAGATACAATTCTTTAAAGCAATTTAACTGTTTCAGAAGTTCAATATTTTATTATTTTATTGCTTAAAGTTCATGTATTTAGTAACGTGGGGACTGGACGTGGAAAGAAGTTGAATTACAGAATAAGATGCGAACTCAACATTCAAGGCAATGACGGGGGAGGGGGGGGGGGTGAATAGCGGTGGAATAGTGTAAAGAAATACGGGAAGAGAACGAGACATCGTGTAACAATACATGAAAGGCAGAAAATAACTTTGTCAGAAATAATGAGACACCAAGACAGAAACACCGAGTGAAGTGGCAAATATAGACCGATTGTGTGTCTGAGAAGGGTCATGTTGGTAATCAGAGGCAGAGAAACTTCCAGTTCTAGGTCAACTTAAGTAAAATGCGGATGCAAAATAAATAAAATATTTTTTTTAATGTAATAGTCCATATACAAAATATAATACATTGCTGAATCCTGACACAGATTAGCTTCTACCTGTGTGCAGGAGTCAAGTCGTAAAGGGCTAATTGTATACCAGCCATTTTTGATTTTTATGTCGTGTTGGTTGCTTGCGGATGTACAATAGATACCACACGGATAGCTGCCCCTTGCAAACTTCGTCCACGCTGAGCTGCAATCAATACTGCTAATTCTGATCATCGCAAGAAATGGTATAGCATATGACGATGGACCTGTTCATCTTCCGAATGACATTTCTGCTTTCAAGAAAAGGAAATGCATTTTGTAGATCGTTTAAAGATTTCAAGTTATCATTTAAGCCACAGGGAACTTTTTTTTGACTTGCGAAACTGAAGACCCCACAGATGCCGCAGGATGTTTTGAACTGCTTTAATTGCATTTTCACTACGAGACGGGAAGACAAAGATGGAACACAGGCGGAAGAGTGGATGGGGGGCTTTGGAGTGGCGATGCTATTCTAAACCTAATAAAAGAATCGGTTTCAATGGGTGTAATTCCGTCCATTAAATATTTCAGATGTTCAGGTTTTTATTTGGAAATGCAGACATTATTAGTTGTGGGACATTCATAAAAGTAACAGAAAAACCTTAGTACCAATAAACCTAAACATAAACCTTTAAATATCTGTAAATGATACAGCTCAGTTGCAGAATAATGGTCACAGAGGTGGCCAAGTGAAAGTAGGTTACAGTAACATTTCAAAGAGAATTCTTGCACAATGGGGGGAATCATTTTTTGATTAACAATAAAGTGATCCAAAAGAGTGTGTTGGTTCCCGTTTTACCATTCTGTGAAATGAAGGTCACTGGGCCAAAGCAGGTGAAGGATGGAATTCCCCTCCAACACAAAAAAACCTCCTCCTGTTTGCAGACACAAGGCAGTCTTGGGTCTTCTCCCAGGATAAGGAGCAAGTGATCCAGTCTGTTCCTGGCTGATTTAGATTTTTTTTTAGATTTAGAGATACAGGCGGAAACGGGCCCTTCGGCACACCGAGTCCGCGCCGCCCAGCGATCCCCGCACATTAACACTATCCTACACACACGAGGGACAATTTTTACATTTACCCAGTCAATTAACCTGCATACCTGTACGTCTTTGGAGTGTGGGAGGAAACCGAAGATCTCGGAGAAAACCCACGCAGGTCACGGGGAGAACGTACAAACTCCGTACAGACGGCGCCCGTAGTCAGGATCGAACCTGAGTCTCCGGCGCTGCATTCGCTGTAAGGCAGCAACTCTACCGCTGCGCCACCGGCTGGCTTGGACAACCGGGCTGGGCTATGCTAAATGACCAAATGAGATATAATTCTCCTGAAAATGTGGTATTCTGGGTTTAATTCATTATTATATGGTAGATCTGGTGGCTTGAAGTTAGCATTCATCAAATGATAGGACGTACATTGGTATTTGGTGTAATTGTGCTCATCAGCATGGACTGACTATAGGAAAATAACTGCAGATGCTGGTTCAAATCGAAGGTATCACAAAATGTTGGAGTAACTCAGCGGGTCAGGCAGCATCTCAGGAGAGAGGGAATGGGTGACGATTTGGGTCGAGACCCTTCTTCAGACTGAATGAGCTGACTTAAACATAAGCAAGCCAAAAATGTTTACATTTGTTTTTGGTCAACAAGTAAACATGGGGAAGGTTGGTTATTAGCAATCAGTAAAGAATCACACATGTACAGTGCATTCAGAAAGTATTCAGACCCCTTCACTGTTTCCACATTTTGTTGCATTACAGCCTTATTTTAAAATGGATTAACTTCATTTTTTAAATCATCAATCTACACACAGTACCCAGAATGAAGAAGGAAAACAGGTGTTGAGATATTTTTGTATAGTAATTAAAAAGAAATAACTGAAATATCACATTTACATAAGTATTTAGACCCTTTGCTATGACACTTAAAATTGAGCATAGGTTCATCCTGTTTCCATTGATTATCCCTGAGATATTTCTAAAACTTGATTGGAGTCCACCAGTGGTAAATTAAATTGATTGGACATGATTTGGAAAGGCACACATGTCTATATAAGGTCTCACAGTTGACAGTACATGTCAGAACAAAAACCACACCATGAAGATAATGGAATTGTCTGTAGACCTCTGAGAGAGGATTGTGTTGAGACACAGATCTGGGGAAGGGTATAAAACAATTTATGTAGCATTGCAGGTCCCGAAGAGTACAGTGACCTCCGTCATTCTTAAATGGTAGAACTTTGGAACCACCAGGACTCTTCATAGAGCTGGCCGCCCGGCCAAACTGAGCAATCGGGGGCGAAGGGCCTTGGTCAGGGAGTGACCAAGAACCCGATGGTCACTCTAACAGAGGTCCAGAGTTCCTCGTGAAGATGGGAGAATCTTCCAGAAGGACAACTCTATCTGGAGCACTCCACCAATCAGGCCTTTATAGTAGAGTGGCCAGATGGAAGCCACTCCTCAGTAAAAGGCACATGACAGCCTGCTTGGAGTTTGCCAAAAGGCACCTAAAGGACTCTCAGAACATGAGAAACAAGATTCTGTGGTCTGATGAAACCAAGATTGAACTCTTTGGCCTGAATGCCAAGCATCACGTCTGGAGGAAACCAGGCACCGCTCATCACCTGGCCAATACCTTTGCTATAACGGAAGCATGGTGGTGGCAGCATCATGCTGTGGGGATGTTTTTCAGCGGCAGGAATTGGGAGACTAGTCAGGATCGAGAGAAAGATGAACGGAGCAAAGTTCAGAGAGATCCCTGATGAAAACCTGCCCCCGAGCCTTCTGAACCTCAGACTGGGGCGGAGGTTCACCTTCCAATAGGCCAATGACCCTAAGCACACAGCCAAGACAACGCAGGAGTGGCTTCGTGACAAGTCTGTGAATGTCCTTGAGTGGCCCAGCCAGAGCCCGGACTTGAACTCCATCGACCTGAAAATAGCTGTGCATCGGCGCTCCCCATCCAACCTGACAAAGCTTGAGAGGATCTGCAGAGAAGAATGGGAGAAATTACCCAAATACAGGTGTACCAAGCTTGTAGCATCACACCCAAAGAAGACTTGAGGCTGTAATTGCTGCCAAAGGTGCCTCAACAAAGTACTGAAAAAAGGTTCTGAATACTTATGTAAATGTGATATTTCAGTTATTTCTTTTTAATTACTTTGCAAACATTTCTAAACACCAAACATTTTTTATTATGGGTTATTGTGAGTAGATTGATGGGAAAAAAAGAATTTAATCCATTTAAAAATAAGGCTGTAACGTAACAAAATGTGGAAAAAGTGAAGGGGTCTGAATACTTTCTGAATGCACTGTAGATGGTTCCAATCTACACACAGGTCCGTGTTTCCATTTTGCACACATATAGGTGTTACAAAAGATCAGCAGTGAACCAACTGACTATTCAGGAGAACCCATTAACTTTCATGTTTATTCTTGTCAGTGTTAGCGCACAAATCACCTGATATGTTCCATTTAATTTATATCATATCATATCATATATATACAGCCGGAAACAGGCCTTTTTCGGCCCACCAAGTCCGTGCCGCCCAGCGATCCCCATACATTAACACTATCCTACACCCACTAGGGACAATATTTTACATTTTTACCCAGCCAATTAACCTACATACCTGTACGTCTTTGGAGTGTGGGAGGAAACCTAAGATCTCGGAGAAAATCCACGCAGGTCACGGGGAGAACGTACAAACTCCTTACAGTGCAGCACCCGTAGTCAGGATCGAACCTGAGTCTCCGGCGCTGCATTCGCTGTAAAGCAGCAACTCTACCGCTGCGCTACCGTGCCTATAGTTCATAGGCTGGTTGGAAAATATGGGAAATACCTGATGTGGCAGGTTAAAATCAGGTTCAGCTTCTTTATGTGTGTTTTGTGTTGTTACTAGTAAGACTGCACCATAACTGGTGGGCTATCATATTTAAAGTCTGTGTCACAATGCCATAACTTTCACAGAAAATAAAGAATGAAAAAAAAAGCATTTATAGCAACTCAAAATTACCTTGTGAACTAATGTCTGTCTGGAATCAGTTAACAGGATGGCATTTATTATAAGAACCCTGTCTTGTGCTAATTTGCTTGATTGACAGATATCTTTCTTGTCTGAATTGCACACCTATTTGGCAGAGAAAGGGAAGAATAAAAAGTGACTTTAAAGTTATCCGGGGATTCAATAACTGGATGAAATGAGGGGGTTTGCGCCTGCAGCAAAACTCCACATTTGGGGCCTAAACAAATAAGATAATTGCTAATAAATACAGTGTAGAATTTAGAAAGCAGACATTAGATCCACACAAGGAAAAAAATAGATTATTGCACTGATAGCTTAAGATAAAGTAAGATGGAAGGAAGCTCATGTAAATGTTTGTTTCCATGTTGTTCCATGTTGTCCACACCAATTCCTATCCTGAGTCAAATGTCCTAAAGTTCCATGCATTATTATTCATTCTTTCTCAGCTCCAGTACACATCTCCATCTTTCACAATCTACTAAAACCTCAGCATTCCCATTGTCTTACATTCCTTTCTTCTTGGACACATTTTCCTGAACGATACAAGTATAATTTAAAATCCTGAATAGCTGTTAAGATGGTATTTTGGACCTCCCACCACTTTGAAATCTCCTTTCAATATGATTTATGGCATGTTCATAAACAAATGAAAACATTTCAGTGTGTGAAATGGATGCTGTCTAAATTATTTGAAAAATCATCAGTTTATTACATTTACACAAGTAAAAGTATTCTAAAAGTCGAAACTCATTAGTTTAAAATTCTGAAGAGTTTTGTGTAGATGAAAACTGTTCCCTGGCCCTCATTCAGCATGCTCAAGTGCATTAACTTAACTTCCTTTCTTTAGCAAATGCCACTGACAGTCATCAGACACCTTTGACAAGTATTTCGAAGTAAATGAAAAATAAAAGCATTGCTAAATGCCAATAATTCAGTAAAATAAATCCTTGGCTAAGAATATCAAAAAGTTTATGGCGATGCATGAATCCACTTGTTGTGGACTTTAATGAAACATATTTTTCACACAATTCTTCTCCCCACCAAATCACAGTCCTTTTCAAAAGATTTCAAACTTATTTTCCTGTTATAGAATTGCGTTAAATGAGCATTGGAAAACTTGTGCCAATATGTAAATATAAATGCTTAAATAAGCATTTGTTCATAGGTAATGCGAGCAGAATTAGGCCATTTGGCCCAATTCAAGTCTACTCCAACATTTCAATCATAGCTGATTTATCTTTCCTTCTCAACCCCATTTTCCTGCCTTCTCATAACTCCTGACACCTGTACTAATCAAGAATCTATCAATCACTGCCTTAAAATATCCATTAACACTAGTGGAAACATCCTCTCCACATCCACTCTATCTGCTCTTGTTTTCCATGTCTGAGGTAAATGTGACAGATATTTTCTGGTATGTTGGAAGAGTGCAGCTCAACAATATTCAATTATATTAGCACATCTAGAAAAAAGTAGATTGATGTTGCATCCATCTGCTCTACAGCTGCGCGACCATTGTATACTTACTACTGTATTCTCTGCTATGATTTACGAATTATTTAGCATATAATTCAGGCCAAGATTAGAAACAAGTCCTTTTTAAAATCCGAAAACTGGGAATGGAACTACAGATGTCCTGTATTCCTACCTTATCTTGCAGTAGTAAGTGTTTATCAATACATAGGGCTCTAGTTGATATATTGGAAATACACCATCAAGATCACTTGTAGGCAAAACAGAATGGAGCAAGTAGCAACTTACTGGGGTGAACCTCCCAACAACAGAGATCTAAAGTGTATTTTTTAAAATCATGAATGTTATTCATGATGCTGTTGAGACCTAGATCTTCAATTTACAATCGGCTCCTAATTCAGGATTATTCATTTTAGGGGTTTGGTTATTTGTTAGGAGGCTTCACGTTCCACATAGAAACATAGAAACATAGAAAATAGGTGCAGGAGTAGGCCATTCGGCCCTTCGAGCCAGCACTGCCATTCAATATGATCATGGCTGCTCATCCAAAATCAGTACTCCGTTCCTGCTTTCTCCCCATATTCCTTGATTCCGTTAGCCCTAACTTATATTTAACTCTCTTGGAAACAAGTAATGGTCAATGATCAAATCTAGAAGTAATACCTATCGGCCACAAAATGGCAGGAGATATCTTCTCCCGTGGCACTGGCACATCCATCAAACTCAACGAACCTCCCAGAAGGACTCAGAAAGTGTTAGATAACAACCATGAACTGACCTGCCAAAATGGGATCTGAACAGCCTGCAGTAGTTGCCAGACCATTTTATGACTCATCATAAAGCAATACGTGGCAAATTAATCCCATGGGACCTCCGCTGAGGACAAGAAGTCTGCCACTGCACTTACTTCCCTCACCAAGGGAATAATAGATTGGAGGCAGTGGACACACACTAAACTTGACACAACTTTGAAACGCCAGGAAGAAAGTAGACTAAACCCTGATTAATATGGAAATAAAGTGAATGCAATTTATTATGCTCATTTTGTTTCCTCTATCTATGTGGGAGTGGCATATGTAAGATAGATAGAGTAAAACCAGCTTTGCGTGTGAAATTGGGATCTACAAGAATTTAATGTCAAAGCCAAGTGAACTCTTAATAAAGCCATCAAGCAAAATTTTATCTATTTTCTGATAGAATGCATTTACAATTTCTGTAAAATACTAGTTAGTTAAGTCAATAAAGCATCGTGCTTTATTTTACCTGGAAACTATGCTTTTTGTGAGTGCTGCAATTTGTAGTGTTTCTTAAACTATTACTTTTCAATTGCACTTTGAATATTGGTAATGCCACAGACAGAGATAAAAACTAAACAGTTGGAAGTGTAAGAGCAGTATTTTCTAGAGAGGATTGAAATGAAAAGGCAGTGCAATCTGATGGCCTAATTTAAGTTATCAAGAGTAGAGAATTGCTTTAAAATATAATTCCATTTGTAGCATTAATTGTATAACATTTTTCATTAATTTCTATATGCCAAACTTATTCTGAAAATAAATCCCGCTGGTCAACTCAGATCAGCATTAGTAGAGGCACTATCGCACAGACCTTGCAATACAATTTTCCGTTACAGCATCAAGGATATCCTCCAACATGTGTGGCATTCCAATCCTGCTAAATGAAGCAGAATTGAAACCGATCTAAAGCTTAAAACTAATATCATGAGGTGTTGAGGAGCAGGAGAAAAAATGTGCATCATTGGAAATTGTAATCATTCGATTGTAGTGTCAGGCAATCGCCACTTCTCACAGGAATCTCTCCACTACCTGCAATGTTCAATTGTATTACTATCATCAAGATCCCCACCAACATCCAGAAGCTCAACAATACCAGACTGATAGATACTGTGGCTACACTAGCAGGTCAGCAGCAGTACATCCTCCTGTGGTGAATGGCTCACCTCCTGTGGTGAGTGACTCATCTAAATCTTTTGACTATCTGTAGGACACAAGTCAGAAGTGTAATGGAAAGGTTTCCACTTGTCTAGATGAGTGTAGCTTCTACAACACTCCAGATACTCGACCCACCATGAAGGACAAAGCAACCCACTTGATTGGTACTCCATGCACCACACAAAATATTAATGCCTAGATCTTTGCAACATATTGGCTGCAGTGTGTACCATCTACAAAGTGCACTGCATTTGGAGGCTACTCCAACAACACAACCTATTATGAATGTCATGTCCTTAGGGGAAATGAAGCACAGCGGATTTCACAAATAATAGCTTCTGCAAGGCTTCACATTCCAGATGTGAAGCTTTTTTTTTCAGGAGCGGACCTTTTAAAATCTGGTCGGGGCTCGTTTGCAACAGTTACCTTGAGGTTGGTCAGAGGAGGACAGCTGGAGGAGTGCGGGGATTCGCTGAACAATTAAATTTAGCAAATTAGTAAGTTAGCTAATTCATTAATTAGTCAATTTAATAGCTAATATAAGCAAGGCTTGCTCTAGGGGAGCCACCTGTCGGGGAGCGGCCTTGTCGAGAAAAGTGTGAGTCTTTGGCTCGAGAGTCTTTGGCGAGGAAGCTGAGGGAGGAGGCCACGCCAAAAGTTGGAGGGGGTGAGACAATACAAGGAAATGCCAGGTAAGCTGATTCAGTGTGATGTTTGCAGGATGTGGGAGGTCAGGGACATCATTGGTGCCTCTGGCTGCTACAAATGTGGTAAGTGTGTCCAAGTTCAGCCCCTGAAGGACCGTGTTGGGAAACTGGAGAGCCAACTGGATTACTTCAGGATCATCCGAGAAAATGAGTCGTTCCTGGACAAGACCTTCAGTGAGATTGTTACACCGAAGGTACAGGAAGAGAAAAGATGGGTGACGGTGAGGAAGGGAAGGAAGCTTGGAGTACAAGAGACCCCGGGGGTTGTATCTCTTGAAGACAGGTTCACCCTCTTGGAAACTGTCGGGACAGAAAACACTGCCAGTCTGAGCGGCGGACAAGTCTGCGAAGCAAAACGTGGCGCTGAACCAAAGCCGAAGATACCAACGTCAGGCAGAGCCGTGGTAGTAGGGGACTCCATCGTGAGAGGTATGACAGGGGTTTCTGTGGCAACAAGCGGGATTCCAGGATGGTGCCAGGATCCAGGACGTCACGGACCGAATGCAATGCATCCTCCAGGGTGAAGCTGAGCAGCTGGAAGTGGTAGTGCATGTCGGCACAAATGACGTTGGGAAGAAGAGGAAAGATATTCTGCAGCGTGACTTTCGAGAGCTCGGAAGAAGGATGAAATGCAGGACCTCCAGGATGGTTATCTCTGGTTTGCTTCCAGTTCCTCATGCTGGTGAGGGCAGGAACAGGGAGATACAGGACTTGAATGTGTGGCTGAGGAGCTGGTGCAGGGGGCAGGGATTTAGATTCTTAGACCACTGGGATCTGTTTTGGGGTAAGGGTGGATTGTACAAAAGGGACGGGGGGGGGGGGGGGGGGGGGGGGGGTTTCAAACGGGATAGACAAGGATGGAGTTAAAGGGAAAGAGAGTATAGGAATAATTAAGAAACACCCCAGAATTAATGGGACAGAAAGCTCACGAAGCAATAGGAATGGCCAAATGTAATAGGAATCGATGTGGAAGCAAAGGATTAAAAGTACTATATATGAATGCGCGAAGTATAAGAAGTAAAGTGGTTGAGCTTGAGGCTCAGTTAGAGATTGGTAGTTATAGAAACATAGAAACATAGAAAATAGGTGCAGGAGTAGGCCATTTGGCCCTTCGAGCCTGCACCGCCATTCAATATGATCATGGCTGATCATCCAGCTCAGTAGCCTGTCCCTGCCTTCTCTCCATACCCCCTGATCCCTTTAGCAAAAAGGGCCACATCTAACTCCCTCTTAAATATAGCCAATGAACTGGCCTCAACTACCTTCTGTGGCAGAGAATTCCACAGACTCACCACTCTCTGTGTGAAGAAATGTTTTCTCATCTCGGTCCTAAAAGACTTCCCCCTTATCCTTAAGCTGTGACCCCTGGTTCTAGACTCCCCCAACATCGGGAACAATCTTCCCGCATCTAGCCTCTCCAACCCCTTAAGAATTTTATATGTTTCTATATGATCCCCCCTCAGTCTTCTAAATTCCAGCGAGTACAAGCCCAGTCTATCCAGTCTTTCCTCATATGACATTGTTGGGATTACAGAGACATGGCTGAAGAGGATCGGGACTGGGAACTGAATATTCAGGGTTATACGTCCTATAGAGAGGACAGGTAGGTGGGCAGAGGAGGTGGGGTAGCTCTGTGATGAGGGATGGAATTCAGTCCCTTGCGAGGGGTGACATAGGGACTGACAATGTAGAGTCACTGTGGATAGAGTTGAGGAATTGTAAAGGTAAGAAGACACTAATGGGAGTTACCTACAGACCCCCAAACTGTAGCCTGGATATATGGTGTAAGTTGCAGCAGGAGTTAAAATTGGCATGTAACAAAGGTAATGCCACTGTAGTTATGGGGGATTTCAATATGCAGGTAGACTGCGAAAATCAGGTTGGTTCTGGACCCCAAGAAAGGGAGTTTTTAAGAGTGCCTCTGAGATGGATTCTTAGAGCAACTTGCATTAGAGCCTACCAGATAGAAGGCAATTCTGGATTTAGTGTTGTCCAATGAACCAGATTTAATAAGGGAATTCAAGGTAAAGGAACCGCTTGAAGGTAGTGACCATAATATGATTAGTTATAATCTGCAATTTGAGAGGCAGAAGGTTAAACAGGAATGTCAGTGTTGCAGTTGAACAAAGGGGATTATGAAGGTATGAGAGAGGAGCTGTCCAAGGTGGAATGGAAATGGATCCTAGCAGGAATGACGGTGGAACAGCAATAGCAGGAATTTCTGGGCATAATCCAGAAGATGCAGGATCATTTCATTCCAAAGAGGAAGAAAGATTCTAAGGGGAGTAAGAGGCAACCATGGCTGACAAGGGAAGTTAGAGATGGAATAAAACTAAAAGAAAAGATGTATAAGATAGCAAAGAGTAGCGGGAAGCCAGAGGAGTGGGCAACTTTCAAAGGATAACAGAAGAGAGCAAAAAGTGCAATACGGGCTGAAAAGATGAGGTACGAAACAAAGCTGGTCAAGAAAAAAAGGACAGTAAAAGCTTCTTTAGGTATGTTAAGAGAAAAAGATTAGTGAAGACAAATATGGATCCCTTGAAGGCAGAAACGGGTGAAATTATTACCGCAAGGCTCAGTGCTGGGACCCCAGTTATTTACAGTGTATATTAATGATTTGGACGAGGGAATTGAATGCAACATCTCTAAGTTTGCGGATGACACGAAGCTGGGTGGCAGTGTTAGCTGCGAGGAGGATGCTAGGAAGCTGCAGAGTGACTTGGATAGATTAGGCGAGTGGGCAAATGCATGGCAGATGCAATATAATGTGGATAAATGTGAGGTTATCCACTTTGGCGGCAAGAACAGGAAAGCAGAGTATTACCTGAATGGTGACCGATTGGGAGAAGGGGAGATGCAACGTGACCTGGGTGTCATGGTGCACCAGTCATTGAAAGCAAGCATGCAGGTGCAGCAGGCAGTGAAGAAAGCGAATGGTATGTTGGCATTCATAGCAAGAGGATTTGATTTTAGGAGCAGGGAGGTTTTGCTGCAGTTGTACAGGGCCTTGGTGAGACCGCACCTGGAGTATTGTGTGCAGTTTTGGTCTCCTAACCTGAGGAAAGACGTTCTTGCCTTAGAGGGAGTACAGAGAAGGTTCACCAGATTAATCCCTGGGATGGCGGGACTTGCATATGAGGAAAGACTGGATAGACTGGGCTTGTACTCGCTGGAATTTAGAAGACTGAGGGGGGATCTTATAGAAACATATAAAATTCTTAAGGGGTTGGACAGGCTAGATGCAGGAAGATTGTTCCCGATGTTGGGGAAGTCCAGAACAAGGGGTCACAGTTTAAGGATAAGGGGGAAGTCTTTTAGGACCGAGATGAGAAAACATTTCTTCACACAGAGAGTGGTGAGTCTGTGGAATTCTCTGCCACAGAAGGTAGTTGAGGCCAGTTCATTGGCTATATTTAAGAGGGAGTTAGATGTGGCCCTTTTTGCTAAAGGGATCAGGGGGTATGGAGAGAAGGCAGGCACAGGCTACTGAGCTGGATGATCAGCCATGATCATATTGAATGGCGGTGCAGGCTCGAAGGGCCGAATGGCCTACTCCTGCACCTATTTTCTATGTTTCTATGTTTCTATGTAACAAGGAAATGGTAGAAGAGTTGAACAGGTTCTTCGGATCTGTCTTCACTAAGGAAGACACAAACAATCTCCCAGATTTACTGGAGGGCAGAGGATCTAAGGAGGTAGAGGAACTGAAAGAAATTTTCATTAGGCGAGAAATAGTATTGGGTAGACTGATGGGACTGAAGGCTGATAAATCCCCATGGCCTGATGGTCTGCATCCCAGGGTACTCAAGGAGGTGGCTCAAGAAACCGTGGACACATTGATGATCATTTTCCAATGTTCAATTGATTCAGGCTCAGTTCCAGTGGACTGGAAGGCTAGCTAATGTTATCCCACTTTTCAAGAAAGGAGCGAGAAAAAAAACGGGGAATTATAGACCAGTTAGCCGGACATCGGTGGTGGGGAAGATGCTGGAGTCAATTATTAAAGAGGTAATAATGGTGCATTTGGATAGCGGTAAAAGGATTGGTCCAAGTCAGCATGGATTTATGAAGGGGAAATCCTGCTTGACTAATCTTCAGGAATGTTTTGAGGACATGACAAGTAAAATGGATGAAGGGGAGCCAGTGGATGTAGTGTATCTAGACTTTCAGAGAGCCTTTGATAAGGTCCCACACGGGAGGTTGGTGAGCCAAATTAGAGCCCATGGTATTGGGGGTAGGGTGTTGACATGGATATAGAATTGGTTGGCAGACAGGAAGCACAGTAGGAGTAAAAAGGGTCCTTTTCAGAATGGCAGGCAATGGCGAGTGGAGTGCCGCAAGGCTTGGTGCTGGGGCCGCAACTATTTCCAATATATATTAATGATTTGGATGATGGAATTAGAAGTAACACTAGCAAGTTTGCGGATGACACAAAGCTGGGTGGCAGTGTGGACTGCAAAGAGGATGTTAGGAGGTTGCAGGGTGACTTGGACAGGTTGAGTGAGTGGGCAGATGCATGTCAGATGCAGTACAATGTAGGTAAATGTGAGGTTATCCACTTTGGTGGCAAAAATAAGGAGGCAGATTATTATCTCAATGGTGTCAGATTAGGTAAAGAGGAAGTGCAATGAGACCTTGGTGTCCTTGTATACCAGTCACTGAAAGTAAGTGTGCAGGTACAGCAGGCAGTGAAGAAGGCTAATGGCATGTTGGCCTTCATAATGAGAGGATTTGAGTACAGGAGCAAAGAAGTCCCTCTGCAGTTGTATAGGGCCCTGGTGAGTACATCTGGAGTATTGTGTGCAGTTTTGGTCTCCTAATTTGAGGAAGGATGTCCTTGCTATTGAGGCAGTGCAGCGTAGGTTCACGAGGTTAATTCCTGGGATGGTGGGACTGTTATATGAGGAAAGATTGAATGAAGGAATGAATGAATGAATGAATGAATGAATGAATGAATGAATAAGCTTATTGGCCAAGTATGTGCATATACAAGGAATGTGCCTTGGTGTTGCGCTCACAAATGACAACGCAAGCATATAGTTAACAATTAAGAATAAAGCATAAACACATCAAAACAATAAGGATACAACATTACGGTCTAAACATGCGGGTGAAAATAAACCAGAGTAAAAAAGAAACCACAGACTTTGGTTATTGAGTAGAACTACTACTCGTGGGGGAAAAAGCTATTTTTATGTCTGGCTGTGGCTGCTTTGACAGTCCGGAGTTGCCTTCCAGAGGGAAGTGCTTGGAAGAGTTTGTGGCCAGGGTGAGAGGGGTTAGAGATGATCTTGCCCGCTCGCATTCTGGCCCTTGCAGTGTACAGTTCATCAATGGGGGGGAAGGTTGCAGCCAACAACCTTCTCGCTGTGCGAACGATCCGTTGCAGCCTCCGGATGTCGTGCTTGGTGGCTGAGCCAAACCAGACCATGATGGAGAAGGTGAGGACGGACTCAATGATAGCAGTATAGAATTGGACCATCATTACCTGTGGCAGATTGTGTTTCTTCAGTTGCCGCAGGAAGTACATCCTCTGTTGGGCCTTTTTGACTGTGGAGTCGATGGTGGCCCCCCATTTAAGGTCCCTGGAGATGATGGTTCCAAGGAACTTAAATGACTCCACAGATGTGCCTATGGTGATGTTGAAGGTGAGTGGGGATAGGGGAGGGGGAGCTCTTCGAAAGTCTACAATTAGTTTCACTGTCTTAAGAGCATTGAGCTCCAGGTTGTTGCGATGGCACCAGGACGCCAGCTGTATCACTTCCCGTCTGTAGGCAGATTCCTCCCCATCCTGGATCAGTCCAATCAGGGTTGTGTCATCCGCAAACTTGAGGAACTTGACAGAGGAGTCTGTGGAGGTGCAGTCGTTGGTGTAGAGAGAGTAAAGGAGAGGGGAGAGTACGCAGCCTTGCGGTGCTCTTATGCTGAAGGTCTGCGGGTCCGAGATGTGCTTTCCCAGCCTCACATGCTGCTTCCTGTCTGTCAGGAAGTTGATGATCCACTAACAGAAGGGTTCAGGCACAGTCAACTGGGAGAGTTTGGAGTGTGGAAAGACTAGGCTTGTATTCACTGGAGATTTGAAGGATGAGAGGGGATCTTATAGAGATGTATATAATTATAAAAAGGACTATGTTGAAAGACTGGAGCGACTAGGCTTGTATACACTGGAATTTAGAAGGATGAGAGGAGATCTTATCGAAACGTATAAGATTATTAAGGGGTTGGACACGTTTGGGGCAGGAAACATGTTCTCAATGTTGGGGGAGTCCAAAACAAGGGGCCACAGTTTAAGAATAAGGGGTAGGCCATTTAGAACTGAGACGAGGAAAAAGAAATTCAGTCAGAGAGTTGTGAATCTGTGGAATTCTCTGCCTCAGAAGGCAGTGGAGGTCAATTCTCTGAATGCATTCAAGAGAGAGCTAGATAGAGCTCTTAAGGATAGCGGAGTCAGGGGGTATGGGGAGAAGACAGGAACTGGGTACTGATTGAGAATGATCAGCCATGATCACATTGAATGCCGGTGCTGGCTCGAAGGGCCGAATGGCCTCCTCCTGCACCTATTGTCTATTGTCTATTGTCTATTGACTAGACAAGCCAGATGCAGGAAAAAATGTTCCCAATGGCGGGGGAGTCCAGAACCAGGGGACACAGTCTAAGAATAAAGGGGAGGCCATTTAAAACTGAGGTGAGAATAAACGTTTTCACCCAGAGAGTTATGAATTTGTGGAATTCTCTGCCACAGAAGTCAGTGGAGGTCAATTCACTAGATGAATTTAAAAGAGAGTTCTATAGAGCTTTTGGGGCTAGTGGAATCAAGGGATATGGGGAGAAGTCAGGCACAGGTTACTGATTGTGGATGATTAGCCATGATCACAATGAATGGCGGTGATAGCTCGAAGGGCCAAATGACCTCCTGCACCTATTTTCTATGTTTCTATGTAATTAACAGAAGTATGAAGTAACCACCACAAAAGGGAACAATCCATTAGTGTTCTTTTTAAGCAGTTTCTTGGGGTGGAGAATGATGCTTCCACTCCCATTCTATGGGCGCTTCTGAGGTGGCTCAAGAGGTCATTGTGGGATCTGCAGACTTTGATGCGGGGAGGGTAGGAGTTGTTTGATGAGGCAGGTGCATGGACATTTTTTGGAGCTGGGGAGCTCCAACTGTCTATGTGTTTTAGATGCATGAAATTGAAGCTCTCAGTGCCATCATGAATGTACCTTCTCCGACGTGAATGGTTATGGGCTGGAAGTTGTTGGCAATGCAGCCAACAACGTCATGAAGGTTTTCACAAAATGCTTGAGTTGTTTCCACTGTCTTTCTGATAATCTCTTGTTGTGATGAAAATTCAGCTTTTGGAAGCCTGTGAATGCCATGAACTGCAGTTAGAATGGAACGAGAGTAATTAGGGCCTCATTGCTGTGAGTATTGGTCCACAAGAAGATGCTGATGTTGCTTTGCCTTTCTTTCAATGAATTTGGAGAAATCTGCAGAGACAACATTAACCATGTCTCTCTGGTGCTGGTAGGTGCCTGATGTAGCAGTCCATGTTTCAGGAGCATACAGAAGGCCCCCAATCATGAGCTTAGTGCCAGATTTGAGATCTTAGTTGTTAAGTATTCTTTTCTTCAGATGCACTGACACACGGAAGGTGATGGTTATTTTCCAAAACTGATGTCTTCCTTCATTTAGATGAAGTTCTTTACATATTTGGACATGTCCATATTTTCCATCATCACCTCTGTTATTGTCAACAAGTGTTGTACATCAGGTGAATCTTGGTTGAGGACCTTTGTTTTCCGAATGTTATTTGTACGATCCATTATCTCATATGCTCACCAGTGATTGGAAGTTGTGAAGTTGTTAAAGGTGCCTATCCAAACTCATTTTGTCGTTGGGATACTAAAGGTCAAATACTTCATACCCAAAGTTAATGCTCCATTATTTCTCAATTTTTGAGTTTTAAGTGTGATAATAATAATTATGCCTTTAGTCATGATAAGGGTTTTTGTTTGAAAAAGGTTCACCTTATCAATTCCCCTCATAATTTTATACGCCTCTTAAGATCATCCCTCTGTCTCCTGCTCACCAAGGAATTAAGTCCAATCTCTCTCTATAGCCCTCAAGTCCTAATGATGTCCTTGTAAATCTTCTCTGCACTTCTTCCAGCTTTGGAACATTCTCAGTAATGGAACATTTACATAACCCAGGGACCCCATGTCGTTTGGTCTCTGGGTAGACAGTTATAGTTTCCTATTATTCTTCCATTTTCACAGTCCATTCTCCAAAAAGCTCCTATTCAAGCAAAGGTGCCTCACTTCACTATGGATAAACATGCTGAATGACCACGCACTAAATGTACACATGATTAAGAAGAAGCAGACTTGCTTGAAGATGACTGCATGAGATACTGTAACTTCTGATATTGTCAGTAGAGGTGTATTATTTCAGCCTGCATGCTATTTCTGATGTAAGAATAAACTTTAATTCCAAAAGTAAGGATCAACTCAATGTTTGAAATGGTGACTGACTAATTACATTGTAACATTAGCCCTTCAATCCATTACATTGAGAGAGGTGCATCATTTGAAGTACTCCAACTCTGCAATCTTGGATCTAACCAGGACTCTTACATATTTGTAACGATACAAACAGTTTTCAAGGATTTTGATCAATGATGGAGAACGATCACCTAGAGATTACAAAGAAACTAAGTTTATTAAAATATTTTGAAATACAGTAAAAAGATTAGTAAAAGAAAAGTAACAGATCACAAGTCTCACATCCTTCTGCTCATCGGGCCTTCATTGATATGAGCAGTGGCTGGTAGCAACAAACCTCATGCCTTTCTTTTGTACGCTGAGGCCTGGCCTGGAGAACTCGATGGTGTTGGCACCGAGATGAAGAGCACTGAACTCACTCTACCATGCACTTATACACCGATCAGCGAAAACATTATGACCACTGACAGGCGAAGTGAATAACATTGATTATCTTGTTACAATGGCACGTGTCAAGGGGTGGGATATATTAGGCAGCAAGTGAACAGTCAGTTCTTGGTTGATGTGTTGGATACAGGAGAAATGGGCAGGAGTAAAGACCTAAGCGACTTTGACAAGGGCCAAATTGTTATGGCCAGATGACTGGGTCAGAGCATCTCTGAAATGGCAAGGTTTGTGGGGTGCTCCCAGTCAGCAGTGGTGAGTACCTACCGACAATGGTCTGAAGAGGGACAAACTGGCGACAGGGTGTTAGGCGCCCAAGGCTCATCGATGTGTGGGGGCAACGAAGGCTATCCCATCTGGTCCGAACCGACAGAAGGTCTACTGTGGCACAATTCACAGAAAATTTTAATGGGGGGTCATGGGAGGAATGTTTCACAATACACAGTGCATCGCACCCTGCTGCATTTGGGGCTGCACACGGAGGACCAACAGCGTATTAGGCAGATGATCATAATGTTTTGGCTCATCAGGTTATAATGTTTTGGTTGATCGGTGTATACCCAATAAACCCATGCTTCTTCCCTAATCTACAAACAACATTCAATTATGTTCTAAAACAAGGTATCCTCCTCAGTGATGGGAACAGGGGTTATTTATTTTATTGGAAGCTGAGGTAATCTCATATATCTCTGGGAAGAAACGGTTATCTTGTCTTACTAATATATGTCCTTGAGGTTGCATGGTCTCAGGCTTTGTGATTTAACTAGTATTTCTAAGTGAGCCCAATTATTTTCCTCAGCACCTGATTGTTTTTCTAAGCACGCCTGCTTGGTTGACACAGGGATTGTTAACAGAAAACTCAATTTTAGCTGAAAAGTCTGCTTTAACCTTTATATTATTGTCTTTCAGCTGATAACATTGATTTCCATGGAATTGGACTTAGACTGCCTATGGTTAACCAGGTAAATGTGTTAATGAGTTAGAAAATAGAGGAAATTGTATGAAAATAAATCGCATTGATTGTTGAGCTGCCTGCACTTGTGACTCACCCATCTCATTATAAACTCACTCTTATCATGAGTGGATGGATGCCCTGGCAAGAATCTCATTGTGCAGCTGAACATTGAGGCTTTGAAGGTTCCAGTCACAAATCTCACAAAATGCTTTGACAGGCAATTAAGCCATCCCCCTTCCCAAGTTTAACTGGCTGTTGTGGCTATCAAACAGTTTCAACATTTGTGAATTAAAACTTCCAGGGGACTCAAAAATGATTGTAAGTCAAGATAGTATTATTTGTTACAAATACAATCAACTATGTTATGTTAAGGAATATAGATGATTAAAACACCTAAAACAGCTGTCTCTCTCTTGAACTATGAAGTTGATGAAACTCCACCATGTCTAAAGCTGAGGAAGTTGGCACTTTGCTGCTCGATTCTATGAAGGGTTCGGCCAGAATCACAGTAGTTGTCAGCTGTCATGAAGTTTGGGACCTTTGCACTCACAAACACTTGGGTAAGTTCCAAAGTTCCTGATCTATCCCTCAGGGACATCGGCACTTATGCACAAGAAAGCAGAATGGAACTAAAATACATTGGATAGCATAAGAACTAAAATAAGAGAAAATAAAAGGGCAAAAAACTAGAGTTAGGGGATTGGACACATTAGAGGCAGATAACATGTTCCCAATGTTGGGGGAGTCCAGAACAAGGGGCCACAGTTTAAGAATAAGGGGTAGGCCATTTAGAACGGAGATGAGGAAGAACTTTTTCAGTCAGAGGGTGGTGAAGGTGTGGAATTCTCTGCCTCAGAAGGTAGTGGAGGCCAGTTCGTTGGATGCTTTCAAGAGAGAGCTGGATAGAGCTCTTAAGGATAGCGGAGTGAGGGGGTATGGGGAGGAGGCAGGAACGGGGTACTGATTGAGAGTGATCAGCCATGATCGCATTGAATGGCGGTGCTGGCTCGAAGGGCTGAATGGCCTACTCCTGCACCTATTGTCTATTGTCTATGACTGGGAAAAACCCAAATTACAGTAAATGTTAGAAAGATGCAGATAAACAGAATGACAGTAAACTTGCTAGAGACATCAAAATCACCAAAGATATAAGGAAAAACGACATTAATAAACATACTGTGGTCAGGAGGAATTGAAGCACCTTAAAAATATGCCATGGTAATGTAAATGAAAGAAAGTAAATGGCAGCTATATTGAGCTACTCTTATTAAGTATTTCCATCAAAGAAAGAGGATAGGATTTCAGATACACAGAGAAGCTAATATTGGATTTATGAGTAATGGACATTAAAATAAATGTGAATAAATGATATAATGAATCAACTATAGATGCCATGCACTGACAGATCCTTTTGACTAGATGGGTTCAATTTCAGGTTTGTAAGGAAATTGATAACACTGCAGATCAGAGGTTGGGTATCTTATGATGTGTGCTCACTTCCTGACACCCCAGAGCCTTTTGATATGGATGAAGTTGAGAATCTGATGGAATGCCCTCTGTTTGTCTGGATGAAGCTCAGTGTTTGGTGTCACTCAAGATGCTAACATCATCCACTACAAAGCAACTCACTTGGCTGGTACCTCATCCATCATTCTAAATGTTCATTACCTCTATCACTGGCACTTTGTGACTGCAGTATGCATCGTCTACAAAATGCACTGTGGTTGCTTCACAAGGGAGTCTCACGACAGTTCCAAACCTGTACTTCTCCCAATAAGGAGGACAGGAGCAGCAGGCTTGTGGGAACACCATTCCTCTCCAAGCTGCATACCATCCTGACCAAGAAATATGTTGTGTAGGAAAATAACTGTAGATGCTGGTACAAATCGAAGGTATCACAAAATGCTGGAGTAACTTAGCGGGTCAGGCAGCATCTCAGGAGAGAAGTTTCAGGGTGATATTTCGGGTCGAGACCCTTCTTCAGACTGATTTTATTCTCTTTTATTATTGTGACTTTATTCTCCCTGTGACTTCTTGGATTTTCTCTGCATGCTCCGGTTTCCTCTTCTATTCTAAAGAACTGCAGGTTTGTAAGATTAATTGGTTTCCGTAAATTGTCCCATTTTCCCGAGTGTGTGAGATGCGAAAATGGGTTAACATAGAACTAGTGCGGACTCGGTGGGCCAAAGGGCCATTTTCCATTCTATATCACTAAAACTAAAAAGAATGCAGTGATTCATGTAGGCAGCTTACTATCAACTTTTTGATGCCGTTTGGAACTGGCAGTCTGAAGAAGGGTCTCGACCTGAAATGTCACTCATTCCTTCTCTCCTGAGATGCTGTGTGACCCGCTGAGTTATTCCAGCATTTTGTGATTCCTTCAAGAAATATATTGTTATTCCTTCATTGTTTATGCTCTAAATCCTAGATCACCTTCTCGAAAAGCATTGCATGAGTTCTTTCATGGAAGCCTACTGGGATGGCACAGTAGTGCAGTGGTAGAGTTACTGTCTTGCAGCGCCAGAGACCCAGGTTTGATCCTGACTATGGGTGCTGCCTGTACGGAGATTACTCTCCCTGTGACTTCTTGGATTTTCTCTGCATGCTCCGGTTTCCTCTTCCATTCCAAAGAACTGCAGGTTTGTAAGATTAATTGGTTTCCGTAAATTGTCCCATTTTTCTGAGTGTGTAAGATGCGAAACAATAGACAATAGACAATAGACAATAGGTGCAGGAGTAGGCCATTCGGCCCTTCGAGCCAGCACCGCCATTCAATGTGATCATGGCTGATCATTCTCAATCAGTACCCAGTTCCTGCTTTCTCCCCATACCCCCTGACTCCGCTATCCTTAAGAGCTCTATCTAGCTCTCTCTTGAATGTATTCAGAGAATTGGCCTCCACTGCCCTCTGAGGCAGAGAATTCCACAGATTCACAACTCTCTGACTAAAAAAGTTTTTCCTCATCTCTGTTCTAAATGGCCTACCCCTTATTCTTAAACTGTGGCCCCTGGTTCTGGACTCCCCCAACATTGGGAACATGTTTCCTGCCTCTAACATGTCCAACCCCTTAATAATCTTATACGTTTCGATAAGATCCCCTCTCATCCTTCTAAATTCCAGTGTATACAAACCTAGTCGCTCCAGTCTTTCAACATATGACAGTCCCGCCATTCCGGGAATTAACCTAGTAAACCTACGCTGCACGCCCTCAATAGCAAGAATATCCTTCCTCAAATTTGGAGACCAAAACTGCACACAGTACTCCAGGTGCGGTGTGGGTTAACATAGAACTAGTGCAGACTCGGTGGGCCAAAGGAGCTTTTTCCTTTCTGTATCACTAAAACGAAAAATAATGCAGTGATTCATGTAGGCAGCTCACTATCATCTTTTTGATGCCGTTTGGAATTTGCAAATATATGTCAGTTATACTTGGATCTTGAAAAATAAATAAATAAAATAGAAATCACCCAATTATCATCTTCCTAATCTCTTTCAATTTGGATGTGGTTTCTAAGCATTGGAAATTTGTGAATGTCACTCTGTCATTGGAAGAAAGGTGAGAGATGGAAACCTCGAACAAAACAATTGTGAAAACATTGTGAATATTTTCAGTTTATTAACATGAATACATTTGTAAAGGATAATTTTGAGTGATGAAACTACATCATTTGTTGACTAATTTGGCCAAAGCTGAAGCTCATGGAATTGAAGGCACATTATTCACCTGTTTGAGTGACTGAAGACAGGAAGTTAGAAGAATGGTTTCATACGCAAGGTAGCAACATGTGAGCAACTAGTAGCAGTGGTCATCTAGTAGCTAACCAGAAGGATCTGAGTTGGTGTTGAAATTATTGACCATATATAAACACCTTAGGCAAATGAATCTGAAGCCATATATCCAAGATTGCAATGACACAAGGATGGTTTACATTTTATTAAGGTGAATTAACAATTTTGTGTGAGTAATGTTATGGGAATCGACTCACAACCTATCAGGTTTCCCATTTTGGACCTAAAGAAGACAGCACACTTTCTAAATGGTGAAAGTGAGAATAAATGGAGGTCCTAAGAGGATGTTTGTGTAGTTGGCAAATCTAGAAAACAATGAGACAGGTTAATGGAATGCAGACATAATATTTGAACCACTAGAACACATGCAGTAGGATTTCTGCTTCAACTGTGCAAAGGCCTAAACAATGCACTTGGAGTACCATGTGCATTTTTGCATGCTGCACTGCAAGGAGGACATATTGACTTTCAAAGGAGTGCAGTGGAGATTTACCAGAATTGCACTTGGACTGTGATTTAAATTGTAAAGATATATGATAGAAACTAATGATGTATGCTCTGGCGTTTAGGTTAAAAGATGAGCTGATTTACTTTTTTAACGTATGAAGTTGAATTGATTGGGGAAGATAACAAGAAATGCATTTTATTTTCCTTCCTGAATATTTTATTCATAATATACACATTTGGGATGTGTTGTGTTCTTCATTCATAGTTTCAAGTAATACAAAACATTCACTTACAAAATGTCAAAGTCCCGAATGTTTCACCTCCAAATATTTAATCACTGAAATATTTGAGAGACTATTATATAGGGCCAAGCCCTTAAGCATCCATGGGTAGAAGGCTGGTGTCTTTCCCCACAGATACTATGCTGCCAGATACAGTTTGGCGAAAGTATGACACAGTTTGCTCGAGCAAAGATTGCTTCAATTTCTACAATGTACATTGCGTAAATTGCTGTGTGTCAAATTTTTACTGAAAGGCAAGGGCAAAGTTCAGTGCTGTGACTATGGTTTGGGTTGGCTAGAAATCAACATCTCCACCAATGCACTGTAAGTCAGGTATGATGTGGCAAAATGATTTTCTTCCAACAATATACAGGTGCCTTTGTTTGCGGATATAGTTTCTTGGGAACAGATGGAACATTTAATCACCTTCATCTGTCTTATCCTGTTCCTTTCATCCTAATGAAAATCAAGGATACTTTTATGAATTAACTGATATTTTGAAAGAATTATTACATTAAAAGTAGGTGTTATTCATTCAGACTTTTTATAGTTCAATGTCATTGGTTATTACAGTAACTGGCTCAACACTTTTAATGTTATGGGAATTGACTCACACTGCCCTAGATCTACTCTTATGGTAAGAGAACCCTAGAGCACATCAATGAAACATTTATGATCTGGACGGGATTTCTGTCTCCTTCGCACACTTTTTCTTTCATTTTCTCCTGGGGTGGATCAAGTTATCATAAGGCGAGCCAAAATTTGGCTTGAATCATAAGCTCCTTTATTCCAATGTAAAGTGAAACATAAAATGGTAAGAATGATCAGAATTGCTGAGTTCAATCTGTACCATTCCCGGATCCAAAAAAACAAACTAGTTTCCACTGCGCCTGCAGCACAATGGGTATGTAGTATTTATCACTAATTATTTGATTTCTGGGATAAAACTTGAGGTTGTCAAAAGAAATTAACCTCTACAAAACAAGCTTAGACTCAAAACACATTTTAAAATAATTCATGCTTGTCGTGGAAAATACTGAAATAAAACAAGTAAAACCATCAAATCAACAATATTTTAGTTCATACTAGACCAAGTGGACCCATTGGGCCCAAATCTCCCCTGCATTGGTGCAGCACCCTCTGCCCCCCCCTCCCCCTCCCCCTCCCCCTCCCCTCCCCCTCCCCCTCCCCCTCCCCCTCCCCCTTTCCTGTGGATTGAAGAATAGCTAATGCTATCCCACTTTTCAAGAAAGGAGCGAGGGAGAAATCGGGGAATTACAGACCAGTTAGCCTGACTTCGGTGGTGGAAAGATAGACAATAGACTATAGACAATAGGCAATAGACAATAGGTGCAGGAGTAGGTCATTCGGTCCTTCGAGCCAGCACCACCATTCAATGTGATCATGGCTGATCATTCTCAATCAGTACCCCGTTCCTGCCTGGATGCTGGAGTCAATTACTAAAGAGGTAATAACAGTGCATTTGGATAGCAGTAAAAGGATAAGTCCACGTCAGCATGGATTTATGAAAGGGAATTCATGCTTGACTAATGTTCTGGAATTTTTTGAGGACATGACAAGTAAAATGGATGAAGGGGAGCCAGTGGATGTAGTGTATCTAGACTTCCAGAAAGCCTTTGATAAGGTCTCACATGGGAGATTAGTGACCAAAATTAGAGCGCATGGTATTGGGGGTAGGGTGTTGACATGGATAGAAAATTGGTTGGTAGACAGGAAGCAAAGAGTAGGAGTAAACGGGTCCTTTTCAGAATGGCAGGCAGTGGCGAATGGAGTGTCACAAGGCTCGGTGTTGGGGCCACAACTGTTTACCATATATATCAATGATTTGGAAGAGGGAATTAGAAGCAACACTAGCAAGTTTGCGGATGACTCAAAGCTGGGTGGCAGTGTAAACTATGAAGTGGATGTAAGGAGGTTGCAGGGTGACCTGGACAGGTTGAGTGAGTGGGCAGATGCGTGGCAGATGCAGTATAATATAGATAAATGTGAGGTTATCCACTTTGGCAGCAGAAATAAGGAGGCAGATTATTATCTCAATAGAGTTAGGTTATGTAAGGGGGAGGTGCAGTGAGACCTGGGTGTCCTTGTACACCAGTCACTGAAAGTTGGTGTGCAGGTACAGCAGGCAGTGAGGAAAGCTAATGGAATGTTGGCCTTCATAACAAGAGGATTTCAGTATAGGAGTAAAGAGGTTCTTCTGCAGTTGCATAGGGCCACATCTGGAGTATTGCGTACAGTTTTGGTTTCCTAATTTGAGGAAGGACATCCTTGTAATTGAGGCAGTGTAGCGTAAGTTCACGAGATTTATCCCTGGGATGGCGGGACTGACATATGAGGAAAGATTGAAAAGACTAGGCTAGTATTCACTGGAGTTTAGAAGGATGAGAGGGGATCTTATAGAAACATATAAAATTATAAAAGGACTGGACAAGCTAGATGCAGGAAAAATGTTCCCAATGTTGGGTGAGTCCAGAACCAGGGGCCACAGTCTTAGAATAAAGGGGAGGCCATTTAAAACTGAGGTGACAAGGAACTTTTTCACCCAGAGAGTTGTGAATTTGTGGAATTCTCTGCCACAGAGGGCAGTGGAAGCCAAATCGCTGGATGGATTTAAGAGAGAGTTAGATACTCTGGGGCGAATGGAATCAAGGGATATGGGGAGAAGGCCGGCATGGGGTGTTGATTGGGGACGATCAGCCTGGCTCGAAGGGCCGAATGACCTCCTCCTGCACCTATTTTCTATGTTTCTCTGTTTCTATGTTTCCCCCCCCACTCTCTCTCCCTCCTCCTTCCCTCCACCCCACTCCATCCCCCTCAACTCCCCCTTATCCTCCCTCCTCCACCCTCCCTCCCTCCCTCCCTTCCCCTTCCATCCTTGGGAGATAGAGTTAAACTTTAAAGTGTGAATAACTTAAAAAATATAACACTGATTTCAATGAAACTTCTTCCATTAGCACCAAAGGGACGACGGTGAGTAAGGTGGGACTAAAGTTGTCGTGCTATCGTGTACCATTTTGGCTGTAGTTCAGGAACAAACAAACAAACAAACGAGAGTTTTAGTATATAGATTCATCAGTTGCAATTATAGTGAAACCACTGTACTTGTGTTGCCATTATTACATTGTGGAATTCAAAATAACTTTGGTATTTCCATTCGCGCATTATTTAATGAGGAAATCTTGATAGTGTTGTTGATCAGTACTCTTGCACAGTTAGCACTGTTTTGTGGCAACTCTTGCAATCAAGTTTAAAATGAAAGCATTTATAAAATGGTCTTAAACTAGACATGCAAAAATCATTGTGGCTTTATTGCATCAGGTGTACATGAGTTTTAATGATACACAAAACCATAATTAATGCTTAGCAAATTCACTGGCCCTAAAAATCTATGCTTATGCACAAGTCTGATGGATTTGAAAAATAATAAATGTTTTAAAATAATTTATGATCTGTCAGCCTCTACCTGAAACTTATGGAAATGTTGTGCTCTGTAAAACGGTTTTTTTTAATTAAAAGGTTCGCTTTATGTTTTCTTGCTTGGTTTACTAATAGTCAGAATACTTCACTCTGACTGGTTGCTGATCCAAAGTGGTATCTTTAAGGTTGCTATTTTTTAGATTTCATCCAGAATGATGTTGTCTTTCTGCTGACTGAATAGCACGCAACAAAAGCTATTCACTGTACCTCGGTACACGTGACAATAAACTGAACTCAACTGAACTGCATTAGCTAATATCAAAGATAGGGAAAGTCAACAACACAGAAATTGCTAAATCTTTCTGCCGCTTCTACAACTGGTGTTGGTTTGCTGCTGACCACAAATTCCCAGGACTTTAATAAATGACCAAGATGGTGCTCGGTGGTATGATCATTGAAACTTTTTCTTCAATCCTCTTGCTTGTCCTCTCCCATTGGAACTAGTTGAGATAGCTAGTCTAGGAAACACTACAGTACTCATTAATTCAAAGATGTATCTCTGATTAACCACTGCCTTTATATATCTGTCCATCACCTGTGAATAGACATAAAGTGCTAGAGTAACTCAGCGGGTCAGGCAGCACCTCTGGAGAACAGAGGTCCTCCAGTACTTCAGACTGATTGTAAGGGGGGGGGGGGGGGGGGGGGAGCTCTTCACAAGTGCATATTATAGGAGTAGAATTAGGTCATTCGGCCCATTGAGTCTACCTCACCATTCAATCATGGCTGATCTCTGTCTCCTAATCCCATTTTCCTGCCTTCTCCTCGTAACCCTTGACACCTGTTAATTCCTGTGACTAGACCTTGTAATCTTCCTGTGAATGGTCCTTGTGTCAAGATTAGAAAAGTGTGCAGGAGGTAAATGGTGTATAATAACAATGTCGAATAATATTTTTAATGCTCTAAAGTGTGATTTCTGAACTGCAGTGGGATTCAATACTTCCACGTGATGGAGATTGCTTTCTATACTCATGTATTGGCATAGCGTTGCACAGTTTTTGCAATACATGAGCATATTGTGGAGGATTGTGGAAAGCTGAAGAAAAAAAGCATCATGGCTATTCTGGATGAAAATTAGCTCAAACTCAAGTTTGTATTTTCTAATGGACAGGCATTAGGGCATCAGAAGACCTGTGTGGCTCTGAGATGCAAACCTTCCGAAAGCATTAATTTGTTAATGTACAAGCAGAATACCCATGCTGGCCCAAAGATACAGATGAATTATTTAATTATAATGCATTTGAAAGCTGAAGTAATTATCATTCCTGCTGTGAAGCATAGTACACAGTGAAACATGTACTTTACTGCTGAATCTTTTTCAATTAGTTGGCAGGTCTAACAATGGTGGACTTTTTCTTCATCACAACATAGGTCCTTTTGCTGACTTTTAAAATATTATTGAATAAAATATTTAAATACTATCGTTAAGCTTTCTTTTCATTGCTCTACCAGCATTCCACAATACCAAAAGATGAACAATGCTTCTAGAATTTTCTGTGCCTTCAATGAGAAGGAGCAAGTTGAAGAGCTTTTTCGCCAGATGGCAAGGCAGATGATCAATCTTCACTGGGAACTATGAACAGATGATCGCCTTTGTCCACGACCAGAATGTGCCAAGAGGTTCAGACCTAGCATGCACCTGCAGATTGCTGACATTTTCAACTGCTGTGAGCATCTTTTGCTTGCGTTGATATAAAAAATATTTTAAAAGCTAGCTGTTTCTTGAGCTCTCACAATAGTTATGTAATTGGCCATTAGATTTTCCTGAACATGATAATTAAAACATGTCAATACACAAAGTGCTGGAGTAACTCAGCAGACCAGGCAGCATCTCTGGAGAACATGGATAGGCATCATTTCAGGTTGCGGTCTGAAGAAGGCCCCTAACCTGAAAGGTTGCCTATCCATGTTCCCCAGAGATTCAGCATGACCCGCTGAGTTACTCCAGCACTTTGTGTATTTTCTTGTCTGCAGTTCCTTCTGTAAAATTAAAACATGTAGCATTCAAGAATGCCTCTTAACACTATTTCCATCTTGCCATGAAGAAAACGATGTTATCTGACAACAAGCTAGTATTGGTATTGATTTATTATTATCACCTGTACCAAGATACAATGAAAATCTTTGTTTGCAATCCAGTTAGATTATACAGTACATATGTACAATCAAGCCAAATGCAAGTACAACAGGTGCAAGTGCGAAGGGGAAAATGCCAGAGTGCAGAATATTTTGTTACAGCGTTATTGCATTACATTTAGAGAAAGTGCAGATAAAACAAAAAGTGCAAGGCCCGTAATGAGGGACATTTTAAGATCAGGACTGCACCCTACACCATAATGGAAGGACCATTCAGTAGTCCTCACAATGGGGAAGAAGCTGCTCCTGAAATTGGTTATACGTGCTTTCAGGCTTTTGTGTTTTTTGCCCAAAGAAAGAAGGGAGAAAAGAGAACTAGGTTGAAAATGGTCTTTGATTATGTTGGTTGCTTTTCCAAGGCAGCATGATATAGATGGAATTGACGGGAGAGACTAGTTTGTATGTGAAGTGGGCTTTCTCCTCAACTCTCTGCAATTTCTTGCAGTCTTGGGCAGGCCTGCTGTTGAAAAAAGTTGTGATGCATCCCGATAGGATGCTTTCTATGATGCATCTGTAGTAGTTGGCAAGAGTTTTTGGAGACATGCAGAACTTCCTTAGTCGTCAGATGAGCGGCACGGTAGCGCAGCGGTAGAGTTGCTGCTTTACAGCGAATGCAGCGCCGGAGACTCAGGTTCGATCCTGACTACGGGTGCTGCACTGTAAGGAGTTTGTACGTTCTCCCCGTGACCTGCGTGGGTTTTCTCCGAGATCTTCGGTTTCCTCCCACACTCCAAAGACGTACAGGTATGTAGGTTAATTGGCTGGGTAGATGTAAAAAATTGTCCCTAGTGGGTGTAGGATAGTGTTAATGTATGGGGATCACTGGGCGGCACGGACTTGGAGGGCCGAAAAGGCCTGTTTCCGGCTGTATATATATGATATGATATGAAGTACATGCATTGGTGTGCTTTCTTGACTGCAGCTTCATGATGAAAGCTATGTTATACGATAATAATTTGGCTTGTGGGAGCTTTTGAAAGAAATATAGTTATACACTGATCTACTCAGCCATTTGATCGCAAACTGGGATGAAGGCCTTTAAATTTGTAACTTGAATGTTTCCTTATTGTTAATCCTCTCTAGAAGATGTCACAGGTTTCTCAGAAAAGAATACTGCCTTTTCTCCATTTTATAAATGGGCAGACTCCTGGATTCTTGCAATATAAACAGGAAAATGCCAAAATTCAACAATTTATAGTGAACAGGAAGCTTGAAAATTGTATTCCCATGTCCTAATCCCCTTTCTCTTCATATCCATGGCCCACACTTCCAATTCCATTCTCAAGCATGCAGCAGTACATCCTGTCACACCTAGCTTGGTGGTAACACACTTATTTGTGAGTCACAGGTTTATAGGTTTAATTCCCAACATGAGGTTGAACAAACCTTCTAGGCTAATACTTTGATGTCGTCATAAGGGGCATAACATTGTTTTGGATTCATGCTTTCAGATTCTTTTATTCTTTTGTTTGGGTTTTGCGCATCACCGGCAAAGCCAGCATTTATTGTGCATCCTCTGTGTGGACGAGGTGCATTTATTGTGCATCCCCTGTGTGGGCGAGGTGCATTTATTGTGCATCCCCTGTGTGGACAAGGTGCACATTTGACCTGTTGCTGCAATGTTGCAATGTGACTCCTATAATGCCTTTGAGTAGGGAGTTGATTGACGCTCATGATAATGAAGGACCAGTGATTATTTCCAAATCAAGATGGTATACTCTGCTGCATTGCTACTTTCACATTTTATTTTCAAAAGTTACATACACGACAATGATGGTGTAGTGTCTTTTTTGTATTACTACTTAGTAAGCCAAGTATCAAGGTTAGAGATATTAAACAAAAATTCTGTATTGAAAGTGGCCAACATTCAACGAACATAAACTCAGCAATCTTCTAAAGAGTTCTCACCTCATGTCTCTGTCTCACACCTGATTTTTCTCTTTGGCTTTCCAAGGACATTGGAAGCTTTATTTTCTGCTGTTGTTTTCACGTAGATAGTTGTCACCTCTGACTTGCAGGAAAAAATCCAAATCCAAGCCGTAGCTATGGGCACTCACATGGGCCCTAGCTATGCCTGCCTCTTTGTAGGGTACGTCGAACAATCCCTGTTCCAGGCGTACTCTGGCCCCATCCCCGAACTCTACCTCCACTTCATTGACGACTGCATTGGTGCTACCTCTTGTACCCAGCAGAACTCACTGACTTCATCAATTTCACCACTAATTTCCATCCTGCTTTTAAATATACTTCGACTATCTCCCTACCATTTCTGGAACTCACCATCTCCATCACAGGAGACAGACTAGTGACCGACATCTACTACAAACACGCTGACTCCCATAGCTATCTTGAATACACTTCTTCCCACCCTGTTTCCTGTAAAAACTCTATCCCCCACTCCCAATTCCTCCGTCTATGATGCATCTGCGCCCAGGATGAGGTGTTCCATACTAGGGCATCGGAGATGTCCTCATTCTTTAGGAAACGGGGTTCTCCTCTTCTATTATAGATGAGGCTCTCACCAGGGTCTCCTCAATATCCCGCAGCTCCACTCTTGCTCCCCCTCCCCCATTCATAACAAGGATAGAGTCCCCCTTGTCCTCACCTTCCACCCCATCAGCCGTTGCATACAACAAATTATCCTCCAACTTTTCCGCCACCTCCAACGGGATCCCACCACTGGCCACATCTTCCCATCTCCACCCATTTCTGCTTTCCACAGAGACCGTTCCCTCCGAAACTCCCTGGTCCACTCGTCCCTTCCCACCCAAATCATCCCCTCCCTAGATACTTTCCCCTGCAACCGCAGGAGGTGCAACACCTGTCCCTTTCCCTCCCCCCTCGACTCCATCCAAGGACCCAAACAGTCTTTCCAGGTGAGGCAGAGGTTCACCTGCACCTCCTCCAATCTCATCTATTGTATCCGCTGTTCCAGATGTCAACTTCTCTACATCGGCGAGATCAAGCGCAGGCTTGGCGGTCGTTTTGTTCAACACCTCTGCTCAGTCCGTCTCAACCAACCTGATCTCCCGGTGGCTCAGCACTTCAACTCCCTCTCCCATTCCCAATTTGATCTTTCTGTCCTGGGCCTCCTCCATTGTCAGAGTGAGGCCCAGCACAAATTGGAGGAACAGCACCTTATATTTTGCTTGGGCAGTTTACACCCCAGCGATATGAACATTGACTCCTCTAACTTCAGGTAGTCCCTGCTTCCCCTCTCTATCCCCTCCCCCTTCCCAGTTCTCCCACTAATCTTCCTGTCTCCGACTACATTCTATCTTTGTCCCGCTCCCTCCCTTGACATCAGTCTGAAGAAGGGTCTCAACCCGAAACGTCACCCATTCCTTCTCTACCGAGATGCTGCCTGAACCGCTGAGTTGCTCCAGCATTTTGTGTCTACCTTTGTGTCTACCTGTCACCTCTGACTTTCTCAGTCTGGATTGTCCCTGATGTTTCCACTTTGTTCGTAACTGATTTCAATTTCTCTTGATGCTGTTTGGCTACATTATGTTTAACCGACATCAGTTAGTCTAGACTTTGTTTAATGTCACTCATGGGAAAATTCAGAAATCTTGAATTGCCTCCACACTTTCATTCCTCATGGCATCCACCTCTGCCTGAGCTGGATTCAACTCATTTCATAACTCCCTGAACAACACAGGTCTGGCATACACCAAACTCGTTTTCAACACTTGCACAGTCTCATTCCCTATAACAGCAATGACCTGATTGAAATGGTCTTGTTACCACCCCCCTTGCCAACTTTTTCACCTTCCATCATATGACTGGATTCTTGCAATTGCATAGACATTGTCCTATTATTCTAGTGATCTAACTGTCTTGTATTATTGAAACAAATGACTGACTCATCTTCCAATCTACTTGGCACTGAGGTGTGAAATCTTCCTCTTGCTCAGAAAAAAAAGACCAGAGTTTCCAGCCAACATCCTCCTGGTATGGCCCTGCATTTAACTACTTAATTCAACTCTTAACCCAATCTTCACATTTTTATTCAAATCAGTTATCCACAAACCTCTGTTATTGGTGCTCTTGAGTCATACAGCATGGAAACAGGCCCTTCTGCCCAACTCCTCCATGCTGCCCAAGATGTTCCACCTAAGGTAGTCCCGTTTGCCTGTGTTTAGCCCATATCCCTCTCAACCTTTCCTTTCCATGTACCAGAGAAGGATTTTAGCCATATGCAGGCAGATGGGACTAGCTTACATGGGGCATCTTGATTGGATGGATAAGAATGGCCAAAGGGTCTATTTCTGTGCTGTATGACTAACTCTATGACTCTAATCATGAAATCATAGCAGTAAAAAAATAATTTTGTTGATGGTAAGATGGAATGACTTGTACAAAAATTAAATAATGTAATCTATGTTTACATTTTTGTGAACAAAAAAAAGTCACTTTAATCATGAAAGTATGTTTGACAACTATCAGAGCATTCTGGTTTTGCTTTGGCTGTGACTGTTTATTCCATGGTATTTGTACTCATAATTGCACATTGTTTAGATTGTCCAAAGCCTTACGATTGTGAATGTAAACAGTTAAACATGCAAAAAAAAAAAAAGGGCTACAAGAAGAGAAAAACAAGTTGGAACACTACCTTCAAATTGATATGAGCACAGACTGGTTCTTTAAAAATGCATTGGCCCATATGTTATTAATATTCAATTTTCCTTGTGTAGAATGTAAATGTAGCACAGAGACATTAACACTTCAGGATATGTGCTTTGTATATAAATTCATTCTTTTAAACAATGTTTCAAAAATAAATAACTTCTTTGTATTTATTTTTATACGTTACATCTAAATATGTAGGACTTACAAAATGATTGTATAAAGTTTATCCTGAATGGATTATCCCAAGGATGAAATGTGATTGAAGGTTGTGCTATGCAACAAAGTGATTTTTGACCACTTACTGACATTTTCATACATGCCCTTTCTCTGGCGCTTTTGAGTCATGTCTGATTAAATAAAGATACTGAGAGATACACCATGATTGATAAATACATCTCTTGATGCTCCTGAACACACCATCAGTGATGTAACCTGTGGTCATTGGGTGTTTCGGGTCTTTTAACATCAGACACCCTCGCCCGGGCGACCCAGACGTGGTTGATCAGACCACGACTTGGGTTCAGGTGGCATTCGCTCCACCCCATGGACCTCCTCTCCTGATCCAGAGCCAACTCTAGGCTTTCTCCGCTGCCTCTGTGGTGTTCTTGATGGCTCTTCTCTCCATTCCGGTGATGCCCAGTGCACTCAAAGCCTTGTAGAGCGATTGCCCTGCAAAACTCTACAGCCAACCTCGATGGGCATACACCTTGCCTTCCAGCCCTGCTTACGGCAGTCTATGTCGAGCTCTTCGTACTTGGTCTTCTTCCTCTCGTGGGCCTCCTCCAGACGGCCCTCCCACGGCACTGTCAGTTCCAACAAGACGATGTTTTTGGTCGCCTCTGAGACCAGGAGGATGTCCGGCCTCAGGGTGGTCGTGGCGATGTGCCATGGGAACTTCAGCTGTTTCACCAAGTCTACAGAAAGCTGCCAGTCCTGCGCAGTCGGCAGGATTCCCGCCGGATTCTTGGCTGCTGTGGTTCTTGGCAGCTGCACTCCAGCCTTCACAAAGATGATCATCTGGGTGGTGGGGCGTGCTCGTCTGCAGCTGCTGCTTCCCATGCTGATGGCTTCTGCAATGGGTTTCAGAACCTGGTCGTGATGCCAGGCGTACCGGCCCTGCCCAAGAGCCTTTGGGCAGCAGCTCAGGATGTGTTCCAACATCCCCTTGCCTGAGCATTGCGGACAATCCGGAGACTCCGCTTTGCCCTATTAAGAGATTAATCATCATTGAGATATACGAGTCATACAGCACGGCAACAGTCCCTTCGGCCCAACTCATCCATGCCAATAAAGATGTCCGATGTAAACTAGTTCCATTCGCCTGCATTTGGCCCAAATTCCTCTCAACCTTTTCTAACCACATACCTGTCTACGTGTCTTTTAAATGTTGTTAATGTAGCTGCCTCAACTACCTCCTCTGGCAGCTCATTCCATGTACGACCACCCTCTGAGTGAACAAGTTGTTCCTCAAGTTCATATTAATCTCCCCCCCCCCCCCCCCCCTCACCTCACCTTAAACCTATGTTCCCTTGTTCTTGGTTCCCCAATCCTGGGTAAAAGACGTTGTGCATTCACCCAATCAATTTATCTCACAAATTTAAACATCTCGATAAGATCACCTCTTAGCTTCCTGCGCTCCAAGGAATAAAGCCCAACCAAAATATTTTTGATTTTGAGCTCAAATCTTCCAAATAAAAGTTGCAGGGCTGATGAAATGCTTGTGTTATAAAGTGAGGAAAGAACTGAAGTAGGGAATGCGTAACTGAGAACTTTGTGGGGTGCTTATCAGATGTTGTAGAAAAGTGAATGTGTTTTGTGAGATGCAAGGGGAGTGGGTATTGATTATGAATATGGAGAGATGAAGGTTAGGTGAAATGTAGTGATTGGAGGCAAGAGAGGAAAAGACAAGGAGGAATATTGCAAGCAGTGAGGTTAGAGGAGTGGCAGCAGCATAAGAGAAAGGTAACTCAGCGGGAATTCTATATTTCCTTATCATCATCTGCTTTGATCTGCGTTTTCATACCTTACCCTTCCATATCTCCATGTCTCCTTCTCCCCAGACTTATTCTGAAGAAGGATCTCGACCTGAAACATCACCCATTCCTTCTCTCCAGAGATGCTCCCTGTCCCGCTGAGTTACTCCAGCATTTTGTGTCTATCGTCGGTTTAAACCAGCATCTGCAGTTCCTTCCTACACATAAGAGAAGGGTATTTTGAGCTTTATGTATCTGGTGAGTTCACAGAACTTGTTGAGGGGTTTGCAGCCATGACTGGGAACTAAAATTTCTGGCACTCACCTCCATGACAATCTCTTCTCGTGCCCACAGCTCCATTACCAGCATATGAAAGACATGACTTCATGGTCATATCCTCTTTCTTAATAACAGTCACAGATATACTAATTTATGAAAATTGATACCATTTACATAGCCTGCCTAAATTCTTAACCATCTACAAGGATATTAGTCAGACCATATGTACAAAAGATATGCTAAGTTAAGCACATTTCATACAGTATGAACATTAACCAGACTACTGAATGTTCCACTTGGGCTGTTGAAAGCTGCCACCATAATTGAGTTTGCTCTTATCTATCCATGCGTCTAATATGCATAAAAACACTGAAATCATATACAGCCAAAATTAATCATTTTAGAAGGAAACTAGCCTGGTTTCTCTCACTTATACTTATTATTTAATTCTCTGAATTAATGAATCAGACTCAAGTCTCTTCTCATCATCTCTTTAACTTGGTAACCAAAACTGAAAGTATCCTTGAGATATGACTTGAGGAGGGCAGCACTACTTTAGCTTGACAGCTTCTCGTTTATACTGACCTAATGATGTAACTGAGCACTGCATTTATTTATTTCATTACTGTCTTACACTGCTGCGTATGAAAACCACAAATAAATCCTAATTCCTTTACAATTTCTCTTTTGCTGTTTCTGTGCTATTCATACCTTGTCTGTTGGCACTACACATATACACCTTTGTACTTGTCTGCATTGCATTTAATCAATTACTCGTATTTTCATTTGCAGATTTTGTATAATTCCCTTTTCCCATCCCCAACTTCTTTACACATTTTGACTGCCTCGCTCAGTTTGGTATTCAGTATTTGGTACTCAGTTTGGACTTCAGATATAACTCGGACTCCTGCCACCTGCAGAAGTTTACAGATGACTGCAAATGTGGGCTGGATCAGTGAGGAGAGGGAAGCTGAATTCAAAGGTGCAGTCAATGACTTTGCTGAGTGGTGTGGGCTGAATCACCTGCAGCTCAACGCTGACAAGGCTAAGGAGTTAGTGGTGGACTTTAGGAGGAGAGGAACACCCCTATCCCCTGTCTCCATCAATGGTGTGGATGTGCTGTTTACCAGGGAGTACAAATACCTTGGAATGTACCTGGACAGTAAACTGGACCGGTCCAGAAACGCTGAGGCCCTGTACAAGAAGGGACAGAGCCGGCTGTACTTTTTGAGAAGGCTCCGCTCCTTCAACGTCTGCAGTAAGATGCTGTACATGCTCTACCAATCAGTGGTAGCCAGTGCCATCTTCTTCGCTGTCGTGTGCTGGGGCAGCAGGGCGAAGGCTGCGGGTGCCAATAGGATTAACAAACTCATCAGAAAGGCTGGCTCCATCCTGGGGGTGGAGATTGATTCATGGGAGGTGGTCTTGGAGGGGAGGATGCTCCTCAAACTGTGGAGCATCTTGGACAATACAACTCACCCCCTCCATGATACACTGGTCAACCTGAGGAGTACCTTCAGCAACAGACAGGTTCCACCAAGATGCAGTACAGAACACCACAGGAGATCCTTCTTCCCTGTGGCTATCAAACTGTACAACTCCTCCCCCTTCTGTCGTGGGGTAGAGTGACCCCCCTCCCCAATCTTTACACATCCCCAATCCTTTCCACTCGTCACTTTAATTTCATGTTTCACGTATTTTGTGTTTTATCCCTCCTGGGATAAATAAAGTATTGTATCGTATCATCTACCAAACCTGACCCATTTGTCCATTAGGTTTCTGGAATCAAGCTACTCATGTGGATGAGAAAGATCAGTATTGATCATTCAGTACAATTCCCCATCTCGACATTGCTGCCCATGCAAATGTTTATTGGCTTCCATTCTCTTAGCCAATTCCTTAGTCATCCTAAGGGTTCACCTTGAGATCCCACTGCTTCCAGGAACAGTACAGGCTTTCAGCAAGCATTTTTTTGTAATCTTAGCACACCATACCACCTAGCATGTCAGACAGGATTTTCCCCTGACTAGAATATTCCACAAATGCAGCTTTTAAGTTTGGATTGTGGGATGATGGCCTAATGGAAGAAATGAAAAAAAACTGTGGTGCATTTTCAATTTAACAGGATGTGAATATTCAAAAGAGGGAGGTGCATAGTGCATAAAATATTTTTAAATATTTAGAATGACTCAATTGCCATTTCAACTGGATGTAAAATATTTGGTGAAGTATGAAAGAGAAAGTGTAACAGGCAGAGATTAAGTGAAGTGTGTATAAAATCAGGTTTGCATTCAATTACTGGGCAGATCAATGGCAAGCTAGTTCTGTCTCAGTGGAGGGGACTTTATATGTCCAGAGTCTGAAGAAGGGTCCCGACTCGAAACCCGCCTGTCCATTCCCTTCACAGATGCTGCTAGACCATAGATCGCTGCATCGCTGTGCGTTAATAGAGCGCAAAATGAAATAATGTTATCACATTTATTTGAATAAAACTTCCGTTTTTTGCATTGAATCTTTGACCACTGATATAAAGATCAGTTGGTTGCCCTGATTTTTTCCCCAATGCTATTCTAAGAAGAACATGCTGAGATTTAGGTACTTGAATAACCTGGAGTAATCTGAATATTTCATTCATGCCATCAGAACCTTTCTTGGAAATTGGAGCTCTAACTACACTAATCCTTTAATCATCACAAGTGAACTTTTGTCTCTGATGGTGCCAGTGGTCTCAGAACATTGGTGCTGGCTGATTTGCAATCCAAGAGGAAGAAAACAAAGATCACAAGAGAAATGCTACATAAAGGTGGTGAAGAAAGCATTTGAGATGTTAGCCTTCATTAGCCGGGGCAGAGAATATTAGACAAAGGAAGTGATGGTGCAGCTTTATAAAACATGATGAGGCCACATCTAGAATACTGTGTGCAGTTTCGGCCACCACAGTATAGAAGGGACATGATTACTCTAATAGAGTGCAGAGGAAATTAACTAACGTTTACCTGGGATACAGTGTCTCAGTTATGAGGAAAGACTAGATAAATTGGGTTTGTTTTTCTTGGAGTGGAAAGGGGACCTTTCAGAGGACTACAAAACTATTAGGGATATAAGATAAGGTAGATAGTAGCAAATTATCCCCCATTGCAGAGGTATCTATAATCAGAGGGCATGGATTTAAGGTAAGGACTAACTGGTCTAGAGAAAGAAGAATGTTAGAGAACTGTTGGAATTTGGAATTTGAAATATATGTTGAATCTCTGAGACATAGATGGCTATGGACTAAGAGCTGGAAAATGGGATTAGTATAAGATAAATATTTGATGGTCAGCATGGACACGATGGGCTGAAGGACCAGTTTCTGTGCTGCATAGCCATTAGATCGCCAAGAAAATCAAATTGGGGGATACCCACTAGTAAATTCATTGTGAGCAGTGATGGAGGAAATAAGCAGCAGAAAATTGCCACGAAGGTACATGAAAATCTGGAAGGGCAAATAAAAACACAATGAGAATGAAGGATAACTTTACAGGAATGTCTAAAATGCAGACTAAATTTATTACAATTAGTTTAAATCAAACTTCTACATTCAGTGATCTTCTTTAAACTCATCATAAATGCATATGACTTTCTCAGCACGTTGTAAACATGAATGGCAAAAAATAGTGTGCAAGATAAATTAATGTTACCAAATTTATTTGAATAAAATATCTGCTTTTTGGATTGAATCTTTGACCAGTGATAAACCAATGTAATGTTTCTACATCAGACCAAATGTACAGAAATTAAAGTAAATATGACATAAAAGATTTGCTGTACTGCTATACTCCTTTTCCCATTCCACTCGCAACATTTGAGAGGAATCCCTTCATATTGAGTGAGATTAAATTTATGCCATGGAGCCATGGGATTTCATGCAGAGAAGTAGGCTGTTGCCTATGATGGATGATGGATCTTTCATAAGCTATCCACTAGGGTTTTTCATCTATATTTTCCTCATACTTCCAACTTTGTAGAGGAGAGGCATTCATTGGAAATATTTTTTCCAAAGAGAGAATGGGTGTGATTGGTTAAATGGCTATTTTCTGTGCTGCATGATTCTATGATTGAAAAACTCTCTTTAAAAGTTGGATCCACTTGCTTTTCAAATTTTACATTGTTCTATTTTGGTATAAACGGGCAGGAACGGGGTACTGATTGTGAATGATCAGCCATGATCACATTGAATGGCGGTGCTGGCTCGAAGGACCAAATGGCCTACTCCTGCACCTATTGTCTATTGTCTATTTCCCCTCCAGCAGTGAGAACATTGACGAGAATCAAACAAAAACTGCAGATGGTGGAAATCTGAGTTAAAATGTATAGATAATGCTGGACGCTCAAATCTGGCAGTATCGGATCTGCCTCCACCACCACCCTTGACAGCACATTCCAGGAACCCACCACTCTCTGTACAAAAACCTGGCCCATGCATCTCTTTCATTGCCCCTTCAACTTAAAGCTATGCCCCCAAGTCTTTGCCATTTTCTCCAAGGGAAAAAGATTCTGACTGCCTATCCTATCTATGCCTCTCATGATTTTATCCACTTTTATCAGTATAACCCTCAGCTTCCGATGCACCAGAGAAAACAATCCAGGTTTTTCCAATCTCTCTTCATAGCTAATACCCTTTAATCCAGGCAGCATTCTGGTAAACCTCTTCCGCACCCTGTCCAAAGCCTCCACATCCTTCCTGTAATGGGACAAACAGAACTGCACACAATACTCCAAATGTGGCCTAACCAAAGTACTGTAAAGCTGCAACATGACTTTAATCTCAATGATCTCATCAAAGGGATTCTCCACAATAGCACCAGATATCGCTCATTAAGAATGACATAAACAAGAGTTTTGGACTTGAACACAGTCTGGAAGTGTGTCCTGAGATGCATCAGTGAAATCAAGGAACACAGTAGCACTGGATAGAGGCTGAGCATTTTAAAGGCAAATCTGGGAATGCAAATGCAGCTTCCAGTTGCTGACGAGAGATCTCACTGAAAATAATCTTCACACAAGCTGTATTGGGAGTGTTTATTGCAATCAATGAAGAAGGTTTAGTTGTATTTGACCAATATCGTAAACTTTGCTATTAACTTCCAGAATTTTGTAGATCTTCTTTTGTTCTTTGTAATTTTCAGCTCTCCAAGACCACACTGCTGTTTACAGCATGGCTGCTGTTTACTGTGCAACAATTGAGACCCAGAGGACAACCACAATGAGCAATAGCAAGATCCGCTGGAACCGCAGCAGTTCATTATCCACCTGCAGTTGCAGAACAGAGAGGGGATGATCTTGGAGCCATACTCACCACACAAAGTGCAGAGCCAAATGCCAGCCTAAGGAGGAGAATGTCAGGTCAGGTGGTGAAAAATAACTGCAGCACATTGGGGCAATGAGGGAACGGCCTGACATTGCATGAGCATCAGTTTAAATGTCACTGGTGGATGGTCAGATAGAGATAAGTGGAAACACATACAGAAACAGGGATTGTGTATACAATGAGAACACATGGACGATTTGGTCATGGAGCAATCTCAAAAACGAGCAAATTGCTGTAAAAACAGACAGTTCACTAATATTCTTCATGTCAGAAGATTTGCCATTCCTTATCTGATCCGGCCTGTACGTGACTCCAGACCCCCAATGATGTTCACGCTGAAATAGCAAATTTCAGGACAATCAGTGAGTTTGGTATCTCGACTGAGCATGCGCCGGTCATAGGTCAATGGGGCTAAACATTCTCGCCGGCTGATCTGCTGCGTGTATAGAGACCTGCGTTTCATCCATTTTTTCCAGTTTTGCATCGTAGAGGTAAGAAAATACTGCTTTAAAAAAAGATTTGTTAGGTGTATTTACGGTTAATTTGTACTCCGGTAGACACAAAATGCTGGAGTAACTTAGCGGGACAGGCAGCATCTCTGGAGAGAAGGAATTGCAACACCTGTAACCTGACAGAGCGGCTTCTGACAGGCTCAATCGTCAGAGCCAGCGCTGCCGTGAGAGTGGTCCCCAGGACAGGCGGGCATATAGCTGTCGGGTGCCGCTCCGTCAGGTTACAGGTGTTGCAATCGGAAACGCACAGCGGGGGTGCGATCATGGGAGCAAGACCCAGACAACAAACTACAGGGAGTCAACGCTGGCAAACCCAGCCTCTGCTGTCTTCCTGTCGGGTCTCAACCTGAAAAGTCAGCCATTCCTTCTCTCCAGAGATGCTGCCGGTCCCGGTAAGTTACTCCAGCATTTTGTGTCTACCAGAGTACAAATTAACCATAAATACACCTAATTAATATTTTTTAAAGCAGTATTTTCTTACCTCTATGAAGCAAAACTGGAAAATACGGATGAAACGCAGGTCTGTATGCCCGCAGCAGGTAAGCCGGCGAAAATGTTTTGCCCCGTGATCTATAATGCTCAGTCGAGATACCGAACTTGCTTATTGGGGATGAATGATAAATATCGGCTTTGCCAGTGTCAAATCAAGTCAAGTCAAGTCAAGTCAAATTTATTTGTCACATACACATACTCGATGTGCAGTGAAATGAAAGTGGCAATGCCTGCGGGTTGTGCACAAAAAGAATTACAGTTACAGCATATAAATAAAGTTAATAAGTTACTAAACATAGCACAAAAAGTGTCGACAAAAATTTAGTCTCTGGGGTTATAAAAGTTGACAGTCCTGATGGCCTGTGGGAAGAAGCTCCGTCTCATCCTCTCTGTTTTCACAGCGTGACAGCGGAGGCGTTTGCCTAATCGTAACATCTGGAACAGTCCGTTACTGGGGTGGCAGGGGTCCCTCATGATCTTGCTTGTTCTGGATCTGCACCTCCTGATGTATAGGTCCTGCAGGGGGACGAGTGTAGTTCCCATGGTGCGTTCTGCCGAACGCACTACTCTCTGCAGGGCCATCCTGTCCTGGGCAGAGCTGTTCCCAAACCAGACTGTAATGTTGCCGGACAGGATGCTCTCTACAGCCCCAGAGTAGAAGCAATGAAGGATCCTCAGCGACACTCTGAATTTCCTCAGTTGTCTAAGGTGGTAAAGGCGCTGCTTAGCCTTACCCACCAGTGCGGCAATGTGCGTTGCCCACGTCAGATCCTCTGCGATGCGGACTCCCAAGTATTTGAAACTACTCACCCTATCCACAATAGACCCATTTATCTCCAGTGGCGTGTACGTCCTTGGATGTTTAGCCCTTCTGAAGTCCACAATCAGTTCCTTTGTTTTAGTGACATTCAAGAGGAGGCTATTGTCCTGACACCAGAGTGCCAGATCAGCCACCTCCTCCCGGTAGGCCTTCTCATCGTTGTTGGAGATCCGGCCCACCACCACAGTGTCATCAGCAAACTTGATGATGGAGTTTGAGCTGAACCTGGCCCCACAGTCATGTGTGTACAGGGAGTACAGTAGGGGGCTAAGGACGCAGCCCTGGGGGGATCCTATGTTCAGGGTGAGGGAGCTAGATGTGTGTTCCCCCATCCTGACCACTTGGGGCCTGGCAGTGAGAAAGTCCAGGACCCAGGCACACAGAGGGGTGCTAAGCCCCAGTTCCAGCAGCTTCTCAACCAGTCTGCTGGGGACTATTGTGTTGAATGCTGAACTAAAGTCAATGAACAGCATCCTCACATAGCCCCCCTGGCTGTCCAGATGAGAGAGAGCGGTGTGTAGAACCTGGGAGACCGCATCATCCGTGGACCTGTTCGGACGGTATGCGAACTGTAGTGGGTCCATGTTGCGAGGAAGGAGGGCGCAGATGTGCTTCTTGACTAGCCTCTCAAAGCATTTCATGACAACCGAGGTGAGGGCCACCGGTCGGTAGTCATTTAAACACGCTGGAGAGGCATTCTTTGGCACCGGTACAATGATGGATCTTTTGAAGCATGCAGGGACCACGGACTTTGCCAAGGAGAGGTTGAATATTGTGGTGAGCACTGGAGCAAGCTGAGTAGCACAAGACTTTAGTACTCGCCCAGATATACCATCTGGGCCTCCAGCTTTCCTCGTGTTCACACGCGTCAGAGCCCACTTCACCTCATGCTCGGACACCGAGAATGTGTGCACATCCCCGGCGGTGGATCCCCCTCCAGCCTCGCTAGCCAGCGCCCCTTCGGTGCTGTTTTTAGATGGCGAGCTGGTGGTGTTACCCGTCTCAAACCGTGCGTAAAAAGAGTTCAGGTCATCAGCTAAGGAGGAGCCGGCACTTCCGGTTGAGGGGGTGCTGGACCTGTAGCTAGTTATAGTCCGTAGCCCTTGCCAAAGGCGCCTGGTGTCCTGCTGCTCCATCTGTGACTCCATCTTGTCCCGGTACCTCTTTTTTGCATCCTTCACTGCCCTTCGCAGTCGGTAGGACTCTCCCTTGTAGTCGTCCATGTTGCCGGATGCCAGGCCGGAGTTGTAAGCAGCGGTGCGAGCATTCAAGGCCACGCGAATAGACCTGTCCACCCAGGGTTTTTGGTTAGGGAAGATACTGACCCTTACCGTGGGGATGATGGTATCGGCTATTGTGGCAATGAAGTCCGTAACCGCTTCCGCAAACTCATTTACGTCTCTGGAACTTGCTTGGAACATATTCCAGTCGACTTCACTCAGTGCATCCTGCAGCATGGCCTCTGAATGGTCAGCCCACCGCTTTACGTCCCTCGTCACTGTCGCTTCCCGTACTATCCGTTGTTTGTACTCCGGCAGCAGGAAAATGGCAGCGTGGTCAGATTTCCCAAAAGGAGGGAGAGAAACGGCCTTGTAGCCTTTCCTGAACGGCGTCTAGCAGTGGTCCAAAGTTCTTTCCCCCCTGGTGACACACGTGATGTGTTGGTAGAAGTTGGGCATGACCTTTTTGAGATTTCCCCTATTGAAGTCTCCAGCCACCAGCACAGCCGCATCAGGGTTCTTGTTTTGGTGTTGACACAACACATCGTGTAGGGTGGACAGTGCCACGTCAGTGCCATGAGCGGAACTGAAGCAACCTTGGAGTTCTCAGCCCAGTAGTAAGTTACCAAAGTAGGGAGTGGGGAGACAATGATTTTAACACAAGAGTAGGAACTTTGGGTGTTTGGCCAGCATCCAGGTAAGATATAAGGGGAGAGGGTTACTCAGGAGATTTTATGGGTGGGAGAGCACGTCTGATCGACAACCAATCTGGTTTTCTTTGTGAGGTTAGAAGGAGCACATTTAAACCTGCAGGGCATGTAATGTTGTCTTACCTGTAGCTCATGCGGTTCCAGTATAAATCAGCAAGATTTATGTAATTGCACGAGGAGGGCCACCCAGTTACAGGCAGAACATGCAAACCACACACAGCCAATGCGAGAGGTCAGTACTGAACACAGGTCACTGGAGGCTGAGCAGTAGCAGCATTAACTGCCATATCTATGTCACACTATCGCACAGACATGGGAACATCCTTTCAAAGGAAATTAGTCCTAGTCCTTAGTTGGAGCTCAGAGAAGCAGAAAGCAGAAGCGGAGAGAAGAGACCATTGGCTTGAAAGTCCTTGACAAAGAAGGCGAGTCACAGGGAAAGACAGTTTAAAAAGAGCACCAAGACCTGGTCCTAGTCCTAGTCCTTACGTGGAGCTCAGAGAAGCAGTAAGCAGAAGCGGAGAGAAGAGACCATTGGCTTGAAAGTCCTTGACAAAGAAGGCGAGTCACAGGGAAAGACAGTTTAAAAAGAGCACCAAAACCCAGGTTCAGGTAATTTACTAATTAATTTACTAATCAGCCCAAAAGTAGTTGATTAGGTAACGGATAAAGAAGTGCAGCTGTAGCCGAGCGGCCTTGTTGAGGTGAGGTGCCTGGGGAGGTAAAGTGTGAGTCTTTGGTTCAAGAGTCTTCGGTTCAAGAGTCTTCGGCGAGGAGGCTACACTTAAATGAAATTTGATTATTGTCACTGAAGAGATGGCAGGCAAGTTGGTGCAGTGTGTTTCCTGCAGGATGTGGGAAGTCAGGGACACCGATGGAGCTTCTGGAAACTACACCTGCAGGAATTGTGTCCAGGTGCTGCTCCTGAGTGAACGTGTTGGGGGACTGGAGAAGCAGCTGGATGACCGGTATGAGAGGGGAGGTGAATACTGAAGTTAAAGTGTTGTATTTGAATGCGAGAAGTATTAACAAAAAAGTGGATGAGCTTGAGGCTCAGTTAGATATTGGCAAGTATGATGTTGTGGGAATTACAGAGACATGGCTGCAAGAGGACCAGGGCTGGGAGCTGAATATTCAGGGTATACGTCCTATCGAAAAGACAGACAGGTGGGCAGAGGGGGTGGGGTCGCTCTGTTGGTAAGGAATGATATTCAGTCCCTTGCAAGGGGTGACATACAATCAGGAGATGTAGATTCAGTATGGATAGAACTGAGGAATTGTAAGGGTAAAAAGACCCAAATGGGAGTTATCTACAGGCCCCCAAACAGTAGCCTGGATATAGGGTGCAAGTTGAATCAAGAGTTAAAATTGGCATGTCGCAAAGGAAATGCTACGGTGGTTATGGGAGATTTCAACATGCAGGTAGACTGGGAAAATCAGGTTGGTACTGGACCCCAAGAAAGGGAGTTTGTGGAGTGCCTCCGAGATGGATTCTTGGAGCAGCTTGTACATGGAGAAGGCAATTCTAGATTTAGTGTTGTGTAATGAACCTGATCTGATAAGGGGACTCAAGGTAAAAGAGCCATTAGGAGGTAGTGATTATAATATGATAAGTTTTAATCTACAATTTGAGAGGGAGAAGGAAAAATTGGAAGTGTCAGTATTACAGTTGAGCAAAGTGGACTATGGAGGCATGAGGGAGGAGCTGGCCAAAGTTTACCGGAGACCCCAGCAGGGAAGACGGTGGAACAATAATGACAGGTATTTCTGGGAATAATACAGAAGGTGCAGGATCAGTTCAGTAAGAGGCGACCATGGCTGACAAGGGAAGTCAAGGACAGTATAATAATAAAAGAGAAGAAGTATAACATAGCAAAGATGAGCGGGAAACCAGAGGATTGGGAAACTTTTAAAGAGCAACAGTAGATAACTGAAAAGGCAATACGGGGAGAAAAGATGAGGTATGAAGGTAAGCTAGCCAAGAATATAAAGGAGGATTGTAAAAGCTTCTTTAGGTATGTGAAGAGGAAAAAAATAGTTAAGCCAAATGTGGGTCCCTTGAAGGCAGAAACAGGTGAATTTATTATGGGGAACAAGGAAATGGCAGATGAGTTGAACAGGTACTTTGGATCTGTTTTCACTAAGGAAGACACAAACAATCTCCCAGATGTACTAGTGGACAGAGGTTCTAGTGTGACAGAGGAACTGAAGAAAATTCACATTAGGCAGGAAATGGTGTTGGGTAGACTAATGGGACTGAAGGCCAATAAATCCCCAGGGCCTGATGGTCTGCATCCCAGGGTACTTAAGGAAGTGGCTCTAGAAAACGTGGACGCATTGGTGATCATTTTCCAATGTTCTATATATTCTGGATCAGTTCCTGTGGATTGGAGGGTAGCTAATGTTATCCCACGTTTTAAGAAAGTAGGGAGAGAGAAAACAGGAAATTATAGACCAGTTAGCCTGATATCGGTGGTGGGGAAGATGCTGGAGTCAATTATAAATGCTAATGGCATGTTGGCCTTCATAACAAGAGGAGTTGAGTATAGGAGCAAAGAGGTCCTTCTACAGTTGTACAGGGCCATAGTGAAACCACACCTGGAGTATTGTGTGCAGTTTTGGTCTCCAAATTTGAGGACGGACATTCTTGCTATTGAATGAGTACAGCGTAGGTTCACTAGGTTAATTCCCTGGGTGGCGGGATGTCGTATGTTGAAAGACTGGAGTGACTGGGCTTGTATGTACTGGAATTTAGAAGAATGAGAGGGGACCTTATTGAAACATATAAGATTATTAAGGGATTGGACACGCTAGAGGCAGGAAACATGTTCCCGATGTTGGGGGAGTCCAGAACCAGGGGTCACATTTTAAAAGTAATGGGTGGGCCATTTAGAATGAAGTTGAGGAAAAGCTTTTTCACACAGAGAGTTGTGAATCTGTGGAATTCTCTGCCTCAGAAGGCAGTGGAGGCCAATTCTCTGGATGCTTTCATGAGAGAGTTAGATAGAGCTCTTAAAGATAGCGGAGTCAAGGGATATGGGAAGAAGGCAGGAATGGGCTACTGATTGTGGATGATCAGCCATGATCACAGTGAATGGCGGTGCTGGCTTAAAGGGCTGAATGGCCTACTCCTGCACCTTTTGTCTATTGTTTATTGTCTATTGTCTATTATTATCCTTACCTGGTATGGCCCTTATGTGATTTCTGACCCACACTATAAGGAAGGCACTTTGGTAGGAGTGGGGTCAGAGGTACCAGTGGTAGAGAAGGACACAAGAAGACCAGCACAAGATGTGAAGCGAAAAATGGCCTGTAGTTATCTAGCTCAACCCCGTGGCCCTTCATAAATAAAGCAGCTATGTTAGCTACCTTATGGTCTTCCGGTGCTTCTTCCAGTACTTTGAAACTTAAAGAATTACAGTAATTATTCCCAAAACATTTCCCCTTTGACATTTCTCCCACCTCATGCACTCTAACTTGCCTCTGAGTGTTCTGCTTACTGGACTTGCTTGAATTAGCCTCTTCATTTTAGTCAGTTTCTCAATCTGCTGCCCTGCTACCCCTCATCTCTCTTCTCTGCTAAATTAATTTAAACTCTCCTGAATGGCATGGACCAATCTCCCTGCAAGGATATAGGTCTCCTTCCAGTTTAGGTGCAACCTTTCCTTCTTGTACAGATATCTCCTGCCCCACTAGCGATGCGAATCATTGAAGTACCAAAAGTTTTCCACTCAGCACCAGATCTATCACCATGTGTTCATTTGTCAAAAAAAGACACAAAATACTGGAGTAACTCAGCGTCTCTGGAAAAAATGACTTTAACTGAACACGGGCTTCTAAAATGCTACAAAATGAAATCACCCAGAGCCAGTGCTACAGCTTGCTTCATGTACACTAAATAATCAAAATGTTTACATCTTGAACTGGTGATATTTGGACATTGTATTTTCTGCATTACCCTTTGCAAGTCATCTCAGGCATTTTGCATAAAATGCAATGAAAGAATGCCTGTTTTTTAAAAACTTTAGGATAAACCTTAGTGGACTTTGAAGTCGGGATGTTGATTCCACTTATTAGCTAAGGTGCAGCTCCCATGAACCTGGGACCCTGAAACAAGCATCTTCCTTCAGGTTGACATTGAGGTATACATTTGCCCAAGAGTCAAGAGTCTAAAGTGATTTATTGTCATATGTCCCAGATAGAACAATGAAATTCTTACTTGCAGCAGCACAGCAGAATATGTAAACATAGTACACCCTTAATAATATAATAAACAAGTAAGAAAGGTTCAGTGTGGTCTTAGGATTCTACTTAGCTTACTTAGTTGGGGATAACTATTTTGCAAATAAAACAAATTATTATTCAAATATTTGCTAATATGCAGTTGGTATATTTTACCTTTACTAAATTATTAAATTCACAATATTATTTCAAAAATAAAGTTAATTTCAGATTGTACTGTAAAAATATGTGAAATTAGTGAATATTTTGATGTTTCTATAACCTCTGATGTTTTTCTAGTATAAGCAAGAATGAATTGTTATATAATCATATATACGAAAAGGAGTTGCACACAATCTCAAAGGTTAATAGTTTGTTAGTAATGATGTCCAAATAAAACATTAACCTGGATAATTTGCTTTACAACAAACTGTACCCTTTAATTGAAAAGTAATTTAAAATGAGATTTATTGGCTAAATATTTTGTGTTTGTAATCGATGGCAGTATGTCCAGGCAGAGCTCCATTCCATTAGAATTTGTCATCATGAGATGCAAGAACTATTATTTTGTGCTGGTCCATTAATGGGCAATATTGACAAAAGAGATAACAAACACTGAAAAAGCTGAAAGAAGATACAAGATATCGCAGATGCTTAAATATTGAGCAAAGCACAAAGTGCTAGAAGAACTCAACATTTTGGGTGGAGTCACTTCTTCAGATTGGAGTCGACAGAAGGGTCCCACCCTGAAATGTCATCTGTCCTTTCCCTCCACTGATGCTGCCTGACCTGCTAAATTCCAGAAACTGGATGGTGGCAAATGTTGTGCCTCTATTTAAGAAGGGCTGCAGGGAAAAGGCTGGGAACTACAGGCCAGTGAGCTTAACTTCTGTGGTTGGAAAGTTACTAGAGTTTAGTAAGACATTCGACAAGGTTCCACATGGTAGGCTGCTCTGGTAGGTTAGATCCCAAGGAGTGGATAGGATGAAGCAGAGGGTGACAGTGGAAGATTACTTATCAGACTGGAGGCCTATGTGGTGTGCCTCAGGGTTCGGGTTTGGGTTGATTGCAGTTTGTCATCTACATTAATGATTTGGATGAGAACGTACATGGCATGTTTAGCAAGTTTGCAGATGGCACAAAATTGGGTGGTGCTGTAGATAATAAAGATGGTTTTCAAAAATTGCAGCAGGATCTTATCAGTTGGGTAGATGGGCTGAGGAAACGTTGATGGAATTTAATACAGAGAAATGTGAGGTGTTGCATTTTGAGAGCACTTCTTCTTCTTCTTCTTGTGTTTGAGGCAGCAGAAGTTATGTAACGCCCTCCAGGCGCTGTAGCCAGTGCAATGTGCTGTTGTCGAGGGCCGTGAGGTCTACCCCTTCACCAGGGAGGCAGAGGATAGCGGAGTCAAAAATGATGTGCTGCGCTGTTTGCTGGTCTGCTCCACATACACAGGCTGCTGATGAAGGCAACCCTCACCGATGAATGTTGGCGTTGAACCGGCTGACCCCTGTATGGAGCAGTTCAGGGCGACCCACTCTTTGCGGGGCATGTCCGAGCCAGGTGGGGCTGTGGTGTTCTTGCGACAGTGAATTAAGGAGGTCGCAAAATCTGTTCCCAGCTGGTTCTCCATGCTCCTAGTATGTTGAAACCGGAGCCACAGAGGGTCGCTGCTTGATGGGAGAAGGGGCGACGAGATGACAGGCGTTGAGGTCCCAGTTGCTGTGAATCCTGGGCGAGGTGGTGCAAAGGAAGTTTGGCGTCGATGGGGCCTTGCACACCAGCCTATGAGTGAAGAACCCTCTGCGAAGCTTGGCGGGTGCGATACCTGCGAGCACAGGCAGGAGATCCGCTGGAGTAGAGCGTACGCAGCCAGTGATGATCCGCATGGTGTCGTTGAGGGTGGCGTCTAGCTTGCTAGTATGAGCGCTGCGGCACCATGCTGGGGCGGCATACTCAGCGGCGCTGTACACGAGTGCAAGAGCACTGGTTCGGAGAGTAGATGTCCTGGCGCCCCACTAATATGGGCAGAACCTACACAGTAGGGCTCTGGGGAGTGTTTTAGAGCAGAGGGACCTAGGTGTACAGGTACATAGTTAATTGAAAGTGGCATCACAGGTAGATAGGATGGTCAAAAATATTTTTGGCACATTGGCCTTCTTCAGTTAGAGTATTGAGTATAAAAGTTGGGAGGTCATGTTGCAGTTGCTTTAGACATTGGTGGGGCTGCATTTAGAGTATTGTGCTCAGTTTTAGGTACCATCTTATAGGAAAGATGCTATTAAGCTGGAAAGGGTGCAGAGAATTACAAAGATGTTGCCAGAATTTGTCACAGTCTGTCCTGTTCACTCACCTGCCAGCCACGCCCACCACGTTAAGCCAACTCCCCTCACCTGTTCACTCACCTGCTCCAGATCACCAATCAAGCCAGCATATAAGCCCTTCCTGCACACACACACTCTTTGCCAGATTGTTCTTAGCCCTCATGCAAGACTCTCCAGCATTCTCTCTTGGACTGATTTCCCGTTGCCGACCCTGCCTGCTCCCGACCTTCATGCCTCGTTGTAGCCCTGGTGAACGCCTCAGTCTTCTGTCCCCGACCACGAGCAGGTAGAAATAAAGCTAATTCTAAAACTACTTCCTTGGTTCCGTGTGCTGCATTTGGGTCTACCTGCGGTCCGTTACAGAATTTGAAGGCCTGAGCCTCTATTCCTTGGTGCACAGGATGATGAGGGGTGATCTTATAGAGGCGTACAAAACTATCAGAGGATCGGGTAGTAGTATCCCCAGCCTATTGGTGAGCAAATAGTTCTTATTGCGTTCTAGGAACCAAGTATGTTCTTTTTTGAAGGTAGCTAACACCCTTAAACGCAAATGGGAGTGAAATGTGGTATTTATGAAGTGCAAATATAATTTGAGAAATACATGTATTATTTCTCAGTGGAAATTGTTAATATGTGTTATATTTTAACATTTTAATAGTTTTTTTACATTTTTAGCCTGAACCCTGGAGGAAGCTTGATATGGTTAAGCATCGGGTGAGGGATGATACATCCCTCAGTTCAATCTACCATAGTGCTCAACCTTTTCTGTTCTGCTTATGCCATTAACCCACTTTCGGCAATGAATCCAAATGTATGGCTCCATCTTTTGGCTACTGACTTCTTGAGTATCCAGCAGGTGCTCGTTTTCTGATTTTCTTCATGAAAACTTACAATTGCCAGTACCTCAGTGAGAGAGGGGCCTATTAAAATGTGGATGTATTTTTGAATTTTCATACCTTTCCCTACAATTCCTCTATTGTGCTTCTGGTCCTAAAATCTATCAAATTGGATGTGCCTCTGTTGACACTAGAGTTGAAATGCAAGTCCTTATCTTGTCTTCTTATACTTTTCCTTCTTCTTTAGCCATCACGCGAGATCGTGGATAACTTGCATGCACTACATCTCTGAGTTCTTTGTACATGGGGTAAATGTTGCATATCAGGTACCACACAGAGATGACAGAGCAGGACCTCGGTTCAATGGCCAGGAGGAACCTAGACAGTTGTAGACCAGGATCTGCTTTACAGACACACACCTCACACACTCACAAACACACTCGTGCACATGCACACACAGAACACATACACACAGCTGAACACTGATATGATCACATACTAAAAGAGTCTGGTACAACAATTTTGATTTACACACATTAATCACACAGCAAAATGTTCCCGAGTATCACATGCACGTTTATAATAAGAAATTATGCTACGCCTCATGAGGACTAAATGTGGGAGATGTTTGAAGGAGATAGGTTTTAATCAGTGTTTGAATCTCCTGAAAGTTGATACAGAAGTACAGAGACGAAGGCTCAGAAAATAAATGCCAGAGTTTAATTTCAGGAATCAATGGTGAGTAAATGCATTCTGTGGATGGTACATACTGCAGCCACTATGCCGTGTGAATAAAAGTACAGGGTAATTAACAGAGCAGTAATCAAGTAGACTGTTTTATTCAGTATAGTGCGAGAGCCATTGGAGCTGCATTCATCCACGCAAGGGGAAAGGTTCCATCACACCCCTAACTTGTGCCTTGTAGATTGGTGGATATTGTGGTGTCGGAGGGTGAGTTACTTGTTATGCAATACACATCCTCTGACATGTTCTCTTACCCATGGTATTTATGTGGCTGGTCATCAATGCTGATCTCCATTGATAATGATGGGGACAGAGTGATAGTAATGTCATTGAATATCAAGGGTAGATGGGAGTTAAAGACTCTCTCTTATAGGAGATGGCCACTTCCTGGAACTTTGTGGTGCAAATATTACTTGCCACTATCAGTCCATACCTGAATGTTGTTTAGATCTTGTTACAAATATATATCAGCACAACTGTGACTTATCATGTAATAAAAAGGAACTGCAGATGCCGGTTTATAATGCTGGTTTATAAACACAAAATGCTGGAGTAACTCAGGCAGCATCTCTGGGGAAAAGGATAGGTGACATTTCGGGTTGGGACCCTTCTTCAGACTGATTGTGGAGTGGGAAGGGGGGGAACGGGAAGCAAGATAAGGACAAATCTGGGCTGGCAACAGATGACCTCAGTCATGGTGGTATGGTTTCCTAATTGTTGGCTAGGGATTCCATGCCAACTATTGGCCTATCAAGGAACAACCCTGCTTGAGGTCATCTGTTGCTGGCCGGGATTTGACCTTTTCTTGCTTCCAGTTCCCCCCCCTTCCCCCTCCACAATCAGTCTGAAGAAACGTCACCTATCCTTTTTCTCCAGAGATGCTGCCTGACCGGCTGAGTTACTCCATCAGTTTGTAGCTACTATCTGTGATTTATCATTGTGACTTCTGTATTCCATTTAACGATTGAAAAGTGTTCAAGTTAACAAGAAACCTGTTGTAGAAAGAAGTGAAATTCTAGCCCAAAATGATTTTCTTCGCTGTGGGTTTCTGCATTCCTCTCACAGGTGGTTGAAGTGTGAATCTTCCTGGTCTGGGTCTGAAGTATACAGAGTTATTTACTTTGCAATGGAACATAGAACTTTAGAAGCCCATTGGAATGTAGGAAATATTCTGGAGCTGTTCGAAAAATATTTAGATTAATAACCCCCAAATTACATAAATATGGGGTCTTTAAAACATGCCATGCCCCAGTTTAAAAGAAATCCTTTGAATCTGGAAATCCATTGCTTTTTGTTTAATTTATCTTCCTGTTTCTGATTTCTGAACTGATAAGAATGCCAATTTAACTTCTAAAAGAAAAATTTAAATACAGATGACTGGCTGTTGGAACTGCAGTAATTGCTATTTAGGGCTCATAATAGTATCAGTATTGCTTAAACAATCTTTTCCTGCTGTCCACCACAATTTGTTTAAGCTCAAATGGTATGTTTAGCATTTGTCAGCTCACACAAAAGAATGTTAATGCACCAAAAAGAGCCATTGACAGTGTTTGAGAAAATGAAAATTCCACTGCATGGATGAAATAGTATAGATTAGTTCCTCAAAAGTTGCCAAGTTTGCATTCCAACTACCAGGAAAAGATGAACCAAAGTAGGTTGGTAGCAAATGTGAGTTTTCATGCAATTTAATCTAACCTTTTAACTCCAATTTCATAAGATGAATGCTTTTCTGTAGCTATATTTTTCAACTTATTAGCATGGCAAAAAAACATTTGGATGTTATTATTGTCTATTTAATAAACGGGCTACACTTAACTTCTAAGACTAATCAGATAAAATATTAATTAGGCAAGTTACTGTGGAACAGACCAATTTAACTTTAGAAAAAGGATACAAAGTTCTGGAGTAACTCAGCAGGTCAGATAGCGTCTCTGAAGAATATGGGTTATGCTTTGCGTCAAGACCCTTCTTCAGAATGATTGTGGCAGGGGTGGGTAAGGAGGAAAGGGCTTAAAGAATAGAGGGGCAGTATAAAGCCTGGCATGTGACATGTACATACAGGTGAGAGGGAAATGGTTCATAGGTGGATGATTGGACAGTCAGAGATGAAAATGAATGAATGAATAAGTTTATTGGCCAAGTATGCATATACAAGGAATGTGCCTTGGTGCTCCACTCACAAATGACAACACAAACATACAGTTAACAATTAAGAATAAAGCATAACCACATCAAAACAATAAGGATACAACATTACGGTCTAAGCATGTGGGTGAAAATAAACTATAGCAAAAAAGAGACTACAGAATTTGGTTATTGAGTAGAACTATCACTCGTGGGAAAAAAAGCTGTTTTTATGTCTGGCTGTGGCTGCTTTGACAGTCCGGAGTCACCTTCCAGAGGGAAGAGCTTCGAAGAGTTTGTGGCCAGGGTGAGAGGGGTCAGAGATGATCTTGCCCACTCGCTTCCTGGCCCTTGCAGTGTACAGTTTGTTAATGGGGGGGGGGAAGGTTGTAGCCAACAACCTTCTCAGCTGTGCAAATGATCCGTTGCAGCCTCCGGATGTCGTGCTTGGTGGCTGAGCCAAACCAGACCATGATGGAGAAGGTGAGGACGGACTCAATGATAGCAGTATAGAATTGGACCATCATTGCCTGTGGCAGATTGTGTTTCTTCAGTTGCCGCAGGAAGTACATCCTCTGTTGGGCCTTTTTGACTGTGGAGTCGATGGTGGCCCCCATTTAAAGTCCCTGGAGATGATGATTCCAAGGAACTTAAATGACTCCACAGATGTGACTATGGTGTTGATGATGGTGAGTGGGGGAGGGGAGGGGGATCTCTTCGAAAGTCTACAATTAGTTCCACTGTCTTAAGAGCATTGAGCTCCAGGTTGTTGCGATGGCACCAGGATGCCAGCTGTGTCACTTCCCGTCTGTAGGCAGATTCCTCCCCATCCTGGATCAGTCCAATCAGGGTTGTCATCCGCAAACTTGAGGAGCTTGACAGAGGAGTCTGGAGGTGCAGTCGTTGGTGTAGAAAGTATGAAAAGTGTGAGATAATGATAGAAGTGTAAATTGTGAAGCCGGAGGAAGGAATATAGGTGGAAGAGGAGGGGAAATGGGAGAAATGGGTGTGCTTCCAGGTGGAGGACAGGGAAAGGGGGGGGGGGGGGGGTGGCAAGGGAGGGGAGAAAGGACCTAAAATGGGAATATTCTACGCTCATACCATTAAGTTGTAAAGTGTCCAAGCAAAATATGAACTGCTGTTCCTCCAAGTTACGTGAACTATCCATGTTCTCCCGAGGTGCCGCCTGTCCCGCTGAGTTTCTCCAGCACTTTGTCTTATTGTTGAAACCAGCATCTGTAGTTCGTTGCTTCCCAAATTATCTTTAGCTAAGTAATTAGGTAGTGTACTTGCCTGCAGTAAAAAATGGCACTGTGAACTGGGCCTGAACCTAGACTGATGTGGAAAATCAATTCAGGTTCTGCAATTCCCGCGGAATTACGATTGCAATGAAGCAACATGGGAATTTGGACATTGAAGTACACTGGCATTTCACAATTCAGGCAAAATTGGGGCCTGTGTTAAAGCGGTGGTTCAATGGCACTTTATTCTCGCGTGTACCGAGGTACAGTGAAATTCCTTTTTTGCATACAATTCAGTAAAAATCTTACTATGCTTATGCACAATGATCCTTAAGTGCAAGGTTGCAAGAATACTCCAATAGATTGCACTGAGGCAGTATACGAGTCGCCACGTTTCCGGCGCCTACTTGTATCCTTCAAGTTTAAATGTTCTTAAAAATGGCCTAAAATGCCCCTTGACCCTAGCAGTGGCACTAGGTTGGTGATGCAATGGTTGGCCTAGTCAATGGTGCTGATGTCCTCCGCCGCTCCATGCAGCTGTAGGCCGGATCAGATCTGCATGCTCAGCCTTTTTGGGGCCTTCTGCGGCGCCCGATCCAGTCGATTACGGCTGCTGCATGGCCTCCAGCGGCCCTGTGTCAAGCTGTGTTCAAGGGTGCGATGTAATGATTGTGGGCTCCCTTACTGGAAGGATGTTACCTTTGTGCCCTCCAGTCCAGTCGAGTGTATATTCCAGGCTAAGCTTTGATCCAGATTACCAGAGTGCCAATCTTTTGAATTTTGGCATGTTTTTGCCTCACACTTGCCCAGAAGCCTCATCAGTAGTTATGCAACTGCAGCATTGCTTGAGCCTTATAGTTGGAGCTGTGGGGAGCTCCCTGTCGAAAGTAGAATTTACATCAGAATTGATCTACATGTACACCATGAGCTGGAAGGTAGTGCCTGTAGGCCGGATGGGAAATCTACCACTCCAGACTTGGAGGATAATCCTGGACATAGTATGCTACTTAAAACAAAAAGCTGTTTTGACAATTGTAATCAAGAAAGACTGTGCGTACTATTCAGATATACTGAAGAGCATCTCTGGATAGTTCCCAATTTGCTGCTTTCATTGAGGAAGGAAGAAGTCCCGGTGCATCCATCAATATTTCTGGCGTTCCTGAGTTCTCTGACCTCACATTGAACTTTCAAATTTCTTCCATTCATTCAAAATATCAAGAGTAAATATCCTTCTTGGCAACATCAGGCTATCCCTGGAGTCAGTTAGCTCAAGAAGCAGTTCTTCCAGGCATTTCTGGGAGCAGCATATCCCTGCACTGCATCTAATGCCATGAGAAGAAATATGAGTGCATAAGTCGCTGATGTTTTAGCACTTCAAAATGTCAGCACAGAACTAAATGCTCCTGCAAAATTCTCCTTTCCTTTGCAGACAACAAAAAAGCCAGAGGAAGTTTTCATGTATGGTGTTATCAGGAATAAAATCTAAGCAACATATAAGGATCAATATTTCCTCTTTTTGACACTATCTTGTCTCCAGAGTAATTCTCTAGCCTCCATTCCTCCTGCACTATGATTTTCTATTTTGATCAAACATAGCACTGTATCCACAGCCCTTCAAACACACCTATGCATCCAAGTTTAGAATAAATGTTTATTTTTAAAAAATGACCCACAAAATATTATCAAGCTATATCTCCTTCCTATTGCCCCAATACATCCCCTTCACTGCAGCATAGGTAAATCTAACTCAAGGGCATTCAGCCTAAAAGACTAGAACTTTGCCAATGGTAATCCAGGTACACGCAAACCTATCTCGCAATCAATTCAAAACAAATATAAAACAAATGAAATGATGCTTAATGACTTAAGTACTCTCTTCCAGGACCCTGTTGCTCCTGGTGGTGCAATGGTTCTCATGATTCCAAAATTAAACCGTGATCTCATTTTCATTAACTGGGAAGCATGGCATCTGTAATATATCTAAATGTAATGATAATTGTATTTGCAAGAAAATAAAATTACAGAAACTCATTTAAACTTTACTTTAGACTTTAGAGATACAGCGTAGAAACGGGCCCTTCAGCCCACCGAGTCCATGCCAGCTAGCACTATCCTACACACTCGGGACAATTTACAGAAGCCAATTAACCTACAAAACCTGTAGTCTTTGGAATGTGGGAGGAAATTGGAGCACCCGGAGAAAACCCACGTGGTCACAAGGAGAATGTACAAATTCCATTTAAACAGCACCCATAGTGAGGATCGAACCCAGATCTCTTCCACTGTAAGGCAGCAACTCAACTGCTGTGCCACCCCCAAAAGCCCCCATTGGCTAAAGATTCTTTAAGCATTTCAAATGTTCAATTTTGATTAAACAATTGACCAACAAAACATTTCATTATTGCTTGGTCGAAGGTCATAGATGCAGCATAGAAACTGACCCAGTCTGTGCTGATCATTATACAGCTATTTATTCTAATCCTTCATTAACCCCTATCACCCTTCCCACATTTCCATTAACTAAAAAGAATATATCGATGATACCATAAATTTAATTCAACAGATTACATTTCTGTAGTATTCGCTCAAGTATGACGTGTCAGTGCCAATGACAGGCAAATGTGAAAATGTGCGGGGCAATTTTTTTTACATAGAGAGTGGTGGGTGTCTGGAACACACTACCAGGGGTTGTAGTGGAGGCAGATACGATAGTGGCATTTAAGAGACCTTTTAGTAAGCACAAGTACTGTATATGCATGGAATGGAGGGATATGGATTGTGTGCAGGAGGGATATGGATTGTGTGCAGGCAGAGGACATTAGTTTAACTTGGCACAGACATTGTGGGCCGAAGGGCCTGTTCCTGTATTGTTCTATGTTTTATGTACAGATGTACAGTATCTCCCTAGTGTATAAGGCAAGCTCAGTGAGGTAATGAGTGAATGATAAGATGACAGGTACGATGTAATTAAAGCATTAAAAAGAGGGAATCTGCAGAAATATAAGACTTTTCACTGCAGTGACGGGAAACTAGAATTCATAATGGAAATGCATAATCAGAAATGAGAAGTCTGATCCATTTTAATAGCTTAGCTTCATCATCAAGCATGAACACACTTGGGCATCCTTGAAATTTGGAACCAATTAAGATATTTAATACAACAAATTGTATGTACAGAATGCCCCGCAAGTAGGTAAAATGCCTCAATGTGCTTCACAGGATAACTGTCACAGGAACAAAATAGGATAGGTGGCCTAAATGTTAGCCAAAGGGAGAGGCTTTAAGGAGCATCTTAACAAAAGAAAGAGATGCAGAGCAATGTGGGCTGGGAATTTCAGAGTTTACTGCTTAGAGACTGAAGGCAGAATCACCAACAAAAGGGATGAAGGAAATCAGGGATGAATCAGGAAGAAACTAGAGAGTTCTAAGGGTTAAGCAGGGCTGGAGAAAGTTACCCAGGTTGGGAGTGGTGAGAGCATCATTTAAGCAGAGGAGTGAAAACTTGAAACATTTGGCCAGGAGTCAGGTAAGTGTAAGAGGAGAGGGCTACTCAGAAGAGTTTCATGGGTGGGAGTGCAGAGGCCGATTGACAACCACCCAAGTTTTAATTCTGGGGTCAGAAAGAGTACTTTTAAACCTGCAGGACATGCAAAGATGTCTTGCATTTAGCCCAGAGCCTCTCCAGTATAAATCATCAAGATTTATTGCGCAGATCAGTGCCCCACTCAGTACACAGTTAAAACAGCACTGGCTGAGTGACAGACTCCTGGTTTGCGTATGTTTAAGAAGCTCTACCTGAATCAGACAGGTGTTTCAGTTGTTCAAGAATGCAGCAACATTGAAATAGCCAGGTTTGACTGATTCAATTTTCTTTTTAAATTTTAACTCTGATTCTGTTCTGTTTTTGCTAAGCAGAAAGAACTAACCATCCCAATTCTGAATTACAAACATAAATGCAATTATGTATCAGAAAGATCAAGATGAAGTATTTAAAAAAAAAAAAAGCAATTTATAGTGAGGTTTACCATGAATAAAATATTTTAGTCCTAACGGCTGAAGAGACTGCTATAGTGTATTACAACGGCTGAAGAGACTGCTATAGTGTATTACAACGGATGAAGAGACTGCTATAGTGTATTACAACGGCTGAAGAGACTGCTATAGTGTATTACAACAGCTGAAGAGACTGCTATAGTGTATTACAACGGATGTAACAGGGAATCCATGGTCACAACAGCTTCCCACAGAGAGGAGATAACTCCTCTGGAAGTCTGAACAGAATAGAATTGCAACACTCCCCAGATGTCATTGGAGCCTTGTGCAAATTGCCAGCTATAAAATGTGTCTTTTGAGTTGCTGCCATTTTTAATAATGTATCATTTATTTTAATTGGGGTTCTGGTGAACACATGTAGACATTTGTCTCTAGCAGTCATTTCATTGATCAACCAGTTACGAGCAGCCTTTCCCTATTATCCCCCTACTGCTCTTTAAATCCCCGGCTCTCAGACCAAGGCATTGACAGAGGACTTGGATCAAGTTGCCTGCTCATCTTCCAAATGAAGGGTTGATGCGCAGCATGGGGAAGCCAAAAGCGGGACGAGTAATAACATTCAAGCAGGTGGGTTTGTGGAGGATAAAGCAAATATTAATGAAAGTAAATTGAATATTTTAATCTGGAACAAATGTATGTTCAACTTTAATAGGAAGACATTCAATATATTAAATACACTCAGTTTATTGGTCAAGGGTTTAATATCTTTTTTAATATTGCATTGCGAATGAAAGATGCTCAGACTGGCAATTCCAATAGTCAGAAGCAAGATTTCTGTCTATTCCATAAGCTCCCATAGTGATAGTGGAATACTAAGATGAAATATTGCTCATTTGTGTACGTACTTTATCTCACGATGATACTTCATCCTCAGTGTATATTTGTAAGTTTGGCAGTGAAGGAAATCTTAATAGAAAATGCTGGAGTAACTCAGCAGCATCTCTAGAGAGAAGGAATGGATGACGTTTTGGGTCGACCCTTCACCTCCTGCTTTATAAATTTCAAGGCATATTTAGTAAAACTACACATTTCCAGCACCCACAATCTCTCCCTCTACAAATACCTGCTGATATATATTGGATTACATTTTATGCTGCATCTTACAATTAGTGTTCTCACCATCACCCGTGATTAATGTTACTTCTATAGTCTATTCTAAATCTCATCTTTACTGGTACCACTCTCTCTTCCAGCTAATGTGATCATCTTTGATATTCTGAGAATTGAGGAGTCACTTTGACCCAAGTCTAACTGCATGTCACCAAAGCCCAGGGTGGAACAACTGAATTACTTTGAACTGAATCGTTTCCACCATTTTCACAAAAGTGTTTTTCTCATTGTCCCTGAAAGTGGATTGAGTGAACACTAGATGAGTTGAAGCATTATTCACATTCTTAAAAGGATTTATTTCTTATTTTAGATCAACAAGGATCAGATTAGGCAGTAAAATGATCTGTAGTTTGGTTTGTCTTTATTATTGTCATGTGTACTGAGATACAGTGAAAAACTTTGTTTTGCAAGCTTTCCAGCCAAATCATACCATATGTGAGTACATCAAGTTGTGTTAAGGAGAAAATAACCAGAGTGCAGAATAAAGTCTTACACTACAGAGAAAGTGCTGTTAAAAAAAGTACAGGGGCTGCAATGAGGCAGATTGGAAGATTGGAAATGTATCCCTAGCACATGAGAGGCCAGTTCAAGAGACTACTAACAGCGAGGAAGAGGCTGTTCTTAAATCTGGTGGTACATGCTTTCAAGCTTTTGTATCTTCTGCCTGAAGGGAGGAGAATTACTGAGGCATGTGTGGACCTTGATTATGTTGGCTGCTAACCTGAGGCATTGTGAAGTGTAGCTCTTATTCCTAACTCAATGGAGGACTTTCCCCAGTGTTGGTTGGCCTCCTTCCTCTTCTTTTTAGGTGACAGCCTGTCACCCATTAGATGCAACACTCTTACAACCCATGCCCCAGAGGATAGCCCCCCGCCCCCCACACCTCTCCACTCCCTCCACTCACCCCCCTCTAACCGTTGGCTCTCACCCTGACCCCAGCCCCATTCTGAAAGGACTCTCACTTCCCGAGATAACATAGAACTAGTGTGAACGTGTGGGTGATCAATGGACCGAAGGGTCTGTTTTCATGCTGTATCTTTAAATTAAACGACTTCCCCTATCAGTAATGGCTTCTGACCCCATCCAATGACAGGCACTCACCCTATCCAAACGTGGCTGTCACTCTAGTGATGATGGGCTTGTCCCGCCAGAAGGCAGTCATCTCTGTCTCATGCAGTCTCTCATCCCTCCAAATCTTTGGCTCCTCATTTTACCACAATTCCCTCCTCCCACCTCCCTTAAAATTCATATTACACCCCTCCCAAGTACAACTCTCTCTTACCTGGTTGGGGAAATCTGTCCCACCTAATTGTGAGGTCACCCTCCCTCCCCCCCCCCCCCCCCCCACACCCCACTCCATTATGGGCTCTCTCCCCTTGCTCCTGCTGTAGGGCTGCTTTCACTTGTACTGTTCAGGGACCCTGTCACTGCACTGATCACTAGTCCTTTCCCCCTTGCAAGCTCTTGATCTCTTTCCAAACCTGAATTTAGGATTACCCGATTCTTCTCATTGGCACTCCTCCCACTCTGTTCACAACCTCTCACCATCTCAATCATGCGTCTTTCCTCTCTACTGATTATGGACATCCGCTTCATGCTGTTCGACAGTCTTTTCTCCATCAGTTTGCTGACTCCTTTTCCTTTCGATTGCAGATCTCTTTCTCTTCTTGTTTGCCAAGCCTCTCTGACCTCCTAATTGCTTATGGTCGATTCCATCAAACCTGCTGCCAGACTCATTTTTGGCTAGATACTGGATGGAAATGGAGCCAAAAACATCAATGAAGATTGTGTCTAAGATTTCGGCAGGACCCCCACATACCTGGTCGTGCCACTTTCTTTGGCTGCTTTCAGTCTCATCTGCACTTTCCACATCTCCTAGTCATATAAGAGGAATGGGTGAGGAATATTTTTCAAACTATGAAGTTAGACTAACAAATGATTTGTTTAATCATCAAGAAAACACAATCCTGTTCAACATTTTAACCATTTTGTCTAGTTGCCATTAAAAAGAAAAGAATCTTTGAAAAGCCAGCATTGAAAGCAACAAATCCTTTTTGTGGAAAACAGCCAAAAAATTATTGAATCATGACAATCAACGATCCGACTCTGGGCAATTTGCGTCTAATCCTAATTCATGAAGTAGTCAGGATAGCATTCATAATATGTAGGTAATGCTGTCTCCAGAAACTAATGAGTATAATATGATCAAATTAAGATTATCAGATTAGTGGAAAAGATATATAAAAATGGTCGACTTCAAAGAAGTAAGGAAAGAATTAAAAGTAATTAACTGGCAATATGGCTGAAAGATATGTTAAAGGAAAATAGAAATCGGTTAAAATCATTAGATGGAATTTCCAAAGGTTAAGTTGTAGGATTTGAATAATTTAAAAAAACATGTGAAGAAAGGGAGATTTTCACCTTGGCTTCAAACTTCACACATACTTCAGACAGTTTACACTAGATCAGTTAACTACTATGGAGAGAGAAACAGAATTATCAGCTCACTTCAATGACCAGAACTGGAAAAATGACAGTAATAGGTTTTAGTCATATATAGAAAAAGAAGGAAAGAATTAAAGGGAAATTCTGTCACAGGATGCAGGGTGATTTGGGGTATAAACAGATGACAACACAAGGCAAAAGAAGATGGAATCCAATGAATGTTTGGAATCCTGACTCAACCTAGTATTGACTCTTCTTTGGTGTTGATTCTGTGTTTACTTCTGGAATAAATTTGTCATCATATATTTCTCCTTTGTGGTCTGGAAAGTCTCTTACTGCAACCACTTGGTCAAACTGGACAATTCTTCCTTTCTCTTCAACCTGAACAGAATGTTTTCCACTGCTCGCCTGCACTCTTCTTCTTGGGCAGACCCATGTATTTGAGGATGACTTCCTTCCACTCTGGTTCTGTGGATTTTGAAGTGACTGATGAAGGAAATTGCAAGCTCTTTCAAAACTGGGAATGGAGGTATTTGACTGGGCAGTTTGTGAGCTTCTTTCATGATTCATTCAGGGCTTCTGTGTGGTCCTGATTCATGGTGTCCACGATCTCAGTACCACCCTCTTCCTGAAGTGATGAAAAGCTAGCACAATGAAGGTTTTGGTGAATTTCACTATCACATCTCACTTTGCTACAAGATGGCTTCTGAGCTATGAGAAGTGGTTTATGTATTCCATGGTCTAGGAACCTTTATTATCAGATGGCAGTACTTCAACTTCTCATTTTTTAGTTTAGAGATACAGAGCGGAAACAGGCCCCTAGGCCCACCGAGTTCGTGCCAACCAATGATTCCATATATTAGCACTATCCTACACACTATGGACAATTTACAATTTTTTAAACTGAAGCCAATTAACCTACAAACCTCTACTTTTTAGGAGTGTGGGAGGAAACCGGAGTTTCCAGGGAAAACCCACGCGGTCACGGGAAGAACGTACAAACTCTGTCCAGACAACACCCGCAGTCAGGATTGAACGTGGGTGTCTGGGGCTGTAAGGCAACAACTCTCCCGCTGCCCCTGATATTCTCCTATTTTATTCCAACATGTAAGATTCAAAATTTGTCACTCAGTGTCATTACTTTAATTGGCCACGGTAATTACTTTAATAATCCATATCTTTGGGATGTGAGAGCAAAGCAGAATATGTTAAAGCTCACACAGTCGCAAGGAGAACATACAAACTCCACACTGAGAGCACTGAATGTCGGTTTCCACAGATTGCTGGAGTTATGAGGCAACAATTCCACTATTCATGCCAACGTGTGGTGATGGCTGGTCAAATAGCTTCTTATTAGTTCTGAAGATTAGCTCCATTCTCATGAAATGTTTGTGTGAAGTGAGTTGCAATATTGAAACAGAAAGTCTTGGGACAATATTCAGCTCTAAATGACACCGATGTTCATCGAGATTGGTTCTATTGTGGATCCATTAACTAGGATTATGACTGCATATCATCATACTTTGAACATGAGATGGTGATGACTTTCTGTGGGCAGCCAAATGTTAGGAGTGTGTTCGACAGTACCAAAACTTGAAGGAGTTAAATTTTCAGAAGGTTAAAAAGGCCACATTTGGTTATGGTGCTAATCCATGCATGTTTTTTTAAAGAATCGTTGCATTATGAACTTTATTTCCACTGTGCCTCCACATCATGATGGATTCCACATCACAATTTTGGAACAGCCCTTCAGCAATTGAGAGGAGGTGGTGAGGAAGACTCTTTCAATAACCTTTCCTGTGGGAGATAGTCCCTCTGTACCTATCACAAGTTGGATTTGAATCGTTTCTTGATAATGGTCACAATTCTAGCATTTCTGAAGTTTTGTGCTATATTCTCTTTTTTCCAGATGTGAACAAAGAGATTGTGGATTCAGGACTGAAGGGCTTCAATGTCAATTGCATCACTATTTCACTTCTTCTTGCTCTATTTATCTGTTGGTTTAAAAAAACTCTGCTTTTGTCTGAACTGTTTCTCTTTTTCTCTTCCAAACCAGTTGTTAGGTTGTGAATTCTGACTTTGATTTTGTTTCAACTTCAGCCTCTCTAGTTTGTCTTTCAAGCTCGACTGAAGTAAAATCAAAGACTTTACTTGAACAGCTCTGCTAGGATGTTTCCTGTGGCATTGAATCGGAGGGTAAATAACAATTCATGATCAGATTAAAGCAGTCTTGGAAAACTTGTCTGTTCAAGGCTTCATTACACTTGTGGACAGAGCTCCCAGCTGTACCATTAGAAGATGTATAATATGGGGGAAGTTAATGAATGCTTGACTTCATAGCATCTAATTAAATGTTCAAACAAATATGACTTAAATTGAGGTCCACTATTTGACACCAATCCTTCAAGTATAGTATGAGTTACAAAAATCAGCTCCTTCTGTTTACATATCTAATCCCAATGTCCAACATGACTTTTTGGTAGTGACAATGTTGGTCTTGTTCTGCGCTCTAGACAGCCTATAAGTGTTGACATTTATTCTAGATCTTTGTCAACATCCAGCCAATGTACAAAACTTCTGCCAACAGACTTTATGCTGTTACGTTTCAAATGCAACTCATCTAAGATCTGTCTTCTTGGGACATTGGTTTTAATTATCCATTATCTCCACTCTAGACATCCTCAATCAGTAGACTAAATTTTCTATTGTAAAATGTTGGAAATGTTGGACCCTAATCCCCATCTACTAACACCCTCTTCCGCCTAGCAGAGCTGGTTCTTACCCTTAACAACTTCTCCTTTGACTCCTCCTACTTCCTCCATACTAGAGGAGTAGCTATGGGCACTCGCATGGGCCCTAGCTACGCCTGCCTCTTAGTCGGGTATGTCGAAGAATCCCTGTTCTGGGCGTACACCGGCCCCATCCCCGAACTCTACCTCCGCTACATCGACGACTGCATTGGTGCTACCTCTTGTACCCATGCAGAACTCACTGACTTCATACACTTCACTTCCAATTTCCATCCTGCCCTTAAATATACCTCGACTATCTCCGACATCTCCCTCCCGTTTCTGGACCTCACCATTTCCATCACAGAAGACAGACTAGTGACTGACATCTCCTATAAACCCACTGACTCGCACAGCTATCTGGACTACACTTCTTCCCACCCGGTCTCCTGCACAAAGTCTATCCCCAACTCCCAATTCCTCCGTCTATGCCGCATCTGCGCCCGGGATGAGGTGTTTCACACTAGGGCATCAGAGATGTCCTCATTCTTCAGGAAACGGGGCTTCCCCTCTTCCATTATAGATGAGGCTCTCACTAGGATCTCTTCTACATCCCGCCGCTCTGCTCTTGCTCCCCCTCCCCCCACTCATAACAAGGACAGAATCCCCCTCATTCTCACCTTCCACCCCACCAGCCAGCGGATCCAACAAATCATCCGTCATCATTTCCGTCACCTACAACGGGACCCCACCACTGGCCATATCTTCCCATCCCCTCCCCTTTCTGCATTCTGCAGAGACCATTCCCTCCGTAACGCCCTGGTCCATTCGTCCCTTCCTACCCAAACTACCCCATCCCCAGGCACCTGTCCCTTTACCTCCCCCCTCAACTCCATCCAAGGACCCAAACAGTCTTTCCAGGTGAGACAGAGGTTCACCTGCACCTCCTCCAACCTCATCTATTGCATCCGCTGCTCCAGATGTCAACTTATTTACATCGGCGGAACCAAACGCAGGCTCGGCGATCGCTTCGATCAACACCTGCGCTCGGTCCGCGTTAACCAATCTGATCTCCCCCTCCCATTCCCAGTCTGACCTTTCTGTCATGGGCCTCCTCCAGTGCCATAGTGAGGCCCACCGGAAATTGGAGGAACAGCACCTCATATTTCACCTGGGCAGCTTGCAGCCCAGTGGTATGAACATCGACTTCTCCAACTTTAGATAGTTCCTCTGTCCCTCTCTTCCCCTCCCCCTTCCCGGATCTCCCTCTATCTTCCTGTCTCCACCTATATCCTTCCTTTGTCCCGCCCCCCTGACATCAGTCTGAAGAAAGGTCTCGACCCGAAACGTCGCCTATTCTTTCTCTCCTGAGATGCTGCCTGACCTGCTGAGTTACTCCAGCATTTTGTGAATATATACTTACTTTTATGCTCATTGTCTCGTGTGGTAAACATCAGTATTTCATTTGCCTTCCTAATTATCTATTGTAGCTACATCCTAACTTTGTGCATTTCATGTACGAAGATCTCTGGATCCTTTTGTACTGCACATGTTGTTGTCTCACTCTATTTAAAGAATAACTTGGTTTTGTCCCATTCTCCCTTCTACAGCGCACTGGACCCCTTAATCCATGTTACTAATGTGGAATATAAATAATCAAAGCCCCAATACAGATCCCTTTGGCATCCTACCAGTCATTACTTGCCAATCCAATCCATTTGTCCTGACTCTCTGTTTCCTGCCGATTAGCCACCCCCCTTCAATGCTTATTCCACATTATTATCTTGTGTGATACCCTAACTAATGGAGGATTATCAGGTGGAATATGGGGTGCTGTTCCTATGGTTTGCATTGGACCTCACCCTAGTAGTGGAGAAGCCAAGGATGAACAGGGATAGTGTGGGGTGTAGGGATGGGAAATGGAACTGAAATGCCATGTAACTGGGACCTCAGGATGCCCATTACGAACTAAGTGCAGGTGCTCTGCAGATCACTCACCTGGGTATAGAGGAGGCCATATCAGGATCACCAAATGCAGTGGACAAGATTGCAGTAGACAAGATTGGAGAAGGTGCATGTGAATCTTCATATGGAAGTACTGTTTAGGTCCCTGGATAGTGGTGAGTGAGGAGGCATAGAAATAATAAGCAGTTGCAGGGAAAATGCCAGGTTTCAGGGCAGGGTAGGTGGGGAGAGATGCGCAGATGAGGGAATCATGGAGGAAGTGGTCCTTGTGGAATGCAGAAGGAGTGGGGAGGGAAAGATGTGAATGGTGTTCTCTCTGTATAATTTTTGTGGGTTGGTTTATTAAACAATGCTATTTGTCTTTTCCCTTGACAAATATAACACTTTAAGTGGCAGCCAGTAATTCTGTTGCAAGAATGCTCAGTGCTCACACTCATGTGGTGTTGATTTTGTTTATGGTATTGAGGTATCACTGCTGCCTTCTGATTACAGACCACTATTGTGTTTGTGTTTGGCAATGGACTGAATTCCATGGCACCTTTTTCTGCATAAGTAACACTTTTCAGGTTTGTTTTTTGGTTTAGGTATGGCGTGGATGCTAGTCTCTTTTGACAAACATTTCCACTAAACTTGCACTGGTCGTTATTTTGCAAGCCAGACCAAATGTTAGATGCTGTTTGCTTAACAATTTGGACTGAATTGGTTAATCACTTAAGATTTAGATTTTTTTTTAGATTTAGTGATACAGCGCGGAAAAAGGCCCTTCAGCCCACCGGGTCCATGCTGCCCAGCGATCCCTGCACATTAACACTATCCTACACACACTAGGGACAATTTTTACATTTGCCCAGCCAATTAACCTACATACCTGTACGTCTTAAGATACACATAAATCAATCCCACTGTACATGGTTTTAGAATTCACTAAAATTGCAAAGTCTGGATAAAAGTTTTAATACAACAGCATAAATGCTGGCTGTGCATCATGCTCTTTGATTCCTCACAGTAAATGGTCACTCTTTGCTTTTCCTAATAGCTAAGGAGTGAAATAATTCATAAATTTCTGCACTACTTCGGCAAATGGAACATCTTTGGCTTTCAGTGGGGCAACCGGACTAATGAGTCACGACAGATCACAAATCTCATCTGCATTTACATCATAATCTCCTTAGGCTCCAATGCTGTGTCATGACTGAATTAACTATGGACTGTCTTTGCTTGCACTAAGAACTTCTGAGTTTTTTGCACTGGTATTGGGATTATTAATTTATTAATTATTTTGATTTATTATATGTTATCTATGAATATTGTGTTTATAAGCATGCTGCTGCAAGTACGAATTTCATTGTTCCATTGCCGGTACATATAAAAATCAAACACTCCTGACTTTTGAGGTTGGTTGTATAGCTGTGTCCTTGCATCAAGATTTTGTTGCATTTCCTATCAAAACAGTGATTAAGGCCTTCTCTACATTCTGCTAATTTATGCTGTGCTTCCAATTCTCCTATATGTGCTTCCCTCCATGCTATTGATTACTGAGACTAATGTCGGTCCTACAATGGAAGCCTTGGACTTGGGTAGCCTAGTACATAATTCACAAAAGGCTGGTATTCAAGAACAGTAAATAATTAGGAAAGCTAACGGAATGCTATTCTTTATTACTGGGGAAAGTCAATACCAAATTAAGAAGTTTATGCTTCAGTTATATAGAGCTTAGGTGAGACCACATCTACAGTAATATGTACAGTATTAGTGTCTTTATTTAAGGAAAGTTGTCAATGCATTGGAAGCAATTCAGAGAAGATACAACCAGACACAGTGCTGAACTACTATCTACCTCTTTGGTAACCCTTGGACTACCCTTGTTTGGACTTGGTTGTCTTTACCTTGCACTAAACGTTATTCCCTGATCATGTAGCTATATATTGTAAATGGATCGATTGTAATCATGTATTGTCCTTCTGCTGACTACCTGTACACATGCCAAAAAAACTAAACTGAACTGAACATACTTAGAATGCGTGGGTTGCCTTATGAGGAAAAATTGAACAGATTAAGCTTGTACCTGTTGGAGTTTAGAAGTGGGGAAGGTGACTTGGTTGTAACATTTAGATACTCATAGATCTTCATGAGATACATGTGCAGAGGACATTTCCTCTTGTGGAAAAATCTAGAAGGGCTAATCACCACTGTGCCATGGGAATGGTTTGATGATCTCATCAAGAAGGGAAACTAAATTGTAGACATTCACATGTGTTTCTTCTCGTTTCAAATAAACTCAGTATCATCGGACTCCTTAAGCAAGGTATTTAAAAACACCCAGCACGCTATAACCATTGGCTATGAAGCAGAAGCCGATTGTAGATTGATGGACATTGCATTATTCCTATGAATATGCAGAAATAAAGGCAAATGGTGGCTGCATTTCACTTAATTAGCTCACAACAGCAACCGCTCAATGGTCTTCAGGGCCTCAAAACATTTTAATGGGAAATGGAGGCTATTTCTTCTTTGCAATCTCTTATATATAATGCAGCTAACTTCCTTGGATGATAAAGTGCTGACAATCAGTTAAAGACTGATGTGTATCAAGATGTGTGATGCACATAAATTAGGCTTGTTCCTATTTTCATGGTAGCTACTATTATACAAATTCATTACATCAACTGTCCTCGCTCTGTGTTTACATTTGCACTGTAATTTATGTTACTTGTGCGGAAACACGCACCGTTGACTGGCCCAGGACTCCTTATAGAAACCTTGTGCACCGTGTGTGCGTGTGAGTGTGATGGCGAGACGACGGGAGGGAGGCCAGACTGATCATTTGAAACACTCCTGAAATGTTTTGTTGGAAGCATGCATGGCCAGTCACTGATATTTTTGGTTCATTAACAGCCTAGTTTCACTGAACATGACAAGATAATAATGGTTTCATTATTTAAGACTAAGTGAATTATACTGGTATTACATATTTGAAAGCATGCATGAAATTATTTCCAAGGCTCTTACCAGTGATGAAGATTCTATATTTCTTGGTTTGTGATCAGTCAATAATGCGTCACATTTAAAATATTCACTGCTTTACAGATGAAATTGAATTTTTATTATTAAAAATGATATCTACTGGATGGTTTCTAAGGATTATTAAAACATCTTTCATTGTTTCTGTGAGATCATTTTGGGAATGTTAAGCTTTATTTCCAAATTGGTCAGATGCATTACCGCTTCAAGATGGTTGGATTGGACTGTGCGTCTGTCTAACAAGCAGCTCGATAAAGAACCACCAACTAGCTCTGGTCCTTCCGTCAGTGTGTTCTGGATTCTGTGTCTCCACTGAAGTCAGGGGTGTTCCAAAATCTGTCTCGAGGAGCTGGAAGGACTTCATACTTGATCTCTCACTTTCATGCCAGCCAAAGGCGACAAATCGTTTGTTTGCGGGCTGCTTAATTCACTAAAAAGATAATTAAAATGTTTTATGTTTGTTTTAATAAATGTTAATGTTTTAATTCATTTCTATAAATTTAACATGATTCTGGGCACATTTACTTTTCATTTTTAAATTAATTTTAATCTATCAAGTTAATTATACACATTTTAGCAGTCTTAAATAGCTCTGATGGTACAAGCTGTCTGAAGAACATTAGGGTGACCTGTGGATTAGGTTTTAATTTCTGCCGCCTGGTCTCCGCTCTGCCCAGAGTAGCAACAGCAGCAGCGAGGTTGGTGAGATGTTGGGAGTTACTCACTGAAAAGTTGAGTGCAATCATTGGCATCCCATAAGAAGTGAATGGCAAGTGTGGATCGAATGTAATCTGGTCTAGCAGTCGTATCAGATTGTTATTTGGGTGTGCTGAGATTCAGCAGACAAAAATCTATGTGTGCAGAAAGAGAAGCAAACAATGCCTTTTTTCTCTCACTGAATTGAAAAGCGATCTTATTTAAGAATTATAGAAATTGCGCACAGTTCCTTCACGCTGTTTGCTGCAAAGAGAACCTGACCATTGCGGGCACTAAATTCAAGATGAATTTTGACTCTGTAGCTCCTGAATTGGCTCTAACTGGGTCAGCAGAAAATTTAAGTTACTGATACAGTCCTCCTTATAAAATTCCCAACAGTTCTGTGAATTGTTCTTCAATTGAATACAGAAATTTCCCCAAAATAGGGCTCCAAGTCAGACATGTTTCATAGTGAGTGAGAATGATTTGTGAAATGCCCATGCACTGGTTTCTGACTTCAGCCCACAGATGCTGTGTGATGATGTGCTGTGAAGGACTTTGCAAAAGTTACTCTAATGGCTCTCAGCTTTACTGCATGTAACCAGTTTCCTACCTATTTCTGTGCACCGTACTGTTTTCCTGTCAATTTAGGTGGATATCTTTTATGCAGAGCAATGTCAATACTGTAGTTTTGTGCAAATCAAAATAAATTATATCACAGGGAGCAACATCACTTACCTAATTTGTGATGGCTTAAAATATGGAAGAGATTTATCATCATGATATGTATGCATAACAGTTTACTGATCGTGTCTGTTCGTGGCAACTACGTACTGCTATGCAGATGAGCTGTGGATCATTCAAAGGCCTTGTTGTAATAGATTAAGGTGAGGAGGGAGGAAAGGTGTCACTCTACCATATGTAATGGGATTTAATTTAATCATAATGGTGCAAATATATTAAGTGTTTTGAATATAAACACATATTGATTGAAATAATAAACTTACAAAAGGCCAGGAATGGGAATACAATTCTACTGGTGGTGCAGCATTCAGAAGACTGGTGCTGATTATTAACGTCTCGCTACAAATCATAGCCTTAGTCAACAGAACAAAAGTCCACCACGTTTGTGCTTGTTTTGTATTTCAGTAAATTATCATCTTACTTAAATCCTTCAGGACATTCAATTTGTTCGCACAATATTTCCCCAAAGTCTTTTAAAATGGCTGCATTTAATTATAGTAATGAACTCCTTATAAATTGAATATTTTAAACAGAGTCTTTGAGCAGCTCTCCCTCCCTGGTTTCTCATTCTCTCTGTTTAAGCCAAATCTTTACCCTTTGCTTCTTTTAAAACACGGCTCCCTGTATTTAGCTGGGTAATGGGATTTATGATTTTGTTTACATCAGTATCCATGGCAATGCACCATAAAAGATCAGTTGCCTGGCAACTTTGTATTGTGAGGCTGCAATGGAGGATGGATTTTTTTGTGTCTTTGAAGGGAGGGCTTGAAGAATAATGAAACTTCTGCTCATACTTTTGATGAATGCTTTCATTTTCAAGGTCAACTAAATGTTTTTTCAGCAAAGACTAATGCACTTTTCATCAAAAGATGCACCGTAAAATGTTTCCACAAGATTATCCTGTCTCAGAGTTGGGGACAACAGCTTAAGAAGCTTTTTTTTCCCTTTGCACGCTGCTAGAAAATTAGGTTGAGACCAACTGTGGGATTGTAGTACTGATGCAAGTTTCACTCAATGACTGATCATCTCTGCATTCATTATCAAAGGCCCAGAGGCAGTTTAAAGAATGACTGTCTGCCTGGAATAGCGTTTTTTAAATTGCTCTATTTATTAGATAACGTTTTGTCAATGTTGTTCTGAATTCACAAAATTTGGACCTTTTTATAAAAGTGTCACTCCCTTCAGTTTTGAACTATATTTAAAAAAAGGAATGAATTAGAATAAATGTATTTTAGTATGCTTTACTGGATGTATGATTAAAATACCAATTTCAACTGACTTTATTGTAAATATATATATAGAAAATAGGTTCAGCAGGAGACCATTTGGCCCTTCGAGCCAGCACCGTCATTCAATATGATCGTGGCTGATCATCTAAAATCAGTACCCCGTTCCTGCTTTCTCCCCATATCCCTTGATTCCGTTAGCCCTAAGAGCTATATTTTACTCTCTCTTGAATACACCTTGCATATATGCATTAACTTAGTAGATATATCTAAATTGTCAGATGCACCTTGTTTTAATAAGTTGCTAATTTCATGAAAGAAATTTATGATGTACCAAGGTCTATTGCCTTGGGAATTTTTGAGGTTTGGTGGTGGGTGCAGGAATGGAAATTAGTCAAAGATGCAAGATACCTATTGGATTTACAACATATGGTTAATTCACATCAGTTTGATCTCCTGCATCTCGCATATCAAATTCATATCATGATTCTAACATCCAACCTTGTTATCTCTGCTGTTTTATCAATTTTCTGCATATCAACAGGGATGTATTTTTGTGAATGGATGGCATTGGTCAGCATTGATTGAACCCATTGCTGCACTGCTTAAGGGGGAGGTGTTCATTGCTTTCAGGAAGTTTGCTGAAAGCTGTGGCAGTAAAGAGCTGAAAGTGGGTACCCTAATTGTTCAGACATGGCTCTGGGTGTCTCGTTGAATGTGATGGAGAAGAGGAGAGAAGTCCTTTCTCCCTTTCTGCAGAATGCTATCCAGACCCATCATGAATGACAGAGAAGCGAAGTTGCTTCAAGTCAATGTCTGGAGTGAAGAGGCCAGGTCTCAGTTGCGTCGCCAGAGAAAGTTTAATGCTGATGTCTAAAATACTTCCAGCATCCCAAGAATTCCACTAGCACCTCTGCTTTGCATGATGCAGATGGCATAAGAATGCATTTCATTTTTGTCCTATGCGTGGGATGGATCATGCCTTATTCTATTTGAAATTTCATAGTATTGGCAAAATCCTTTCTTGTGCTGTTTGCTGCATTCCCACCAAGGAGAAAGAGGTAAATCTACCTTCCTTGAAGTAGAGAGCCTTGTGGCATTGAGCTGAGTGAGGATGCTGGTTTAAATTGTGCTTGAATGTATGTGCCCCAAAGTGGAGTGTTTACACTTCCCAATGGAGGGATTGTTCCCTTTGTCCATCCTTTCAAAGGCTGGTCAATGCCATCCAATTTCACTCCCTATGTATTTGTGTTGAATATTCAGTAGTAAGTTTCTATATATGTTGCTCAAAAGACAAAGGAGACAGAAAAATTGAAGAATACAACTTCTTAAATGGCACTCCTGAGAATTGTGAGGAGGAATCCAGTGTTAGTCAAAAAGAATTCCAAACATTGGAATTTGGACATTAAATCAGAAAAGGCTTGAAACTACCTCGACTATGTCAAATCTGGTGTATAGTTGCAAAAGGTAATGAAATAAAGTAGAATCAAAGATGAATAAAATGATAAAAACTAATGTAGAGGTTTGGCTAGAGGACACAAGAGCAACATGCTTCCACTTAGTCCCATCAGTGAAAACCTTAACCTGAGCACCAAATGTTTGTTGTTTTTAAAATATTTTTCTTATTCTATACATTTTCCCAGAGCAACCACTGTGCATAAATTACACAGCAGCTTGTAAAATTCCTTGCACACATGCAGAAAGTGCAACATAGTCAGTCACATCTCCTCTGCATGCGCTGGCATTTATCGAGTGAGAATACATTTACTAATCCTGTGCTCCCCACGTCAATTTGTGCTTGAAATATGTGCAGGTGGGAGAGTTATTTCCACAGTATTGCAGGTTGTGTAATGCCCATGTGGGGAAGTGCACGAGTCTGGGGCATTGCATTTAGCACTTGAATAATGTTGCACATTGGAAAAGTGGTTTAAACTCTGCCTTCTATACACCCCAATATGACAGGCTGTACATGAACAAATGTTCAGTAAAGGTGGGATGGTAATTTCCACATGTTATGCGATCCACAATAGTGATATTATCATGGGTTTTGGGACTTAATTTTGAGTTCACAATTTTCCTTAGCTCACTGCAACATTAATGAACAAGATGAAATGAGTGCCATTAAGGGTTGTGATCACTGTTATATTGTCATGATTGAAACTGTGTTGTGACATGAAAATTAATAAGTGCATGATGTAATGAAGTGATGTGATCTAAAGAGCAAGAAGAGAAGCAGAATGAGAAACTTGTTGAACCATTTATTGTTGGAATGATTAAATGAGAACTATGGCACAAAGTGCTGTCTCCATTGTTTATTTTATACAATGCATTCAGAAAGTATTCAGACCCCTTCACTTTTTTCCACATTTTGCCATGTTACAGCCTTATTTTAAAATGGTTAAATTCATTTTTTATCATCAATCTACACACTATACCCCATAATAAAATAGTGAAAACAGGTGTTTAGAAATTTTTGCAAAGTAATTAAAAAGAAATAACTGAAATATCATATTTACATAAGTATTCAGACCCTTTGCTATGACACTCAAAATTAAGCTTATGTTCATCCTGTTTTCATTGATTATCCTTGATGTTTCTACAACTTGATTGGAGTCCAGCAGTGGTAAATTAAATTGGCTGGACATGATTTGGAAAGGTATACATCTGTCTATATAAGGTCCCACAGTTGACAGTGCATGTCAGAGCAAAATTACAACTGATGCTGTCTTTGTGGTGTTTGCATGATCTCTTTGTGACTGCACGGGTTTCCTCCAAATGCTCCGGTTTCCGCCCACATTGCAAAGAAGTGTGGTTGATAGCTTAAAGGGCTTCTATAAATTGCCCTGAATGTGTAGATAAAAGGTTGATGACAATATGGGGAAATTGAATGGGATTGGTGTTTGATGGTCAACATGGACTTGGTAGGCCGAAGGTCTGTTTCTCTGCTGCATGACTCTACAGCAGGTCTCCTCGGAGAAGCAGCATCTCCCCAGAAATGACCTTTTGGTTAAGTTAATGTAGGAGAGGTACTCTAAGCAAACCTGTTGATCACATGTCCCTCTATAGTCAGAGCCCTTTCCTTCCTTCTCTTTCTTCCGGAAAGAAACATTCATGTCTGGTATCTCTCCCCATTCTCCTCATCTTACTGAATAAACAGCCACTAAAACTACCTAGCTTAAACTTTCAAGTCTCAAACTCCATTTTAACCAATAACCAAATTACAGCAAATATGCACAACCAACCTAACCTTCCAGTCATTACCTAGTAAGCCCATGAGTAGCTGAAGATCCTAAGTTATTACTCAGGTTATCAATTTACTAAATTGTACTGTCCTTGCAATTTCAACAGAACATGACTCTTCCCCGCTGGGAAGACTATTTCATCATTTGTTTTGTCCTGCCAAACCAACTGTTCCATGTAATATTCAATGTAGAGAGTTGTGTCGTATCTGTCATACGTGCAGAAAGTGACAACAACCCAAACTCAGCGAGCACTCGTGTGACAAACCATTTTGCATGGGTTAAGGCTCATTGAAATAGCAATACTACAACATTAGTGGCAATAATAGACAACATGTGCCAATCCTGCAGGATTAATGATAAGCACTCTTCTCCATCCAAAATATCAGAGGACCAAAGACAAAGTCATTTTATGTGTCCTGATTGACCAAAACTGTGGTTCACCTTCACTACCACCGTCATGCCCACGTATGACATGTGATGCCCTGAGCTCCTGATCCAGTGCCATGCTGATGGTCTGGGTGTGGCAGGAGCGACTGCTGTTACCACAATGGATCTATTTATTGCCCATCTCCAAAATAAATTTCAGATAAGCACTCTGTAGATAATCCCCAGGAAAAATGGAGAGTTCGATTTGTAGGCATATTGGAGTGTTGCATTTAATTCTATGTTACTGTATCGTGTAACATGCAAAGGCCTTAAGAGGACAGAAGGTGAAATTGGATTGATCTGCAAGGTATGTCAATTATTTTTATCATAAAGAGGAACATTACAATGCCAGGTCTGGAAATTGGAGCAGTAAATGCAATTGCACCAATGAGGAAGTAATCTTTTAAATGCCACAAACATATCTGCTTCAACCACCACCCTCTGCATTGCATTCTGGGCACTCACCACCCTCTGTAAAAACAAAACTATCCTCATCCACCTCCTTTAAACTTTGTCCCTCTCACCTTAATCTATTCCCATCCACTATTTGATGAGCATTCTAGTAGTCAGAGACTCAAACAACGTGGAATGCACAGATCCTATATTGCGTTTCAGTGAAAGCAGAGGATTATGATAGTAAACTCTGGAAAACTTAGGACAAAAGGGCAAAGAGAAGATCAAAGGTATCATCCTTGCATGGACATCATCTCGGGTGTAAACAAAAACACAATGGCAGTAACCTGCCTACAGTAGAGCCCATCAACAATATATGTGAGATGGACAAAGACTGGCTCATCAGATCCTGGGAGGACTTGTTATTGACATTGTCCCTTATTTAAGATGGAGGGTGACATGGATTTCAAGGAAAAGTTTTGCATAATAAACAACAAAGCATATTTAAACAAGATATCAGAGGGATAGTGATCAAAACATCTGGTGAAGCCACTGGACTTGGAGCCTTGAAAGGGATTGTAGGAGTCCACAAACTCATATAACAATGGAATTAAGGTAGAATTCCCTAAGCTCCTGGTCAGTGAAGATAAGACATTACTGCAACTTTTTCAGCCAATGACTTACAGCACCACCAGTTCCAGAACCATTTAAAAAGAACAAAACAGTGCAGTTTGGGTTTGATACCCAAAACGGGGGATAAGAATTAATGATAACTGGAGGCTAAATACAATCAGGTCAATAATGTTTAAACTATTCATGATAATCACAGGGAAGAGTCTCAATGAAATTTTAAACCTCAATCCCTGGTGGGAGGGTTTATTGCGGCCATCTGGGTTGCAATGAAAACAGAGTTGCACTGTAAAATGTCACAAGAAGGCCCATAAGCAACCATAAAGAATTAACTATAATCTTTGTGGATATGGCAGATATTTGATTTGGCCAGACATAAGCTTCTATTACAACACTTAAGAAAATGGGATTTCCTAGGAAATTCATCTTATTCATGGAGGGCATATAAAGTTACACAACCATGGTCCGAAAGGAAAAGACAGCGATCCAATTCCAATCAAGAGGTGATGGATTGTTGCTATTCCGATCTGTTTTGCTATAGACCCCCTCATTTGCTGCAACACTTTATTCTGCACACTGTTTATTTTAGTTTTTGCACAACCTGTTGTATTCACATTTGGTGTGATCTGCCAACAAAGTTTTTCACTGTATCTCGGTACACATGAGAATAATAAACCAATATCAATCTCAAGATCAATAAAGGAGGCAAAATGGAGTGCCAGACCTCAATCTGATGAGGCATTTATTGCAACAGTTTTGTTCAGTAACCCTAAGCTAAGAGTCAAAATGTGTTCTCCAGAGATGCAGCCTGACTCACTGAGTTACTCCAGCACTTTGTGCCCTTCAGTTTCTGGAGATCGTCAGGCTGCATAAAGTCAAGGTGACTGCTGTTAATGGATTAGCTCAGCTAGCCATCTTGACAATGATTTACAGGCCAGTACTTTAGCAAATGGTATTTTTCATCACCCTGCAATAGGAATCACTGAAAGTCTCAACAGCATCAGCAAAAGTTAGTAAAGGCCTCATCAGACTGAAGTCTGACACTCAATTTTACCTCCTTAAGAACGGAGCAATGAGTCCATGACAATATTGAACAGAGGCTGTTAGAAAAAATAGTTCAGAAATGAAGCTTCAATTGTGCAGAACTTTGAACAGACCCACTTTGGGGTATCAAATCTCAGGAATGTCTTGGAAGTGGCACAATTCAGATTCACCCAAAGGGTGCAAAAAAATAAAGGGTTAAATTATGAAGTGAGAAAAATGATCTGGTATTCTCTTGAGTTTGGAAAATTAAAAGGTGAAGTTGAATAACTTAAAATAATAAAGAAACCCACTGAAATTGGGTACCGAGGGAAACATTTTCCAACATCAGAGGTTTCATCAACACCTCTATTTCCTCTATTAGAAGTCTTAGGAAGTTCAGCATGTCCCCATTAACTCTCAGCAACTTCTACAGATGCGCCATTAAAGGTATTTTATTGGGATGCATCACTGCATGGTTTGGGAACAGCTCCAACCAAGACTGCAAGAAATTGCAGAGTATTGTGGACGCAACTCAGACCATTACACAAACCAACCTCCCTCCCTTTGACTGCATCGACACTTCACGCTGCCTCAGCAAGGCCAGCAGCATAATTAAGGACGAGTCCCACTCCCTCTTTTCACTTCTCCCATCAGGCATGAGGTACAGAATTGTAAAAATGCATACCTCCAGATTCAGGAACAGTGTCTTCCCAGCTGTTATCAGGCAATTAAACCATCCTCTCACCAACTCAAGAGCAGTCCTTCTATCTACCTCATTGGAGACCCTTGGATTATCTTTAATCAAACTTTACTGGACTTTATCTCACATTAAACATTATTCCCTTTATCTTGTATCTGTACAGTGTGGATGGCTTGATTGTAGTCATGTGTAGTCTTTCTGACTGGATAGCAAGCAAGAAAAAACCTTGGTACACATGACAATAAACTAAACTGAACTAAATTAAACTCAATTAATTCTAAAATTAGAATTATACTAGCTAGCACCGAAATCATGAAGTATGATTTGACACAAAAAATAGCATAAACTTGCAGGACGTGGTTAACCCGTGTCATGCTGGGCAAAATGGAATTTCAAGGGATCCAGAGCAAATGAATAGGCATGAAGTCCATAATTAACGGACTGGTGAAATACACCAATGGAGCCTGAGTAGGTTACTGCTATTCCTATGATCAGGCAATACCATCCATTAGCTCTTGAATTAGCTTTCATACTTATGACACGTTAACCCTCTGCCTATTCCCTTTGTGCAAACACTGTTTCTACGATTTCCAACTTTCTGTGCAATACCAATATTTATTGTCAAAATTTCTACCAGTTCTTCCTTGTTAAAATCAAAGTTATCTCCTATGACAGCTATCACTGCCGACATGCCACTAGACACCAGGAAATGGTGTTGGGTAGACTGATAGTACTGAAGGCTGATAATTCCCCAGGGCCTGATGGTCTGCATCCGAAGGTACTTAAGGAAGTGGCTCTAGAAATTGTGGACGCATTGGTGATCATTTCAGAATCAGTTCCTGTGGATTAGAGGGTAGCTAATGTTATCCCACTTTTTAAGAAAGGAGGAAGAGAGAAAACTGGAAATTATAGATCAATTAGCATAACATCAGTGGTGGGGAAGATGCTGGCGTCAATTATAAAAGAAGAAATAGTGGAACATTTGGATAGCAGTAACAGGATCGTTCTGAGTCAGCATAGATTTATGAAGGGGAAATCATGCTTGACTAATCTTCTGGGACTTATTTGAGGATGTAACTAGGAAAATGGACAAGGGAGAGCCACTGGATGTATACCTGGACTTTCAGAAAGCCTTTGATAAGGTCCCACATAGGAGATTAGTGGGCAGAATTAGAGGAAAAAGGGAAGTACAAAGAGATCTGGGTGTCCTTGTTCATCAGTCACTGAAAGTAAGCATGCAGGTACAGCAGGCAGTGAAGAAAGCTAATGGCATGTTGGCCTTCATGACAAGAGGAGTTGAGCAGAAAAGCAAAGAGGTCCTTCTGCAGTTGTACAGAGCCTTAGTGAGACCACACCTGGAGTACTGTGCGCAGCTTTGGTCTCCAAATTTGAGGAAGGACATTCTTGTTATTGAGGGAGCATAGGTTCACTAGGTTAATTCCCGGAATGGCGGGATTGTCGTATGTTGAAAGACTGGAGCCACTAGGCTTGTATACACTGGAATTTAGAAGGGTGAGAGGGGATCTTATTGAAACATATAAGATTATTAAGGGATTGGACACGCTAGAGGTAGGAAATATGTTCCCAATGTTGGGGGAGTCCAGAACCAAGGGCCACAGTTTACGAATAAGGGGTAGGCCATTTAGAACAGAGATGAGGAAAAACATTTTCACTCAGAGAGTTGTAAATCTGTGGAATTCTCTGCTTCAGAAGGCAGTGGAGGCCAATTCTCTGGATGCTTTCAAGAGAGAGTTAGATAGAGCTCTTAAGGATAGCAGGGTCAGGGGGTATGGGGATAGGGCAGGAATGGGGTACTGATCGTGGATTATCTGCCATGATCACATTGAATGGCGGTGCTGGCTCAAAGGGCCGAATGGCCTACTCCTGCACCTATTGTCTATTGACTCCTTTCTCAGAATCTCTCCTTTGCTCCTTCTGGCTTGACTTCATTTTTTTCACTTCCCAAAATAAAATGTGAACATTATTGCAGTTATTGTCATTGTGAGAGAGTTCACAGAAAAAAATGTGATTAAAATAGTTTGTAGCATTGATTTCATATTTCACGCCAATACTTCCTACACCAGGCAAGTTTTTCTATTTAAAAATCTACAAACTGAAGTTATTTCCTCCCTATTAAGAAGTATCTTAATTTTTGTTGGCTCAAAAGACCTGTCAACTGAAGGATTTGACCTCTCAGGGCTGGGCTATGTGGGCAGCCAGTGTGAATCTTGGAACAACTTAGATTCCAAAGTGATTCACTGCTTTGGACCAGTACCAAAGCCGATCTGAAGTGTATGGGTGAATACTGTACAGCACATTCCCAGCCTAACATTACCTTTTCTTTTCAGTATCAGTTTATAGTTTGCACTCAAAGTCAAGTATTATTGGCAGGATATATGGCACACTTCAGTGAATAACATATTTCAAACGTGACGGTTGTCAGAGAAAATATTTTATGGGACATTTACTTTAAAATGAATCCAAATCCCTGTCAGGGTTAAAATGAGTAATAGTACTAATATTGTAACAACTGACAATTGAATGGCACACCGTAAGAAAAATTAACAGTGTTCCTTTATTGTATGAAATATGAAATCAATGCTGCAAACTGTTTTAGTCACATATTCTTCTATAAGTCATGATCCTACTCCACAATCAAGCACGAATGTTTTTTATATAAATATTGTGTTCAGAATGGTGGAACATTCTATACTAAAAATATCCTTGTGCACCTGAACATCTTTAGTCTTTATTCTGTCAGTTCAAGGTGTTACATAGCCTTTTGTTTAGCAGAGAAAATAATGCGGCAAATCTATCTATAGTTGTCTTGACTGTTGCAACTGCAAATAACTCCAATATTTGAGCATTTGACCTAGAATACCAAGTACCCAACCTCTTTTGGTAGCCAAAGTACTCAGTTGGCATGCCCAAATGAGTGTCAATTTAATGGTGATTCCCCCAGATGTTGATGGTCTGGTAATGGTAATGAATATCAGATGAATACCTCTTACTGGAAACAGTCACTACCTCATATTTATGTACCTCATCAGTCCATGTCTTGCTTTCCTTTTAGCAAAAGCTGCTCTGGAAGGAATTGAAACACATGGTAAAGTATCTTTAGCAGGAACCAGTGGGTCACATTCAATGGCGAATTATATTCTTCTGATTCAAAGTAATTGAAGATTGCTTTCTTTCATCTTCCTTGTGTGGGTACACTAGCTCTGCCTAACCCTTTCTCCATCTCTACCTATGCAATTGAAATCTGCATTGCTTTTCTCTGCATTCATGCCAATAAGGTGTTCAGCACCCTGTCTCCAAACCGGGTCTGAGTTCCCTATTCCCACCTCTCTGCTCTTCTACCGCACATTTGTTATAAGAGTCATAGAATGATACAATGTGGAAACAGGCCCTTCAGCCCAACTTGCCCACACCAGCCAACAATGTCCCAGCTACACTAGTTCCACTTGCCTGCGCTTGGTCCATATCCCTTGGATTCCTATTAAATCTTTTCCCCTTCACCTTGAACCTATATCCTCTGGTCCGCAATTCCCCTACTCTGGGCAAGAGACTCTGTGCATCCACCCGAACTATTCCTCTCATAATTTTATACACCTCCATAAGATCCCTCCTCATCCTCATGCGCTCCATGGAATAGAGACCCAGCCTACTCATCCTCTCTCTATAGCTCACACCCTCTAGTCCTGGCAACATCTTCGTAAATCTTTTCTGAACCCTTTCAATCTTGACAATATCTTTCCTATAACATGGTGCCCAGAACTGAACACAATCTTCTAAATGCGGTCTCACCAATGTCTTATACGACTGCAACATGACCCCCCAACTTCTATACTCGATACTCTGAATGATGGCTGAAGTGCCAAAAGCCTTTTTGACCACCTTATCTACATCTGCCTGTGACTCGACCTTCAAGGAACCATGCACCTGTACTCCTAGATCCTTCTGCTCTACAACACTACCCAGAGGCCTACCATTTACTGTGTAGGTCCTTCCCTTGTTCGACGTCACAAAATGCAACACCTCACACTTCTCTGCATTAAATTTCATCAACCACTCCTCCGCCCACCTGGCCAATCGATCCAAATCCTGCTGCAATCTTTCACAACCATCTTCACTATCTGCAAAACCACTTACTTTTGTACCATCGGCAAACTTGCCAATCTTGCCCTGTATGTTCTCATCCAAATCATTGATGTAGATGACAAACAGTAATGGGCCCAGCACCAAACCCTGAGGCACACCACTAGTCATTGGCCTCCAGTCAGTGGAGCAATCTTCCACCATCACCCTCTGCTTCCTTCCATGGAGCCAATTTGCTATCCATTCAGCTATCTCTCCTTGGATCCCATGCGATCTAACCTTCCAGAGCAGCCTACCATGCGGAACCTTGTTGAATGCCTTACTGAAATCCATGTACACAAAATCTGCAGCTCTGCCCTCATCGACCTTTTTGTTCACGTCTTCAAAAAAATCAATCAGATTTGTGAGACACGACCTCCCTGACCATGCTGACTATCGCTAATCAGCCCTTGCCCATCCAAATGCCTGTGTAACCTATCCCTCAGAATACTCTCTAGTAACTTTCCAACTACAGATGTTAAGCTCACCGGCCTATAATTCCCAGCATTTTCCCTGCAGCCCTTCTTGAAAAGAGGCATAACATTTGCCACTCTCCAGTCTTCCGGTACCTCTTCTGTATTTAAGGACGACTCGTAAATTTCAACCAGTGCTCCCACAATTTCCCCTCTAGTTTCCCGCAATGTCCTCAGATATATCAGATCTGGCCCTGGAGATTTGTCAACTTGGTGCCTTCTTTTACTGAAGATTGTTCCATCCTGTAGACTGCGATTCTTGACCTGATGAGAACTCCCTCTGCAACATATTATGTTATGAAGACAGAACAATGCAATTTTCAACTGAAATTATTGAAGTATGTATTTTAATAAGACTTTAATACTTTGTCGGTCAACACTGACTTGACCCATGAATAAAGAGGATAAACTAATTATTTGATTCTGCATCCTTCAGGCTATCAGAGAATGACAAATGGAAATAAATATTATTTTGATAAATCATATTATTTCCCTTGGCTAATGATAATATGAAATGGTAAATATACAGAGGCAGGAGTAGGAGAAAGGATTGCACTTTTTATTAGAGTTCAATATTTGAATCGAAGGATCTACCTAGTTTTATTCTTCCTGTGGAACAGACGTACACTCTATGGGAATTAAACTGTTGAACACTGCCAAAAGTGCTTCATAGGAGATTACTTCTTCCTTTCTTCAAAACTCTAGATAAAAATGGTAAGAAACAAATGTTCATTTGAATAAATGCTTGTTTTCTTCAATAAAGCATGTTTCCTCTGCTGCACAAACTGTCACAAGATCAAAAATGGTGGGAAGCTAATTATTAAGTCAGTATCATACCTCAAATTATAATTTATGAGTTTATTATCCTGGGATTATCTTTGTTTCAAAATTAATCCTGAATTAAAAGTATTTTCGTCAGAAACCTTTGTGGAGAAAAAACCTTTTTCTCCCAAAAAGCATCATGAGTCATGCATTTTGGCAATAAGAATAAAGGCGTAATTATTTTCTAAATGGAAAGAGAATCCAGAAATTGGAGGTGCAAAGGGACTTGGGAGTGCTGGTGCAGGACTCCCAAAAGGTCATTTGCCAGTCAAATCGGTAGTAAGGATGGCAAATGCAATGCTAGCATTTATATCAAGAGGACAGGAATACAAAAACAGAGATGTGATGCTGAGGCTCTAGAAGGCACTGGTCAGATCGCATTTGGAGTACTGTGAGCAAATTTAGGCCCCATATCTGAGGGAGGATGTGCTGGCTCTGGAAAGGGTCCAGAGGAGGTTTACTTGAATGATTCCAGGAATGAGTGGGTTAGCATATGATGAGCACTTGATAGCACTGGGCCTCAACTTGCTGGAGTGTAGAAGGTTGAGGGGGAATCTCATTGAAACTTGCAAAATAATGAAAGGCATAGACAGAGTGGATGTGGAAAGGGTGTTTCCACTGGTGAGAAAGTCTATGACCAGCTTGGCTTGGGGATATTTAGATCAGGGCAATTGTGTACAAAATAATGATGCAATGTTTGTTTGGGTTGTCTTTCATATTAATTATTTAATTCCTCTAATAAGGGAGAGGGGAGGGGGGAAGGTGGGGGAGAGGGGAGGGGGAGGGGGGAAGGTGGGGAGGGGGAGAGGGGAGGGGGAGGTGGGGAGGGGGGAGGGGGAGAGGGGAGGGGAGGGGAGGGGAAGGGGGGGAGGAGAGGGTGCTGCACCAATGCAGGAGAGGTTTGGGCCCAACGGGTCCACTTGGTCTAGTTATACTTAAAGGGTTGACAGTGGAGATGCAATGGCAAAGATTCAAAAACCGCATGGATGAACTCCAGAAATTGTTCATCCCTGTCTGGCGAAAAAATAAAATAGGGAAGGCGGCTCAACCGTGGCTGACGAGGGAAGTCAAGGATAGTGTTAAAGCCAAGGAAGAGGCATATAAATTGTCCAGAAGAAGTGGCAAACCAGAGGATTGGGAGAAATTTAGAACTCAACCGCGGAGGAAAAAGAGGTTAATTAAGAGGGGGGAAAAAAGAGCATGAAAGAAAGCCAGTGGGAAATATAAAAATGGACTGTAAAAGATTCTTTAGGTATGTAAAAAGGAAAAGATTAGTGAAGACGAATGTAGATCTCTTACAGTCAGAGACGGCGAATTTATATTGGGAAACAAGGAAATGGCAGAACAGTTAAATGAGTATTTTGGATCCATCTTCACTAAGGAAGACACAAACAATCTCCCGGAAATACCAGGGGACCGAGGATCTAGTGGGAGGGAGGAACTGAAGGGAATCTACATTAGTCAGAAAATGGCATTAGGTAAACTGTTGGGACTGAAGGCAGATAAATCCCCAGGGCCTGATGGTCTGCATCCCAGGGTACTCAAGGAGGTGGCCCTAGAAATCATGGATGCATTGGTAGTGTAAGAAAATAACTGCAGATGCTGGTACAAATCGAAGGTATTTATTCACAAAATGCGGGAGTAACTCAGCAGGTCAGGCAGCATCTCAGGAGAGAAGGAATGGGTGAAGTTTCAGGTCGAGACCCTTCTTCAGAGGGTCTCGACCCGAAACATCACCCATTCCTCCTCCCCTGAGATGCTGCCTGACCTGCTGAGTTACTCCAGCATTTTGTGAATGGATGCATTCGTGATCATTTTTCAATGTTCTCTCGACTCTGGATCAACTCCTGTGGACTGGAGGGTAGCCAACGTAACGCCACTTTTTAAGAAAGAAGGGAGAGAGAAAATGGGGGTTATGGACCAGTTAGCATTACTTTGGTAGTGGGGAAGATGCTGGAGTTGATTATTAAAGATGTTATAGCAGCGCATTTGGAAAGCAATGACTGGATCGGTCAAAGTCAGCATGGATTTATGAAGGGGAAATCACACTTGACTAATCTTCTGGAATTTTTTGAGGATGTAACAAGTAGAATGGATAAGGGAGAGCCAGTGGATGTAGTGTATCTGGACTTTCAACAAGCTTTTGACAAGGTCCCACACAAGAGATTAGTGTGCAAAATTAGAGCACATGGTATTGGGGGTATGGTATTGACATGGATAGAGAACTGGTTGGCAGACAGGAAGGAAAGAGTAGGAATTAACGGGTTATTTTCAGAAAGCCAGGCAGTGACTAGTGGGTGCCGCAAGGCTTGGTGCTGGGACCCCAGTTGTTTACAATATATATTAATGATTTAGACAAGGGGATTAAATATAACATCTCTAAGTTTGCGGATGACACAAAGCTGGGTGGCAGTGTGAGCTGCGAGAAGGATGCTATGAGGCTGCAGGGTGACTTGGGTAGGTTGGGCGTGTGGGCAGAAGCATGGCAGATGCAGTATAATGTGGATAAATGTTGAGGTTATCCACTTTGGTGGCAAGAACAGGAAGGCAGATTATTGTCTGAATGGTGTCAGATTAGGAGAAAGAGAGGTGCAATGAGACCTGGGTGTGCTTGTACATCAGTCACTGAAAGTAAGCTTGCAGGTACAGCAGGCAGTGAAGAAAGCCAATAGCATGTTGGCCTTCATTGCGAGAGGATTTGAGTTTAGGAGCAAGGAGGTCCTACTGCAGTTGTACAGGGCCCTGGTGAGACCGCAGCTAGAGTATTGTATGCAATTTTGATTTCCTAATTTGAGGATGGACATTATTGCTGTTATGGGAGTGCAGCATAGGTTCACCAGGTTAATTTCCGGGATGGCGGGACTGACATATGATGAAAGAATTGGTCAACTGGGCTTGTATTCGCTGGAATTTAGAAGGATGAGAGGGGATCTTACAGAAACATATAAAATTCTTGGAGGATTGGACAGGGTAGATGCAGGAAATATGTTCCCAATGTTGGGGGATTACAGAACAAGGGGTCACAGTTTAAGAATAAGGGGTAGGCCATTTAGGACCGAGATGAGGAAAACTTCCCCCAAAGAGTTGTGAATCTGTGGAATTCTCTGCCACAGAGGCAGTGGAGGCCAATTGGCTGGATGTTTTCAAGAGAGAGTTAGATTTAGCTATTAGGGCTAAAGGAATTAAGGGATATGGGGAAAAAGCAGGAACTGGGTACTGATTTTAGATGATCAGCCGTGATCATATTGAATCGTGGTGCTGGTTCTAAAGGCTGAATGGCCTACTCCTGCACCTATTTTCTATGTTTCCAAGACATTGTGCAGCACAAGGGTACAGTCCTGTTGCACATTTCCAGCAGCATAGAGTTGATTCTAACCCGTCTGTGTGGAGTTTGCATGCCCTTACTATGGCCACATGGGGTTCCTCCCAGTACTCAGGTTTACTGACGCATATGAAAGATGTGTTTGTTGATAGTTCAATTCGCCACTGTAATTTGCCATCAGTGTGAGATCAGCGTAGGATTAATGTCGATGGCTGTTTGATGACCGGAATCAACTTGGTGGGCTGAAGGGTTCCCAATGTTGGGGGAGTCCAGAACCAGGGGCCACAGTTTAAGAATAAGGGGTAGGCCATTTAGAACGGAGATGAGGAAAAACTTTTTCAGTCAGAGAGTTGTAAGTCTGTGGAATTCTCTGCCTCAGAAGGCAGTGGAGGCCAATTCTCTGAATGCTTTCAAGAGAGAGCTAGATAGAGCTCTTAAGGATAGCGGAGTCAAGGGGTATGGGGCGAAGGCAGGAACGGGGTACTGATTGAGAATGATCAGCCATGATCACATTGAATTGTGGTGCTGGCTCGAAGGGCTGAATGGCCTACTCCTGCACCTATTGTCTATTGTCTATTGTCTATTTTCATGTCGAATGACCTTATGACCAACATTAAATGATCTTCTTTACAGATCAGTTCTAATTTTTATCACCCAATGTATTTGATTTAATAGATTCCTTCTCATTTTTTGCATGGTTCTAATAGACTATCTGGTATCCTGCACTCTTTTTCCCCTCGGTTTTGCAGTTCATTCCTTATGTTCCTTGGATTGCTTCTGAAATACCTACTCATCTGGTTTGCAGCAGTTGGAATGCTGAGTGTTGTTTGTCTCTTGGCCAGAATACATAAACAGTGCTGTGGCTGCCCACCCACATCTACTGTAAACACAGGCTTTAGCCATTCTCTCACACTCCCACTCTGAATGTCTTTCTTGTCATTGCTTTTTGATTCCATGCACTTGCAAAGCAACTCTAGATTTCAATAAAGTAATTAATCTACAGTTAATATATTGAAAGATTATATTGTATAAACTGTGTTAAAAGAATGCATTTTTTAAAATCGACTTTAAACTAAAAAGTTATTGTTTTAAAAAGTTATGAAGTTTTGTTTAAAACTATTTATAAGGTGCTTAGATGTGCATTTTTCGCTTGTTTTTAAATGTTTTTCTTTACTAATGATCTTCAAATGAAGATGGATGATCATATCAAAGCATATAATTTGTAGAAAGGTTTTGCACATTCTGGAAAACAAACTTCTTGTGAATATAATATTTGAATGGATATTATTAATCCTGTTTAATTGCATTGTTTTTGCGTTTGGATTCTCACAGAAAGTGAAGACTTTGTACTTGCTGGCTAAGAAACATAAGCGCTGCACTTTCCTGGTTAAACACATATGTTTAGTCCCTTGATGGCACGGTACAGCTCACATTATGTAATAAATGTAATCAAACTGTCATCTTGCAGCTTGTGGTAACAAATACACAGGGAACAGCAGAGACTCCTTTGCACTAGAGATTATAGGGGACCGTTTAGTCTGAGAGGCCATTTATGTAAACCTCCACTCTGAAGTTGGACATGTGTTAAGCTTGTTTATAGATTTTCCAGTCCACCCTATACTTCAACCAAGTAGCTCTTTTCAGAGAAAAAAACTGATAGTGGAGGCCAAGCAGCAGGAACAAGATAAGGCCCAGGTTGTTTGAGAAAGAGATGTTTGCCTGGAAGCTGAATGGCTATAAAGGCACCTTCAATGGTGTGTAACCGGCCAGGGAATATTTTAGTCAAGGATCCACCTCAGCAAAAGTCAATGGTGCATGAGGACTGAGACATCACAGAATTTATGATCGCAAAAGATTACTGCCGCATTATTTCCTCGTGTGCTTGGCATTACATTTTATGTGCAGATATTCCTGAACTACCTTGGGAGATTTTACCTCGGTACAGTAATAGACAATAGACAATAGACAACCCGCCATTCACTGTGATCATGGCTGATCATCCACAATCAGTACGCCATTCCTGCCTTCTCCCCATATCCCTTGACTCCGCTATCATTAAGAGCTCTATCTAACTCTCTCTTGAAAGCATCCAGAGAATCGGCCTCCACTGCCTTCTGAGGTAGAGAATTCCACAGATTCACAACTCTCTGGGTGAAAATGTTTTTCCTCATCTCTGTTCTAAATGGCCTACCCCTTATACTTAAACTGTGGCCCCTGGTTCTGGATTCCCCCAACATAGGGAACATGTTTCCTGCCTCTAGCATGTCCAATCCCTTAATAATCTTATATGTTTCAATAAGATCCCCTCTCATCCTAAATTCCAGTGTATACAAGCCCAGTCGCTCCATTCTTTCAACATATGCCAGTACCGCCATCCCAGGAATTAACCTCGTGAACCTACACTGCACTCCCTCAATAGCAAGAATGTCCTTCCTCAGAACTGTGCACAATACTCCAGGTGTGGTCTCACCAGGGCCCTGTACAACTGCAAAAGGACCTCTTTGCTCCTGTACTCAACTCCTCTTGTTATGAATGCCAACATACCATTAGCTTTCTTCACTGCCTGCTCGGGTTGCCACCTTTCTCACTCCCAAATAGGGGACAAAAGGTGACGTCATCGCCCTGCGCCCCACGTGACCTCACCCAGCCAGCGGCCACTTGCTCCCGCCCCTCCAATGGCGGCTGCTCGGGCCGGGAGGCCGGTTGCCACGAAACCTCTGTTAGGCAGTGCTCGGGCCCCTGGGCCTACACTGTCTGGGCCTACACTGTCTGGGCCTACAGCGGCCCCCAGGCCGACATAGTCCGGTCCAACCGTCCAGGCCGACAGCGCCCCCCGGGCCTAATATGGGACAAGGGTGGTATATTTAGCCTAATATATGGGATGTCCCAGCTAATACAGGACTGTTGGCAACCCTACTGCCTGCTGTACCTAAATGCTTACTTTCAGTGACTGACGTATAAGAACTCCCAGGTCTCGTTATACTTCCCCTTTTCCTAACCTGACACTATTCAGATAATAATCTGCCTTCCTATTCTTGCCACCAAACGACATAAATAACTCCTGTTGACAGCTGATGATTATTTTTCACATCAAGTAACAAGCCTTTGGGCAATGGTCCATGGCATCATTTAAGGGACAGGCGGTGTGGGGAACCTCAGCCCCTCCGACTACACAGCCCTCACCACACTCAGTGCTTGTCACTAATAACCAGATGGGATTTATGAACAATTACATATCCTTTCATTTATCTCTTTCTATAGTGGGGTCCAAAGTACGACTCTTTCATATAGAAAACCTAATTACACTGGGCAAAATGTTCTGCTGATATCCAAAAGGATCTGCAGATGGATATACCTGTAACTAGGGAAGTCCTGAGTGGAGCCTCTATGTCCTTTTGCTCAGGAGAGCTCCGGCTGCTTCCGAGTCTTATTAGACAACATGAATTCCTGCAGATTTCCAAGCTCCCAGGCTGAGAAATCCAGCGCTGAACCAGTGCCAGGGTAACTGGATGCAAGAACAGTGAGCCCTTTGAAACCAGTGGGAGAATTTGGCTGATGAAGAAAGTTAATTAAAGGCTCGCATATAATTAAGTTAGCTTAAATGTTTTGATTGTTTTACGTGTATGTATCTGATTTTACTTATTAATTTTGTTAAAGCAGTTGCAAATTTTTAAACCTTATTTTTAAAGTGTAGTTTGTCAGTCTGCAAGCCAGTTATGGGGCCTCACTGATCTCAAAGCCGTTCTCATCATTGCAACTGCTATTGTTGCACGAGAGGCTCTAGGCTGCCCTTCCTCTTGCTGATGTGCCAGGAGTCAGGCCCGGTGAAGGACCTGGATCAGGCCTGAGGAAATGATAATGTCCAAAGCACAGATAACTGCTGATCTAGGGAGCATGGAAGAGCTACCCCATAGCGTTATTTTAATCAGATTACGTAAGAAGAGGAGGAGTGAAATGTAGAGCTGAAGGGAGAGATACGGGTGGAATGGACAGGGGGTAAGGGGAAGATAAAATGGAAATGTTGGAATCTGGGTTGGGCGATGAGTGAGGGGGAAAGGAACAGGATGACTAGTGTGGTGGGAGAAATGTGTGGCAGGCAAGGGAAAGACAAAGGGCTTGGGCGGGTATTACTTAACATTGGAGAATTCGATGTTCAAACCTTTGGGTGGTAAGCTAATCAAGTAGAATATGAGGTGCTGTAATTGCAATGTAATTTCTGGGGTCGGATTTGCTTTAATTTGGAACCTGAACTTTTGATAGTATTATAGCTTCTGATTTGAGAACATTGAGGAGCAGATTGAAACTTGCGGCAAGATTGAGAGACTTGCACCAATAGAGAGTGACCAAACCAACAACAATCCTTTTGATGGCATTACTGTTACAGTTAACTACATAGAAATAGATAAAAGATACAATGCCGAAACAGGACTTTTAGCCAACCCATTCTAGTTGGCATTTACTTTTCCAAATGAAACAATCTTACTTTTCACTAAACACACCATATTCTGTAAAAGGAGCATTAATAATAATAATAATAATAATAATAATAATAATAAACATTTATTTTTTATAGCGCTTTTCCAAATTAAGAGAGAAAGCAAAATAAATTTACAAGGATAGCAGCAAATTTAAGAGGATACGACTATCAGCAAATTAAGCAGGCTTGGGTTTACACTTCTCACTGAAGGAAAGTCTGAGAAATGAACATTTTAAAATTATGAAGCTGTTGACGGAGAAGATTAAGACGAGATCACTTTAGGAGAATCTAAAACAATAATAAATCCAACAAAGAACTGAGGAGAAACAGAGTGATGAGATGTTTAGAATCAAGGGTTACCATCACAAAATAAATCTAATAATTAATGCATAAGAAACAGTGGTGAATAAGTGGAACCCACTGGTCAGGCATTCAGACCAGAGATGAAAAGAAATGTCTTCAGCCAGGGTAGTCAATCCTTGAGATTTTCTATTTGAGAGGACCATTGGAAGTTCAGTAGATGAGTATATTCAGGGCAGGAATGTGGTTCTGAGGTAAAAGATGGTATTAAAAAAAGGTGGAACAGGCTTAATGGGTTTAACAGCCTAATTTAATTCAGTTTAGAGATCCAGCAGGGAAATTGGCCCTTCGGCTCAAGTAGTAGACAACAACCACTGATCACCAATTCACATTAATTGTATTTTATACCATTTTTGCATTCACTCCCAACACATCAGGGACAATTTACAGAGGCTAATTAATCTTTAAACCTGCGCGTTTTGGGGACATGGGAGGAAACTCACAAGGTCACAGGGAGAACGTGCAAACTCCACACAGACAGCACACGAGGACAGGATCGAAGCTGGGTCTCTGGTGCTGTGAGGCAGCAGCTCTACCAGCTGCGTGACTGGGCCACCCTGCTTTTGCTGCTATTTCTTATGTTCTTCGATCAGATTCTTCCATTAATTTCAAGATAACATAATTAACAATACAGGTCTCTCATCTTTGAATAGTTTTAGTTATATTTTAATTGAATGATTCAGTTGCTCCTAAATCACAAATCCCATTAAACTTGATATAAATGAAATGTAAATAAATAGCTTCTTTGGTTGGAGGGAACTAACTCGAAGTGCTCTCATTTAATTTACACAATGGCAAAGTCAAAAACTCTGGCAAATATTTTTTATGCTAATTACTCTTATATAATGAAATGCTAAAAAAAAAAATTGAAATTGAAGTATGGAATGAGAAAAAGCCGTAGGTAATGAGTCCTTTGATAGATTCTAATAAATTAATTCACTTTCCAAAAGGAGAGAACCAACAGCTTGTAAAATCTTTAAGAAAATCAAGAACTCCCATGACTCCCAAAGGTAATCAAGTAAAATTTCAGGATATTAATCTAACCTTTAAACATACACTAAACAGGACTGAATAGTTGCAATGCACAGACCACTCTTCTATGTTTTCACTAGTGCAGAAACTCATGAGCTTCATGGAGAATTTCATCTTCTAAGACTATCCATTTCTTACAATTCTTTGAGGGTGGACTTTCTGCTTTAGCTCTCACTGCAGGGATCAGGGTCAACAGAGAACATGTACTGTAGAAATGCTTGTCCTCACTCTCCTGTTCAGGCCTTTAATGGGATTTGTGCAGTAAAGATCTTCCTTTCATTAGAACATAGAAAAGTACAGCACAGGAACAGGCCCTTCGGCCCAAAATGTCTGTGCCGAACCTAATGTCAAGATAAACTAATTTCATCTGCTTGCACCTGATCCATATTCCTCCATTCCTTGCATATCCATGTGCTTATCTAAACACTTCATAAACGCCACTATTGTATTTGCCTCCACCACCACCCCTGACAGGGCATTCCAGCCAGCCTGTGTAAAAAGACTTGGCTTGCACATCTCCTTTAATTTTTTTCCCTTTCACCTTAAAGCTATGCCCTCTAGTCTTTTATATTTCCACCCTGAGAAAGGGAATTCTGAGAAATGAAAATAAATGCTGATCTACTGTATATTCTCTGTGGATTCTCCTTCTTGTCCTGATGATTCTGCTTCCTATCTGTTGTTTGCTTCTTCAGATGTAAAAGCATACAACTGGTTGCATGCAAGTTGATGCATGCAACTGGATGCAACTGGATATATGTAGAAGTAGAAGCATGCAACTATATATACGTTGTAGAAGCATACAACTGGATATGTGTAGAAGTAGAAGCATGCAGCTGGATATGTGTAGAAGTAGAAACATGCAACTATATATACATTGTAGAAGCATGCAACTGGATATGCATTGTAGAAGCATGCAACTATATATACGTTGTAGAAGCATGCAACTGGATATACGTAGAAGTAGAAGCATGCAGCTGGATATGTGTAAAGTAGAAGCATGCAGCTGGATATGTGTAAAGTAGAAGCATGCAACTATAAATGTTGTAGAAGCATGCAGCTGGATATACGTTGCCCAAGTGGGCTTTATTCAGCCAGCATGATTGGGTCTTTCCAGCAACCAACCTCACTCAGTTGGCATGTTTACTTTGGAATGAGCTTTGGGTTTGACAACTACCTAAAGAAAGACCACTACAATGTTCAACATAATTTTGTTGCAGCATTGAGTTGGTTTGAGATTCACAAAAAAAAGATTTAAAAATAAAAAGGCAACAAAAGCATGATTGTTCGGGGTAATAGCTGTCAAATGTTGAATGATATTGTATAAACTTAACACCTTGAAAAGACAAACAATAATACCAGCATTTGCTACTGGGACTTGGGTATTTTTGAAATCTTTTATGTACTTCTTAACAAGTGCTTATTTTACTAGCAGCCCTCTGATTGTGTTAGAAGCTGTGCAAGGAATTCTTAATGCTGTGTGATGCAATCACATTTTAGATAGGAATGGCAATTTATTCTGTCGCTCTGATTTTTCGGGCAATTCCCATGTCACGCAGGCACAGCAAGGGCTACCCTGCCTCTCGTTTCTTATTTAAATAATAGGAAAATTGCCCTTTTCCTGTACATGTGCACAGTCTGTGAAAAGTGGGCATTATGGTTAGAAAATAAGAAATGTTTCAGATACTTAATGCCGAAATTTGAATAAGCAGCAGAGTAAAAAAATATTTGCAAGCATTATAATTTAAAACATTAAAATAGTCCACGTAAGCAAGGATACCTTGCAATAAAGATAACTGCGTTGGTTGAAATTAATCTTAATGCCTACATTTTACTTTCTCAACAGAAATGAACAAAAAATACTGAATATGAATAAGGGAACAAAGGATGTACAGTGCTGTAAAGTTGTTTGATATGAACTCCAAACCATGTTTAATCCAGATTTCAAAATCTTCTGGGGGAATACTGAAGCAATTCCATGTTTAGTGTCCTCCTTCTGACAGCGTGAATTTCCTCCGTGTGCTCCGGTTACCTCCCAGATTCCAAAGTCACACAGATTTGTAGGTTAATTGGCCTCTGTAAAATTCCCCCTAATGTGTGGGGAGTGGATGCGAAAGTGAGACACTGTGGAACAAGTGTGAACGGTTGATCGATGGTCGGCGTGGGTTGGTGGGCCAAAGGGCCCATTTACATGCTGTATCTTTAAACTAAACTAAACTAAACTTAACAGATTTCCAGTCAGAAGCAAATCGAAGTGACTGGAGTCAATGCTAATCACACTGGCAAAGGCAGGGACTGGGAAGCAGTCACCCCTCACCCAGAGCCGGGTTGTATGGGAATTAAATAGGATAGGTAGAATGAAAAGCGTTGTATTGACAGAGTAAGATTGTTTGTCTTCTCTTTGGCAACAACTATAATTTTAAATTCCCACTTAATATATAATTTGGTAATAACTAAATGGCCATTCTTGGCTAAATGACCATTCTTCATTTATAAGCACAACATAACTATGGAGAAGTTACATGGGAGTATTAAAAACAATGTAGGTCATCCTTTTGCAGAACTTCACTGGAAATCTAACAGAGGCCCTGGTGTCCTCTTATTCCCCAGCTCAATTAATTTACTACCACAAAAGCACGAACCAGCTAATTCAATGCAGGATAAACATCAAAACAGGAGCATTCCAACAGTACCACAACATTACAAGCTACAGTGGCCACTTTATTTTTTGGTCATCAATTCCAAACATATGGTAGAGTTTAAATAAATTGTGGTTGGATTCTCTGTTTTATAGAAAAAAAGGCACAAGTACATAAAATTATGCAGAGTCCAAGCTAAATGATTTTAGGAAGATTATGATTCTGTGGAATTCACTGCCACAGAAGGCAGTGGAGGCCAATTCACTGGATGAATTCCAGAAAGAGTTGGATGTGGCTCTTAGGGCTAACGGAATCAAGGGATATGGGAAGAAAGCAGGAACGGGGTACTGATTTTGGATGATCAGCCATGTTCATATTGAATGGCTCGAATGACCGAATGGCCTACTCCTGCACCTATTTTCTATGTTTCTATGACTTTTAAATGGCAGCATAAAGGAAGTTTATTCTTGGCTTCACTTGTGCTATCTATCTATTACCAATGCTCAGAAATGTGAACATCAATAAACGCCTGACAATTCAGATTTATCTCAAATCTCCAGGTGAAAGTCACCGTTCTTGAACATCCCTGATTATTTATTTTGGGAAATTTTACTTAAGAGTGCCTACTGCCTGCTGATGTAATAGAATTGATTGTTTTTTTTTGCTGCAATGGCTGCTAGTTATGATGGGAACAGCCAGAGTTCATCTAATGGGATAAATGTCAGTGTAGGATGGATAGATGTGTGGTCCAATCGCAAGGTTGAACTGGCTGAGTGACTGATGTCATTGCATCCATCATGATGCTTTATCAAGGGCGACACAGTGGCGCAGCGGTAGAGTTGCTGCCTTACAGCGCCAGAGACCCCAGGTTCGATCTTGACTACGGGTGCTGTCTATGGAGTTTGTACGTTCCCCCGTGACCTGCGTGGGTTTTTTCCGGGAGCTTCAGTTTCCTCCCACACTCCAAAGACGTTAATGTGTGGTCCACCAAACATCACAGTTAAGGTTTGTAGGTTAATTGGCTTGGTAAAATTGTAAATTGGCCGTAGTGTGTAGGATAGTGTTAGTGTTTGTGGATTGCTGGTTGGTGCGGACTCGTTGCACCAAAGGGCCTGTTTCGCGCTGTATCTCTAAATAACACTGGATTCCACATGGAATCAGGCTAGGTCAGACTTGGTGTGGTACTTGTGACATCTTTCTTTTCAGAAGGAGTGAACATAATGAGGGGGGTGAGTTAATTTTAAAATAATTTTACTTTAAACAAATGTTTGTAATGATTTCTCAGTGTTTTATTGTGCTCATAATACACTTTATATTTAGTAAAACATGAAAATATATTTTTACTTAATTATTTATATCAATTTAGTAGTCTTTAAATGTTTCTTAATGTCATCTACATTTTAAACTGTTAAAAAGTCCCACTGGTTTGACGAACAAGAAACTCAATTAAAGTGTATAGGAAGGAATTGCAGATGCTGGTTTAAATCAAAGATAGACACAAAATGCTGGAGTAACTCAGCGGGACAGGCAGCATCTCTGCAGAGAAAGAATGGGTGACGTTTTGGGTCGAAACCCTTCTTCAGACTGACGTCATAGAAACATAGAAAAATAGGTGCAGGAGTAGGCCATTTGGCCCTTCGTGCCAATACCGCCATTCAATATGATCATGGCTGATCGTTAATATATATTGTAAATAAAAGGGGTCCCAGCACCGAGCCTTGCAGCACCCCACTAGACACTGCCTGCCATTCTGAAAAGGACCCGTTAATTCTTACTCTTTGCATCCTGTCTGCCAACCAGTTCCCTATCCATGTAACTAGGGAAATTGACAGGGGAGAGCCGGTGGATGTAGTGTACTTTGACTTTCAGAAAGCCTTCGACAAGGTCCCACATAGGAGATTACTGGGCAAAATTAGAGCACATGGTATTGGGGGTAGGGTACTGATATGGATAGAAAATTGGTTGGCAGACAGAAAGCAAAGAGTGGGGATAAATGGGTCCCTTTCGAAATGGCAGGCAGTGACTAGTGGGCTACCGCAAGGCTCGGTGCTGGGACCGCAGCTATTTACAATATACATTAATGACTTGGATGAAGGGATAAAAAGTAACATTAGCAAATTTGCAGATGATACAAAGCTGGGTGGCAGTGTGAACTGCGAGGAAGATGCTATGAGGTTGCTGGGTGACTTGGACAGGTTGTGTGAATGGGCGGATGCATGGCAGATGCAGTTTAATGTGGATAAGTGTGAGGTTATCCACTTTGGTGGTAAGAATAGGAAGGCAATTATTATCTGAATGTTGCCAAGTTAGGAAAAGGGGACGTACAACGAGATCTGGGTGTCCTAGTGCATCAGTCACTGAAAGGAAGCATGCAGGTGCAGCAGGCAGTGAAGAAAGCCAATGGAATTTTGGCCTTCATAACAAGAGGAGTTGAGTATAGGAGCAAAGAGGTCCAGCTGCAGTTGTACAGGGCCCTAGTGAGATTGCACCTGGAGTACTGTGTGCAGTTTTGGTCTCCAAATTTGAGGAAGGATATTCTTGCTGTTGAGGGCGTGCAGCGTAGGTTTACTAGGTTAATTCCCGGAATGGCGGGACTGTCATATGTTGAAAGACTGGAGCAACTTGGCTTGTATACACTGGAATTTAGAAGGATGAGAGTGGATCTTTTCGAAACATATAAGATTATTAAGGGGTTGGACACGTTAGAGGCAGGAAACATGTTCCCAATGTTGCGGGAGTCCAGAACCGGGGGCCACAGTTTAAGAATAAGGGGTAGGCCATTTAGAACTGAGATGAGGAAAAACTTTTTCAGTCAGAGTTGTAAACTCTCTGAGCTGTGGAGGCAAATGCTCTGAATGCATTCAAGAGAGAGCTAGATAAAGCTCTTAAGGATAGCAGAGTCAGGGGGTATAGGGAGAAGGCAGGAACGGGGTACTGATTAAGAATGATCAGCCCTGATCACATTGAATGGTGGTGCTGGCTCGAAGGGGCGAATTGCCTACTCCTGCACCTATTGTCTATTGTCTAATACTCTACCCCAAATACCATGTGCTCTAATCTTGCACACTAAATCTCTTGAGTGGGTCCTTGTCAAAGTCTTTTTGAAAATCTAAACACACCACATCCACTGGCTCTTCCTTATCCATTCTACTTGTTATATCCATAGAAAATTCCAGAAGATTAGCCAAGCATGATTTCCCCTTCATAAATCCATGATGACTTTAACCGATCATGTCACTGCTTTCCAAATGCGCAGCTATAACATCTCTAACAATTGATTCAAGCATCTGCCCCACTACAGATGTAAGGCTGACTGGTCTGTACTGGTCTCTGTCGTGGGGGAGGGAGATAGATATGGAAGTGTAAGGAATGAAAACGGGAAAACAGGAAAAAGGGAATGAATTTCAAGGTAAATGTAGAATAAATCATTTTTGACTGGGAGAATGTAACAAAGCAAACACAGATAAAATGTAGTTAGAGACAGTAAGAATGGTCGGAGAACTGGGAAGGGGGAGGGATGGAGAGAGAGGGAAAGCAAGGGTTACTTGAAGTTAACTGGGAAGGGGGAGGGATGGAATAACTTCAAGTAACCCTTGCTTTCCCTCTCTCTCTATTACTCCCCCTTCCTAGTTCCAGCCCTGAGTTGGAAGCCATGCAGCCAGGGCTATTGTCAGCAGCAACTGCTACACAAGGGTCAGGATCTGCAAGGTCCTGGTCAATAAAAATAGTAAATCTGATATTTGCTTCTTTCTAATACATCTGTTAATTCTCTGTTTAACTTAAATCTCCCCCAAGTCAACCAACTTAAACAAATATTATTTTTAAAAACACAAAGTTCTGGAGGAACTCAGTGGGTCAGGCAGCATCTCTGGAGGGAATGGTTAGACAAAGTTCCAGGTCGGGACCTCTTTTTGGACTCGAAACCCGTTGACTTCCTCCAGTACTTAGTGGTTTACTCAAGCTTTTAGCATCTGTGGTGTCTTGTGTTTGCATTATATTAATCAAAACTCTTTGTACGGTTCTCCTTAAGGAACTGATTTCTATTATGCTTTGGGTTTGACAGTAACAAACAATGTTAATGTTTGAACACTTACAACTTGGTCCAATGATTAATCTAATGAGAGAACATTCTTATTCAAAATACTAGAGCCCTGATCCTATGCAGACTACAAGTATGTATTTCATCAATCGTCAACTAAATTAATAACATTTTAAAAAACTCCTCACAATGAAGGAAAATGAAATAAATGAGTAAAATCTACATTTTAAAAATAGTATTTTAGTTCTTTAACAAAGCACACAAAATTGTTATCTACTTTTGGATTACTGGAGAAGATTCTTCGGGATGGAATTTACTGATTTGGAAAAGCATGGACTTATTAGGGATAGCATGCAGGAAGAGATCCTGTCTTATGAATTTGATTGAGTTTTTCAGGCAGTGAAGAAGATGATTAGTGAAGGTAGGGCTCAGGATGTTGTCGACATGATGCATTAACTCTAATAATGCATTTGTAAAGGGCCTCTATGGTAAGGCTGATCCAGAAGGTTAAGGCATATGAGATACATGGTGACTTGCCAGATTGAATTCAAAATTGGCTTTGGCCATAGACGACAGAGAATAATAATGGTGGGACGTTATTCTGACTGGAGGTTTGTGGCCAGTGGTGTTCTGCAAGAATCAGTATATGGAATGAGTTGCCGGAGGAGGTAGTTGAGGCAGAAGTTATAACAACATTTAAAAGATATTTAAACAGGTACATGGATAGGAAAAGTTTAGATGGATGTGGGCCAAATGCAAGCAGGTAGGACTAGTGTAGATGGGGCACCTTGTTTGGCATGGGCAAGCTGGGCTGAAGGACCTGTTTCCATGCTGTATGACTCTCTGACCCTTCTTCCAGACCTCCCCCAGCTGTGTTGACAGTGTGGCTTTGATGTTTGGTCAGGCCCTACACCTAGGCTCACTGACTGCCAAAGCTGCTACTCTGACTGAATGTTGGTGAAGACATTTCAAAACTTAAAAATACCACTGGACAGTGAAAATGTAAAAATAACATCTTAAAAAAAATTGAATAGAATTTTAAAAACTAATTAAAAAAAATCAAAAGCCTATAAAGCTCATATTAGCCCACAACAATTAAAAATGCTTTGATTTGTTTTATGAGGTGAAATGGAAAACTCTATTTCTCTTCTTTATTATAGTACTTGTGGCAAGTTTAACCTGGGGCAGGCAGATTTCCAAGCCTGAGGTTTGAGAACTCTATGGGAGCTGGCTCTGTTCCTTAGGACTCGATGAGGAAACCTCGGACATGATGTGAAGGGCTGGATTTCAGCTTGTACTTGGGAATAGCCAGTTGTCGACTTAAATCATGGCAGATCTGGATAGATCTCAGCAGAAGATCTGTTTAGGAAGGAATTGCAGATGCTGGTTTAAACAGGAGATAGACACAAAATGCTGAAGTAACTCAGCGGGACAGGCAGCATCTCTGGAGAGAAGGAATTCAGTCTGAAGAAGGGACTCGACTCGAAATGTCACCCATTCCTTCTCTCCAGAGATGCTGCTTATCCTGCTGAGATACTCCAGCATTTTGTATCTATCTTCAGCAGAAGATCTGTCCTATTACTGGATTAACTCTATTGCATTATTTTGCAACTATTTGGAATGCTATTCCGTGTATAATAGTGTATGTATTCTGTGCAAAAATAAACAAATTATCAATCACTATAGATGCTGCTACATTTGCAAATACTTTGAATATGGAATATCTACAGATGCACCTGAAGTCCCATATCGATAAACTAAACTCAGTGGGTCAGGCAGCATCTTTGAATTTTTACAATCCATACAATCAATGGGACTTTCAATATATTGATGAAAATAGCTTCAAATATAATGCAATGCTCGTCATGTTTGTAGGAGTTGCCCACTTCCAGGACACTGGGAAAACATTAGATCGCAGATACCCATTTAAAGACCTAAGTCATTTTTTGTTTTTGCAGAAAGATTTGGTCAAAGTGTTTTATTTTGTATTGGTGATAAATTACATTGAACAAATAATTATTCGAAGTAATGTACAGCAACAATCCTGCTCATGTGAACTTTTCTTCGTTGTTAAAGAACTCGGTAAAGCAATCAGGATGCAACTTTAGAATGGAGATAGAAGGAATTTCTTTAGCCAGAGGGTGGCAAATCTTTGCCACAGACGGCTGTGAAGGCCATGCCATTGGGTATTTTTAAAGCGGAGATCGATAGCTTCTTGATTAGTAAGGGTGTCAAAAGATATGGGGAGAAGGCAGAACAATGTGGTTGAGCGGGAAAAATAGATCACCCATGATCGAATGGTGGAGCAGACTTGATGGGCTGAATGGCCTGATTCTTCTTCTATGCCGTATGGTCTTATTTAATAAATAATTAATAAAGGAAAAAAGATCCGTAAAAGCAGTGATAAAGAACACCTCTGAATTTTATTTAAGCCGTGAATAGCAGTAATCTCTTATTAGCTGTGCAATGCAGGTGCTCTGAGGTTATGAACACCCAACTTACGAACATCCGTACATACAAAGAAGCCGCAACCAGTGGGGGCTGGGTTGGGTCGAACAAAGTCGGAAGTGCTGAGCAGACTCACCTATTCACTCCCTGAGTCAGTAAGGCTGACTGGCAGCCGCTCTCAATGTGCCTGCTTACTATCCCATCACAGCTGTTCGTGTGATCCGCCCCCCAAACATGGATTTTGTTCACTTACAACTTACAAACAGTTTGGGTTACAAACAGTTCCCAGGATGGAACCCTTTTGCAATCCGGGGACTGCCTGTAAAACATCTCATAGTTTAGATGAGATTCCCATTGTGCTCAACATTTACCCATACAATTTGTGATATTATTAGCATTGTAGGCTTACATTACTTGCAAGAAATCTTGTATGTGATTTTAATCACAAGTACCAAATTAAATAACATCACAGTGTAAGAATGAACATTTCAAGGTTTGGCACGCAAAAGTGTTTCGATTTGCTGCATTCTTGTGATGGAATCTGAATAAATTGGAGTGGTTTTAAATAAATAAACTAGTGGAATTCTCTGTCTCAGAAGGCAGTGGAGGCCAATTCTCTGAATGCATTCAAGAGAGAGCTAGATAGAGCTCTTAAGGATAGCGGAGTCAGGGGGTATGGGGAGAAGGCAGGAACGGGGTACTGATTGAGAATGATCAGCCATGATCACATTGAATGGCGGTGCTGGCTCAAAGGGCCGAATGGCCTCCTCCTGCACCTATTGTCTATTGTCCATAGTTCTGCTAATTGATTAAATGGTACATGGGATTCTATGTTTGAGATTTTTTTCATTATTACAAAATATATGAAGGTTTTGGACATTGGGATAGAAGTGAAATATTTGGCAGGGGTGCAGAAGAGATTTTCCATACCAACTGCAAGAATGGCTGACTTTAGTTGCATAGAAATATGAGAGAAGCTGGGGTTGTTCTCCTTGGAACAGAGAAGGTTGCAACACGATCTGATTTAAGTATTTAAAATCAACGGGGTTTAGGTAGATAGAGAAAAAATGTTCACAGTGGCAGAAGGATCCAAAATCAGGCAAAGAGTAAAAAGATGATTGGCAAAAGATCCCAAAAAATTACATGAGGAGAAAAAAATGACACAGTAAGTAATTAAGGTCTAAAGTGTAATCATGGGATTGTGGTTGAGTCAGATTCAATTGAGAAGGAAGTGTGATGAATAATCAAAGGAGAGAATTTGAGGAACTACAAAGAGAATAAAGGGTAGTGGGGCTCGATGAGCTGAATGACACTCTTCTGTGATGTAATCATCCCGTCATTCTATTTTTAAAACGGTTACCATTCTTCGTAATGATCCAGTGAATAGCCAAGTTAGGCAAAGTGTCAAATTATTTCATGTTTATAATGGAAATTCTACCTATCAAAATATTGGAGGATTGTGCAGAGAAAAAGAATGTTCATAACTTCAACTCCTGGGCATGAATCTAGAATGGCGTGCCCTTGCGGCAGTAGGGCTGTGCGGGTTTGCTGGAGGTGACCTATCCTTGAAATTAAGTTCAATCAAGGTCCCATCTGCATGTTTGGATGAATGTATTAATCTGACAAAATCACTACATAAAGATTACTTGTACATTAGTTCAGTACTGTTTATAGAATGTTGCTGTGCGCAAATCACCTGTTTTATTTTCTCCATTGCAATGGTCACTACACTTCAAAGATGGTTTAGTTTTGATTTTGCCTTTCTTTACCTGAAAGAACAGGCCAATAAAGCAATAATGGTAGGAATGGCTTGCTCACTACAAAGTCAATTCAATGGTTAACAAAGGTTGTTTTTACGTACATCTGGCTGACATCTCCAAGCAGGAGAAAGAAAGGGACTAAGAGACAAAGAGAATAAAAAGAGTAAGAGCACAAACAAAAAACTGGGACAGAGAGAAATACTAAATAGAAAAATAATAAAACAGTCACCAAAACAAAGCACACATTAATCATTGGAACTGGCCAATCCTGAACTGGAAATAGGTAATGTGTTCTCTCCAGAGACAAAAGTAACAAGAGGATGACTTGGGCAAAGTCTTAAATGAATATTTTTCATCTGCATTCACTCTAGTGAAATTGAGTTGTACACTTCAATAGTGAAGTTCTAGGGCACGTTGAGATTGAAAGGGAGGAAGGCTTGCAAACATAAAAAAGGATAAATCTCCAGGGCCTGATGTGGATGTGTATCCCAGGCTTCTATGAGAAGTAAACAAGGAGAATGCTAGAGCACTGATGCAGATATTTAAGTTTTGACTGCTGGACAGTTAGTCCATTATCAATGGCAGGGAAATTATTGGAAGATCTATTAATTCTTAAATAATGATTGGATTAATCTATATTTGGAAAGGCAAGCATTGATCAGGAATAGTCTGCTCAGATTTGTTGATGGGAGATCCAGTCTGACTAATTTAATTGAGTTTTTGAAGCAGTAAAAAGGTTTTCTGACGAGCGTAGTGTGATTGATGTGGTAACGGCCGTTTCCAGCAGGAGAGAGACAACTCTTCTTTTGATATTCAACCGCAGTCTAACTGGACCTGCCACATAAATATAGCAATGGCGAGAGAGGGCTAGAGGCTAAGTATCTTGCGGCAAATGACTCACTTTCGTATTTCCAACAGCCTTCCACCAGTTCCTTGGTGGACTCCAGGGATAATAGGATGTTCTCCACTTGCCTAGATGAGTTAAGATCACACGCTCAGAAAGTCTGAAGCAAAGGCAGTGAGCACAAAGGAGCACGAAGGAGAGATACTATATCAACATTATTTTATATTTTCACTGTTACTTGCTCACACTCATGTAACTTCCTTGATTTCTCCAGTGTAGAGCACCTTCACTACAGAGACTTATAGCGATTCAAAAGGCAGCTCGAGGGACTAAATAAATGGGCAGGAGCTGCTGCCTGTGCCAGCACTAATGACACTTCAGGCATGAATGAAAGCAGCAACAGGAGCAGCAGTAGCAGTGCCAGCAACAGCCTTATCTTCACAGGCCCACAGGTCCACACAAGAGGGAGGATCACCAGGACATACTGTGCAGAAGAAGCCACATCAGACGCACAGAGATAGAGGATAGGCTTCCTGTATACACAGTGGTATGCCTGTAAATACCAGGGGTATTTTAATCCGATGAAACTCAATTTTTCTTTCCATGTAATCATTACTCTCATATCATCCGAATTTCAGGGGGACTTTGATGTGCAAGTCGGAAGATCTTTGAAAATGGCAGTGTAGGTGATTAACCTTGTTCAGTAGGCATATGCAATACCAACCTTCATTAGTCAGGACATTGAATACAACAGCAGGATGGTTTGCTCCAACTTGACCAGACCTGAGGAAGGATATGACAGTGCTGGGGAGAATGCAGAGAAGACTCAGCAGCATGTTACCTGGGATGGAGTGTTTCAGTTATGAGGAGAGAATGGAGAGGCTAAATCTGTTTTCCCTGGATTAGAGGAAGTTAAGAAGGGACATTATTGTGATATATAAAATATTAAGGGTTACAGATGTTGACTGCAGGAACTTTTTTTCCCGAAATTAGAGGCGAATAACGTTAGATGACATAGATTTAAGGTAAGGAGTAAGAAATTTAGAGGGAATCTGAAGGGGTCCTTTTTGACCCAGAGAGTGGTGAGTATTTGGAATGCACTGCCTGAAAGAGTGGTGGAAGCAGGGTTGATGACAGCAGTTAAGAAGTGTTCAGCCAAACACTTAAATTGCCAAAGCAAAGAAGGTTACGAGACCAGTGCGGGAAGGTGGGCATGGACATAGTGGCCGAATGGCCTGTTCCCATTGTATACCTTTATGACATTATGTCAAATACTGTGCAAACATTCCACAAAACAAGACGAATTGACGAAAGAAGAAGAAACTGAAAATAATAGGTGGCTTTGTATATCTTGCCAAAATTCTGTTGCTGGCAGCTTTCATCTGGTGATCCCCTGACATTGTAATAAGGGTAATGCTACTGTTCAATAAACAACTTTGATGCTCAGGAGAAATTGTTTTAAATGAGTGATTGATTAAGTAGACTGTGGATTTTCCAGAAATGTAATAAAGTAAAATTATGGATTCACATTAAGGGGACAATTTAAAATGGGAGGGAAAGAACTGCAGATGCTGGTTTAAATTGAAGGTAGACGCAAAATGCAGGAGTAACTCAGCATATTGTTGTACTTCGTGGTCCGGTACCTGTTGTGCCTTTAGTGACTCTGGACGGACCACAAGTACACGTGTATAAAAGGTTACAATGCTGGAGCTCAACTCCAGGCTGTTTATTCCGTGGTCATCTGGATCCAGAGGGACCACCCAATCACACCAACCTCTTATATACGCATTCCTGCACATGCAAACAAAGTAGTCCTTGGGATACACAAAGTAGTCCCAGGCAATATCACAACATCCCCCTTGTCTTATAAAAGAAATATATATATATATATATATATATATATGTAACAACAAACTCTAAACACAAACGTTTTTTTGAAACACCATAAAACATTAACAAATATCAACGGTAACGTGCAGGTTTCTTACTGGCACGTCCCGAGCGTGTCACATAATCCCCATCATCATTACGGGCCGGTCGTTCCTCCGCTTCACATTGGGTCTCAACCCTATCGCTGTCTGGGGGGACACAATGGGGACCAACCCCTGGCTTCTCCAGTGGAAGATCTCTCAACTGCACTCGATTCCTCCTGAACCGATTTCCATTCGGCGTCTCAATAATGTAAGACCTTGACTGGGGTTCGTCGCAGACCGATCTCACTTCTGCTGGAACCCAGACCTGATTCGCTTTATCCAGAACCCGGACCTTCTGTCCAGCGTGCAATGGCAACAAGTCATGTCTCTTGACCGCACTGTCAAACTGTGCCTTCCTATTCTGCTTACGCTCCTCAAGTCGCTCAAAGGTCCTCTGCCCTTCGTATGCCTTGTTCATGCCAAGGTTCGTGGGGAGAGGCGTCCGAATCTGTCTTCCAAACATCATCTCCGCCGGTGACGGTAACTTGGAATCAATCGGTGTAGTGCGCAAGTTGAGTAAAGCTGCTGCTACACTCTGTCCCGTTGCCAAGGACTTCTTGATAACAGACTTCACCGTTCGTACCATGCGCTCAGCCAGCCCATTCGACTGAGGGTACCTAGGCGGGGACGTTGTATGGGTGATTCCCCATTGCTTGCAGATGGACTGGAAAGCTTCACCCACAAATTGTGGACCATTGTCGGAGATGATCTCCGTCGGTGCTCCTAGCAGACCAAACATTGCAGTCACCATATTAGCAACCATGGCACTCGTGGTGCTAGTCAGTCGGTTCACCACCGGAAACTTGGAATGGTAATCCACCATGACAAGATATTGAACGTTGTCAATTTCAAACATGTCCATTGCTATTTTGGTCCAAGGTGTGACTGGTATCTCATGTGGCATGAGCGTTTCCCTCATTTGCTCTGGCATGTGCATCTGGCACGGACTACACCTTCGGACAAGGTCATCAATGTGTTGGTTCATGTTGGGCCAATATACCATTTGTCTCGCTAGAAGTCTCGTCTTCTCAATGCCTTGGTGGCCAACATGAAGTTGCTGCAATACATCCTGTCTCATCGACTCAGGAATGACTACTTGCCGTCCTTTGAAAATGGCCCCATTTGACATGCCCAACTCATCTCGAAAAGACCAGTAGGGCCGCAGGTCGGTAGGTATCTCCTGTAGGGTCGCCGGCCATCCGGAATGGACATACTGCATAACCCTATGCAGTATAGGGTCACGACAAGTTTCTGTCTGCAGCTCCACCCTTTTGAGTTTGCCGAAGTGTATCAAGTCGACACCTAGCGTGTCCTCGATGTTGTCGAAGAAGATGCTCTCTACATGTACATCGAGATCTATGCTCTCTGTCTTCTCCGGATTGGGCAGCCTGCTGAGAGTGTCAGCAACCTTCACCTCTGCCCCAGGTCTGTGCTCTATGGTGAAGTTGTATCCTTGCACCTTGATGAGCAACCGCTGCAGTCGGGGTGGGGCACTTGTGAGTGGTTTGCCGCAGATAGTGACAAGAGGCTTGTGATCAGTCAGCACCTTAAAATCCCGCCCAAATAGGTATGTATGAAACCTTGTGATTCCAAAAACCAATGCAAGGGTCTCGCGTTCAATATTGGAGTAGTTGGACTGGCATGAAGACAGTGCCTTCGAAGGCCGTCCTTCCTGCGAAAGGCATGCTCCCACTCCTTTCATTGACGCATCTACCTCAAGGGTGACAGGAGCATCAGGGCGATAGTACTGGAGGACAGATTACCCCTATATGCAGCTCTTCAGGTTACAGAACGCCGTTTGGTGGTCTTCTTGCCACAAGAATGGGACATCTTTCTTCAGCAAATCCCTCAAAATGGCAACCAGGTCAGCATACTTTGGGATGTAGGGCGATAAAAAATTAATCATCCCCAGGAACCATTGTAAATCTTCCTTATCTTGTGGTGTTGGCATCTTATGAATGTCCTGCACCTTACCAAGATCTGGCCGAATGCCTGTGTCTGAATACATTGTCCCGAAGAAGTTGATGGAGTTAGCCTTCACTACGCACTTAGCACTGTTGAAAGCTAGTCCTTCCCGGGACGCTGCCTCTAACAGCTTCTGTAGATTATAATCATGTTCTTGCGCTGTGGATCCCACTATGACAATATCATCCGCAATGCAGACGCATCCAGGAACCTGTTCTATGATCGTGTCCATACGCTGCTGGAATATATCCTGACTCACCGACAAACCGAAAGGCAACCTCTTGTAGCAATACCTGCCAAAAGGCGTGCGGAACGTGGTAAGTTCCTGGCTTGCCTCATCAAGTCGGACAGACCAATAACCCGCTTTAGCATCGAGTTTGGAGAACAATTTCCCATTGGCAAAAGCCGGATTGATCTCCTCAAGTGTCTGGATCTTGTGCGGGCAACGTTTGAGACTTGCATTCAAACGCTTCGAGTCTAGGCATACCCTGATTGACCCATCCTTCTTAACGGATGTGGTTATTGAACTGCACCAGTCCGTATGGTGAGTCACCTTTCGGATGACTCCATCATCTTCCATCTTGCCCAACTCAGCCCGCAACTTGTCTTTGAGATGGATACTACATTTCCTTGGCGCATCAATGTGTGGTGTGGCCTGCTCCTTGAGATGATGGGTGGCTGGCCCCTTGAAGTTGCCAATCCGATCAAACTGATTAGGCCACCTCTTCATTAGGTCCCCCACCGAGTTGAAACTGTCTTGCTCCTTCCGAGCATCTGATGGGTGCTCCTCTGTTCTCATAGCATGTATCGTGACAACCTGAAGTTGCTTAATACCTGGGAGGCCAATGACAGCGGATCCTGCCACGTCTACCACGAAAAATTCCTGAGGACACCACATCGACCCTTGGTATCGGCACGAAACGGATATAGTTCCAACACACATGATTTCCGTCCCATTATATGCTGTCAAACGGACTTTGCATGGTCATAGGTGCTGCTTGTATTTGTCATTGGGATACATGTCTCATATGATCCGAAGGGGAAGGGTATTTCCTCCAGCCCCGGTGTCTATCTTCACCTTCAGTCGATGTTGCCCCTTCATTGACGGGCATTTGATGTTCAACACCGCAAATGCCTCATCACCCATTGAAGGCATCCTGTCCATACCTGAAATGGTGATATTATGGAAAGACATATCCGATCCTTCCTCTTGACTGTCACAGCACGATGCATCACCGTCATGGGACTGCTGCTGCACCTCGTCAACTCGCTTGTATTTGCCCCTGGACCATTTAGATGGGCGCACAGGATCCACTTTATACCTACAGCATTTTGCCCAATGCCCTTTCTTGCCACACTTCTTGCATGTGTCACGATACGCCGGGCATTGCCTGGGCTTATGAAACAAATCACAGTAGCCACAAGAGTTTTGTCTCTCATCCTGCGACTTCTGTTTCGTCGACCCTTGTGTCTTGACAGCATCAATATGGCTAGACCCGGGCTCTAAATTTGCAATGCACTGTCTACCCGCTGCAATGGCCTCATACTGCCTGCCTAACGTAAGCACCTCTGGAATGGTGTGACCTTTAGGCTTCTGAATAAGCTCTCGCTGTAGACCTTCATGGGGCGTGGACGTGATTACCAACTCCATGACTCTGTCAGTGAGCTCATGCTCAGTGAAGTCACACTGGAGACTTTTTTCGCGACACCGGGTCACAAATTGAGCAAGCAACTCCCCCGGCTTCTGGCGATACCGCATCAACTCCAACCTGTGGACCCTGAAATTTACCTTCGTCCTCAGCTGGTCCTCAAAAAATGCCCATATGCACTCCGGTTTGCTCCGATCCTCCACACTCAGACCTGACGCATTCAAACGACGAAGTCCTTCCACTCCCAAAGCGATTTTTATCTTCGTGGCTTGCTTAGATTCCGATGCAATTTCTAAGTCTTCCAGGCACAGTTGCAACCTTTCCTTGAACAGGGAGAACTCAGTGGGGATGTCCAGCACTTGCCAGTTCATTTCAGGTAACCGAGACATATTATTTGCACTATATGGCGGAAACACGGTAACTTGAACAATTATAAACAAAACCAAAACAACCGTATCACAGGACCCCAACCCTTGCTATCAGCAAATCTATAGTACTATATGCATTCACAGAAATAAACATACATATACCATAGTATCAAATGCAAACAGTAATCTTGCAGTATTACACACAGATTAGCACACAAAGCAATGTCCAAATCTTCCCTTCAAGAAGCAGACTGGCCGTGTAGATCAGCGTAGCGTAGGCTCTAGATAGGTGAAGGTCGCTGCTCCACTGCGATGATCTGCCTCGCAACGAGGGGCTCCAACGATGGGCTCGTAACGATGGGCTCCAACGATGGGCTCGCAACGATGGGCCCGCAACAATGGGCTCGCAACGATGGGCTCACAACGATGCAGCTCCCAGCTGATGTAACCGCGGTGCGATCGGGCCTCGGCTGCGGTGCGCGTTGGCCCCGCCCACAGGTGCTCCCGGCCGCTGCCGCTCAGTCGACGCGTGCTGCCGCTGCCTCGGGCCCAGGGCCTTCCCGACTCACCGGTCGCTGCGCCTGGTTAAGGATGCAGTGCCTCGGCCTTACCGGTCGTCGCGCCTCCGTGGGTGGTCGGTCCCTCTGGTCGCCGAACTCCCCCGCGATGTCGGGTCTCATCGGACGCTGCACTCCCCCGCGATGCCAGGTCTCACCAGTGTCTGCACTCCCCCGCGATGTCGGGTCTCACCGGTCCCTGTCGGTGACGGTATCGTCGTCGGTGTGGGCCTTCACACACCTCCCTCAGCAGCTTGCAACGTCCCGTCGGCAGCTCAGCGCTCGCTGACTACAGATCAGGTAAGTGCACATACACGGTAGGCCCTGTCGAGAGGCAATCCAGCATCCCGTACGAGCTGGAAACTACTCTTTATTTATGTTTCTTTCCCCTAGGGCACTAGTTTAATTATTTATGCAGTATAATTTTCACCAAAAAAAATCATAATTTTTTTTAAATCTTGTTTTTAAATTTTTTTTTTTTTTTTTGTAATGACTTGTGAACCTTTTCCGCTTGGGTTTCTCTTTACCTTTCTAGGCAAATCACCAAACCGCTGCCACCATGTTGTACTTCGTGGTCCGGTACCTGTTGTACCTTTAGTGACTCTGGACGGACCACAAGTACACGTGTATAAAAGGTTACAATGCTGGAGCTCAACTCCAGGCTGTTTATTCCGTGGTCATCTGGATCCAGAGTGACCACCCAATCACACCAACCTCTTATATACGCATTCCTGCACATGCAAACAAAGTAGTCCTTGGGATACACAAAGTAGTCCCAGGCAATATCACAACACATATCTGGCAGCATATCTGGAGAGAAGGAATGTGTAATGTTTCGGGTCTATGTCTGAAGAAGGGTCTCGACCTGAAATGTCACCCATTCCTCTCCAGCGATGCTGCCTGTCCCACTGCGTTACTCCTGCATTTTGCGTCTACCTTCAATTTAAAATGGGAAATGCAGTAAAGATACTCAGTGGGTCTGGGAACATCAGTGAAAAGAGAACAAGAGTTAATGTTTCAGGAGGAAGGTTGATGACCTTGCAGCAAGATGACCCCACCTAGCTCTGAAAATAGGTCATCATACTGAAATATTAACTCTGTTTATCTCTCTGCAGATTCTGCTTGAATTTGTAAGTACGCTCTGAAGTAAACTTGTTTGTTATTATTTCAGAATTGCAGCATCTGCATTCTCAGAGAGGCTTAGAGAGATACAACAAGGAAACAGGCCTGTATGCCCACTGAGCCTGTGCCAACAATTGATTGTCAATTTACATGAACTCCATTTTTATTCTCCTTACATTCATCCCGACTTTCAGAATCTAATCAGTGCCGACCATGCCTTTGGAAATCTTGGTGTATAACCAGGGGTCTAATTTCACAAGAGATAGAACCAACTCGATCTGGCCAGTGATGACTTAAGCTGGCTTACATCTCTAAATGGGCTCCGCTGGTGGTGAGGGAAATGCACAGGTCAGAGTGGGCACCTGGATTTTCCATTATGGAGTTGATGGCATGGACAGAGGAGAGAGGGATTCCATCAAAAGAGAGTCAGGAAGCTCCACCGCCACACAAAAAGGTTTGAGTGGACCGCAGTCAAGATAACCGGACAGGTAGCCAAGCCCCACGGGCATGGTGTAGTGCTGCAAGAAGCCTCAATGTCGCACTTGTGTTGAAGGATAGTGATACACAATCAAATGCTATCTTCCATTCACATCAACATTCACCTCATATGCCCAATGCAAGTCCTCACATACTATCAAACTCTATCGTTCAGGACTTATACCTTACATTCAAATGACCCACTCACACATTCATCATCTCCCCTCTCTATTCTGTGCCCCATCTGGATGCGCATCCATCTCACCCACAATCCAACCACCCTTTCCCCATCCCCCTCATCCTTTTCCACCTGTATCCCTATGCCTGGCTTCATATTTCATGCCTCTTCTCTCGTTATCCCGCAGTTTTTTGTCCTTTCATCTCTTGCCTTTGTCCCACCATTTACCAATCAAACCCCACTCACCTGTATCCACCTATCACTTGCCAAGCTTTGTCCCGCCCCACCACTCTTCCAGCATTCTCTCCTCTACTGGTAATCAGTCTGAAGAAGGGTCCCGGCTCTGAAAGTGTCCCTCCTATCCATGTCCCCCAGAGATGCTGCCTAATCTGCTGAGTTACTCCAGCACTATGTGTCTTTTTTTTAATGTAAACCAGCATCTGCAGTTCTTTGTGTCATCACTCATCATTACTCCATTCTTCACCCACATCGCAGGGTTTGTAAACTCTGCCAACTACTCACTCATAGCAGACACATCACCGGCACATGGCAAGAGGCCTGGACACTTCCTTCCCTCTTGGCCAACTTCATTTCAACACTTGTGGATCCGGCCAAAACGTAGAGTCTGATGGCTATTGTATCAGCTTGCCATATTTCGCACATGGCATGCATGTACTCATTAAGCACAGGATATACTCTGAACACTATGTTATTTGGGGCACCCTGTAATCTCTCACATTGCTCAGCAATATCTGTGAAAATAAGAGTCTGGCGCTTATTTCATATTCATTTAAAAAGTCTGTTTACAAATCACCACAACATTTGCCAAAATGTAGAGGCTGCAGGTGATTGCTTCACCATCCTCTGCAGCAGGCGGCTATTGAAGAAGTTTTACAATTTTGTGATTCAGTTCCTTGGCCAATCTATTTTTTTACCCTGCAACTCGTAAGTTCATAAGTTCATAAATTATAGGAGCAGAATTAGGCCATTTGGCACATCAAGTCTATTCCGCCATTCAATCATGGCTGGTCTATCTCTCCCTCCTAACCCCATTCTCCTGCCTTCTCCCTGTAACCCCTGCCACCCATACTAATCAAGAATTTATCAATCTCCACCTTAAAAATATCTATTGACTTGACCTCCACAGCCTTCTGTGGCAATGACTTTCACAGATTCACCACCCTCTGACTAAAGAAATTCCTCCTCATCTCCTTTCTAAAGATACGTTTTTTTAAAATTCTGAGGCTATGACCTCTAGTCCTAGACTCTTCCACTTATGTGTATGTGACAAATAAATTTGACTTGACTTGACTTGACATCTCCACATCCACTCTATCCAAGCCTTTCACTATTCGGTAAGTTTCAATGAGGTCTCATTTTGGTCCTTTGTGTGAAATTCAATAATTTTAGTAGAGAAGATGCTTTAAATCTTTGAGAAGCTGCCACCATATCACAGATCAAAAATATCTTCCCAGAAAAATGTTATTTAAAAATGGAAATATTTTGGAATTATTCCACAAATGCCCACTCAATGATAATGTTCCTTCCAATTGGCAATGGCTAGGGGATAGTAAAAGGTACCAAATCAGATTGTGCCAATGTATTTTCCTTTTAATCTGTTGCGTATATTAACATTGAAAAAATACTGAAGTTTTTAGGGTCTCTAAATTATTTTGAATGTTTTTTACTGTTTTCTATTTTGAGGTAGAGAGATGAAGATAATTCCTGCTGAACAAGCTGCCAACAACAACCATACAGCTCTTCTCATTTAACGATAACTTAAATCATGGAAGTATTTTGCTGAAAGTTAGTATGATAAAAAACAAGTTTGAGCCAAAGGAAGTATTTCTACCACCCACTAACCTGTGTAAATCTACATATTTTTATTTATTCAAATTGCAAGGCCACACAGAAGCAGTACTTTTAGTGATCTCTGATGCTAATGGTGGAATTTTGAAGGGTAGTTACATGATGGAAAAGTCCTGTAGCTGAAAGGCTAGGGAAGATGTTTAATTTTAATTGAAATGCACTAAAATTACTTAAGAAATTGAAACCCCCTTCAGGGATAAAGATAAAATCTTAAATAGGTGTTTACCAAATATGGAATTTCTGTTTGCTTTGACTGCGGCTCTCAGATCATATTATTTGGCGCTTTTGTTCGGAAAGACAGCTGGAAGCACAGTTCTGTGAAGCCATTTTGACAACTTGCTTCATTTTTCTCAAGACTGGATTTGTTTCAACAATGTCGTGGAGGTGCAGTGAAGGTCGGTTTCGAGTTAGAGTTGCAAAAGGGGCAGGAATATGAGATTAACCGGCCGGGTGAACTCCGGGCAACAAATTCACGTTGCCTCCTCTGTACGATAATTTGCATGTACAACCAGCATTAACCCTGGTGTTGTTTCCATTAGTACTTCAGCAGGTGGGGTGGGTGGCATGCACTAGTGCAAGCCAGACTGTGCTGCTGAAATGCAACCACCCCTCTGTGGCAGCAGCAGGTGGCAGAGGCCATTGTGGAGGCCATGTGATTTTCCACACGGAAAACGCAAGCACCATGGCTTCCTCACATTCCATTGCCTTGCGACATGAAGAGGCGCAGAAGCGCGGTGCTTGAGTTTGAGGACTATTATTCAGAAACCTGGGCTCTTGATCCAGAGAAAGAGATTGAAATTCTTCTTGAATGTAAGCTGAAATGATGAAATAAAATAGGAATGAAATCCTGATTTCAATAATCATGACCAACCAGTTCACAGGAAAGGAATTTGTCATCCTTTCCCACTCGGGCCGATATATAACTTCGGACCTAGATATCTCGTTGATTCTGCCTTATGATATGATATAGCAAACTAACCAATTCAGAGATTAGTGGGACATTAGCCGAGCATTAAATATTAGGTTTGCCTGTGGTGCCATATCCCATGAACAAATAATTAAAAGGTGAAGGGAAATCTCCTGCATCACAGAGGCAATGGAAGCTTTTTGATTCAGAGGCTAATGTGAGGCAGCAGCTATCAGGGTCATTGCCAGAAGGTTAATGCGCTGAATGAATTGCTGCAGAACGTACAGTAAACTCACAAAGGTGAATGCGTATTCACATGGCATAATCCGCTAACTCCACCACTGGCCGGGGACAGTTTCTACTACACTGCAGCTCAACCAGGATCAGTCAGTATTTATACCAGACATTCACGCATTCCATGGGATGCACGGCAGTCAGCACAACCACATCTCACAGCTTGCACACACACAATACCAGATGGCAATGTAGGTCCCTCACCTCAACACACTGCCTGACACTAAACAGCAAACTTCACTTCTGTCATTTCACCTCACCCTCAGATCCGTGCCATTTGATTGGGATTTAAGAAATGTGTCTTTATGCAATATTCCTTGTCATGTGACAGCCGTTTCACTTCAAATGGGGCAATAAACTGCAACATCTTTCTGTTTTCAGGAAGGGCAAGTGGCCCAGTGGTAGAGCTGTTGTCTCACAGTGCCAGAGACCTGGGTTCGATCCTGACTACGAGTGCTGAGTTTGTATGTTCTCCCTGTGACCCTGTGGGTTTTGTCTGGGTGCTCTGGTTTCCAAAGATGTGTAGGTTTGTCGGTTAATTGATTTCTGAAAATTGCCCCTAGTGTGTAGTGGAATAAGAGATTATGTGTGGGTGATCAATGGTCGGCATGAACTCGGTGGGCCAAAGGACCTATTTCCACGCTGCATCCCCCTGAACTAAATATGTTTAAACATCACCGTGTTTCTATCTTTTTGAAAGAAGCCGCTCCACCTGCTGAGTTTTCAATCGTTCTTCGTCTTTTTGTCTCAGTTAATGATTCTCAGTTTCAGTTTAGTTTATTGTCACGTGTATAGTGAAAGGCTTTTGTTGCGTGCTAACCAGTCAGCGGAAAGATTCTCTTCTTGAAGAAGAGAAAATCTGAACAACAGACATTTGTGGACATGTTTGATCATTTGTTTCCAATAAAATAGATTTAAAAGATATGTATTTGAACAGTTCAGTGGTTCAACAGATATGCAGTTACTCTAGATAATGCTGAGCGGATGCCACAGCTGAGCTGTGGGTCACAGCTTGCCTGGTGACTGACCCCCTTTCTGTGATAGTTTAGGGAAGGTTACTTTGATGAGCAGAAGTCCAGATCAATCACTACTCTTTTGTACCATATCCTGCTGCTTTGCTTTGTAATTGATATCCTGCAGGCTTGTATTTCACATTAACTTTACTTCCTTCTTTTAAAACCAGAATGAATTGATCTGACAGTATCTCTTTAGAAAAACATGGTATGCGAGTAATTCAGACCGGAACATAGTGCACAATCATAATTTAAATGTTAGACAAGGCATAAAGCAGCGTGACAGGACACTACCAACTGTTAAGTAGTAATGTCCCAGCTTGTTTATGGTCATAAGGTCATAAGTGATAGGAGTAGAATTAGGCCATTTGGCCCATCAAGTCTACTCCGCCATTCAATCATGGCTGATCTATCTCTGCCTCCTAACCCCATTCTCCTGCCTTCTCCCCATAACCTCTGATACCTGTACTAATCAAGAAACTATCTATCTCTGCCTTAAAAATATCCACTGACGGCCTCCACAGCCTTCTGTGACAAAGAATTCCACAGATTCACCACTCTCTGACTAAATAAATTTCTCTTCATCTCCTTCCTGAAAGAATGTCCTTTCATTCTGAGGCTATGCCCTCTAGTCCTACACTCTCCCACTAGTGGAAACATTCTCCACATCCACATATGCAAGGGAGCCATAAAAAGAATCCTTGAACTAATACGTCGACGTATTTCACTTCCCACAGATGCTGCTTGACTGGCTGAGTTCTTCGGTGTAATCTGTTTTTATAGCACATTGCAGTATCTGCAGTTTTATTTATTTTCCAGCCACAAAATAAAAGGTTGAGTCAAAAGGCAGAAGGACCAGCTCTTATAATTGCCCAGATAGTATTTTTTTTAAATATTTTTGAGGGGGATGGAATTACTTGTGCTGGTGCCAGCACAATTCCATCCCCCTCAAAAATATAAAAATAAAAAACAAAAAGAGTCTGAAAAAGAGTCCTGACCTGAAACATCACCTATCCATGTTACTCCAGAGATGCTGCCTGACCTACTATGTTATTCCAGCACTTTGTGTTCTTTTGTGCAAACCAGCATCTGCAGTTCCTAGATCCTAGCATCAGTATTTGCTTGAATTATTGTCCATGATCACATTTCCTTATTAGTGCTCAGAATGTGCTCAGAACGGGCGGCACGGTGGCACAGCGGTAGAGTTGCTGCTTTGCAGCACCAGAGACCCGAGTTTGATCCTGGCTATGGGTGCTGTCTGTATGGAGTTTGTACATTCTCACCGTGACCTGCATGGGTTTTCTCCGGGAGCTCCGGTTTCCTCCCACACTCCAAAGACGACAGGTTTGTGGGTTAAATGGCTTCGGTAAAATAGTAAATTTCCCCTAGTGCTCGTGCGCGGAGATCGCTGGTCGGAGCAGACTCGATAGGCCGAAGGGTCTGTTTCCACACTGTATCTCTGAACTAAATGTTCTATTTTTTAAAATAATAATATATTTTGCAAACCAAGCAAAGCTCAACAGTGACAGTCTATGCGTATCCTAAATATTACATCAAAATCCAAAATAATTTACTCTATGTTGTTATTAGTTGATGAACTGCCTGAACTCGGGTCATCTCAGTCCTGAGATATACCAAGGCCGCCTCAACGCAAAAAATTAAAAGAGCTCGTGAGGAAACTGATCAGGCTCAGATATGATGAAATCTGTTCAACAGTCAGTTCCCACTCAATATCCATATCATTTTTAGGACTCCGTTTTAATTGCCCAGTAATTGAAAATTGCCTGTTTTGAGGGAAACTCAACGGCCGTCAAAGTCTAAGAAGTTATGCACTAATGGACAGGCCCGACCAACCCTCAGGAGATTTAAACTAGAGAGGCAGGGGGATGGGAACCAGATACATAGATCAGAAGTTAGAAGGAATGATGGGAAGGGAGAGGTTATGACCAGTAAGTCTCAATGGAAGAACAGGCAGGATACGGCAAAGAAATATGGTAATGCTGATGGTGTGGAATGTGTTTATTTCAATGCAAAGAGTATTGTGGGGAAAGCAGATAAACATAGAGCCTGCTTCGGTGTTTGTGGAAAATGGTTGCAAGAGGGACATGACGGGCAGCTCAATGTTGCAACGGTACAATGTTTCAGACATGATAGAGTAGGATGGAAAAGAGGTGGCGTCCCTGTGTTGTATTGATCTATGTTCTAATACACAAAAAACATAGACATAGAACAGAACAGCACAGGAGCATGGGTGGCACGGTGGTGCAGCAGTAGAGTTGCTGCCTTGCAGTGCCAGAGACCCGGTTCAATCCTGACTACGGGTGCTGTCTGTATTCTCCCCGTGACATGCGTGGGAATGCGCCGGGATCTCCGGACTCCTCCCACACTCCAAAGACGTTTAGGTTTGTAGGTAAATTGGCTTGGTATAATTGTAAATTGTCTCTGGTGTCTGTAGGATAGGGCTAGTGTACGGGGTGATTGTTGGTCGGTGCGGACTCGGTGGGCTGTAGGGCCTGTTTCCGTGCTGTATCTCTAAACTAAATTAAAGGAACAGGCCTTTCGGCCCACGATGTCTATGCCAAACATGATGCCAAGTTCAATGATGCTTTATTTTTCACATGTATGAAATTTGTATTGCATATATTACACATGCAGGCGCCGCCATGTTTTAGCGCCATTTCCAAAGTCCAAAATCAGGTCATCCTGCACACTCGATGTACAGGAGCAGTTCCAGCAAACCGACATCCCTCTCCTCATGCGGCCATCTGTGGGTCCTGGGGTTGCTTCCGACAGCAGACCTTGAAGGTGCAGGAGGCATAACTCTCTCGTACTGGACCTTGCTCCTCGTGTCTGACGTTTGCAGCTCCCTCCTGGTGCTGCAGTCCGACGAGCCTTCGGGTGGGTTCCTGGTCCTGCTGTCCAATGTTAAACTAATCTCCTCTGCCTGCACATGATCCATATCCCTAAGTGTACGTGCCTATCCAAAACCCTCTGATATGTCACTGTCATAGCTGCCTCCATCACCATCCCTGGCAGCGAATTACCAGCGAATTACCATCGCTCTCTGTAAAAAGCTGCAAGAAACACCTTCACAGTAAAGATGGCAAGTATGGAGACAAAAATGAAAACAGAAAAATGCTAGGAACACCCTGCAGGTCAGGGTGCTTCTGTGGAAAGAGAAACAGAGTTAACTTTCCAGATTGAAGGCATCGTTAAAACTGGCGAAGCAAGAAAACAAGTTCAGATTAGTGGAGGTAGGATAAATAGGATGCTGGGAAATCTACGACAGGGGGAGGCCAGAGTTTCTGTGGAGATATGTTGTTAAGTGGAGTTAGAGAGAGAGAAAAACATAAATGTATAATGCATGCAGTGAAATGCATGTCGGAGCTGTAGGAAATGCTCAGTCGATGAGAGAGTGTCTGTAAAATTAGTGTTATAGCTGGATTGAGAACTGACCGTTCTGATTTTAGACGAGAAAGTGAGTTACCTGAAACTATTGAATTTAATATTGAACCTAGATGGCTGCACATACCCAGGCAGAAAGTGAGGCGCTGTTTCGGTTCCAGGTTTATATTAGGCCATCCAATTTGGACCCTGGAGTCAGGTGGTGTGGAAGCGTTTGCAAGTATTCAAGACCTTTAAGGTGGAGTGGGGAAGGGTTAGGCATAAGAAGGGTAGCATGCTGGGCAGTGGGGTCATCATTGTAAGCAGTAGTGGGAAGAGTTAGGGATGGAATCAGCAGATACAGAGAATTAGTAATACAGAGTTGGAGATCTGTAACCATTTTGCATGATTATGGGTGAATTTTATCAATTTTTAAGTGTCAGCAACTGTCAATTCATTATGTGACTTAGGCTGCATTCATGAGTTCAGAAAATTGAAATGAACTTGCTTAAATTATTGCCAATTCAGAATTTAAACTGACCCAATCAAGTCATTGGATTCATCATATCAGAGATAATCATTAGTTCCATACATGTTTTCCCCAGCCTTCCCTCCCACCAAAAATGAACCTGTTTTTCTCTTTTCAAAATTCAGATGAAAGTTCCCGGAGCAGAAATGTTAACTATTTCTCCTTCCACAGATGCTGCCTGATGTGCTGCATTTTGGTAGTAGGAATAAAGGCGTAGATTATTTGCTAAAATGCAGAGAGAATCCAGAAATCGGAGGTGACAAGGGATTTGGGTGTGCTGGTGCAGGATTTCCAAAAGTTAATCTCCAAGTCAAATCAGTAGTAAAGAAAGCAAACGCAATGCTAGCATTTATTTTGAGAGGGCTTGTATGCAAAAACAGGGATGTAATGCTGAGGCTCTATAAATCACTGGTCAGGCCGCATTTGGAATATTTTGAGCAATTTTGAGCACCATATCTGAGGAAGGATGTGCTGGCTCTGGAGAGGGTCCAGAGGAGGGTTGCAAGAATGATTCTAGGAATGAGAAGGTTAACATATGATGAGTGTTTGATGCACTGGGCCTGAATTCGCTGGAGTTTAGAAAAATGAGGGTGAATCTCATTGAAACGTACAGAATAGTGATAGGCTTGGATAGAGTGGATGTGGAGAGGATGTTTACACTAGTGGGAGAGTCTAAGACTAGAGGTCATAGCCTCAGAATTAAAGGACATTCTTTTATGAAGGAGATGCAGAGGGTGGCAAATCTGTGGAATTATTTGCCACAGAAGGCTGTGGAGGCCAAGTCAGTGGATATATTTAAGACAGATAGATAGATTCTTGATTAATATGGATGTCAGGAGTTATGGGGAGAAGGCAGGAGAATGGGGTTAGGAGGGAGAGATAGATCAGCAATGATTGAATGGTGGAGTAGACTTAATGGGGCGAATGGCCTAATTCTGCTCCTATCACATGATCATATGATCTTATGATCTATGAAAGACTAGATTTTTCTATGATTATACATTTTTGTTTCAGGTGTCCTGTGTCTGTGTTTTGTTTACTATTTATGCCTTGAATATTTTATTGAAATGCAATATTCATATATAAATGAGATTTTATTTTATGCATTTGGTTTCACTAAAAATTGTTGTCCAAGTTTGGTCATGGGTCCAATGGTGAGTCTAGAAACAGCAGAACATTTACCCTATATAAGGTGTCTTTACTGGGGATAAAGTTAAACCATCTGGAACTAACTTACATGGGAAAAGTTGTACATCTGTTGATCAAACTTGCAGAAATAAATGTGATTCATTTATTTCCTAAATGGACTTCCTAAATCAAGAAAATAAATAAAGCCTTCACAATGCACAAGTATCGTGTTTGTAATGGCAAGGTACTGAAATGCCACAGGGATTTCAGACCAAACAAATGGCATTTCTTTATTACAGTGGTGCCAATGCGAGAGCTGCTGCCTCACAGAGACCGAGGTTCAATCCCGACCACAGATGCTGTCTGTGTGGAGTATGCACATTCTCGCTGTGACTGCGTGGGTTTCGTTTGGTGGTCCAGTTTCCTTGCACAGCCCAAAGACGCAAGGGCTAGTAGTTTAATTGGACCCTGTAAAATTACCTAAAATTATCTAAATTAAAATTACATTTATCACATTTAGAGGTACCTCTTTCATCTCAATTGTTTCATTTCTTCATTAATCAAAAAACACAAAGTCCTGTAGTTCTGATGCTCCCTTCCAACCCCCCCCACCCCACCCCCTTTATTCCCCTGTGGTGAGCTAATATTTAATGTAAGTGGGTTGGAGTTGGCACAGAGGATTGCAAAACTATTGTTTAAGTTGGAGAAAATAGGTGAGTGAAATTAAGGAGGGTAGTATGGCGAGACTGGAAACTTGTTCTTTGTTGAAGAAGTTTATTGCGACAGCAATATTCGATTACAAAGTTTTCTTAACAAGATTACAGACAACCATTAAAACTAACTGTCCTCTTCGAAGACGTCTCCCAACTGACTCTTTTCGGGCACCAAAAGCGCACATGACAACGCTGTCCAATCAGCGATGTCGCTCTCTGGACCAATCCCTACGGTCGCACCCACACGTGACTTTGCTGGCCAATCTGAGGGTTCGACGACTAGGACCACTCTCTATGGTCGCTACATGACCCCCCCCAGAACCCGAGGTACGGAACCTAGCAGGGAGCCGGATTTCGCGACCAGAACGAGTAAGGAGAGGGGCAGCCTGAACCACAGGAGCAGGGGATTCCGGACTTGGTGGAACTGCCGGAGCGGGGGGTCCTGGACTGATCGGAACTGCCGGAGGCCGGCCTCTCCGAGGTGGTTGGCCGACCAGGACTGGGCGGTCCGGATCCAAGTGTGCAGGTTTAAGCCTGGACACCGAGACGAGCTCACTCCTGCCGCCCACATCTAAGGTGAAGGTGACCGTCCCCTTACGCAAAACCCGGAACGGCCCTTCATAGACCCTCTGCAACGGGGAACGATGGGCATCCTTACGCAGAAATACAAACTCACAGTCCTTCAGGGCAGGCGGTTCGTGTACCATGGGACACCCATGACGTGAAGTCGGAACTGGGGCCAGGGAACCCACACGTGCCCGGAGCGATGCTAAGACTGACGGGACTGGAGGCAGCTGGCCGGAGGGGTCCGGAAGCAAATCCCCGGGTATTCTAAGTGGCGAGCCATATACTAGCTCCGCGGACGAAGCACCGAGATCCTGCTTAGGAGCAGTCCGGATGCCCAGAAGGACCCAGGGAAGTTGGTCTACCCAGTCTGGGCCTTCTAGCCTCGCACTGAGGGCCGCCTTGAGTTGACGGTGGAACCTCTCCACAAGCCCATTAGCCTGAGGGTGGTACGCTGTAGTGTGTTGTAACCGGGAACCGTACAGCTCTGCTAGCGTGGCCCAGAGGGTCAAAGTGAACTGTGGCCCCCTGTCGGTGGTAATAACCGCCGGAACCCCGAAACGTGCTACCCAATGGAGGGCCAAAGTCCTGGCACAAGAGGCAGCAGAGGTATCTGACAATGGGAAAGCCTCTGGCCACCGGGTGAACCGATCCACCACCGTGAGGAGATGGGTGTAGCCCCGGGAGGAAGGCAAGGGCCCGACTAAATCCACGTGAATGTGGAAAAAACAGACCGCTGGGACCTCAAACTCCTGTACGGGGGGCTGGACATGGTGCTGGACTTTAGTGGTCTGGCAGGGAACGCAGGAACGGGCCCAAACAGCTACCTGTTTACGCAGGCCATGCCAGACAAACCGAGCGGCTACTAAAGCAGAGGTGGAGCGGATGGACGGGTGCGCCAGCCCGTGAATGGCATCGAAAACCCGGCGCTGAAGGGAGGGCGGCACTACCGGCCTGGGACGGGGAAGGGAAACATCACACCAGACTTTTGTGCCTTCCGACCCGCAGGCTACCTGAGCCAACTTCAACCCCGAAGTTGTGGACTGGTATGCCGAGGCGGTATCCGCCAGAAGCTGTGCCTCCGCAAGCTCCTGGGGATCCACCTCGCAGTCCACCGCTGAAATGGGGGAAAAAGCAGGCCGAGACAGGGCGTCAGCAACGGCATTAAGCTTACCCGCGACATGACGGACATCGGTGGTAAACTCGGAGATGGCAGTCAGGTGCCGCTGCTGGCGGGCCGACCATGGGTCGGACAATTTGGAAAAAGCAAAAGTTAATGGTTTATGGTCCGTAAAGGCCACAAACGGGCGGCCTTCAAGGAAATACCTGAAATGACGAACAGCTAAATAGAGGGCCAGAAGCTCTCGGTCAAATGCGCTATACTTCAGCTCAGCCGAACTCAGTTGCCGGCTGAAAAACGCCAAGGGCCGTGGGGGTGGAGGCGCTCGGGTGGACCAACATGGTGGCGTCTGCCAAAGCTGCCTTAGCTGCTGCAAAAGCCGACTCCGCGGCCGGGGACCATATCAACTCTACAGGTTTATCCGTAAGGCACTGGAAGAGCGGGCGCATGACCCGCGCAGCTGCCTGGACTAACCTATGGTAGAAGTTAACCATACCTACGAACTCCTGCAGACCTTTCACTGTGGTGGGCCGCGGAAATGCTCGGATAGCCTCCACCTTCTCGGGCAAAGGGGTGGCGCCGGCAGGGGTGATTCTGTGCCCTAAACAATCGAGAGAAGGGAGGCCGAATTGACACTTGGAGGGTTGGATAATGAGCCCGTGGTCTTGGAGCCGCTGGAATACAGTCCGCAAATGGACCAGGTGTTCCTGCACTGTGGGGCTGGTGACCAGGATGTCATCTAAATAAATAAACACAAAAGGTAAACCCCGACCCACACGGTCCATCAGTCGCTGGAAAGCCTGTGCCGCGTTCTTTAAACCGAAAGGCATGCGCAACCATTCGAAAAACCCGAACGGAGTGATCATGGCAGTTTTTGGTATGTCCTTCGGCCGCACAGGAATCTGGTGGTATCCTCGCACCAAATCGATCTTGGAGAACACCACCGCACCTTCCAGCCCAGACGAGAAGTCCTGCAGGTGCGGTATGGGGTAGCGATCAGCCGTGGTGACAGCGTTGAGACGCCAATAATCGCCACATGGTCTCCACCCCCCAGATGCTTTGGAGACCATATGCAACGGCGAGGCCCACGGGCTGTCAGACTGACGGACAATTCCCATTTCCTCCATCTTCCTAAATTCCTCTCGCGCCACCACCAGCTTGTCAGGCGGTAGCCTCCGGGCCCGAGCGAAAATGGGGGGACCCTCGGTGCGGATGTGGTGGACAACGCCGTGCTTGGCCGAAAGGGCATCGAAACGCTGGATGAGCAGCTCTGGAAACTCCGCCAGGACCTCAGCATACGAGTCCGGGGCCGCGACGACGGCCTGGACAGTTGAGCTGGGCGGGGTGGCGGTTGTCGGAGCGACGGGCTCATCGCTGGCGGAGGGTCGGAGGTCGTTACCGCGGACATCGGGGACCAGTGAAAAGGCCCAGAGAAAATCTGCGCCTAGGATCGCTTGGCTGACGTCTGCTATAATGAATGGCCATTCATACGTGCGGAGGCCTAAAACCAGGGACATCTTCCGCGTACCAAACGTGCGGATGGGGCTGCCACGATGAGGGTAGGACCTGTCTTACCCGATCTGGTCTCAAGGTCGGTCGGCGGCACTATACTGACAATGGCTCCCGTGTCCACCAAAAATTCTGTGTCCGTGAATCGGTCTCAGACGTAGAGGCGTCGGTTCTGGCCAATCGCAACTGCCCCTATGTACGATCGGCCGAGGCATTTCCCGCGAAAGTACAAGGTGAGCGGCAGTTGCGGGATTCTCCACCCCATCGTAGATGGTAATAGCACCAGCCGCGCTTGTGCGGATCCTTTTGGCGGGCTTTTGGAGAAATGGCGGGAGACGCGGCGCCATCTTGATGTCGCTGTGGCGTGGTCACTGATGTCGAGACCTTGTTGATCGAACCGCTTCCTTTCGATTTGGACGCCATGAGCGCATCAGCTTTTTCTGCATATGCCACGGGGTCCTTAAAAGAACAATCTGTGAGCATAAGTTTGACATCTTCGGGAAGCTTCTCTCGGAATGCCTGCTCGAACATGAGGCAATCCGTATGTTCACCTGCTAGCGTTACATCTCAGCCATGAGAACGGACGGCAGCCGATCTCCGTGATCCGGTAGGTGCAGAAGTTTTTTAGCTCGGTCATGCCTATTGAACCCGAAGGTTCGTAGTAACAGTGCCTTCATGGCCTCGTACTTGTCTTCCACGAGAGGGTTTACGATGAACCGCATCACGCGTGTGGTCGTCTCCAGCGGTAGAGCGCTGACGAGGTAGTAGTATTTCGTCGCATCTGCCGAGATGTTTCTTAAATGAAACTGGGCTTCGGTGTGGACAAACCAAGATTGTGGTTGATGTGTCCAAAACGACGGAAGGTGAACGCTGACCGCGCTTAGCTCTGGTGTGCCGGGCGCAGCAGCCAACAACAGGGCGTCGTGTTCATTCATGGTCGGTGATCGCCCAGATCACGTCGGGGTCACCAATATGGCGAGACTGAAAACTTGTTCTTTGTTGAAGAAGTTTATTGCGACAGCAATATTCGATTACAAAGTTTTCTTAACAAGATTACAGACAACCATTAAAACTAACTGTCCTCTTCAAAGACGTCTCCCAACTGACTATTTTCGGGCGCCAAAAGCGCACATGACAATGCTGTCCAATCAGCGATGTCGCTCTCTGGACCAATCCTATGGTCGCACCCACACGTGACCTTGCTGGCCAATCTGAGGGTTCGACGACTAGGACCACTCTCTATGGTCGCTACAGTAGAGTACTAGAGGGTGCACTGATGAAGGTACTTCCATTGTATGAAACTGAATGGAGATAAGTTGGAAGTAACCAGTGAATCGGTTCAAATAAGTCATTCCAGCTCATGATGTGCAACTCCCACTCCAGCCTCCATAGCAGTTTGTCGATCTTGATAGTTGATGGGCAGAATTGATTTCAATGGGTAAGCTAAAATCCTACTTTGCCTGGATTTCTGTCTGAAATCTTCACCTGCTCTCTTCATGGCCCAGGGAAGTGTTGAAACTGCAGTGTGAGATATCCAGGTGAGTACTTATTCACAATCATCACAATACTTGTAAATTTACTAGAGTAAGTTGAATGGGGCAAAGTTCAAGCGGAGCACAAAACTACTTGATCGATTATATCCTAATAACACAGAGATTTGTTTTCATTTAGTAAACCTGTTGCCTGCTGGACCCAGTATTTTATCAGGATTGTGGCAATGAGCTAATACTGATTTCTAAGATCTATATTAATGATATAATCATTTACACTGAGAATCTACAAAGAAAATGACCCCATGTGAGATACATTTAAGCTTCATACATAAGCATTTTAAAGAACTAGACCATTCAGAGCAATGCAATCTAACTATTGCAAATTATAAAGGCAGTAATCAAAAGTTTGTTCTAATAAGGTTCCAATACATTAAATATTGTCCAAGCATACAAAAAATCAGAAATGTGGACAATAATTAATGTATTTCTTTCTTTATATTGAAGAACCGCAACATGATTTGCCTGGGAAAACAGATGTTCAAAACAATGACCTTTGTTCTGAAATGGTGTGGGGCACATAACATAAATAGCAAGCTTCATATCATCTCAACCCCAAAAAGGAAGACAAGGATGTTTGTGGCTCACAAGGATGAAAATTCCTTAAAATCACAAACCACAGAGAAATAAAGAAGCAGAATCGTGCCAAAGTAATTATTTCAAAAGCGATTCATTGCCTGGCAAGTCAAACTCCCTTTTTTTTTAAAAAGTCACCTGTTAACTTCTCATTTGCCAAAATGTGTATCTTCAACTTTAATCAGAAACGATAATCCTTTAAGAGGGTTTAAAATACAAAGAACATAGAATAGTTCAGCAAGGAAACAGGCCCTTCGGCCCACAATGTACACGCCACACATGATACCAACTTAAACTAATCTCCTCAGCCTGCATGTGATCCATTCCCTGCAACTGCAAATCCAGATGCAATTATTTATCGGCTGGAAGGTAGCTTTCTTTCTTCCTCAATGGTGTTATCAGTACTGCCTCAGGCTAGGTTCAGCAGAGGCTTCGCCATATCAGTTATGTGAACAGATAAGTGGAGAAATAGAAAGAACTCTACTCTTTCTTTGACTGAGAAATAGGTGAGGGAAAAGCAGTCTTTAAAGGGGAAAGACATAGATCCTGAGAGCAGCCGAGAAGGTTGTTGGCTTCAACCTTCCCCCCATTGACGAACTGTACACTGCAAGGGCCAGGAAGCGAGCGGGCAAGATCATCTCTGACCCCTCTCACCCTGGCCACAAACTCTTTGAAGCACTTCCGTCTGGCAGGCGACTCCGGACTGTCAAAGCCGCCACAGCCAGACATAAAACCAGCTTTTTTTCCCACGAGTAGTAGCTCTACTCAATATCCAAAAGCCTGTAGTCTCTTTTTGCTCTGGTTTATTTCACTCACATGTTTAAACTGTAATGTTGTATTCTTAATGTTTTAATGTTTTATGCTTTATTCTTAATTGTTTATTGTATGTTCGTGTTGTTGCGTGCAAGCGGAGCACCAATGCACATTCCTTGTATGTGTACATACTTGGCCAATAAACTTATTCATTCATTCCTTCCTTTGGGAAAACCTAAAACTAGTCAAAGCTATGTAGCCTTTGTAAGATTTGAGAAGTTTTCCCTCATTCTGAAAGCAACACCAAACCAAAGAGCTGCAGTTTGGACATTTTAAACGGGAGACTGGGGCTGATAGCGGAGAAAGGCTGCGGTCAGTTTACCAAGGGATGTCACAATCTGTGGGTCCTAAAATGGCCGCAGGACCTTGTGACCAGCCACAAGAGCAAAAACCTTACAGCCCAGTCTCTAGGTTTCTGCAAAGCCACGGCCAGAACAATGGATGGGTATTGACCATGCAGAAACCTGCGAAACCAGGTCGAAGTCCAGACACTGGGGCGCTGATATCAGCATACTCACAATGCCCCAAGCCGACCTACACAGTTAATCTCGTTAAGGGGGCACAATAGCCCATAGAAAACTACCTGGTAGGTGATGGGAAACCAGTTAAACCCATCACCTCACAACAAAATACCAATTAACACCGTCTGGCCATCCCCGGTACCCCCCGGACATAAGCGCAGATCAGAGAGAAAACTCAATACATATCTTTTAAACAAAGAGATCCCGAGATCTGGCGGGAGATAGGACGGGCCAGAATTAGTATAACTGGCCACAACTTTTGGGTTTTAAACTCATGCAAGAAGGAAGTCAAACGGATGCAGGAGGAAGAAAAGACAGGCAAGAAGAAGCGAAGTGCAAGAGAGAGGAACCGGCACGCAACTCGAGAAGAAATACTGCAAGAAAACCTGCAAGGAACGCAAGAAACGGAAGGAAGAAACTGAGGGGACAAGCACGACCCTCACGGAAAGCAGCGGAGAAGCAGCACGAACAGCCAGTAACCCCAGTAATAGCCCCATGGTGAGCATGTACCCCAATCCTGCATATCCTGGACATAGTTTAGTGTAGAGGGGAGGGTGGTTTGAATAAACGTGGGTGTGTAAAGGAATATGTGTTGGTCAATTTTGCGATGTGTCGTACGTTCCCCATCTTACAGTCGTGTATATGTCTTGTAGAACTGTGCGTTTTAGAATTCATAGTCAAAAGTATTCATGTAATTCGGTATGTGTCTTATAGATATGTCTTATAGAACTGTATAAGTATTCATGGACAATAGTCCCAAGCGCTCAATAAAAGCCTTTTCCATTTAAACCCTGGTTTTCAAATCTGGTCTGGTTGAATTTTTCTGCACTATAAACGCTCCTGCATCTAAGTCCAGTGTCTAGAACCGTAGGGGGTGAGTGGGTCGAACCACTCACGGGGAACCAGTGTGCGCGGCCTGATCAAGGGATCAGAGCAAGGCACGGGGACCTTAGGTCGGGCGAAAGCTCGGCGCAGAAACCCCTTACACCTTCGAGAGCTGGTCAAAGCTATGTAGCCTTCGAGATTGCAAATCACACCCCTGGAACCATAATTGATTGAAGTTACTCAGATAATTAACCAATTTCCATGAGTATTTATATTATACAAAAAACTGGAATAACTCAGTGGGACAGGCAGCATCTCTGGAGAGAAGGAACGGGTGCTGTTTCGGGTTGAGACCCTTCTTCAGACCCAAAACGTCACCCATTCCTTCTCTCCAGAGATGCTGCCTGTCCCGTTGAGTTACTCCAGGTTTTTGTGTCTATCTTTGGTTTAAACCAGCATCTGCAGTTCCTTCTTACACAGTATTTATATTATATTAGCTCAGAAATAGGATGATACAGGGATAGATATGGCTGGATTAACAAGAATACTTTCTTGGCCAGTGGCCATGTTTTGAGGTTGGATAGGACTCAGATGGTGCTGCTACAGGTGAGCGGCCAAGAAGGAATGGTAAAGACAAGATGATGGATAGATTGCGGCTCTGTCTGAGAACACCTGGAAATCAATGATGTAGCTAATTGGAAAATTGCAAGGGTTGTCACTGCCTTTCTGCAACATTCCATCAAACTTTGTCAAATGTCTGCCACAATGGTTTCAAGGATAAACACAGATTGCCTGCTTGACCTGGGGGTGAGGGGGTAATCCTCAACAAGCATCTTCAAAATTCAAGATTCAAGATTTATTTGTCATCCAATATTGGACGAAATTCAGTCACCCACAGTCCAACAATAAAAGCATTAAATAGGCATTAAAATTACACAACCCCAAAAACACACAAAAAAAGAAACATCCATCAAAGAAACATCCATCACAGTGAGTCTCCTCCAGTCCTCTCCTCACTGTGATGGAAGGCCACAATGTCTTTCCTTTCTCCTGCCGTCTTCTCCCGCAGTCAGGTTGTTGTGGTTGCAGGCCGCGCCGGACGGTCCGCAGCGGCCGGAGCCTAAGGCGAGTCCCAGCCGCTCCCGCAGCCTCCGAAGACGGCCGGCTCCGCCGATGATAAGTCCGATCCGGGGCGGGCTAACACGCTGCTGCTGCCGCTGTTGCTGCACGTCGGGGCGGTCGTGGCTCCCGACATTGAAGCCCCCGCCCAGCAGAGAAATATCCCGCGGCATATCTTAGGCCGCGCCGGACGGTGAAATGTCCGCGACCCAATCCCCGCGATCCGGGGCGGGCGAACCCGCTGCCGCTGCCGGAGCTCCCGATGTCGGCATCCACGCGGCCCGAGCCTAAGGCAAGTCGCAGCCGCTCCCGCAGCCTCCGAGGACGGCCGGCTCCGGTGATGGTAAGTCCGATCCGCGGGCTCTGCGAACCAGAGCCCTGGAGGCAGCCAGCTCCAGGAGTTGGGCTGATGGTAGCCCGCAGCAGGAACGGAGACACGGCCCAGAAAACAAAGGTCGGGTCTCCCTTCGGAAGGAACACCTATTTACAATTTTACAGTTCCCCCCCTCCCCCCCACATACACACATAGTACACAAACACAAAAACACAACATCACAACTACAATTAAGACAAAAAAACAACAAAAACACAAAGACAAATGGACCGCAGGTAAGCCGCAGCTGTTATGGCAGCGCCGCCATTTTGGATCTTATAAGGTCGGCAGTGTGAGAGGTAGCAAAACTGGGGGAAGGGACTCAGAAAATGTGAGTTCTAAAGTTACTGAACTATTGTTTTGCAACCAATGCTCCTGGTGAGGCCAGAGATGTCAGGCCAGGCTGCTAATGTGGGCAAAAGCAAAATAAAGGAGAGCTGCTGGAGGAACTCAACGGGTCAGTCAGCATCTGTGGGTGGAAATGGACTGTTGATGTTTTGGGTTGAGACACTTTATTTAGACTGAAAGAGCAGAGGGAAAGTTGTTGGTATAAAGGGGTATGGGGAGGGATTGATTGGCAAATAACAATCAGGTGGGGGAGGGAAGGGTGAAGAAAGCAACAGAGGCTAGGAAATGATGTGGAGAACAATGGCTGTAGATTGTGGAATCTGAGGGGAAAGGAAGGAGAAGAGTGGAACTAAATGTTGGGTTGCTATCAGATGGGGACCATACAGGGAGAGGAGGGGCTGAACACGGGGCGGGGGGGGGGGGGGGGGTGGGAGGAATGTGTGGGTGATGGGCAAATGGTGTAGACGGGAGAAGGGAAAGGACCAGGGTGACTGGTGGCTGAGAGAATAGTGGAAAGAGGAATCTTTGTGAGAGGACCAGAGTAAATAGGAGGAGAGAGAAAGTGACCGAGGGAATTCAGGTTACCTGAAACTGAAGAATTCAAATGTTCACTTTGTTGGGCTGTAGACGTCCCAGGCAGAATATGAGGTACCGTTCCTCTAGTTTGCGTTTGGCCTCACGTTGGCAATGGAGAAGGCCGAGGACAGACAACTTAATGAGGGAGAGGGTAGGAAAATGTCTTACAACTGGGAGATCCATAAGTTCATAAGTCCAGATGGCCACAGCGGACAGAGCACAGGTGCTCGGCAAAGCCATCGCCGAGTCCGCGTTTGAATTCACTGGCAATCAATCTCTCCGTACCCATATCCATCCATGGCTTCCTAGCTGTTGCCCCATATCTCCCCCCACCCCACATCTTTATATCGGTTACAATACCCCTTCTCTCTAAATGAAGGGTCTCGACCTGAAATGTCGACTGTCCATCTCCCTCCACAGATGCTGCCTGGCCCGTTGAATTCCTCCTGCTGCACTCCTTCTGTGCTACAGATTCCAGCATCTGCAGTCTCTTGTGCTGCTTGTGTGGTCAGTTACTGCGAATCAAGCCAGAAACTTAAGGAAAACTTGAAGATAATACAAAACTAACAATGAATCAAAATGCAAGAAACAACTATTAGATTATTTGGTGGGTGGGGGGGGGGGGGCTGGGTGGAGAGGTGATGAGAGGCCTGTTAGCTCTCCCACAGCCTGTGGCTGGATGTTCCGGTCACTGAGTTACACCCCTGGTGATCAGGAATCCTGTTGTCAACAAACCACGCAAGCTTCTTCTGCACGCTGACTCTGTTAATTATGTTGGCATCTGCAGCAGAGGCATTCCTACTCTAGCCAGGATTCTGCCAGGCCTTATCCACACAGAAAAGTTTTAAATATTTTTCCATACATTTCTGCATTAAAGCCTACCCGCACGGCAGGATCAGAAACACATTCAGAAGCGTCTACACTGGCGCCATGCCAAAGCATCCGCCATCCCCTGCCAAGATTAGCTGCACTGGGTTCCTGCTGAATGTGTTCATGGCAGCAAGCCACAGCACTGGCTTTCCCTTTTACTTCTCACCTGGTTTAATGAATGAGCTCCTTCATCAAAGCACAGAGGTGCTAGATCGCCTGCGATCAGTCATTGATTGTACTGGTCCTGCTGCCCTGTCTCCCGATATCTCAAGCTGAATCGTTCTCATTCATCAAAAAACACAAAGTGCTGGAGTAACTCAGCGGGTCAGGCAGCGTCTCTGGAAGACATGGATAGGAGACGTTTTGAGTCGGAACCCTTCTTTCAGACTCTGACTTCAGACTTCCGATTCTTCACTGTCCAAAGACGGGTCCTAATCCATAATGTCATCTATCTATGTCCTCCAGAGAGGCTGCCTGCCCTGTTGATTTACACCAGCACATTGTGCATTTTGTTCAAGATTCTGCACTGCCTTATGTCTAGTTCTCATTAGTGGTTTAAATACAACTGAATTGTCCGTGCTGTCGCGAGGAGGAGCAACGGTGGACGTCAATACAGTTTCCTACACAATAACTCTGTGGTTTCCTACACATTATAACTCTTTCATTATTGGACATTACTGGTGTTTCTCATGGGCAGTGGCTTTGATGTATAGGAGCCAACAGATAGAAGTGACTTCCAAATTTATTTGTTCTTTGCTCAACAACTGGTGCACCCAATTGACTAGATTCTCATTTCTATATTTAAATGAATCATAAAATTAGACTAGACAAGAGGAACATTGGACTCACTGACAGTTTAGTCCCATGCCCCTGCTCTTCCACTGAATTTATCCAGTTCCCTCTTCAAAGTTTTATTGAATTTGTTTCAACCATACTCTTAGCTAATGTTTCTAGTGATAACCATCTGCGGTGTCTTATTCTTTGAGGCAAGACTGTGTAAGGATGGCCAAATTCATCTTCTAAAATAATTATCTTTAGGTTATCGATAATTCACAAAGATTTTGTTTTATTTTTACTGATACCAACTTTTTTAATGTCAGGATTTCTTCAACTAAATCCATAAATTAAACTGGTTTATTCCCCATCCAATAATGTATCCAGTCGAGATACTCTGATACAATCCAAGCTGACATTCCATATTCAGGAGCTGCCCTGTCAAAGGTGCCAAGTTTCAGAAGGGAGATTAAATCAAAGCTCTTGGATCATTTGACACTTTTCTGAAGAAGAGAGAGGAAAGCACCTTCTTAATTAACACCAACATTTATTCCTTCATCATTATCACTAAACATTTGTTCCTCAATCAATATCACTATCCTCACATAAATGTTTGTGGCAGATTGCTTTTAGCAAACAGGTTGCTGTTATTCCACTTATATTACTTAATTGGTGATACTAGTCCAAGGACAAATTTCCCCTTGCAATAACTGCAATGTGAAAATCTTACTGTATCAAACTTTCAGTGATATGAAGATGGAAAATTCTCAGTAACTGTGACCAATATGTTAATTATTGTTCTTGCCTATAACTTAAAGGGTGGCACAGTGATGCAGCCTCCCTTACAGTGCCAGAGACCAGGGTACGATCTTGATTACAGATGCTGTCTGTAGAGTTTGTACGTTCTCCATGTGGCCATGTGGGTTTTCTCTGGGTGCTCCGGTTTCATCCCAAATTCCAAAGACGTGCAGGTTTGTAGTTAGTTGGCTTCTGTAAATTGTCCCTAGTGTGTAGGATAGAACTAGTTTATGGGTGATCGTTGGTCGGTGCGAACTCAATGGGCCAAAAGACTTGTTTCCAAGCTATATCTCTAAAACTAAAACTACCATTCCCTTATATTTGGTGACCTCCACCAACTCACACCTTGAATGGTTCAATGGTGCTTTATTTGTCACATGTGCAACTACACAGTGAAATTCCTTTTGCATATTTGCACATGCACATGCCGTCATGTTTTGGCGCCATTCCCACAAATCCAACGCCCAGTCCGCCCGTGTGCTCGGTCAACTGGAGCAGTTCCCGATCTACGTAAGCCCCAGGCTCCTGCAGTGCTTTCCTCCATCGCCTTCGACTAGATCGGCTCGCGAACGCTCTCCTCCCCCGCCATCTTTGCATCCCAGGGGCACCTCCAGCAGCCGACGTTGAAGGCGCTGGAGGCATTACCCTGGTTTATCCTCCTAAGAGCCCTTGCTCCAAGCGTCCGACGTCTCCAGCGGCTCCCTCCCGGTACCGTGGTCCACCGAGCCCTCGGGTCGTCCAGGTGGGCACCCCGGTCACAACACCTCGGGAAGGGCTCTGCCGCGCGCACCTTGAGCTCACTGTTAGAAAGTGTGTGAAATTCCTTGCAAAATATTTCTTCTGTTCAATCATGATGTCTCCTCTTTTAAGAAAATGAGGTGCGAATTTGTGCTCTGCCTTCTTGGGACGCCTGTATTTCAATTAATGAAAAATGTTTAAAACAACTGTACTTTTTATATAAGACTAGACGGGCGTGGACCCGTTGGGTCCAAACCTCTCTCCTGCGGGTGTGGCAAACCCTCTTGGGTGCAAACCTCTCCTGCGGCAAACAAACAAACAAGATGAGAGTTTTAGTAATATACTAGACCAAGTGGACCCGTTGGGCCCAAACCTCTCCTGCATTGGCAAACCCTGTTGGGTGCAAACCTCTCCTGCAAGTTTCAGCAAGTTTCCATGAAAACTGAGCATTCGTCAGCTTCACTAACACATTTTTGGCACTAATAGCATTTAAATGTCCCTTTTACAGCATGAGTAACCCTCCCCCAATTGACGACCTGTGGACCGGTTGCTGGGCGGGGAGTCTCCCCCGGGGCCGTGGGCGGGTGAGGGGGGAGAGGAAAGGGGAGAGAGGAGAGGGAGCCACTCACCCCGGCCCCGGGCGGCCAGAGCGAGCTGTGGACCCGTTGGGTGGAAACCTCTCCTGCAGCGGCAGCTCGACGGCGACGGCCATCTTCGTTGACCCTCTGCTGCCACGCTGCACCATGGGAGGAAGCTCAGGCTTGGGGCATGCTGGGACGGGTACCGGTCCTCTCGGCGGGGGGGGGGGGGAGTACATTTATTAAAGTTTAAGTTAATTGGTTTAAATATGTAACAAAACCTGATCAACCGAGACTGCAGGGTAATGGTGAGTAGGGTGGGCCTAAGATTGTTGCGCTATCGTGGACCGTTTTGGCTGTATTTCGGGTACGTACAATCAAACTAACAAAGTGACAAGCAAACAAACAAGATGAGAGTTTTAGTAATATACTAGACCAAGTGGACCCGTTGGGCCCAAAACTCTCCTGCATTGGTGCAGCACCCCCTCCTTACCCCCTTCCCCTCCCCTCTACCCCCTCCCTCCCATCCCCTCCCCACCTCCCCCTCCCCTCCCCCTCCATCCACCTCCCCTCCCCCTCCCTTCTCCCCCTCCCTCCTCCCCCTCCCCTCCTCCCCCTCCCCTCCTCCCCCTCCCCTCCTCCCCCTCCCCCTCCCCTTCCCTCCTCCCCCTCCCCCTCCCCTCCCCCTTCCTCCACCCCCCTCCCCCTCCCCCTCCCCTTCCGCCCTTCCCCTGCCCCCTTTCCCTCCCCTTGCCCCATCCCCTTCCCCTCCCCCCCACTCCATCCTACTCAACCCCCCTTACCCTCCCTCCTCCCCCTCCCTCCCTCCCCTCCCTCCCTCCCCCTCACTCCCTCCCCCCTCCCTCCCTAGGAAATAGATTTAAACTTTAATATGTGAATAACTTAAAAAATATAACACCGATTTCAATGAAACGTCTTCCATTAGCACCAAAGGGACGACGGTGAGTAAGGTGGGCCTAAAATTGTCATGCTATCATGTACCGTTTTGGCTGTAGTTCAGGAATAAACGAACAAACAAACGAGAGTTTTAGTATATAGATAGATAGATAGATGGATAGATGTATGAGAAACATTTTATGTACTTTTCAAGAGGAAGATAGACTAGTGCAAGGAACAAAAGTAGATTTTTGTTTTATACTCTGACAGAATGTACATTCCTACTTAAGTTCAGATATGTTGCAAAGCTATATCTAATTATGGGCCTGACAGTCCCTTTTTGTCAAAGAGGAAGGAACGTCATTTGTGATTAATGGCTTAACCATTAATTTGGGCCTTTGCAACAGATACATCCCAAGAATGCAATTTCAATGAAGATAACTAAAATCTAGTAAACTCATGCTGTAAAAGGAACATTTAAATGCTATTAGTGCCAAAAATGTGTTAGTGAAGCTGACGAATGCTCAGTTTTCATGGAAACTTGCTGAACAACAAAGACAAGAATCTGAAATTACAAAGAGGATCTCTATCAGCTGGAAATCAGTGTCACGGAGAAATGAAAGCTAAATTTTGCTGGTTATTTGAAGGCTTGCAGATGAAAAAAATATCATGGAACCAAGGATATATAAACAAGGATATAACAAATAAGGCAACTCAGGTAAAAGTAAATGAGTAATGCAAATCGCAATGTTTGTCTCTTGGCAAAGCATCTGAAACTGAAGCGGAGGATTTTTGTTCCTCTGCAAGCCGTTTGACAACCTGTCCTCCACTGAGAGATCTGTCACTGGAGATGACGTGGAGAAAGCCGCAAAAGTATCTGCAAACCTTTCTCAGCCTCAGATGAATCCAATCAGTTCAATGAACTGATTGCATTGGCTAAAACTATTAATGTCCTAGGACACAGCCATGAGGCAATGCCAACTGGATTGTAAATTATATAGTGGGCATTTTGGACACTGAGGTGATCCAGTATCTGCGATCTGGGGATATTGCTGATTCATAAAGCTCTGCCAAGGAAATCTTCTGCCAGTATCAGTGGCGTGCATGCCATTAAGACTGTTTTACTTCAGCAAAGCATGGAAGAACTTGCATTCAGTTTCCCAAAGAAATTATTTATCTTAGTCTTCTATCCAGCTGGAGCAATGAGAGAAGGGAATGACCAGGGTGAAGACAAGTGAAGATTGATGCAAAAAATTGATTTAACATATCTATCATTTCTTTGTTTTCTGTTATTAATCAGCCTGCCTCATTTTCTAGGTGAGAGAGGCAAAGTTTGGAGGAGATGTTTTTTCGGAGGGCAAGTTTTTTTACACAGAGGGCGGTGAGTGCCTGGAATGCACTGCCTGGGATGGTGGTCGAGGCAGATATATGATGGTGGTTTATGGGAAACGTTTGGATAGGCAGTGAATGGTGGGTATGGATTAAATGCAGGCAAATAAGAGTTGGTCTTGGTATTATGTTCGGCACAGACATTGTGCGTCAAAGGGCTTGTTCTTATGCTGTACTATGTTCTAAGGTGTTATGGACTCCCAGAAATTATCAGTTGGTCCCAAATCTTTCCTATACATCAGACTCTGAGGAAAGAGAAGTCTCCATCCCATGGATCTTTTAATATCTTTCAGTGTTTGTCTATATCTCAGTCTCCAGGTTCTCAGACAGCATCCAGAAGAGGTTTTCAAATAATGCACCCAAAAACTTGTGTCTATGCTGTAGAGCAACAAATTCAATGCATATTTTTGTAACCAATTGGGATAAACATGAATCCCATGTTTAGAAGTTTTAAACTTAGATTAGTTGCCAGACTAATTAGAGAAAAAGTAATGTTAAGGCATAGGAGAAGAATTCAATGGCTAACTGTGAGGAGTTATGTTGATGACAGGAAAATTGGTGAAAGCTGCTTAATAATTATTCAGATTAGTTTTTTGTCATATACAGCACAGTGGTAAACCTGGAAGAGCTGCTGTCTCACAGCGCCAGACACCCGAGTTCGATCCTGACCTCGGGTGCTATATTTGCACCATTCTCCTTGTGACCACATGGGTTTCCTCTGGGTGCTCTGGTTTCCTCCCACATCTCAAAGATGTGCGGGTTTGTAGGTTATTGGCCTCTGTGTGCCCCCTAATGTGTATTACCCCTAATATGCAGGGAGTGGTAGAATATACAAATAATTTGAATGGGTGATGGATGGTTGACGTGGACTCGCTGTGCTGAAGGGCCTGTTCCATGTTGCATCTCTCAACGCTAAACTCCATACATCAAGGTGCTATGAATTTCCTTGTTCACATGAAACCCACAAAGTAAACAATATACACGGAGTAATGACAAATACAACAATAAATATGATGACGAATGCAAAACTGCAAAATTGTGCGAGATTGTTGTACAAAATCCGACTAATACAAACAAATATTAAAGTACAATAACAGAATGACTGAGTGAAGTAGAATTAAGAGTAAGAAGACGTGGCAGCATGCTCGGGAATGGAGTGTGAAAGAAGTCATTGGATAGTAGTACGGAAGAAACAGTTCTTAAGATTGGACATCTGAGTTTTCATGTTCCTGTATCATCTCCCAGAATGTAGAATGGAGAAAATGGAACACCCAGTGTGCTGGCAGCCTCGACGATACTTCTAGCCTTCCTGATGTGAAACACTGTAAAGATGAACTGGATGGAAGGAAGTGACATGCCCATGGTGGAAGTGACATGCCCATGGTGGAAGTGACATGCCCATGGTGGACTGGGCTGGGTTCACCATTCTCCCCAAACTCAGGCAGTCAAGAGCAAAGCAGTTACCATACCAGACTGAGATGCATCGTGTCGGAATACTTTCTATGGTGCATCTGTAGAGATTTGAGGGCATCCTCATGGACATGCCAATTCTTTTGACACCTCAGAAAGTAAATACCCTGATGTGCTTTCTTCATCACTGCATCAGAGTGAAGGAACTAGGTTAGCTTGCTGGTAATATGGATGTCCAGGAGCATGAAGTTGTCAATTATGGTCCTTGATTCTCTAAGATGATGTGTCAAATGAATCTATCCAGCATTTGCTGACACTACTTGTTTCCCTTTCTTTATGTTTACAGTAAAAATGGTGTCCCCAACAAGCTCTCTGACATTTTCCAAATTCCAGGATACTGAAGTACGTGACATGCATCCAGTTTACAAGCTGCTTCAACATACTTCTCACAGTGCAATTACGTAATTATTGGGATCCATGTTCACTTTACTTCAGAACAAGGTATCTGTGCCCTGGATATCAGTTGCTGTCTGACTGCAGCAACTGTTGGAGCAACACTGAGGTGAGCCTTGCCATGTGACATGTTGGGGAAAGTACTCATGGATCAATGCTTCCTATGGGTTATAAAATGCTTGTATAATGTAGTTATTTTCAAGTGCTACAAGATGGAGATGGCTTTCCCCTAACTACCTGCTGCTTTGTTTCACCCACCATATGAATCAGATAAAATGTGATTCCTACTATACAGTCAATTATGCACATTCAGATAATGACTCAGTCACATTTCTGATGTACATTGCTTGGTGTTATGGAGAGTCATGGAGTCTTACAGCATGGAATCAGGCCCTTTGGCCCAACTTGCCCACACCGGCTAACAGGTCCCATCTACACCAGTCACACCTGCCTGTGTTTGGCCCATATTCCTCTAAACCTGTCCATGTCTGTCTAAATGTTTCTTAAACATTACGATGGTCCCTGCATGAACTGATGATTTGCAAACTTGCTAATCATGCCATGTACGTTCTCATCCAAACATATTGCAGAAAAGATTTGAATGTGTCAAACTTCCAGTAGCAATAGTGAATATAAATATATAATCAAAGGCTTCTTTTGTTTGCTTCTAACCAAACATCTCCATGTGTGGGACCTGACAAACAGCTTCTTCTAAACAATGGAGAGGATTTACCTAGCTAAATAGGAAGGCACAGATCATGGAATCTCCTCTGGCCCATAGGAGGAGATTATTTGCCCATACTTAACATTGGGAAGATGTTACCTGGAATCAGAATCGAATTTGGCAACATCAAAACTCAGGAACCCTTGTGTGCATCAACCCTTGAGAAATTCCCTGTGTTCCAAATACATTGTTGATGCTCCCTTCCCCTAATTTTGAAGCTTTTACTTGAAAATATGAGATTTAAGGTGGTTTGTTCAAATGAGCAACTGTAATGGGGCTAATGGGAACATCAGGATACACAGTAAGAGATTGACCTACAATATGCAGAGCAGTCACTCCAGGCATTCCTGCTATGTGTCACTAAGCTATACAATGCATCACAATGCAGTTAGGAAATTAGCCATGGCAAAACAAGGATTTTCTTACATTCATTCCCATGATGTATTCTTAATTTGGAAATGTTGTGTCCAATATTTTTGTTCCTGTATAAGATGTAGGTAGAAGAGGTCTGTTCACAATGTTTGTTCATCTGCCAGTTGTTTTACAAAAGTTATTTTCATTTAACTATTTGGAATATAGTCAAGCTATTTTGCTGGTATATAACAGTTTATAAACTTAGGTCAAAAGCATGCAATTGTTTATTTCAGTTTAGAGAGACAGCATGGAAACAGGTCCTTCGGCCCACTGAGGCCACGCTGAGAATCGGTCACCTGTTCACACTATTTCTATGTTATCCCACTTTTCATCCACTCCCTACGCACTCAGGGCAATTTACAGAGGCCAATTAATCTACAAAGCCCTATGTCTTTGGGATGTGGGAAGAAACCAGAGCACTCGGAGGAAACCCACAAAATCACAGGAATGGTATAATGGCACTTTATTGTCACACGCACATATGTACAGTGAAATTGTTTTTTGGCATACAGTTCAGAGACAACACTACTACAGATTTGGAACAATCATACTAACTATAAGAGTGTGCGATTGTAGACCACAGTGAGTAAGTACACAAGAGCAATAGCAAACAAATGTGTGGCGGTCACTTGGAAAGATCACAATGAAATAAGAATTGCAAGATGGTATGCAGAAATGCGTAGTTGTATCCCATTAGAAAAAGCTACTTATAATCTGAGAGATAAATATGATTTCTTTTTGAAACTTTGGAACCCATTCACTTTAAAACTAGGATTAAGAATTGGAAATATTTAATTTCAGGATTGTTTTGATACCCCTAAATAGAATTTAATAATAAATTAGCCAGAAGTGTTTCCTTCTTGTCTCCAGGTTCCCTTCTTTCTTCTTTCTTTCTTTCTTTCTTTCTTTCTTTCTTTCTTTCTTTCCTTTTTAAATTTTTTTATTTCTTTATCTTTCTTCTTCTCCTTTTCCCTCTTTTTTCTAACTGGGGGGTGGGGGGAGTGGGGTTGTGGGTGGGGAGATAATACAGAACAATACAGGTATAATCGAATTTAAATGTATAATCGAATTTATAATGTAGGTACCATCGCATACTATGAGTTCATACATGTATTTGTTTTGTTAAAATTTAAATAAAATTTATTTTAAAAAAGAGCCACCATGTTTCCGGCGCCATCTTGTACTGTTCAAGTTCAATGTTGTTAAAAATGTAGTCTTAACATGGTCATAAAGGCCCATTGCCCTGGTGGGGCACTGGGTTGGTGTTGCAGGCGTCGGCCTTGCCAGGCAATGTTGTTGGTGTCTACTGCTGCTCCACTGCTCCGTACCACTGCAGGCTGCGTTCGATCTGCCCACATGGCCTCTTGGAGCCTTTTGGGAGGACATGCAAGCTCCACACAGACAGCACCCGAGGTCAGGATTGAACCCGGGTCTCTGTCACTGTGAGGGAGCAGCTCTTCCAACTGCACCACTTTGCTGCCCACAGTGATAAAGAAATCAATAATACTTTTAGCTTACTTCGAAAATGTATGTGGAAATAAATGAAAACTCTTGTGTTGCTGTGTGGCCTGATGTCCTGATCAGAGCCATAATTCATGTACCATTGTTGGAGTTGTGTGCCAAGATGTGGTCTATTTGCAATATGCCTTGGTCTCTCAGTACACACATTGTACCACTGAAAAACAATGCCTCACCCTCAATGCCTCACAGAAATGGCACGCCACGTTGACAGCTCTTCTGATGTACTTCAAAAACAGTGAGAATCAAATGGGAAGTGCCTCTTTTATCTGGAGTCTGCGACTGAAAATTAATTAAGTATAGCTGAACGTGTTTTGATCTGGATGTCTGCCACCATATGTTAGTACTTTCATATTACTAGATTGAAAATTGTTCGAATTCAAACACCGTGGAGTTTGCTTCCCACCGATTCTTGGGTATAGAAAAACAACTGCAGGCGCTGCATTTCTGTGGGTGCACCAATGGAAGGAACACATTTTGTTGATTTCAGTGTAACAGTGGATCTGTGTGGCAAGGAGGTGGAGACTTAATGCTGGCAGTAATTTACTTCTGGTTACCATCTGGTTTGAACTTTCAGTACTCTTACTAAAATGTGAACTGGAAATGTAAACCTTAAGAATGTTCACAAAAACATTCACAAATGTTCACAAAAATATCCTTACAAAATGTCACCTATCCAAGTTCTCCAGGATTGCTGCATGACCCACCGATTTACTCCGGCACTTTGTGTCTTTCCAAGTTTTCAAGAGCTTTTGCTTCAGCAGCAAAAATGTTCACCGTTTCCCCAGTTCCGCTCCAAAACTCTTCCTACTCAGCTTTGGGTTTGCCAATCTTGGACACAATGCTTTCGAAAATACATTAATGTTTTGGAGAGAGTATAGAGCAGATTTATTAGACTGGTAGCAAGGAAGAAAGTCTTCATTTCAATGGAAAGTTGCAAAAACCCCCACAACCCTGCCAGATTCAACCATTCTGCATCCCTTAATCACTCTAAGGTGTTGCTTCCTCTTAAAACAAGTTCAAGAGAGATTCAATTACATGTTGACATGTCTGGGAGGTTTTGATAGAATAGATAGAACACAGAACATAGAACAGTCCGTCAGGCCACAATGTTTGTGATGAACATGATGCCTAGTTGAACCTATCTCATCTATCTGCACATGGTCCATATTCCTCTATTCCCTGCTCTTCCATGTGCCTTTCTAAAAGCCTCTTAAATGCCACTATCATATCTGATGCACCACCACAACCACTGGCAATGCGTTCCAAGCCCCCACCACCCAGTGTGTCAAAACTTGCCCTGCGCATCTCTATTAAACTTTCCCCCTCTCACCTTATAGCTATGCCCTCTAGTGTTGGACATATCCACACTGGGAAAAAGGTTCTGACTGTTTCATGGAAAAATTATTTCCACTGAAATGGTGTTGGAAAACAGAAGGCGCAGATTAAAGATAATTGGCAAAAATGCCGGCCAGTGAAGATATTTTTAATACTGTGAATTGTTATGAATTGGAATTCATGCTTAGAAGGGCATGGAAGCAAGCCACTTTCTAAAATGAATTAAGTATGTACTTGAGATGACGAAAATAGTGTTGATGCGTGGAAGAAACAAGGAGTGTGACATTGGATTGCTCTTCAAAGAGTTGCTAAAATTTAAATATTTGTGGCCTCTTTCTGTGCAATATGGTTCAACAAATATGGCAGTAATGACTGGAAAGTTGCCCATCTAAAATCAAATTTTTTTTTTGATTTTCATCCCCAATGTTAAAAACAAACAAGATGCAATTTTTCAGAGGGCCATTCTGGTATAAAATGCCATCTCTTTTTCAATTGAAAATGTAAAAAAATCTACTTGAATCCTAATAATATTTGAGTCATAGAGTAATTACAGCAAGGAAACAAGCCTTACGATACAAATGGTCCATGTCGACCAAGATAACCCCATTTGCTCAAGAATTACTGTACTTCCTCAGGAGAGTCTATTGATTTTTTTTTCAATCTCACTGCAATTTTGTCGGATATGTTTCATGTTTTTAGTATGAATAATTGCTGCAATTTATTGGTCAAAATAATAAGCATTGCTTTATACACTTGTTCAGAATTAATACAATTGTTACAAAATAGGAAGTATTGCTTCATACCATTATTCAAAATTAAAGTTTAAAATTGTTAGACAATTTAATCAGTGGTTTATTTTTAATTAATATATTGTAGATTGGATAAACAAACATTGCATGCAAAATGGTTGAGTTAGTGGATGAACATGTGGGAACAGTGATAACACACACTGGTGAGCCACATTTTGCTGTAAATATAACAATGAGATTGCCAACGCTCACTGCTCATTATGTGCAAAGTGAGCTACAACATCAATGTCAACCAACTATACAAATGCAGTTAAACTGGAAAGTTTAGAAGTTGCTGCCTCATGGCCTCTCTCAAAAGCTTTCTGAAAAAGGCACTTTTTAATCTGACTCATCACTTACATTCACTGAGTGGCTCTAACTTCCATTACTTACTTCAGAAATATGGACTAAACTCATTAAAAATAAAAGTTAGACTTTGCTCATTCAAGGTTTTTAAAAATATATTGATGGGATGAGGACGTTCTTGGTAAAGGTGCCATTGAGCAGAACAGTGCCACAGCACTGTATGTTTCTTTTTTTTCCTAATCAGATGTACAGCACTTTGGTCAACGTGGGTTGTTTTTAAATAAAATTGACTTGACTTGACTTGACAGCAGGTAGTGGTGCTGCCACACAACTCCCGCAACCAGGATTTCATTTTGACCTCTAATGCTGTTTGTGTGGAATTTACACATTCTCACTGTGACCATGTGGAGTTCCCCTTGGTGCTCTGGTTTCCTTCCACATCCTAAACAACATGCGGGCTGGTAGTTAATTGGCCACTGTAATTTTCCGCAAGTGCAGGTGCATGGCAGGAGAATCAGGGAGGGAATTGGTGGGCTTGTAGGGGATAATAGCTTGCTAGAAATATCTGGTACTGGGAAATTAATGGGACTGATGGGATTGCACTGAGAGCTGGCACAGACTCAATAGACCGAACAGCCTCCTTCAAGATATTAAAGAATATGAGAAATGAGAAATATGGGGAATTCCTAATTTCCCCTCGAACAAGGAGCCACATCAAATGATCTGAAATCAAATATTGGCCAAACCAGGTGAAGTTGAGAGATTTCCTTCCCTAAAGGTCAAGAGTGTACCAGATGGTGTTTTATAACCTGGTGGTTTTAGTTGCTATTACTGTGACTTACTTTGTTTTTCATTCTGTTTATTTAATTGAAGTTAAATTTGCAATTCCATCATGGGATTCAAACATGCCCTGGATCAATGGTGCAAAACTCTAGCGATGAATCCCCTTAAACCTTTGAAAAAATGTTGCATAATTATTGCAGTGTTGAAAATTAACCTTAATGCATGTGATGTTTCTTTAATTCTTAGCTGCTGCTGGAAGATTAAAAATATAAATTGCATTATCAATGATCTTTCTGTCTCTCTTTATCCAAACGTTCCTTCCTTTTAGTTCACTTTCTGCACCTGTTTTAACTCTGAAATCCGCATTGCAGCCTGGCTCAGATTCTGTTGCTTATTGATGATTCTTCTTTCTGATTGATTAAGGAGAACTGAGATCACAGGTATACCTTAGAGCGTGCCATGCCACACTGTTTGGATAGCTGGTGGACAGGAAAGTGTAATGTAAAATCCATCTAAAACTTGGATTTAGGCGAGTCTAACAATTGCTGCCAATTGCTCAGAAATCAAAGTAAAATCTAACTCTCATTAGTTTTCATTTCAGGGCACTGGTAAACGTGCAATGGTCAAGTAAATATCTTTTGGGAGAGTCAACAACTTTAGCTCTAAATGATTCTATTAAGAAAAAAGTTAGAAGTTTGCCCAATGGCTGACCAATATCATTACCACTGAAAACACCAATGGCATCATGACCCTTTGTGGCATCTATCTGTGGGTAACATAATTTTTACCTATTGCATTAAAAATCAGGTTATTTGGGTGGATCTTGACTTCATGCCATGGTACATAACAGGAAAGCAAGCAATTCTTCATCAGATAGTCATAAAGTACCAGAGAAATGCAACGGGTCAGGCAGTATCTCTGGAGAAAAAGGATGGGTGACGTTTTGGTTCCGGACCCTTCTTCAGACTGGAATTTTCTCCATAGATACTGCAGCATTTTGTGTTTATCTTTGGTATAAACAGGCAGCTGCAGTTCTTTGTTTCTACACACTTCCTAATTCTTCATCAGAGTATAGGAAAGCAGTTCCTCGGGATTCACTTCCATTTTCATTGTCCGTGTTCTGAGGTGGCTAATGAGCCCTTTATGTGAACTGCAGACTCCTCCACAGACAGAATGTGTAGGAAGGAACTGCAGAGGCTGGTTTAAACCGAAGATAGACACAAAATGCTGGAGTAACTCAGTGGGACAGGCAGCATCTCTGGAGAGAAGGAATGGGTGATGTTTCGGGTCGAGACCCTTCTTCAGACTAAAACATCACTCATTCCTCTCCAGAGATGCTGCCTGTCCTGCTGAGTTACTCCAGCATTTTGAGTCTATCGTCCACAGATAGGACAGGTGTTGATTGACAAGGCAGGCATGTCTACATTTGTGAATTGGATGAACTTTCTTAAGCATGGCTCCTGTGCGCTCTCAATGCATGCACTCAAGATTCTAAGAGCCATCCTAAATATTCCATCTCCATCTTGAACAGTCATGAGCAAAGATTCCCAAGAACATATTATCAAGGAGGGTTTTATGCACATCCTTGAACTTTTTCCCTCTCCCACCTGGTAATCTCTTCCCATGACAGAGCTCAGTACAGAATGTTTATTTTGAGAACTGGTTTCAGGCATAAGGATAACTTGGTCGGCCCACCACAACTGACTGAGTGTATCTCTATCATTGAATTGTTTGTTTTCCTTAATTCCAACACATCCTTTATTTATTTTGCATATTTTAAGATTTAGCTTTTCTTTCAACTTTATAGTTTGTAAAGTTTTGTATGTCGGAATTGCAGAATGGTGTACTAATAACATTACAGAAATTTAAGAAAGAAACTCTAAAATCCAAATGCAGAAATATTCGGCTGAATTTGATTCTGCAATATTAATCAACATTTTATATGCTCTTATTAAGCACTTTGCCTGCTATTTTAAGTGAGGCTTTAATATACTCAGTTTAAAGAATTGATTTCATCTAAGTCGTGTGTGAAAAATAATCATGCAAATACATTGAGATTACACAGTATGATTTTGTTCCATGGATCCCAAAATCTTTATGGGTAAAATTGAATTCATCCAGGTGACATTTGTATATCTCACTAACATTTTAAAACAATATCAAGCATGATAAATCAAAAATAAGTCGCACTGAAAGGAATGATTTATGTGAATGTTTAGTTTAGTCATGGTTGATGTAACTAAGCATAGATATGTGTCTTGCCTCATTAGCAGCCACCCAGAGAGGTTCTTCTGTTAATGTCCATCATGCATTCAGGAAATAACTGCAGTAACATTTTCCTCTGACTTGTAGATCTAGAAATTTGATCGTTTTGCGGTGTTTTTATGCATTCGTCAAGCTTGCACACAAAGGCCACTGGCAGCCTTGGATTGATGTCAATCCACAAGAAGCATACAATTGACATCACTTGAAATGTTCTACCATGACAGTATGGTGCACAAATTATGTGGGCCTGCGCTGCAGCAAATTCCTTCCCTGACTGATAGGGCCTGTCCCTATCCAAACTGCTGCTCTGCTTTCTGGCAGTGAAGACTCTACCCAGATAGTCCTGAAGTCATCGTTTTTAAAGGCATATTCCTCATTTAATCTCATTCTTGGATTTCTGGAGATCTCCGACCATCACATTCCAGTCTGGCCTAGATAAATCAGCTGAACATGTGCTTCCTATTCTTTCAAGAAACCGGTAGCCTAAATATCACCTCAATGGAGTCCAATGATCATAACCCAGACTTTTGTAAACTGTTTTGATGATGAGAAGCATATAGTGTTGCAGTGACACCCAGAAGGAGACAACCAGGAAACTGCAATAATGAATGATCCCTCTAAATAGTGCTAGTGTCTACGACCTCAAGCTTCTTAATCTGCTTCTAGCTATACAAGGCAAAGAGAGGGAGTTAACTTCTAAAGTGGCACCGCTGGCATTCCGTGATGATAGCATGCAGATTGGCATCATAGTCTGTCTATTCCAAGTCTTTAGTAGCAAGTAACTAGGAAAGGAAATGACACCTTGGCAAAGAAGATGGAGCATAAAACTAAAGAAAAGTAAAAGAAAAGTAAAGTAACAAATGTCAAGGTTTGTTGTATTAATTAGTTTATGTAAATTGCCCCTAGTGTGTCGGGTGGATGCAAAAGTGGGATAACTGTTGATAGAATATATGGGATGCTGGTGAGACCATAATTGGAGTGTGGTTATCAGTTGCAATCTTTTTATATAAATAAAGATATACTCGCATTGGAGAAGTTCAAGGAGGGTTCAGCGAAAGCAACCTCACCAATGGTCTGTCTGTCTTTTCGTCTTTTTAGTTATTTTTAGTGTGTTTTAAAACTTTGCGTTAATGTTCTCTGGTTTGTTTTAAGTGGCGGGTGGAGGAGGGGGTCGGGGGAAACTTTTTTTCATTCTCTTACCTTGCCGGAGATGCGATTATTTTCCGGATCCCTTACCTGGGATCGACGCTCCAACATCGAGGAGCTCGCAGTCTCTGGTAGAGACCGATGTTGGGAAGCTCCAAAGTCGCAAGAGGTTCGACTAGCCCCAACCCGGGGTCTGATCGCCCGGTGCGGGGAGCTGAGATTCCCCCGATGCGGGAACTTGATCACCCCGATGCGGAGGGCCTGACCGCCGGCTACAGGAGCCAAGATCGCCCCGACAACGGTAGGCTTGAGGCCCCCGACCGCGGGAGAACAAAGAAGGGAGGAGATTGAACTTTGCTTTCGCCGTGAGGAATGCGGAGGGGTCACTGTGGTGGATGTTTATGTTAAAATGTATTTTGTGTGTCCTGTTGCTTTTTATTGGCATGACTGTATGGCAAATCAAATTCCTCATATGTTGCAAAACATACTTGGCTAATAAAGTATGATTATGATTATGATTACGATTACGATTATGATTAATGGCCTCCTGGGAATGTCGGAATTGTCCCCTTTGGAAGAACTGACCCAGTTGGGCTGACTCAAATTTGGAGGAATGAGAAATGATCTTATTGAAACAGCAAAGATTCTGAGTAGACTGATGGAGAGAAGTTGCGAATCTAGAATTAGGAGACATAATTTCTCCACCCATAGAAATGTGGGGACTGAGTTATTGAATGAATCCAAGGTCCAAGCGGACAGGTTTTCAGTCTACAGGGGAGTCAAGGATTACAAGGAACAGACAGAAAAAGTGGAGCATTGGTTGAGATCAGGTTAGGTGCGATTTTATTGAATTGAATTGAATTTATTTGTCATTCAAAAGAAAATTTGAACAAAATGTCGTTACCATACAGTCATAACAATAAAAAGCAAACAAAACACACAATTACATAAATTTAACATAAACATCCATCACAGTGACTCTCCTCCAGGCACCTCCTCACTGTGATGGAAGGTAAATAAAAGTCTTATCTCTTCCTTGCTTCTTCTCCCACGGTCAGGCAATCAAACTGCTGCGTCGAGGTGATCGAGGTCCTGATGTTGAAGCCCCCATCCGGTGATGGAAGATCCCGCGAACGGGCTGATTCAAGCTTTGTGATTCGTGGGGGACGAAGCTGCTGTGGCTGGAGCTCCCGAAAAGTTGATCGCCAACCAGGGACCTGCGAGCTCCCAATGTTACAGACCACAGGGCCCGTCACCACAGCCTCCCAAAGTCAGCCAGCTCCGCGAGTCCACAGGCTCTGCGACCGGAGCCCTCAAGGTCGATCCCAGCTGGAGGTCGCCCAGCTCCTCGATGTTAGGCCGCAGCACGAACGGAGATACGACACAGAAACAAAATCGCATCTCCATTGAAGGAAGAGATTTTTTTAAAGTCCCCCCCCCCCCCCCCCCACATGATACACAACTAAAAATAGACTATTACATACATCTAACATTAACGATAAGACAACGAAGGGAAAGAGACAGACAGACCGCAGGCGAGCCGCAGACGCAGACGCAGTGCCGCCACTGTGTGGTAGATTAGGTTCAAGAGCCAGATCGCCTACTCTTTCTATTATTACATTTCATGTTTCGGCAGATATTAGGAATATATACAGTAGATCATCATCTCCACCAATATGGTGCTCTTCATTATTCACCACAGAAGTCTGCTCTTGTGTACCAGTAAAGCACCTCCCTAAACACATGTGCTGTTCGGACTGATTTCACTCCTACTGACCCAGGGATTCCTATTCCTGTTTAGTTTTAACATGCGTACACTTGCCAGCAGAGCTCATTGGATGGCAATCAAAAATCAGTATAAAGCTGATCTTCTCCCTTTCACTCCTGAACCACGAGGTACTCCAGCTGGAAATCAATAAACAAGTCCTGAAGATCAAACTGCGCGGATGGTTTAATGCAACATAGTCTATTGCACACTGGGTACAGAAAACCCCCTTCTTGATTTCTGTTGTATTATTTCTGAAAGTTATAATCCTTTAAATCTTAGTGCTAGTTTGTACACTTTTGAATAGATAATAATGGATTTTATTTCTGCCTTTATTTATTTTCTAGAATTCAGTTAACCTACTTGATTTCGTAATGTTTTTGGGAGGGAATGTTGCTCTTTTACGAATGTACAGTAAAGATATTATAATTAAAAAATCAGAGAATCATACTTAGGATGAATTACAGAGTCATAGGAACATCCGCACCGACTGAGGAACTATTTTATCCAGTCAAATAAATGCCAAAATAAGCTGCAAGTAAAATTGGCATTATTTGCAGTCTGGATTCCGAATCTGTACCAGGGAACATCGATTCTCTTGGGGAACAAGAGGAAAGAATAACTTTGTTTTCAAACAGAATGGAACAAGGGTTCTGTTTGCCAAAATGTATGTACACAACCAAATATGGTAATGTTACATTGACACTTGCTTTGGGATCAGTCTCAACTCTGATTGTATTCAGCATCTGAAATTTGTAAGAAAAGTGTACCTTTAGCTAACACAAAGTGTTGCAGTAACTCAGTGGGTCAAGCAGCATCGGTGGGGGACATGGATAGGCCACATTTTGGGTCTGAACGCTTGTGCAGAATGTGCCTTTAGATGTTTATTTTGCATCAGAGAACGTAGTAAGATTTTAGCTCATGTAGCAGATAATCAATATTTAGTTTAAAATGGAAGTAGAAGGACAGCAGAAAGTGCAGTTAATAGCAGGTTTGGAAGAAAATAGAAATGCAACATTAAGTTGCAGTGATGTTCTTTTCCTTAAGGTCTCCCATGCTTTCATTAAATCATTGACAGTAAACAAAACTCCAGCTCTAATCCATTGTGTGTCAGTCCATCATCGTTTTTGGTTTACGTGAGAACACCTTGGTTGATTTTTAAATCTCTGGTGCTACATATTTTTTCTTGCGCTTGTAACTGAAATGTATTTTTGATATATCTGTAACCTTGAGTTACAATTACACTGCAAGCATTAGTTTGAGATGGCTATAAAACTGCAGCTATACAAACCCAGCACTGCATTTATTCCCAGACAAGAGACAAGAGCACTGCTAGCACAAACCAGCACTGCATTTATTCCCAGATAATAACAAAGAGCTTTAGTTGTTTACAGATGTTTACTAATATTTCCTAATTTATCCAGGCTTCCTTGTAAGTTCCCAAACATTGGTTAAGTTCACTCTTTAGAAAGAGCCAGAGATGATTTTGTCAACGTGGCATTCCTTTTGCTTGCATTTGTTGTATTAATTTTGGAGCAGGTGTGAAATTGTCCAGCCAATGTTTAATCTTGAACCTCCTGAAAAGGAAATAACATTTTTCTTTACATTTTATACATTGCTAGCATGACATTTTTCCTGAGGTGAATAACTCCAGTGTCTTTGCCTTGAGCTGCCAGACTGTGCCACAATATCATTGGTACCCTAAATAGGCCCATATCAGAGGTGGACATCTAACTTGATGAATATCCAAAATCTCAATAATATTAGAGTATGTTGAGTGCTTGAATTAGCACACCTGTTGGTAATGCTCCTATTATGATTTATGGCACGGTTCATTGTCTAGGTCCATCTTATATCATGACAGTGATAAGTCCATTCCTAAAAAAGTATGTATATATTTAACAGTTTTTAAATGGAATTTTACATTGCATGAACTGTTCATACTGTGACTTTATTCCACATAGCCATCATTGTTAGTGGAGTTATGTTTTTTCTCAGCCTTCCTTGCAGACAAACTATACAAATGTTTGTCGTCTGTCTGCTATATTACTGGTTGCAATATTTTTATTTATAAAAATAAACAAAATCATATGAATTTGTTGTCTTCTATTAACTTGGGTACTCTAATCCCTAGATTATTTTAAAATTAACATTGTATTACAATTTTGCAAACACAATTTTAATGAAATTAAACCACCTGCCTGTGTACACAATGTGTTTGCCTTTCGCCAGATCTTTTGGAACATGTGTTTGCAGGGGCTGATTAGACACCAGACATTCCTCCATGATAAAACCTTTTGGACTGTGCCAGGGGTAAAAACCAGACAAAACTGGGATACAGGTAGCAAAAACTTCCTGCCCAGCTCACTTTTTTATGGGGTTTATTTTAAAAATAAGGCTGTCAGCCCACTCAGAAAATAGACTCCCTGCCAACGCGCGGATTGGTCGTAATTCTAATTTATATATAGAGAAGATATAAAAGTGGTATACAGTTACAGTGGTGTGCTTGAAGGTTATAGATATATTAGTATTTACTATATTTATCTTAGGGATGGAGGTTGTTTGTTCCTTTCAGTTAAATTTCTGTGGCTTTCTTTCACTGGAGTAGTTTGCTCTGTGTCTTTTTGCCTTGGTATTTGCACTTTCGTGGGTAGTCTTGTTGATGTGGTTGTCTGTGGTTGGTAATAGGCTAGGAATGGAGTCCAAATCCTAAAGAGATCCCCCTGTGAGCATGTGAAATTAATTTACTTGGGGACTCAGTCAACATTGATGAGTTAGAAAGGTACAGTCTGTCCTGCATCAGAAAGAAGTACAAGTACAGTTGGGTCATAACCCCGGAGGTTTAGTTTATTTGCAACCACAATGGTGGGTCCTCAAGAAAAAATGTGTCTGATCTTCTTCAGATATGTATGTACTCCTCTGTGTGGCACATTAGTTTTGGAGCCTTTTCAAACATGGCAAATGTTTCAACTGGTTAGTCACTGTGGGATACTATTAGAAGCATTGTACACTTCTGCACATCCTCATTCTATTTGACTGAGGGATAGAATACATTTTTCTTGTACAAGTGGTGTTTGGACGTGTGGAGTTTCAAGATGCTTGGGCTACTGTCATAAGTCTCAAGCCAATTGATCTTGGGTCTCAGTCCAGGCCATTTGGGGTTTTTATTATGTATTTCTGCCATTTGTGGAATTCTATCCACGACTGCTCTTTTTTAAGGACTTAAACCGGCAAATGTACCCGTTGTTCATGCCATGCTGTCCCTCTTGACACCTGCCCTGTCTCTATAGTATTGGTTAGGAAGAAATATCCCCAGCTAGGTATTGGGAAGATCAAAGCTATTATCCTCAGAACATATCTGTGCCATCAATAAGCAGGCCTGGGTTTACCTTTATAGCATTGTCTGACTATTCCTTTATCTCAGTTCAACTGCAGACATCCTCTTAACATAATTTACATGTGGTTGCCTAATTCTGAGTCCAGGTGTCGAGCTTCATTTCAGTTGGATTTCCTGGAAGTGATATTATTGACTTTGAAATGGCTTTATGCTGATTTTCCATTTAACTCTAATTATGTTCTGATTCAAATCAAGTCGAGTTTATTGTCATATGCACAAGTACAAAGAGATACAGGCACAGTGAAACTGAGGAAAAGTGCAGGCAATTATTGCTAAGATAATATAAAGCAAAGAACAGAAAAAATTGTAATGGTCATATAAAAGTTTACAAATCAGAGACTTTTAATCCTTCACTTTGGTTTACTTCCATCCTGTAAGTGATGACTCTCCTGAAGTAAACCGGTCACAGTCCCCTCAGTCTGAAGAAGGGTCTCGACCCGCAACGTCACCCATTACTTCTCTCCAGAGATGCTGCCTGTCCTGCTGAGTTACTCCAGCATTTTGTCTACAGTCCCCTCATACTTGACACAAGTCACTTTCTTTCCCTTGGACTCATAAATAAGATTATTTACCTTTTATTAAATATATTTCACAGATGTTGATGTACACTTAATAGCAGAAATTACTGAAGTAAAAACCAGAAAAATAATCCCCGTCACATTTTGGTGGTCAAAAAGGTTAGCATAGATATAATGGGCCGACAGGCCTATTTCTGTCGAAGATAGACACAAAATGCTGGCGTAACAACTGTTCAAGAACAGAGGCCAACTATAGCCTTCCTGCGGAAGTCTGACAGTAGATAAACTGAATCACTTGAGCAGGAGCTCTGTGTGATGCGCAAATTGAAGCACATTGAGTTGTGAAGAAGAAGATTGCATCAGGTTAAGTGTTGAGAACAAACTGAAATTGTTTAACTTTGTTGTCTAATAATCTAACGAATGGCTCTTCTCAATTTAGTATATCGTGCAATATTCAGCTCAGAATGAGAAAATGAATGAAACGCAATATGATTTCTCATGGCTTTCATTTAACAGCTGAACTGACTCAGCTCAGGTGCAAGTTGCCTTTAAATTACATGCCCAATATATACACTGAGTTTTTCTTTCCATTAAAATGTGGCTAAATGTCAGGAGGTGGTTCTTTCTACTGTAAACTATAACTGAAGTAATTCTGCTCTGTTTACACTTGCCCATTTACACTCTGAGTCAGTGGCAGATTCAATACAAATATAAATTTACAATTAGGGAGTATTCAGAGACAAAGTTGACAAAAGACTGCTGTACTGTTGGTATGATTTACAGTAATTGAAGAAATTAGCATTAAATGTCCAATGTAAAATGCATGGTAAATGAACACAAAGGATTCAATGGGTTGGATCTTCTTACGATTCGGGTGTATGTTATTGCGAGCATATTTCTCTCTCTTGTGATTTCCTGAGGGGAAGCTGGGCCCCATCTGATCGTCGAGACTCTCTGCCTGGCTCCACCACGGAATGGCCTTTACGTTAATGGACCAGCCCTTCAGCTCTTCAATAAGCTTATCCCTTCAATGGCTGTGTAACTCCCAAGAGAGAAGGGGAACGCAAAGTCACTTAGTTCACTGTCCCAGGTTATGTGATGAAGCTTTCTTCCAATCTATGGCTGGAACCAGGCAAGGCAGTCCTGCTCCTTTTGGCTTCAAATCAAAACCAAGAAAAATATTTTGGTTGCCATTTTTTATTCATATTTTAGATTCTTGTTGTCATGGCAAATGTTCCAAGTCATAATACTGTTCTGGTGTGTGCAGGACACGGCCTTGAGGAACTCCTGCAGTGAGGTGCTGGGATTGCGATGATGGACCTCCAACAATCACAACCCGCTTTCGTTATCTCACAGACATTTAAACCATTGGACAATTTTTCCATGATGCCCGTTCACTTCAGTTTCATTTTATGCCACATTTGGTCAAATGTCTAGGACGGTCCCTCCCATCTCACCTCTGGAATACATGTGTGGACTAAAGCAGCGGACAGGAATGATCCTGGCAAATTCCAAATTCGGCATCAGCGGGCAGGAGAATAACAAGTGCCTGCAGGCACTTTCCCTCACTTCCCCGAAGAGTGTGA